>NC_047084.1:11374285-11984642 GCF_902459505.1 Geotrypetes seraphini
GGAATAGATATGTTTTTAGATGTTTCCTAAATTCCCCATAGTTATTAGCATGCATAAGTAATTGTTCCAGATCTTTTCTCCATAATGCAGCTTGATAAGAGAAAAGATGTTGATGATGTTTTTTCAAATTTACATCCTCTAACCGGTGGTGAGAAAAACTTCAGGTGTGAGCTTCTCTTATGTCTATTGGTTGAGAAAGAGAAAAGGTCAATTATATATTTGGGTGTCAAACCAAATAGTACCTTGAAGCAAAAACAGCCAAATTTAAACTTCGCATGTGCTTCCATCGGCAACCAGTGCAGGAGTCGGTAGGAAGGGGTTACGTGATAGGATTTCTTCAACTCCAAAATCAGCCTGACCACCGCATTTTGCACTAGTTGTAATCTCTGCATATTCTTCTGGGAAATTGCCAGATGGGCGATATTGCAGTAGTCAAGATGGCTCAGTATGAGGGATTGTACCAGAATTCTGAATGATGATGCTTTTAAAGCTTTTAAAGTTTTCAAGCCTTGTGCAGATGAGGACAGAGCTTGCAAGGATGGGGCAGGGACAGAGACAGAGCTCACAGAGACAGATAGAGATATCCTTCGAGCATGGGGAAAATGTGTCCCCGTGTCATTCTCTAGCATGCACTAATTTTGTAATCTAATCTAATTTAATCTAGGATTTGTGGGTCGCTCTATGCCTATAAAGGATCAAGGTGATTTACAATATTAAAAACTCGAGGACAAGGAATTCAAAAAGAAACAATGAACTTTCCAATATACAGAGAACTCGGAGGGAATACAGATGAAGTTAAAGCAAACTAGTTTTGAATATCATTAACGGAGCACAATAGAGCCTGTTTGTTTGATACTGTCAGCAGGGCAGGATTAACCAATAGGCCAAGTAGGCACGTGCCTAGGGCCCGAAATGGTCAGGGGGGCTCCCCCCGATCTGCAACGCAGCCCCCCCCATTGACAAAAAGTAAGACAAGCAAACAATGCGGGTAAGAAAGGCAATGAGAACTGTAATTGTGCAAGCGGTGCTGCTTGCCCAAAGCTTCCCTCTGAAGCAGCTTACTGTTTCCGCCTGGGCTCATGGTGGGGTGGGGCGGGGCAGGGGGCCCAGTGTACTTGTGTGCCTAGGGGCCCTCGACAAATTAATCCTGCCCTGACTGTCAGAATTAATGAATGGATGTTCCGCGTACTCCGCTGGAAGAGTCTAAGGCAGTTGATGCTGAATCAGTCATGGGTGCTTATCATATGTAGAAATGTTTTTAGCTTCTTTCTGAATCTTAGGTAGCAAGTTTCCTTTTGTCATAAGCACACAAGCATTTAAACAATTTGCCAGATGAACACTTGTGGCCACTCATTTTGTAGGTGGTAAGAGATGACGTGGTACCCATGCACTAACCAGTTAGCACATGCTAATATTGCTGCATTATTGGTTAGCACAAGAAATGACCACTCTGCACCCCCAGATACAACTCCTTCAAAAAATATATTTTAGCGCAGTTGTTGCACACAGATTTAGCAGTTACCACAGGATGCCTGATCTCTCACAATGCACAATTTTAAACTGCATTAGGTGTGCATTAGCACCTTAACACAGCTTAATAAAAGTGACCCTTAGTTTTCTGTTGAATATATATGCTTCAAATATATTTTCTTCCTCCACATAAACACATCTTTTTTAAAAATATTAAATTGCACCTGAGTCTAATCAGAACCGCCCACACATCAACAGTGAGTTTTCTCTTGTTTATCTCGTATCTTTGCTGAGGGTATTGTTACAATTACAGAAAATTATATCATTTTCATCCAATTAGTCATGGATACGATTACCGAGTATTCCGTGTTTCAGTATTTCTGGATTGCAGTGCACACCATAAAGTAATGCTTCCTAAGTAAAGCCTATCACTTCTTCTCTGTTTATCTTCATGTCATGAAGTTATTCAGAAACACCACCAGTATATTTGAATAAAAATGGCAGACATTCCGACATGGGCTAAGGAGTTTGACCTAAGGAAATGACCATCTGCTTTATAGCCAGACAATGCCTTGAATTTTACACTTCATATATTTAGCGAAGTGGGATTCTAATTTAGTACACTATGGGGCTCATAATCGAAAGAGAAAAACATCCAAAAACCAGCCTAAGTCGGCACTTGGACGAACATTGTCAAATACAGTCCAAGTGCCGATAATAAAAATGGGTTTTAGATGTATTTCTAAACGACTTAGGCCTTCATAGTGCCGCTGAACGACCAAAGCTAAACGGGGCATTTCAGGAGGAGTGTCGAGGGCGGGAGTTGGGCAGGACGTGGTCCGGCTTAGACTTAGTCGTACAGCATGTATAACTGAAAGTTATACACCCCAGGATTGACGGAACTTGGACGTTGTGACTTAGACCATGTAAAACATGGTCTAAGTCACAAAAGCCCACCTAAAGTCACCAGATAAGCACTGCAAACACATAAAACAGACCCCCACATACTACCCCAGTGATCACCGACACCCCCCTATAAAAATATTAATCAGACCTTTAAAATTCAGCCTCCAGACCATCATCACCTGGCAGCCTGACATAAGAAATCCTAGTCGTCCAGCACAAAGGAGGCTTAAGTCGTCTTGAGGGTGGGTTAGGGACTCATGGAGAGGAGGACCCATGCCCATAAGCCCCTGTAATCACTGCATTGATACGTAAACATGTGCACTCCCCTATACAACCCCAAAACCCTTTTTACTGGCATATAAGTGTCTCCTGCAGCCATAAGGGCTATTAGGGTGGTAGATAAATGGGTCTAGGGGAATCTGGAGGTGGTTTGGGGGGCTCACCATGACCTATAAGGGAGCTGTAGTGGGGAGAAGACACGGCACCCTTTTTGTGAAGTTCACAGCAGTGCCCTGTAAGATACCCCACTATTTAGGTGCCATGTCTGAATGTTCAGTCCATCACTTTGCAGACCCCTCCCACGTCCAACAGGGCTTATTCTAGGCATTTTTGACTTGGACGAAAAGTTGGACAAAAATGTGGTATAAAGATGGACGATTTAGCCACTTGGACGATCAGATCGGCAGGACGTATAGTTAGACGATTTTCAAAAGAAAAAAAATTTTGGACGTATTCTCAAAAATGTGTCCTAGGCTGATTTTTTACTTTGGACGACTTGCGACTTAGACGAAAACGGACTTAGACATCCCTTTCGATTATGCCCCTCCACGTGGTATAGAACAGGAAAACATGAATCAATATTTTACTCGTTCAAAAAGAAGAAAGACTAAGGCCTCCTTTTACAAAGCTGTGGTAACAGCTGCTGCTGCAAAAATTGTGCCAATGTCCGTAGGGATATAATGGGTGTCAGAGCATTTGAGGCAGCTTTGTAAAGGGGGGGGGGGGAGGTAAGGGGAAACTCAATTAAGTTCACGGAATTTAAAACAAATAGAAGAAAATATTTTTTTTCACTCAATTAAGCTCTGGAACTCATTGACAGAGGATGTGGTTACAGCAGCTAGTGTATTTGGTTACAAAAAGGTTTGAACAAGTTCCTGGAGGAAAAGTATATTATATGCTATCGAGACAGACATGAGGGGAGCCATTGCTTGTCTAGGGATTGGTAGCATGGAATTTTGCTACTGTAAGTAGAAATTCCATATGTAAAGAATAAACAAACATGCTGAAATGTTATCAGAAAATAGGAAGGCTAACAAACTGGATTACACAATTGATTTCAATTACCTTCCTCACAATAGGATCACTTGAAGCAATCACATCCAAAGTCAAAAATAATATAATCCAAGCATACATGCAACTGTATCCAGTCAGGAAAAGTCCTTACATATAGCACCCTCCGTTAAATGAGTGAGACAGTGCCACAGCGTTTTTTGAGATAATTTTGAATAATGTTGGAGTTTGTACAATTTTTTTTATTAAAGCTGTGGGACTTTGACTAAATACTATTGACAGGGCATTTGTATTGACTTTGATCAGTTAAGCAACAATATGCAACCACAGAAATTTGTTTTTGTAAGAGGAGGGTTTTTTGTGGGGTTTTTTTACTTATTTGTGTGAGTTTGGTCTATGAGGGGGTGCTGAAAAGTTTTCAGCCCAACCAAGAATGGGTTATTTCAATTACCTTCACCACAGTAGGATCACTTGAACTGATCACATCCAAAGTCAAAAATAATATTGTCCAAGTTTACAAGCAACTGTATCCAGCCAGAAAAAGTCAATATGTAAAACAACCTCAATTAAACTTAAAAAAAAATTGGAGAAAAAAGCTTCAGTTTAAAAAAGAGCTTAGTCTCATGTATACAAGGGGGTGCAGAAAAATTCTCAGCCCAACCAACTTTCTAAATTCTGAGTGTTATTTTGCCACTAAAGCTGAAAAGAGTTATTTTATTTTGTTAAGTGCCAATTTCCGGTGGGGGGGACAGAGGGGGGGGGGTATATCTTTTGTTTTGGTATTATTCATGATGGTTATGTTTGATGGGGGAGGGAATTTTATTTTTTGTATAGATTCTGATTGCTTATAAGTGCTTATTTGCTTATTATTATTTGTATGTGTGTTGTATTGCACTTTTTGTTGGCACTAAAAACTAAATAAAGTTTTAAAAAAGTGCCAATTTGCAGAAACAAAATTCTGTTTTTTTACATTGTTTCAGATCATTGATTGAACCATATCCATGTCATTCTCTTATTCACCTATAATCACCGGCCACAGGAAATTTGACCACGCTAACCCTTTACTGAAATCCACACACTGGCTTCCTGTCTCATTCCGTATCACCTAGAAAATCCTGCAACTCATTTTCAAAATCTGTACCACCAATATGCCTCCTTTATCTTAGCAGACATTTAACACCTTACTTTCCATCTCTATCTCTTAGATTCATCAATCAAAATCGCTTGACTGTTCCTACCTTTTGGCAAGTTAACTATTTTCTGTACAAGGCCCTGAATTGTGGAATCTTCTCCCAACCCATCTTAATTACAGATTTAAGAAAGATTCCAAATCTTTCTTATTCACTGATGAATTCTCTTAAACCTCGCTTAACTCCCTTTATAAGATGCAGATTAGGCAGATTAGGCAGAGCACTGAGACTCTATTACTGCTAATATTACGCAGCGCTGTCTGTTTGTATTTCCTATTCCCACTTTTCTATAAATATTGCAGTTCTCCCCTGTAACCTCACAATTATGTTATGTCTTTGCACGTCTTCCCTTTAGTTTTTATTTATTTATTTTATTGTAAGCCACTTAGGGGGTCCTTTTACTAAGGCGCGCTAGGTGTTTTAGCGCATGGTAAAAATTAGCACATGCTAAACGCTAGCAAGTGTGAACACATCCATTATATCCTGTGGACACATCGGCGCATGTTAGCATTTAGGACCCGATTCTGTAAACTGCGCCTAACTTTAGGCGTGTTTAGGCAACCAATTTAAGTGGATAATGAGCAATTTAAGGGTATTAACAAGCGTTAATTGGGACTTAGGCATTGATTAGATGTCCATAGAACACAGATGTGAGATAGATGCAGATTTAGGGAATAGTCACGTCTAGGTTTGTAGATGTGGGCATAACATGGGAGTGGTTAAGGATAGGCACCACATAGATGCTAGTTAGGCGACAGTGCATGCCTAAACAGCGTGGGAAATGTAGGCGAAGGAAAAGCTGGTCTAAGTGTAGTTTATGCTTCATTTCAATGCAATTTCAGCTTTCTTAGCCGCAGACTTTCTATAGGCGCAGATTAGGCGTGCTTTCCACTTCCACAATGATATTTCCTATAGTGAGTTTGAATATGCTTTTTTTTTTTTCTTCTTTCTCCCTCCTAATAGATTTAATAAGCCACCATATCAATAGAGCACATCAATATAAACATATTGCATGGAAAACATAGTACTTTTCTGCCCAAACAGTAATATGATTTACTCATTACACCACCTTTGGTTTTCCTGCTTAAAAAGAACCCGTTTTTTTCTTAACAAACAGTGCTGCAATCAGCTCTTTCTTGAGAGCAAAGAAAGAACATGAAAAACATATCATTATTTCACACATTACTTCATTTCTCAGCGCTTAAAAAGAGAAAAACCAGATACAGACCTTAAAATGCATTTTCCCTCATTACAAAATGGAGCTTTTCAGCTTCACAAAGCTGATCTCATTGTGAGATCATCAAGCGACACCATCAAGGTAGTATGCCACAATTAAAAGATGCAGTGGGTGTTGAACTCACAACCTCTATATGACCAGCATAAGACTTTAACCCATAGAGCTACATCAACTTCTACCCAGATGGATCTCACTGCCCTTTCATATCATAGTTGACTGACCTGCCTATGTATTATCTGATTAGCTATCATATCACAATCACCACAAAGAAAGCATTTCTGACTCACCAGGTTAATGCTCCTTGTCCATCTTTTCAAGCACCCCGGTTAAAATCCCACCTTTGTTCATTTTAAAAGCTTCCTATTAGCTGTCATAAGAGAGTCTAGAACTCTATGCCATTTTTATCAGCACATTTCCCTTTCCAGGCAAACTTATTTTCTCCTTCCCATAGCTAGGACATCCTAAGCTGTCATGGGTGGAAACTTCTACTCTGACAGAAAGATGCCATTTGTGACTCATCAGGTTAATGCGCCTTGTTGCATCTTGTCCAGCTTCTGAAGCTCCCCGGTTCAAATCCTACCTTCTCTTTCACTCATTTTAACAGCAACCTAACAACTCTCATAAGTGGTGGACTTTGCTGTTTTTCATCAGCATTCTGCAGTTTGCAGGCATAGGCGCATCAGATATATTCACCTCTTTGCTACAAGCCATTGTGGTAGGAATGGATTTCCTTCTATGCAATATCCGCACAGGGCAACAGGTATAACAGTTTACTTAAAACTTCAGAGGGCTTGGACAGGTATTGAAAGAAGGTACATGTTTTTGAGATGTATCCTAGAGACATTCCTTTTGATTTATTCAGCTTGGCTGTTTGTGGTTTCATGCTTGAGGAGTGTGTGTTGGGGTGGGGGAAGGGGGTTAGGATGAGAGAGAACAGGCTGCTTTAGACATCTGAGAATTGCTGCAGATCATTTTAAAGATCAACTTAAATATGTTTAAGCAAAGGAATGGCTAAAGAGTTTGAAAGTTTTCTGGTAGAAATATGAATATAAAATATTTGCTAACCACACTCAAGACTTGAACCCTTGACATATGGAAGATAAAAAGCAGTGCTTGAAGGCATAGAGCTATAGAGGGAACTTCACTTAAAAGTTGGTAACAGAGCCTCTACTACAGACTAAGCAGATGACAAATGGCTTCTAGTAAAAGATTTGAGAAGTGAAGGAATTGATTAAAAGTCAGTGAAGCTATGTTTTCTGGTGGGAAGTCCAAATGGTGCCTATGACGTCAGATGCTACTTAGGCATGCTTAGTATAAGAAGATACATCAGAGCAGTGTTTTCTCTTTTAGGACTCCTATTCTGTGTTAAAGCTTATTTCTGAGACTTTACTTTTCTTGATTATCTTTTAACCTTTTCATTCCTATATCCGCCACAACTCTCCATTTCATAGGACCATTAGCAGCTATAGTAATTTGCAATTTTGATGTTTGTCTAACCTTTTTTCATCTTTCCAGAAACAAATCTAGGTGAGAATGATTTATTGCTAGCTACTTAGGTATCTTTATTAGATAAAAGCTCAGGCAGAACTGATTTCTTCTTTTGGACTCCCATTCTGTGTTATTGCTTATGGTGATTCTCCATTAACTTTTTGTCCCCCTGATATCTGCCACAACTCTCCATTCCACAGGGTCATTAGTAGGTCTGAGAATTAGTGATGATAAAATTTGGTTCCAGTAGTCTTGACTGAAAAAAACCCCATGCTGTTTGAAACTTTGGTGCCAGCAAAATGGATATGCAAGTTACATGAATATGTGGAATCTATGATGTTGGGAAGATGGAAGCAGTGCTTTTCCTCACAGAGTTAAAGGTAAATCATTTTAGAGTCATAATTGATAGGCATCCTTATTATAAAAAAGGAACAGTGTTTTTTTGCTTGTTCATTCTAGCTGTTATTCTGAGACTGTGATGTGACATATTCTCCCAAGTTTTACCGCATGCTGAAGCGGCACTGTTTAGGCACCATTTAGGTGCTGTTAGCATGTTGGAGGAGTGTGTGGCGCAGTGGTTGGATCTACAGCCTCAGCACTCTGGGGTTGTGGGTTCAAACCCTGTGCTGCTCCTTGTGACTCTGGGCAAGTCACTTAATCCTTCATAGCCCCAGGTACGTTAGATAGATTGTGAGCCCACCGGGACAGAGAGGGAAAATGTTTGAGTATCTGATTGTAAAAATTGCTTAAATAACCTTGATAGGCAGTATATAAAATCCTAATGAACTTGAAGCTTATCCTATGGATGCTTTAGTAGTTAGTGCATATGTGGATTTAATGCACCTTTGTAAAACACAGTCTAAAACTCATCAATCAACTCTTAATTTGTCTCGATCCATCTTCCTTTTTCTTCAGCCTGCCTTCTACCAGGAGCAGATTCTGGGACTTTAACAATTCTACCACAGTAACAACTTGGACCTAGGAGTGGCTTACTATGCATACCTGTCATCCATCTCATCAAACTGCTGTTGCCTGATATTACACTTGCATGCTGCTTTCCTGGACTGTGCAATAAAAATCTTATACCGTTTTTCACCTCGTACTTAAACCTCAACTGCTCAACGGCGCACAGCCGTTCGGCGCGCCGGCTAAGGCGCACGGCAAAGGCGCCTGCGCCTTAGCTCGCGCCTTTGCGAAGCAACTGAGTGAAACCCAAACAGATCTTCTTACAACCCAACCACCTCAACGGATCCATCAAGACTACACAACAAACGAAGAATCCACCTACAGACAACAAAATTCAAACGCCTCAACCCAAACCAGTATATCCCTCCAACAGCCTGGACCGACAACAGCTAAGTATTTGCATGACTATTTGCTTGCATGCTTTCTACCGACAGTCCGCCCTAATTACCAAGCTCTTGCATGCCACAACCCCCCCTGCATACTCTCACCAACTGCATTCCTCAACAAAGATACCACATACCCTGTCCACCAAGCCAATTCAAGCCCGGTACGCCCGACCACCATCAACAGGCTATTCTAATAAATTAACCATTCCTACCCACCCACCCATCCTCATCCAACCAGCCTCCAACAAGGACCCAAAACTTCCCGCCGCCCACCCGGCCCCCTCACCAACAAAAGAAAATGCCCAACTTCACAAAAAAACTGCTAGCCCTCCTCCTCCTTTACCTTCTTAGCTCAAGACAATGGATCCCCAAAACCTCAGCATTCGAACCCATTCCTACCTACCACACCTGGAACAGAATCGCCAAACCAGACAAACTACATCAATCCTTCAACACCCTCCATGACTACAAGGAATCAGGCCCCTTCCCAATCTCCGTGGTCAATACCTCCAGACACTTCCCAAGACCTCCACAAAAAAGAAATAGACTCCTAAAAAGCTTACCAACCACCCATCACACAACCTCCCCAGAACACTACATAATCACTGGTGCCTATTTAAACATCCGCTCAGCTAGAAACAAAACCCAACTGATTAAAGATTGGCTAGAAGAAACCCAACTCGACATCCTTCTCCTAACTGAAACCTGGCTAATTTCCGATCAAGACATCATCATTGGAGACCTACTCCCCACAAACTACAAAATCATTCCACTATCACGACAAACCAGAAGAGGAGGGGGCCTAGCAATAATCCTCAAAGATCAATTCCAGTTCCAAACCCTAGACTCCAAAATGACCAAAGACCTGGAAATCCTCTCCTGTAAACTATCCAAAGCAGACTGCAAAGATTACTTAACCATAACAGTATTCTACACCCCCCCTAACAAATGGAACCAAGCTAAAGAAGATCTCTATGAATTCCTCCTCGCAAATTCCACCGCCAGCACTCACACCCTCCTTGCCGGCGACGTAAATCTACACCTGGAACAGACAGAGAACTCCAACGTTGCAGACCTTTTTTCCTTCCTAACATCCCTAGGATACTCCAAACCATCCCCAACCAAAACCCATACCAAAGGACATCAATTAGACCTGATCTCATTCCTCCCCAAACCCCTCTCTACCCCCTCCAGCATAAGCCTCAAAGACGTAACCTGGACCCCCACCCCATGGTCCGATCACCTCCGATGCAACTTCAACCTACACTGGCTCAAAAAACAAAGCCTAAAGACACCAAGAACTACCAACAAAGAAAAAACAATATGGACCAGAGGTCAACTAAATCATGAAACATTCTGGTCCCACTACAACCCAACATCCACCACAGACCCAAACCCCAACTTCATCCCAGGCTGGAACAACTTCAGCACCCAGGTACTAAATGACATAGCCCCACTAAAACCTTATAAGAAAAAACATCGCACATCTGCCAACTGGTTTGACGCCAACCTACTAGCTCTGAAACGAGAAGTGCGCAAACTAGAAAGAACCTGGTGCAAATCCGGCACGGATACAGACAGGCATGCCTGGCGTACCAAAGTCACAGAATACAAAAAAACAATCAAGGAGAAACGCTCCAAATATTATGCCCAATCAATTAACACCCCAACCCTGAACAGCAACAAACTCTTTCGACTAATCAACTCATTATTTGACACCAACTCATATAAAAGCTCCCCCACAGACCTTCCACCCTCTCCAACTAACCATGCTGACTACTTCGCCAACAAAATTCACAACTTAAAAACCTCTCTCGCAACAACAAGCACCAGCCCACCAACCCTTCAGACTACCCCAAACAATGAAGGTACTACCGCAGACATGACATGGAATCGCTTCGAGAACCCAGACTGGAACCTATTCCTACAGCTATACACCAAATATGCCAAATCAAACTGCCTTCTAGACAATTGCCCTCCCTCCATCATGAAAACAGCCCCCCCTACTTTCAAAGTAGAGCTCTTCAACTGGATTACCCTCTGCCTGTCCATTGGCTACTTTCCACAGGAACTTGGCCACATCCTCATATCTCCAACCATCAAAAACCCCAAAGAATCACTCTCCTCAACCACCAACTACAGACCTATCGCCAACATACCCTTCTTCCTGAAAATTATGGAAGGCCTCGTAAACCAGAACCTCATGTCCTACCTCGAAAAATTTAACATCCTTCACGATTCCCAGTCTGGATTCCGCACAAACTACAGCACTGAAACCGTTCTAGCATCTCTAACCGATTACCTCCTCCAACTATTCTCACAGGGAAACAGCGCCCTAATACTTCAGTTCGACCTCAGTAGTGCCTTTGACCTGGTAGACCATGACATACTACTCAACAACCTCGATTCCATAGGCATCTCGGGACAGGTACTAACCTGGCTCACAGGCTTCTTAAAAAACCGCACCTACCAAGTACACAGTGAGGGAACCTACTCTCACACCTGGTCCAACCCCTGTGGTGTCCCACAAGGCTCCCCCCTATCACCTTCTCTATTCAACGTTTATATGACTCCACTGGGACACATGTTATCTGACAAAAAATTGAAATCCTACATCTATGCAGATGACATCACAATTGTCATCCCCTTCCACTCATTCACGCAAGAAACAGAGCAACTCATCTCATCAATACTTACAATGGTCGAACACTGGACCACCCAGTCCAAACTGAAACTAAATCCAGAAAAGACCAAACTCTTCCTAGCAAGTCCCAACCACAAATTAACGACCACCACCTTACAACTCAACGGCCTAACTTATCCTATTAACCCCACCATCAAAATCCTGGGAGTCATCCTAGACCGCTGCCTGACCTTCGAAGACCACACCAACACCCAGGTCAAAAAATGCTTTTATACCCTCTGGAAACTTCGCACCATCAAACATTACTTCGACTTCCCCTCCTTCAAACTGCTGGTTCAATCCCTAATCCTAAGCACACTGGATTACTGTAATATAATTTACATAGGCTCCTACAAGAAAACCATCCAGCGACTGAGACTTATCCAAAACACGGCAGTCCGCCTGATCTTTGGCCTCAAAAAGTCAGACCACATCACCCCTTATTATAGAAAACTACACTGGCTGCCAATAGAAGCGAGAGTCATCTTCAAATTCGCCTGTCTCTGCTTTAAAACCTTAACTGGCTTATCACCGATTTATCTGTCTCACCACTTCGTGTTCCCCAAAGCCACAAGCACACGTAATACCAACCTGTTCACCTACCCATCCCCAAAGGGATGCACCTACAAAAGATTCTTCAACAGAACCCTCTCATACCAAGCTGGCAGATGGACAAACTGCCTGACCACCCTTATTTCATCTGCCCCATGTTACTTATCCTTCAGGAAATCTCTCAAATCTTTCCTCTACGACAAATTTCTCGAACCTCCCCCATCACCAAATAACTAAAGACTACCTCTTTAGTTGGCCTCTCGCACTGACTCACCACTACATACTTAACTCTGCTGTATATGTACTGTCTCCTGTATGATAAACCTACTCTGTTTCTTTACTGTATAAATTAACTTTACTGAATATGTACAGTTCGCATTGTATCATCGCTGTAAATGTACAGTCTCTTACTCTGTAAACCGCTCTGAACTGTTTGTGGTACTGCGGTATATAAAAATAAAGTTATTATTATTATTATTATTATATTGAGTAGCAGCCGGGCATTAGTGTTTCCTTAATAAGCACCACTTCAGCTACTTAGTCACATTGATCTTTGTCTTATCTAGTGTTCCATAAGGCCCAGGCTGCAAAGGGGGGTGGGGTGGGGGTGGCAAACAGGGTAGCTGGCATGTCTCCTGCCTCACAGCCTGCAACCAGCATAATATTTGAGAACATAAGATTAGATGAGAGGTGGAGAGGATGAACCAGGTGCCTTAACTTGGTGGCTTCTTTCAGTCAGTTTCCTATTCTGACAGCTTGAGATATGCTGAACAGAAACCTATTTGGCATGTTTCGGTTGCTCCGTTATGGAGCCGCAAGCACACCGATGCTATTGCCCAAAGGATGCCTAAACAGAACAGTATAATCCAATTAGAATTGCTATGATTTTATGCCTGATTTTGTAGCGCAGCGGTTAGAATGAAGTTTGGGGTTTGAGCCTGGTCTGTGTCCGACTCTCTCATGTCCTTCAGCTGACAAAATATTCATTTTAATAAAAATGACAAGCTACAGACCAATCACATCTAATTTTCATCTCAAACAGCACAATCTATTCCAAAAGTTGAGTTTGCATTTGATAAAACAGCAATATTTGAATCCATGTCACATTTATTGAACCCGACTTGAGATTCTGGCTTTTGGGACAATAAAAGCAGTGCTTTAAGCCATTGAGCTACCTGTCTTTTGCCACAACTAACTGAGATGATGGCTAAGCAGATTTTACCTTAACAGATCACTAAGCTATGATATGACAGGGGAGTCAGAGACACTGGAGCAGAAGGTACTGTAGCTCAATGAGTAAAAGTGCTGTAGTGATCTTCCAGAGGCTGTGAGTTCAACTCCTGGCCTGTCTTTTACTTGTGGCATTCTACTTTGCAGGTGCACTTTGATGATGTCACAATGAGGTCATTATTGTGCAGCTGCATACCTTCATTTGCAATGAACTAGAAGCCACATTCAGGTCTGTTCTATATTTCATTCTGTTTTTAAGCTTGGCCAATTGAAGTTATGGGTTTTCTGTTTGCTTTGAAGAATGAGCTGATTGTAGCAATGTTTCATGACAAAGAGAGTGTTATTTAGAGCAAGGAATCGCTTCTAAAAACCTCTCTCAAATAACGTCTGTGGGATGCCCAGAGAAAGCTGATTGGATGACCTAAGTAGCATGTATCATACTAAAGCCTTTCTGGAGCTTAAACCACGTCTATTTGAAGCCTATAGGGATCTCAAAGTCCTATGCTTTATACTTCTTATAGGAGCTAATGATATCATCGCTATACAAGTTTCTGTGTAGAACAGGAGTGAAGCTTTCCCCCTTATATGCTGCTGTTTGCAGATCAGTACCTATCAGTCAAACAGTAATCTTTTACTTCTCCTTTTAAGCATGGTATACTTTATGATTTTTTTTGTTTTTATACTGTTGAAGTATACAATTCTGAAATAATGAAGAAAAAGGATATAACAGGAAAGTGAGATCTACCTTGTTCTGTCTCCTAGCAGAATTAACTGCCATTCACTACCTATAAGGAGTAATATAATCAAATCAGAATTGCTATTATTGTATGGCTCATTGTCTAGCACAGTGGATTAGAGTGAAGGTTAGCATGTAAGCATGTCACATTTTTTCAATATGCACACTGATATTCCCAGATCAACTCCCACTGAAACTAATATATTATAAATATCCTTTTAATTATGGTATACAGTGTTCTCCCAGTCGTTCGCGGTCGGTGGTTCGCGGTCCCGATCATTGGCGGTATTTTCTGACCGTGAACTGCTGACAAGAAGAGAGCAGCAGGAGAGGCAGGAGAGAGCAGCTGGAGCGCTGCGAGTGCAGGAAATCACTCACGGTACGCTCCGACTGCCTCTTCCTGTACTAAGTCGGTCCTTATCCAATCAGGAGCTCCTTTGACATGCTGTGTTCAAGTCACACTCCTGTAGAATTCATTTGAACACAGCTCGATAATTCTATGCTGGGAGCCTCAACCCTGAAGAAATGAATTGAAACATGGCATGTCAGTGGAGATGCTCCCTTGACTTATTAATAAGGTAAGTCATTTCTTACTAAATATTTAAATTATTTAAAATTATTACCACTATGGATGTTTTACTATTAAAAATATAAAAAAGGATCCGGTGAAGAAAGTGGCTAGTGTGATTCATATATTGGACGCACATAAAGGAATGAACCGAGGATCTACACATACAAATTTTTTTTGCATGAATTGATATCTTTATATAGGGTTATAAAATTGATATATTATATACTATTAAATAGAATGTAGCCCCCAGTGAAATGACCCCTGGTATTAGGAGAAGAAACTCATGTCTGCATTTTTGTGTTTCCCTTGAAATATCAGAAAACATTTGAATTTTACAGCCAAGGAATTCTTTCAGTTTATTTTTAAAGAATAGTCTCAATAACCATGGTTTACAAATAGAGAGAGCTAGGGTTAAAACCAATGTTGCTGGTGTTGCCACCTTTGTGTCTGACTTCTCCAAAATCTCAGAAACATTCAACGCTGTTGTTCAGTGGATTCTACCTGTTGTTGTTTAAAAGGACACCTAAGCGTGCCCTATGTAGTGCTTTTCAACCTGTGGGATGCACAAGTTAGTGTTTACTACAGCTTAGTTAAAGGGCTCCATTGTGTGTAAGCCAGGGGTGTCCAATGTCGGTCCTCGAGGGCCGCAATCCAGTCGGGTTTTCAGGATTTCCCCAATGAATATGCATTGAAAGCAGTGCATGCACATAGATCTCATGCATATTCATTGGGGAAATCCTGAAAACCCGACTGGATTGCGGCCCTCGAGGACCGACATTGGACACCCCTGGTGTAAGCCAATGAACATTCATAAACAGGCCGTGTTTCAGGCTTCAACAGGAGTTCATCAGAGGCAGTCAATGTCCAGAAACCATTGTTGGCACAAATCCAAAACCATATCTGTTTCCAAGAATTCATCTAGATTTATTCATACCAGCAGTTCTATCACCCTAATTAGAAAAGAGTTGATAAAGAATGGTAGCTAGAACATTCAGGGGCTATAAAGAGCTCTTCTTTAATAGAGGATGGGCCGATGACCACTTTAATGACACAGTCATGACTGTGAATGAAAATCTGTAATATTGTTCCGCAGTTGTATATGAACAATTATGCCATGATATTGTTCAGGCTTTATTGCTCTACAACTGTCCGTTTTTAAATTCTGTATATTATTACATTTTTTAATTGTATGTATTTCTATTATCATTGCGTGTACGAGGGGGTGCTGAAAAGTTATCAGCCCAGCCAAGAAGAGAATGACATGGATATGGTTCAATCAATGATCTGAAACAATGTCACAAACATACACTTAACAAAATACCAGCCCCTCCCCTTTAAAAAAAACAAAAAACATGCAAGAGGTTTTTAGCACTAGCTGGCATACTGAATACTCTGCGCTGTTCCAATGCTTATAGGAACTCTATGACCGTCGGAGCAGCGATGAGCATTCAGCGTGCCGACCGGTACTAAAAACCTTTTACACGGTTTTGTAAAAAAATGGGGGTGATTTTGCAGAAACAAAATTCTACTATATGTTTTTGACATTGTTTCAGATCATTGAACAAATCGATGTCAAGTAAAAGGAGGGGGGTGGGGGTTAAGATAACACTCTTTTCTGCTACAGTGGCAACATAGGGCTCCTTTCACTAAGGTGCACTAGGGCTTTAACGCGCAGAATAGCGAGCGCTTCGTTGCCGTGCGCTACACCTTAATGGCAGCATTGATCTGGCGTTAGTTCTAGAAGCGTAGCGTGTGATGTAGCGTGCGGTAATTTCCTACGTGCGCTAAAAATGCTAGCGCACCTTAGTAAAACGAGCCCATAATGTTCAAAATTTAGGAAATAGGTTGGTTGGAGTGAGAACCTTTCAGCAATCCCATGTATTTCCAGCCTCTAAAAATTAATTATCCTTTCCTTTACCCCAACCAGTTTAAATATTCTGTGTGATTCTAAAATAAAATTAAGAAAAAAAAAAAATTGAAAGACTTTATTATTTGCAGCAGTTGCAGACATTTTCAGGGCATGGCATTTGGTTTGCAAAGAAAGGTCCTCTGTGCCAATTGTGTGTTGTTTTTTTTTATAAGTGTTCTGCATATCTTATCTGAGCCAGTTTCCTCTCCAAATAGTTTCTTTTCTTTTTTTTTTTCCTGCGGGAAGAGAATTATTTCAGAAATTGCACTATTTTTTCATTCAATTGTTTCTTCTGTCGTGCCTGCAATTAAAAAAACAGCTCTGCATATAGTATGAACTGTAATTATTGGAAATTGCTGCACGCACTAGCAATTAAAGTGGGACAGTGGAATCAAGGATGCCTCATAGTAGGCCTTTGAGACTAGCATGAAGTAAGACTATCTTGTTAGGTTGTTTATGCATATACCTTTGTAAGGGATCTGTTATCGCTGAGATGGTAATATTAAACAAAATGGTTTCACCAAGGACTGATGTTTCTGAAACCTCTTCAAAAAATAGCCTCTAAGGCTGTGATGAATTCTCAAACAATAAAAGGCAATTGAAAGTTATAAATTTTACAAAATTAATAGCTTCTTTATGGCATCACCTAACTGCATACTACCTTGATGCACTTTGGAGATTTTTCATTTGCATGCATTCTGTTCAATGATATACAAAGGGAATGTATCACAAAATCCTGTACAGTATAATCTGTTCATTTTCAAATCAGAATGTGATACTTCCATACATTCCTTAATCAGAGGTTCTGATGTATTCCACTATCTCATTTACCAATATTATATTTAAATAGTTAATGAATTGTTTTTGATAAAATAGGCACCACAGACATAGTAACGTGGTAAATGATGGCAGATAAAGACCTGAATGGTCAATTTAGTAGGCCCTATAAGCACAATTTCATAATTAAATAAAAATGTCTTTTTTTTTTTTTTTTTTTGCTATTCCTGGGCTATAGACTTTAGAAGTCTACCCAGTACTGACCTTATCCAACTACTGGATTTGCCATTGAAGCTCACGCCAGCCTATCCAAACCATCTTCTTTGAGGGATTCAGACAAGGTGTGGAGGTATAGCCTGATGGTTAGAGCAAGAGGATGAGAACCAAGGAAACCTACTGCTACTCTTTGTAATCTTGGACAAGTCACTCAACACTCCATTGCTTTAAGTATAAACTTACCCTCCCCTCTTTTTTACAAAACCATAGCACAATTTTTAACGACAACCACAGCTGTAACAGCTCCGACGCTCATAGAATTCCTATGATCATCGTAGCTGTCACCACAGTGGCCGGTGCTAAAAAACACGCTACAGTTTTGTAAAAGGAGGGGAGGGGGAGTATATTGGAAGCTTTCTGAGACAGGAAGGTAACTACTGCATCTGTATGTAACTTGCCTTGAGTTACTATGGGAAACATATAAATCCTAGTAAATTAGGATTACTATCAGGTTTCATATCTTCAAGAGAGGCTAAACCAGTCCAGTCAATTTTCACAATGTCATTTTGATTCCAATTTCTCTACTAAAAGGTACAAAAAAGTGTTAAAAGGCCCAGATGGAATGGAGGAACAATGATGAGTTAAAAAGAAGCAATGTTCTTAAGGAATTTGACTCCTCATTGCTCCTCCATTCCACATGGGGCCTTTAACCTCTTCTTGTGTGACTTCTACAGCTATGTTTTTGATTCCCTCTGTTCTGCCAGACTTTAATAAAAGTGTGACATATGTTAGGGTTTCAAAAATATCAGATCCCATTGATGATTGGTAGTAGAGAATAGCATGAGGACAAATTTTTCCCCCTCCCCACGGGAATTCGTTTTCCTGTCCTGTCCCCACGGGAGTTCTTTTCCTGCCCCATTCCCGTAAGCTCTGTCCTCATCTGCACAAGCCTCAAAGCTTGTGCGATTAAGGCAGAGCTTATGGGAATGGGGCAGGGACAGCGACAAAACTCATGGGGATGGGACAGCAAAATGGAGTTCCTGTGGGGACGAGGACAAATTTGTCCCATTGTCATTCTCTAATTGGTAGTAAGGGTTATGTAAGGCTTTAATGCCTTCTTGTTTATTACCAGAGTCTCACCCAGTATGAAAATGTGGTGGCCAAAGACAGAGAGATGCTGGCATGGAAAGGAAGATGCCTGATCAACAAAAAAATAAATAAATAAATAAAAGAACTAATAATGGCTCTGTACAAGTTCTTAATGAGATTTCACCTAAAACACTGCATGGCCCTAAGGGGAAGGGACCGTTGGAGAAGAATGCAGCGTCGGGGATTTGTTAGCCTCCGAAGCCGCTTGTTTTCACAGTACTTTGATTGTGTTTGCTGTTAGTCAGCTGCGGCAGCGAAGAGTGGGTAACCTAGCATGGGCCCTGAGGGGGAGGGCTCATTGGTCCAAGTAGCTGTGGCGACAAAGGTCTGCCCTCCCCCGGCAGTACCTAGAATGGGCCCTGAGGTGGAGGAGGTATAGAGTGGTCTTGGTGTGCTTGTAGCATTTATAGCGTGAAGTGACGCCAGAATCAAGCTGCCGTCCATGGAGTCTTTGCAGTGTCAGCTGTCAGGAGCGAGCTCTCTGTGCTCCTGTCTGGGCCGCGCTGCTTTCTGAATGGCTGCCATCAGTTCTCGTGGGACTCACAAGAACTGGGTAGCCATTCAGAAAGCAGGGCGGCCCAGGCAGGAGCACAGAGAGCTCGCTCCTGATGGCCGACACACTGCTGGCCCACCAGGCTATTAGCTGCATTTTAAAAGGTATGGCGGGTGATCCACCAGAGAGACTACTTGACGGGCGGGTTCATTTTAAAAAGCGGTTTATAAAGGTATGGGGGGGGGAGGAATCCATGGATCCATTTTAAAAAGCTACGACGGGGGGAAGTTTAAAAAAGGTACGGGCGGGAGGGAGGGTGTCAAAATTTGTATCTTTGTTCCATAAGATGCACTGACATTTCCACTCACTTTTGGGTGGAAAAAAGTGTGTTTTATGGAGCAAAAAATACGGTATATAAGCATTAAAGCCACTTTTTACTGCAGTTTGGTAAAAGGGTCCTAAAAAAATGGAATGGAATAAATCTATATGAACCACAGTTGTAAAGAAGTAAAGCAGAAGTTGGGGGTCAACTAGCTTCTGTTCAGTTATTTTTCCATGTTTGTAGAGAATAATATTGTAAAGAGTTGCTGTTATGTCAATTTTTATCCGTTAGTTTTCTTTTTATTCTATTTTAAATGACATTTTATTTATGTAGGCTAGAGTTTCTATTGTTTGTAACACAGCTTGATATCTATTATGAAAAGTAGAATATTAGAACTAATACCACCATGGCCATTGATTAAAAAAGCCTAACGCAGCTTTGTAAAAGGAGCCCTAAATTAATAAATCAAATCTACAGAACTGGATGAACTGGATGCATGTAATGGTCTTGGTCTGATTTCATTTTCTACAACAGTGGTAGAAACACAGAGGATTTAGAATCAGAAAATAATATTAAATATTGAACTAAGGCCAGTACTGGGCAGACTTGCACGGTCTGTGTCTGTGTATGGCCATTTGGTGGAGGATGGGCTGGGGAGGGCTTCAATGGCTGGGAGGGTGTAGATGGGCTGGAGTAAGTCTTAACAGAGATTTCAGTAGTTGGAACCCAAGCACAGTACAGGGTAAAGCTTTGGATTCTTGCCCAGAAATAGCTAAGAAGAAAAAATTTTAAAAAAAAATTTTTTTAATTGAATCAGGTTGGACAGACTGGATGGACCATTTGGGTCTTTATCTGCCGTCATCTACTATGTTACTATATTGGCAAGTTGACGTACTACACATCCTGCTCCCTTCATTTCTTCAAAATCAGAGACAGGTGACAGACACCAAGCAAAAGACAGATACAGGAAGCATGACCTAATATTGCTTGCCATGGTGTAGTTGGGTTCATACCAGCAAGCTACAGCTCCCTACAGAACTTAGTCAATGCCAAGTGGCTGGTGGTGGCTGGGTATTGCCCTAAAAGATTACAGGAACATAGAGGCTAGTGTTCATGCAACAGCCTCAGTTGTGTTTGGTAATTGTTTAATTTTGAATCTAAATCTGAAAATAAATTGATTATTGCATTGCTTAGAGACAAGAGGGTAGAAGTTGGATGCTGGATTAAGTATGAATCTCAACATTTATATACTTAGAATGGCATGGAACCAATGAGGAAGAATAAAGAAAAAGAATCCCCAAAGAATAATATGACACAAAAAAATGTTGTAGTATCGGAGCAATGTACTCAAATCACATAATTAGAAATATTATACATGTTTATTAATTTAAAAATTGCAAAATATCACAATAATTTCATAAAGCAACATACACATACTAACACACAAACATTACAAACAGACCAAGCACCATATAACATATAACAAACAGTATATAAGAAACAGCGCTGGAAGGGCCACAAAAAATCACACAGAGATATATATGAATATGACTGTATTCTAAAATTCATAAATCACTTAGCTTAAGAGTTCAATGTCTTCCTGGAACAATGTCCGCAAAGAGTAAAGCAAGCAAGATGGTTGCAGGCCATCCAGTGGGAGAACGTCACAAGGCAAACATCAGGAACGAATTTGAGTTCAAGTCCAACAGCCACACCATGAAGTGCAAGTGCAAATGTGCTATTGTTGAAAAGTGTAATTGGTTGAATGATCAAAAAACAATCTCAAACATAAAGATGAAATGCCAAAAAAGGCAGCCGGTCTTCTAACACTTCCTCAACACAGGCCGTGTTTCGATGAAATCTTTATCAAGAGGAAGAAATCAGCCAAAACCAAAACTGAAGAGCAACGCTGAGTTCACAACCGCCACACCCGACAGTGTGGTGACTGAGAGGGGGCGGAGCCACACCCAATGAGGAAGAAAGCAGAACTTGATTTAAATACAATGATATTCTACAATCCATCTAGCACTTACAACTGTCAACTGTGATATATTGTTGTAGTGAGGTACAACAGGCAGATCAGCCATCATCTACTGCACTGCTATGTCACTATTGATCAACATCAAATGTCGCATTTTGTAGCATAAAATGTACAGTATAGCAACATAAATTCCTCTATTCTTCCACCCTTTCTTCAAAAGTATAAGTATAGCCTTTTCTTGATCATCAACTAAGGAGCTGCTCTTCAGAAGTTACAGATGAAACAAACTTTGCTGGCCTCAAATTTTACAATTCATAACAGGAACAGACGTGAACCTATAATCACATGCAGGGCACTGGATGCACATTGAATACCGCAAGAAACGGGGTAGTATAACTTTTTTGCATCTTTTAACCATAATGAGAAGGAAGCAAAACAGTTCCAGATGGTAAATGAATGGCCATAACCCAACAAGTTGTTCAACTTGTCAGGATCTGAGATGCTATAGAACTGCTGACACATAATTGCACAAGCTTCTGTGTAATACATCACCCTGGACTGCAGAAAGGAGAAAAACATGTTCTGCTTTAGCTTGATAGACATTTTAGTTGTTTATCTTAACTTCTAAACTATATTTTTATTTCCTCTGCAGTTTAATTAGATGAGTGTTCTCGGCAAGGCTAAATATAGGATGCTATGTTCTCTTTATCTGTCCTTTTGTTTGGAGCATTCTGGTTTCATATGTACCGTACTGTCTTTTCCAAATGCAGTCTATAACCCTGCTGCAATGCTCGATACGGTAACTGTAATTTTCATTAAAGATGGGCTCTCATTTGCAACAGCTAAAGACAACTGCAGACTATGTACAAGATGCAGGCATTGTTTATTTCAAACTCTAATGGTATATACAACCTTATTACCAACCGAGGGACCCGACACGGTCCGTGTTTCGGACAACACACCTTCCTCAAGGGTCCGTGGTAGATAAGGTTTTGCAACAAACAGCATTAAAGGGAAAAACAAGTGTCCGAACGAGTGTAGTTCTGGATTGTAAGAAGCATAGCAATCTCAGTGAACAACAAAATGTCATTCGCCAATAACAGCGCACGCTCTAAGACTTCTACAGTATGTATGGCACCTTACGTTATACTTCAAAATACTCTATTCAAAAAGGCCTGCTCATTAGTGGCTATGAGACTCACCTATTCAGTGGAGCAAAAAAAGCCTCAACCTTGCGGCAGCGATTTACAAACAGTAAAATAAAGCTATTATCATAGGAAAAAAAAAAACCCCTCCACTTTTGATATTGCCAATAATCCACAATATGAACCAGATGCCAACCATATGCATATGCAGGTAACTTATCTGAAGTTGCTGGAGATTATGGAAAATATCCTCAGAACGCCATGTTCCGCTGGCTCCAACTGTCACAATGGCAGATTTACTTTACTGTTTGTAAATCATTGCTGCAGTTGGAGCTGTAGCTTGCTGCCACGAACCCAACTATACTATGGCAAGCAATATTTGGTCATTTAGGAGTTAATAAATTTCTGCTGCAAAGATTATGAGGCTTTTTTTCTCCACTGAATAGGTGATTCCCATAGCCACTAATGAGCAGGACTTCAACTGAACATTTTGAATAACTTTTTGAATAGAGTATTTTGAAATGAACTAGAGTTCCTTACGTTGTATGCCATTTCCACATTTTTTCATGATGCTGGGGCAGAAGGATAACTTCAGAGACCAAAAAGAGTTCCAACGTAACTGCAGTAGACATCGATAACCAGAAAAACAAAGAGATACTTCACGAGCAATGTACAAAATGACAAGTCTTTATTGAGTTCAATACACATTGTGTAGATGTGGTGCCAACTATATGATGGACATCGCATCTACACAACATTTATTGATCTCAATAAAGACTTGTCATTTTGTACATTGCTACTGCAGTATCTCTTTGTTTTTCTAACTTCAGAGACCTACAGTAGGAATTTAAGTACAGATATGCACAAAGCCTAGGTTGCAAGCAAAACATCCCTTTCTGATGTTGCCTTTCATGTTAAAGAGATGTCCCAAAGCTAAGTAGTAGCTCTTAGCCTAAAAGTCTTTGATTATTCATTAACTTTCTGAGAGCCCTGTGTCTCATTGGGGGGACCTTTCATTAAGGTACGCTAACCGATTTATCACGCGCTAAAGATTAGAATATTATATATATATATATATATATATTATAATAATATGGTAAGCGCACATGCGCACTCTAAAGCCGTGTTCCCTGTTCCCTGTTCCGTCGGGATGTGGCCACAAGAGTGCGCATGCGCACTTACTACGTCACCAGCCGCCGATCGCCTCCACAAGCTGGGACCGCAGCCAGCCGCCGATCTCCGCTCCTCCAGCGGGGGGATGGGGGGAAGGTGTCTCGGAGGAAAGGGATCACGGCCGCTCAGCACCCCCACCGAGGAGCCCAGCAACTTTCCGCTCCGGCTCTTAAACTGACCCCACAGCCCGGGACCCGAGTTCTTTGCCCCCCCCTTTCCCTTCCCTTCCCGCAGCCTCTCTACACTCTAAGTTCACTGGCACACCAGTTCCCTGTGCAGCAGCATTAGCGTTTCCTCTACCCCCCTTTCCCTTCCCGCGGTCCCGACTACAAACCTGGCGATTCCAGCAGCGTGTGCAGCAGTCTTCACACGCTGCTTCAGGCCCTTCTACTGCCCTGATTTGCTCTGCCACGTCTCTGATGATGTCATCAGGGACGTGCCAGAGTAAATCAGGGAAGTAGAAGGACTCGAAGCAGCTTGTTGAGACTGCTGCACACGCTGCTGGAATCACCAGGTTTGTAGTTGGGACCATGGGAAGGGAAAGGGGGGATAGAGGAAACGCTAATGCTGCTGCACAGGGAACTGGTGTGCTAGTGAACTTGGAGTGTAGAGAGGCTCCAGTTTCAGTTCTGCTCTCTTGATATCTTCTTCATACTGTTATTGACTGAAAAGACAAAGCATTTAGCTTGAGAAAAGGGGCTCCAATCATGTACTGTACATTTGTATTACATTTTGGAAAGTAATGCTCAGTTCTGTATTTCTGTTCACATTGCTTATTGTACAAACAATTTAAGTGTGGCTGAACATGCAGTAGATAAAATAGCTAATGTCAATCATAGCAAACTTAGATTATGGTTCCCTTGCTTGCTCTGTACTATATTTCTCTTTGCATTGCCTGCTGTTCAACTGAGGCTGAACGGGCAATAGATAACTATATTTACTTTAGTTTATTTTTGTTACATTTCAAAATTTCATCACTATAATTTGGAGACAAATCAGAAAACTCAAAAAAATAGCAACCAGTTACACAAATTAAGGAAAAATCATTGCTTATTATGTGGACATATTAGGCAGTAGATAAATATTGTTCCCTTGCTCATTTCTGCTCACATTGGGGTCCTTTTACTGAGGCGCGCTAACCAATTTAGTGCATGATAAAGATTAGTACGCGCTAAATGCTAAGACTTCCATAGAATATAATGGGTGCCTTAGCATTTAGCGCACGCTAAATTGGTTAACTTGCCTTAGTAAAAGGACCCCATTGTTGCCATAGTGTTAATGAACAATATTTTAAATTCAGATACACTATGCCTGTTCTATATGCATAAAGTATGATTTCTGTGCTTTTTTAAGGGGTTACCATTGTTTTCCATATTATCTGACTTTTCACTTATCCGACAATGAATGGGTCCCATTTACGTCATATAATCGAGACTTTACAGTATACGCTTGGAAAACTTGAGGGGCATGTCAATAACTGATATATTTTCTGCCTAAATATGAGTGTTGCAAAAACTTCTTTCACATACAATTTTCACAAGGCTCATATGAGGGGCCACTGAAAAGGTCTTAGCCCAACCAGCAAAGTTGGGGCAGTTTCCATCGAGGGCTATACAGAATCATGTCTGTCCTAACAGACAGATGCTTAACCTCACCTAACCACCCTGATTCTCTAACCAGTACCCATGTCACAGGTGTCGGTTAGAGAATCGCGCCTGATCCCTTACCATCAAATGATCATGCCACGGGAATCTTGCTGCCATGATCAACTGAGCAGCAGTAGCATAGACCCCCAACCCTCCGACACTTTCCGTGGTAGGAGGGATGCCCACTTCCTCCTGGTGCCGACCCCATCGATCCCCCGAACCCCTGACACTCCCGACACCAACCCAACACTCCCCAGCACCCTCCAGATATTCCATGACACTCCCCAACACCTACCCAACATACCCCAACACACCCCAACATACTCCAACATCCCCTCTGACACATCCCAGGCCCCTCTTCCCATACCTATAGGAGATGGCCAGCAAGAAGGATGCCCGCTCCCTCCTGCCTCTTCCAAAATGGCAGGCCTGCCCCTTCATGGTGCATTCTGGGATGCACCGGGGATGGGTCTAATGCTCTGATTGGCCGAGATGCCTAAGGACCCTCCCATAGGAGGGAGGCTAAAGTATCTGGGCCAACTGGAGTCTTAGGCCTCCTTCCCAGTGTTTCTCAGGATACAGTGGAAGTGGTCCAAGACTCCAGTTGGTCTCAATGTGGAGGTAGATTGGAGCTCCTTCCTTTAAGGTCAGATCTCTTATACTAGCACATTTCAGCATATATGCTGGTCTATTCATCAGTTTTTGTATTGAGATTTAATACATATTGTCTTTTTTTTTTATTTTTTTGTATTCTTTATTCATTTTCAAGATTACATAAAGTGTTATAATATATTCATTCACATAAATAATAAATACATCACTTAGAATTATTCATTGATACATCTCATAAATTCTTAACCCCATCCCTATCCCATTCCACCCACCCATATATTTTATTATCATATAAAACATGTGATATTAAAATACCCCCCCCTGCATCTTAAAATAATAATTAATATAAGGGAATCAGTTTTACTTTAATCTTTACAATATTTCATTAATGGTTTCCATATATCCTGAAACCTTTTAAGATAGCCCCGTTGTACTGCAATAAACCTTTCCATTTTATAAATATGGCATAAAGAGTTCCACCAGAAATTGTAGTTTAATCTCTTCCAATCTTTCCAGTTAAATGTGATTTGTTGAATGGCAACTCCAGTCATTATTAGTAATAATTTGTTGTTATTTGCCGAAATCTGACTTTTGGTTCTCATTTCCATACCAAATATTACAGTATCATAAGTCAATGCCACTGGGTTTTCTAATAAATTATTAATTTGGTCCCAAATTGATTTCCAAAAATTCATAATGTATGGGCAGTGAAACAATAAATGATCTAAAGTTCCTACTTCTAAATGACAATGCCAGCATCTATTAGACAAAGAACTATCTAGTTTTTGTAATCTAACAGGGGTCCATAACGTTCTATGCAACAGAAAAAACCAAGTTTGTTTCATAGATGCTGAAACCGTACATTTCATCCTCCAAGACCAAATTCGTGGCCATTGAGATGCAGTAATTTCATGCTTAATCTCAATGCTCCAAATATCTCTTAAACCAGTTTTTAATTTCTTCTTAGTAAATCCATTTAATAATTTATACCACTGGGAGGCCTGGTGACCCAGGAAGTCTGTCTGAAAACAAAGGAATTCCATACTATAATGATTATTAAGATTTTTCCAGTCAGGGAACCCCGCCTGAATGGCATGCTTCAGTTGCATCCATCTAAAATTTTCTGATTTATTCAGTCCAAATTTATGTTGCAACTGTGAAAATTCAAGCATAGTACCATTAGAAATGATATCATCTAATATACGTATTCCTGCTATCATCCAATGCTTCCATAGTAGTCTTTCTCCTCCAATTTGAATCCTGGAGTTTACCCATATAGATTGATTTGTAGATTTGTAAATTGGAATAGTTGTTAAATTGCTTATATATCTTAGAGTTTTCCATGTATCTGCTAGTATTTTATTATCTTTACTATAACTAGGCATTTTGATACTGAGAACATGTGACAATCGAATTGGAGACATGAGTTGCCATTCTATATATAACCAATCTGGGAGTTTTTCCATGAGTTCTGGGAGGATCCAATACATACCATGACGCAAAATATAGGCTTGATGGTACCTATAAAAGTTTGGAAAATTTACCCCTCCCTCTGAAATTGATCTTTGTAAAGATACCAAAGCTATTCTAGGAGTTTTCCCCAGCCAAATAAATTTTAATAGAATGCTATTTAACTTTTTATAAAAGGACCCTTGAAAAAATACAGTTAGCATGCCCAACTGATAACAAACTACAGGCAAAATCATCATCTTAATAGTTTGAACTCTCCCCCACCATGAAAGGTGTAAAGGATTCCATTGCTCACACATTTCCGTGACCTTTTGCAATAATAATTTTTCATTTATTTTTATTGTTTCTTCCAATGTGTTTTTAATAAAAATGCCTAAATATTTTATTCCATCTTCCTTCCAGAGAAAAGGAAATGAATCGAATAAGCCTTTTGTACAATGTACATTGAGTGGAAGAACTTCTGATTTGGACCAATTTATCTTATATCCTGAATATTTCCCAAAATTCTCAATTAACTTAAGTAAGCAAGGAATGGTTGTCTCAGGATTTCTCAAATAGAGCAATATATCATCTGCATAAGCTGAAATCTTATATTCTCGATCTTTATGCGGAATACCTTCTATCTCCTCTGTCTGTTGAATAGTTAATAATAAGGGTTCCAATACAATATCAAAAAGCAGAGGAGATAAAGGACAGCCTTGTCTAACTCCCCTTTGCAATTTGAAAACTTCTGAAAAATTATTATTAATATATAATTTAGCAACAGGAGAACTATACAAAGTTTGAACCATTTGAACGAATCCTGATCCAATTCCAAACCATTCCATCACTTGATACATAAAGGTCCTTTCAACACGATCAAAAGCTTTCTTTGCATCAAGAGATACAGAGAAAACTGGATCTTTTAAGGTTTTGGACAAAGTCAACATATGTAATGCCATTCTAGTGTTGTTAGAAGAATGTCTTTGAGCAATGAATCCTGTTTGGTGTATTCCAATAATAAAAGGGAGAGCTTTAGCTAAACGAATAGCCAAAATCTTAGCCAATATTTTTCCATCAATATTAATTAAAGAAATAGGCCTGTAATTGGAAACCAGTGTGGGATCTTTATTTGGCTTTGGTAAAACAATAGTTAACGATTCAGCCATGGTACCCATAATATATCCTTTAGTAAGTTGAGTCTGATATAAATTTAATAAATATGGTAATATGGTAATTTGAAATGATTTATAAAACTCTATAGTAAAACCATCTCCACCTGGAGCGGATCCAACTCTAAGGGACTTCAATGCTGTTTGCAATTCGTTTATTAATATTGGCTTTTCTAAATTTTCTTTTATATGCTCAGGAATTTTCGGTCCCTTAATTGATTTTAAAAATTTTTTACCATCTTTTTCTTTATCCAAGTAAGATTCAGAAGAATACAGGTTTTTGTAAAAATTTAAAAATTGTTTTATAATCGGTCCATTTTGAGAATAAATATTTCCTTTTTCATCTTTTATCATTGCTATTTTTGTTTTCCTTTTTTTAGCTTTTAGATAATTTGCCAATATTCTTCCCGCCTTATTTGAATTTCCATAATACAATGCTTGTTGAGAAAATAAATCTTTCCTAATTAACTTAGAAGAATATTCATTATATTTCCCTTTAGCTTTCAAGAGGTCTTGTAATGTAGAATATTCCCATTTTTTAATTAATTTAGATTCCAGTAATTTTATATCTTTTTCCAAATTATTAAATTGTTCTTTAATTTTTTTTTTATATATGCCGAAAAGGAAATAATTTGACCTCTAATGGTTGCTTTAAAAGCATCCCATAATATTTCTATTGAAATATCCTTTGTATTGTTAGTTTGAAAATAATCTTTGATTTTCACTTGTAATTCCTCAATAAAATTTGGTTCAACAAGCAAGGCATTATCAAATCTCCATATAGGTCTATTGTCTTCTTTATCAACTATCTTAATTTTAATCCACACTCCACCATGATCAGATAAAATAATTGGATCTATGGAGGCTTGTGTTACTAGTTGAACTAATGAATTTGAAACCAATATATAATCTATCCTTGAAAAAGATTTATGAACATGGGAAAAAAATGAAAATTCCCGGTCATTAAAATGAAATATTCGCCATATATCTTTCAAATCACAATTTGTTACTAAATTATCTAATCCTAATGATTTCATATTTTTACTAGGTTTTTTGTCCATAATTGGATCTATAACAGCATTAAAATCCCCAGCCACCACTAAGTTTGAAGTAGCCAGTGGTAATAATATTTGTTGCAGAGTTTTAAAAAATTCAATTTGGTTCGTATTAGGTGCGTATATATTGAACAGTGTCATGGTAGTATTTCCCATTTTCATGTCTATATGTAACCATCTTCCTAAGGGATCAGCTGAAATAAATTTGAAATTTGCAGTACATCTCTTGCTTACCAAAATTGCAACTCCTGCTTTTTTATTTACAGCTGGTGCATAAAAACAATGTTTTATCCATGTATTTTTTAATTTTTTAGATTCTATAGCTGATAAGTGTGTCTCTTGAATATAGCAGATATCTATATTTTGTTGTTTCAGATATAAAAGGGTTTTCTTTCTTTTGATAGGATGGTTCAATCCATTAACATTAAGCGATAATATTTTAAGCTCCATTGTTAGAATTATTAATAACAAATATGAACTTCAATAAATTATGCAATGTATATTTTCTTTGTAAAAATTTAATTTCCCTTAATTTATTATAAGATATATTTCTTTTCTCCCTTAATTTCTTACAGATTATATTAATAAAATCCCCGAAACCCATCCCTACACCCTCCCTTATCCCATCCCTTCTTAGAATGCGATAACTTGAAGTCAAACTATCAGACTAGCCCTCTTCCCCCTCCCAAGCAATTCATTTCATTATTTCCCCTATATTCTATAAGTTGAAACATTTTAAATACTTAAATTCCTGTTTTTCCTCTTTACATATCTCCCAATTCAGTGTTGTAAACCTCATATCCATTTTAATATATATATACTTATTTTTTTTTTTTTTTGTATTTATTTATATATTTTTATTTTTATTTTATTTTATTATTTCCCACTATATTAAATATTCTGACGAAATTCTCTATTTCATACATCTTATCCATATGAAGAAATTTAATATACATTTTTCATTTATATTATGAATATATTACCGAAACAATTTAATCTGAATATACGATTTTACTTTTTGTTTCATAAGGGAAACATCAATCTTTCCAATTTAAACAACCATTCATATTCTCAAGTGTATATATTCCATTCATTCCATTCAAACCTTGTACTCATTCTTTCCTTTCATCTTTACTAAATAAATATCACTATTTTTCCCATTTGCATCCACATACCATTTTTGTCTTTATATTTATGATTGTATTTTAGCACAACATTTTATTCTGTTTATTTATGCAATTTGGTTATTATAATCTCTGTTTATTGTTGAAATGTATACATTTTAATTCTACATTCTTAGCATACATGCTTGTTTTATTGGAATATTTTTGTATTATTATTTTAACAATTTTAGGGTTTTTTGTTTCTCCCTGGATGTATTACCTGTTCTCTACACTTTTTTCAAAATACATCTCATAATAGTAGTTTCAAGCCTCTCTTTGAATTTCACTGTCTGAACTATGTGCTCTTCAAGCCTCTTTTTTGCATTTCACTGCTTCCCAAGCCTCTCTCTGATGCTTAATGTTCCAAGCCTCATGTTGAATCTCTTTGCCTGACTTGAATGCTTTCCAAGCCTCTGTTTGACGTTCATAGGTGTCTTTATTAGGACTAAATGTTTGAGGGTTCTGTTTTTTCACTTCAACATTTGGAAGTGGGTTTTGCATCTTGCTGCAATGATGAATTGCTCTGGCAAGTCCATAATTCTTTTTTCATATCTGTGTTTGGTATTTTGCTATTTTTTATCATGTTTGTAGTGGAACTTATATTGTTCCTTTTTCTTTAGGGACTCATAATAATAATAAAAAAAACCCAACATCTAAAAAGTGGTCTAAATGGGTACTTGGACGATCAAAAAGCCTGATCGTCCAAGTACCCATAACCAAAGCTGGTTTTAAACATATATAAAACCAGTTTAGGCCTTTCCCCTGCCTCTAAATGCATAGAGCGAAAAGAGGTGTTTTTAGAGGAGGGGAAAGGCAGGAGGTAGGTGGGAGGGAGGCCGACCTAGACCTAAGTGTCCAGCAGGTAAAACCAAAACTTTAGGCAGGTTGCCTAGTCGGCACGTATACGTCAAAACAGGTATAAGTGCCGAAAAAGGGCCCACTGAGCTGATGGCGGCTGGCATGATCAGCTCAGCGGCCCGGCAACCTACACCTCCCCCATCGCAACCATCATGGCAGGAGAGATGGCTCATCTCCCCTGCTGCGATGCAATCACCCCTCTATCCGAACTGCTGCGACCCGCTGCAGGAGAGATGTCCAATCTCTCCTGCCGCGGTTTGTGGCAGTTCGAGTAGAGGGGTGACCACATTGCGGCAGGGGAGATATCCAATATCACCTGCTGCGATGCATCACCTCCACCCACAACGATCCGGGCAGGAGGGAGCCCAAGCCCTCCTGCCCCATTGAGCCACGACCCCCCCCCACCCCAACAACATCGGGGCCGGAAGGAGCCCAAGCCCTCCTGCCCCGTCAAGCCGTGACTGCTTATAATCACTCCAAGAAAAATAGGGATACAAATTACACAGCACCCTTACTTTAAAATATGTCCTCTTAACGACAGTTGTCAGGCTGTTGCTCTATTATGCCATCCCTCCACTCATACTGAGGGATTATAGAGCGCAACAATACAAATCCTCTTTTAAGATTATGCTACTTTTATGTATTTAAAATTATTTAGATGCCATCTATCTCAATGCTTATATCCAACATACACAATAAAATGCATTAGAGAAAGCTATATAAATACTGAAAAACACCAGTTTCAAAATAATGCAAAAAAAAAAAATATATTTCTACCTCACACTTTATTTGAATGATTCTGAGAGATCTGCTGTAGCTCAAAAAATCATCAAACAGCCGCGTAAGTACTTGCATAAGTTACTACTGCTCCATAATTCTTACATTCGCTTCAGTAAATAAAGAAAACAGATTCAGAAACAATGTTTTCAGATGCTTTTAATTACTCATTTTTCCCTATTCTGTTGGGCCTGCAATGGAAAAAGAATAAGTATGGGTGTCTAAAAGAAATACAAGGGGATTTGAGCATCTTAAGCCCCTTTTCCACAACCTATCTGCAATGGGCCTTTATATGTGCTTTGCTGAAGTGGATGCATGGATATAGAACTGTTATACTACAATGTCAGGAGTAATCAGTTGCACTGCCTTGAGCTAAAATATGATTGAAATCTCAGTCCTGAGAGTACCAACAATAATAATGTGTGCCTGTTTTGAATGCATGCTAAACTCTGAGGACATAGAGATCAGATTCCACAGGTGACCCTTGAGGGGAGGAATGCTGGCCTAGTGCCTAACCCTCAGTAAGCCTGGTTCTAAGGGAGAGGTTGTAGAGCAGGGGTCCCCAAAGTCCTTCCTTAAGGGCCAAATCCAGTCGGTTTTTCAGGATTTCCCCAATGAATATGCATTGAAAGCAGTGCATGCACATAGATCTCATGCATATTCACTGGGGAAATCCTTAAAACCCAACTGGATTCAGCCCTCAAGGAGGGACTTTGAGGACCTCTGTTGTAGAGGCTCAGCATTAAAGATAGTTTTAACAGCAACTTGTGAACTGCATATATAATTTGCATATATTTGCTTGAGGAGGCTTCTTTCGATCTGTTTAGGACCTTTTTGAGACTTTGGGGAGTAGTAAGTGGGACAGAGGTCTGGAAAACTCTTAGGCCACTTTTGCTATATTTCATGGGGGTGTGAATCACCCTAACTGCTGTGCACGATGGACCACTGGTCTGACCCAGCAGCGGCAATTCTTATGTTCTCCTTGAGGAGAGATCTCTGACTTATTTTAATCTCTTAGTTTGAGACAACTCTAAGGATTATTTTTTAGAGATCAAACTCCACAGGTGACACTTGAGGTTAATGTCCACTTTCCCACCTCAAGGCAGAACTTTTTTGGCTCTTCAGTCAACCAGGAACAGGGCATTGCTGTAGTACGATTTTTCTGTTCTTTCTTTTTTCTTCCAGGTGTAAGTACTTCTGCAACTACATTATGGCTGGGAAATATCGTGTCACCAAAGCTGCAGCTCAGGTTATACCTTTTGTCTCTGTACAGACAGAAAACGTTACCCAGGAAGAGGGAGTGGTTCCATGTGCAAGCTGTCTTCAGCTTGAATCCCTCATTAAAGAAGTAAAGGAAATGAGAGAAGAGGTGGCAAGACTGAGAAGCATCCATGAAAATAAGAGGTACATCGTTGAAATGGTACATGAGGCATCAAAGATGTCTAGCAATGGGGAAGAAAAGGCTGTGCTGAGGGAATACAGCTGGACTCAGATTATGGAACCCTGCAAGATTGGTACTATGATTCCATCCACCCTTAAATTGAAGAACCGGTATGCTGCCGTGGAAGAGGAGGAGATGAAAGCAGTTTAGGGGGAGGAAGGACCAAAGCTTTAAATCTCTAAAATTGTTGAATCTATGACCACTAGAAGGAGTAAGGTAGTGGTGGTTGGTGATTCCCTTCTGAGGGGTACATAAGAATCCATCTGCAGACCAGACATGATGTTCAGGAAGGTATGCTGTCTACTTAGTGTTAAAATCCAAGATTTTACAGAGATATTGCCAAGACTCATCAAGCCTGATGACTATTATCCAATGCTGCTCATCCACATTTGCACTAACGATACTGCCAGATACCCCTGCAAACATATCAAAAGTGACTTTGTGGCTCTGGGAGAGAAGGTGAATCAGTCAGGTGTGCAGGTGATATTCTTGTCCATCCTCTCTGTTGAGGGTAAGGGCCAGGTCAGAGAAGTAGGCATCCTGGAGATGAATGTGTGGACACATGGATGGTGTTGTCAAGAGCTTTTTGGCTTCCTGTACCATGGGATTATTTTCCAAGGGCTGCTGAGCAGGGATGGTAGATCGGCTAATCTCCTGAAGAGGGCTTTAAGCTAGAAGTGATGGGGGCAGGGTGATGAAAGACACCGGGTGAGTATAAGCGCTCAAGTAAGTAAATTTCCTACATGGGTGGGAAAAGGAGGCAATGTCTGGAAAGCAGTATATACTAATGCTTGAAGTATGGGAAACAAGATTGTGGATCTAGAAACAGTGATGGAAGAAGATGAGTTGGATATGTTGGCAATCACAGAGACATGGTTCATGGAGAACCATGATTGGGATGTAGTTATACCGGGCTATAATCTGTTCAGGAAAGACAGGGTAGGAAGAAAAGGAGCAGAAGTAGTGTTATATGTTAAAGATCATATTAAAGCCACACAATTCCAGAATCTGTAGGGCAAGGAAAAGGCACTGTGGATCAATTTGGAAACAGAGATTGGTAAATATATTTACATTGGTGTGATATACAGGCCTCCTTCACAGACAGAAGTGGACAGATATTTATTAGTAGACATTCAGAATATATCTAAAAAGGGGACGTTTTACTAATATGTGATTTTAACATGCCAGATGTTGATTGGGGTATCCATATTGTGTGGTCTTCTAGAAGTAGGGAGATCCTGGATTTTCTACAAGGAAAACTGTTCTAGCAATTGGTAATAGAACCCAGGCGGGATGGGATCATAATGGACATAGTGCTTGCAAACGGGGAAAGTGTGTCTGATGTTACAGTGGGTGATCATCAGGAATCCAGTGATCACTGCATATTAAGACAGATATAAAGAGGGCTCAATCAAAAGTAATGGTTCTAGATTTATTAAAATCTAACTTTGTTTAGATGGGGGACTACGTTAAGAAATTGTCTGGATAGAAATATCTGGAAGGAGTAGAAATGCAGTGGGCAAAACTATAAGGGTGACAAATCTTTTTGTGAGGCAACTAAGTAAAAGTAAGAGGAAAAGAAGGCCACTTTGGTTCTCAAAAGTCGTAGCTGAGAAGATAAGGAATAAGAGATTGGCTTTCATAAATAACAAAAGATCGCAGAAAGAAACAGATAGGCAAAAATATCTGGAAAAGTTAAGAGAGGCTGGTCGAGAAGTCAGGAAAGCAAAAATAGAAATGGAAGAAAAAATTGCTGACATGGTAAAATGGGGAGACAAAATATTTTTTAGATATGTCAGTGATAGGAAGAAGTAAAAAAGTGGCATTGTGAGATGCAAAAGTGAAGGAGAGGATTATGTAGAAGCTGTTAAAGAAAAACCTGAATTGTTTCTGTGTTCACGACTGAAGATCCAGGAGTGGGACCACAGAAGACAAATGTGAATAGAGATGGAGGCGTGGTAGACCCCAATTGATTTTCAGAGGGTTGTGTTTGTGATGAGCTAGCTAAATTAAAGGTAGATAAAGCGATGGGTCTGGATGGTGTACATCCAAGGGTGCTGAAGGAACTTAGGGAAGTTCTGGTGGCTTCACTGACTGACCTTTTCAATCAGGGTGGATGTGGTCCCTCACACAAGTCAAAGTAAGGAAGAAGTAGGGAATTACAGGACAGTAAATCTGACTTCTGTGCTAAGCAAATTAATGGAAACTTTTAAAACAGAGAATGGTGAAGTTTCTGGAATCCGGTGGTGTAGTCGGGGCTGGTGAATATTCTTCTTCGTGGGTGAACCCATGTGGTGTCCCACAGGGTTCACCACTTTCACCTTCCCTATTTAATGTTTATCTAGTATCAATGGGTAATTTACTAAACAGCCTACAGGTAAAATTCTATATTTATGCCGTTGATATAACAGTAATTATTCTTTTAACATCTTATACGACTGAAGTAAAAAATCTGATATCGTTTATCCAGGCATAAATAGAACAAATTGAAGCTCAATCCAGAGAAAACAAAGTTTTTCCTTGCCAGTCCCAATGATAAAATCATTGAAAAGACGATAAAAATATTAGGTGTTACACTAGATCGTTCATTATCATTTAATGTTCATACCGACCTTTTGCTTAAAAAATGCTTTTCAAGCCTATGGAAGCTACGTACCATCAAAAAATATTTTGACTCAATGTCTTTTAGGATTCTGTTTCTGTCATCAATCTTGTCTACATTGGACTACTGTAATATTGTTTACCTAGGCTCTTACAAAAAGACCCTTAGTAGAATAAGAATAATACAGAATACAGCAGTTCGCCTGATTTTTGGCCTTAAAAAACATGATCATGCAAGCCCTTACTATTTAAAGTTTCATTGGTTATCATTTGAAGCTAGAATTCTGTTCAAATTCGGTTGTATCTGTGTTAAGGTTTTATTTAGATTGTGTCCAACCTATCTCTCTTCCCACTTTGAAGATCATGCTGGTTTTCATTTACTTCAGCAAAAGCATGCTGTAATAAGAGATTTTTGGGGAAAACCCTGGCATTTCAGGCTGGTACAATGAATTTGTATTGGAATGTTCGTATCCCTCAAACTCAATTCTCTATTACTTATTTTTAAAACTTTTAAAAACAAATTTGTTTGAAATTTTTCTGACTTAATTGTATTTTTTATCTTTTATGATATACAGTGGAACCTTGGTTTATGAGCATAATTCATTCCAGAAGCATGCTCTTAAACCAAATTACTCGTATGTCAAAGTGAGTTTCCCCATAGGAAGCAAGGGAAACTCTCTTGATTGGTTCCACCTCCCCCCCTTGGCCACCGGCGCTGCTCCACCCCACCACATCCCCAAAAGACCCCCCCATCCCTGAGGCCACTGGTATGCTTCCACATCCCCCCCCCGTGAACTGGCATTGCCCCCCACCTGCAAACGCTACCCCCCATGAACCAGCACTGCCCCCCTTCGCGAACGCCAGTTCCTCCCCCCCCCCCCCCCGCGCGAACCGGCATCCCCCGCCCGCCCAAACTGAAGGATTACCCCATCTGGCACGGGCACACAGCACCAACTCACAGGAGGTGCCGGTGCCCGAAGATCCTGCTTCTTGCCAGACTGGGCCTTGCGCATGCTCAAGGCCTTCTGGAGTTGGTACTGTTTGAGGCCTCCCTGACTTTGCTGCATCTTCGGTCTCAAAATCTCCATGTTGAAAGTTTGTACACCACTTCTTCACTGTGGAGTATGATGGGCATTTGTCACTCAGTGCTTGCATCATACATTCATGGATTTCCTTTGGAGTTTTCTTTTGCAGGAAAAGGAACTTCATGATGGCTTGCAGTTCCATACTTGAAAAGTCCACACTTTTTGCTGACATGGTTCAATCAATGATTTATAACAATGTCAAAATAAATCATTATGATTCTGCAAACTGGCACTTTGCAAAATAAAATATCACTCTTTTCAGCTAATGTGGCAAAATAGTGCTCAGAATTCAGGAAGTTGGTTGGGCTGAGAACTTTTCAGCATTCCCTCATAATTCTTATTAGTCACTAGCTGATGCCCCAGCGTTGCACGGGTATTTAATTATAGCAATAACACTGTAAATGGATTTAAATAAAGATACTTTATAGTGATGAATGAAATAATTTTGTTACAGCTTTATAAAAAGTAAAATATTCAAAGTATAATGTGAAATATTTGACAAAATGAATACAATTCAACTAACACAAAAATTGATTATAAACAACATTTTTAGTTTCACCTCCAGGAGCAAGAACATATACATTCTTGGGTGAACCCACCCTTCCCATGTGTGCAGGTGGGCCGCGAGACCCCCAGAACATATCACCCCAGGTAGTGAGGGATCTGCATACCAAGTTTCGTTCAAATCGGTCCCACAGCTTCTTACATTTTTTCCATTGACTTGAATGGGTGAAATCTGATTTTCTGTTTGTAGCTCCGCCCACGTGTGCAAGTGGGCTGCGAGACCCCCAGAACATATCACCCCAGGTAGTGAGGGATCTGCATACCAAGTTTCGTTCAAATCGGTCACACAGCTTTGTACATTTTTTCCAATGACTTGAATGGTGAAATCTGATTTTCTGTTTGTAGCTCTGCCCACGTGTGCAGGTGGGCCGCGAGACCCCCAGAACATATCACCCCAGGTAGTGAGGGATCTGCATACCAAGTTTCGTTCAAATTGGTCAAGACGTTTTTGAATTACTGTGAGAATGGCAGCTTTTTACATTTTTTCCATTGACATGAATGGGTGAAATGTGATTTTCTGTTTGTAGCTCCGCCCGCGTGTGCAGGAGGGCCGCGAGACCCCCAGAACATATTACCCCAGGTAGTGAGGGATCTGTATACCAAGTTTCGTTCAAATCGGTCAAGCCGTTTGTGAATTACTGTGAGAATGGCAGCTTTTTACATTTTTTCCATTGACATGAATGGGTGAAATCTGATTTTCTGTTTGTAGCTCCGCCCATGTGTGCAGGTGGGCCGCGAGACCCCCAGAACATATCACCCCAGGTAGTGAGGGATCAGCATACCAAGTTTAGTTCAAATCGGTCCCACAGCTTTTTACATTTTTCCCATTGACTTGAATGGGTGAAATCTGAAGTTATGTTTGTAGCTCCTCCCACGTGTGCAGTTGGGCCGTGAGACCCCCAGAACATATCATCCAGGGTAGTGAGGGATCCGCATACCAAGTTTCGTTCAAATCGGGCAAGCCGGTTTTGCGGAGGCAGTTTTTACATTTTTTCCATTGACATGAATGGGTGAAATCTGATTTTCTGTTTATAGCTCTGCCCAGGTGTGCAGGTTGGCTGCGATACCCCCAGAACATATCACCCCAGGTAGTGAGGGATCTGCATACCAAGTTTAGTTCAAATCGGGCAAGCCGTTTTTGCGTTGGCAGCTGTTTTACATTTTTTCCATTGACATGAATGGGTGAAATCTGATTTTATGTTTGTAGCTCCGCCCACATGTGCAGGTGGGCCGTGAGACCCCCAGAACATATCACCCCCAGGTAGTGAGGGATCCGCATACCAAGTTTCGTTCAAATCGGGCAAGCCGGTTTTGCGGAGGCAGTTTTTACATTTTTTCCATTGACATGAATGGGTGAAATCTGATTTTCTGTTTGTAGCTCCGCCCAGGTGTGCAGGTTGGCCGTGATACCCCCAGAACATATCACCCCAGGTAGTGAGGGATCTGCATACCAAGTTTCGTTCAAATCGGGCAAGCCGTTTTTGCGTTGGCAGCTGTTTTACATTTTTTCCATTGACATGAATGGGTGAAATCTGATTTTATGTTTGTAGCTCCGCCCACATGTGCAGGTGGGCCGTGAGACCCCCAGAACATATCACCCCAGGTAGTGAGGGATCGGCATAACAAGTTTCGTTCAAATCGGGCAAGCCGTTTTTGCGTTGGCAGCTCTTTACATTTTTTCCATTGACATGAATGGGTGAAATCTGATTATCTGTTTGTAGCTCTGCCCACGTGTGCAGGTGGGCCGCGAGACCCCCAGAACATATCATCCCGGGTAGTGAGGGATCTGCATACCAAGTTTCGTTCAAATCGGTCAAGCCGTTTTTGCGTGATCGCGGCACATACATACATACATCCGATTTTATATATATAGATTTAATGACATACAAAGATGCTCTGGTGAACAGCTTGTTTCAAGAACAAGAAATAAAATCATTTTCCCACACTTCAGCTCTATCATTGTTTCTTTTGCATATGTTGTCCAACACTTATTTTCCCCAGTTCAATAGAAATCAGTGTGGAAAACCCCCTACGGTCATACACACTTACAAAACTGCTTATTACAGTGAGAAAAATAGCTGCAAATTATTTAGCAAGTTTTATTGCCTGAGGAACTGCTGTCAAGCAAGGCCAGGATGTCTTAGAATGATAAAATACCTTTAGCCATCTACACATATGTTTCCCTCATCACTGTCATGTCCACAAAGGGACAGTGTTTTACTAACCCTTTTCTTGCATACATCTTTCATTACTAACCACCTGCATTGGTAACATGGCCTTAAACTTGTAACATCCTTAAAGGTAGGATGGTAAAGCTATGAACACTAGTTCCTGAAGCTTCATCTGTCACTCACAAAGGTTTTATCACTTCATTACTGACTCTGTATCGCTAGCCATTATGCCATAACAGAGGGTATTCATCTTCCTACATCTCACGCCTACCAACACCTTGAATATAGCACATATCCATATTGGGGTGGATTCTATAAATGGTGTTCAAAAATGGGCACCAGAAAGGTGTTGATGATCCAATTTGTGATACATTTTACTCTGCAATATTCATTGTGATTTCAACAAGACTCCTGAGGCAGGCCATTTGGGCTTTATCTGTGTGTGTTGACTCATCGCATAAATAAAGCACAGTGTTGAAATAATGAAGTACATTGGTGTTGTTGGCCATCTCCACTGTTTGTTCGCCTGTTATTAACCCATGGAGGCGACTCCTGGTTTTGTTTGTCACTGAAAAGGATTGACACTATTCTATAACAGCTCATTAGCCAATTAAGTTGCATGCATATCTTGGAAGAGCCCAAATGTAGGCTCCTATATCTGGGCTCCATATAGAGAATCTAGGATGCCATGTACCAAGGGCAGGAAAGGGTCAGGAGGGGGCCACGTCTTATGGATGCCAGCTTGAGAGAGTTGCTAAATGTGGAGCTGGAAGGTAAACAAGAGCAACTAAAAACAGAAATACAGCACCTTTGTGATGTGGTGTGTATTGGAGGAAAGGCAGTGTTGTGCTAGCTACTCTTCAGAAGTAATCAATTACAGTTACTTATCAGACTAAAGTAATTAGCTATAGTTAGATTACTTATTTAGGAAAGTAATTGATTACCAATTGTTGTTACCTGCTTAGAGTAAGCCATTCCTTTTCCTTTACCAATACTACATCCAAGGATAAATGTGCATAAAGCAAGTCTCTTTCAATTAAAAGGAAACTGTACAATGAGGGAACATAGAATGAAGGTGAAAGGGGATAGATTCAGAAATAACCTCAGAAATGTTTACAGTTTATTTGTATGCATACGTGAATCTGCTCTGAATAACTAAATGGACAGACTTCCTTTCCCCCCCAGCCCATATTCCATCTCTGGGGGAAGCCAAGGAATAACAACCAGACACGAATTGGGAGTCTTGGTGCTCTGCTAACTAGCAGAACCCAAACCAAGATTCTTCCTGAGCCACTGGCTGCAGGCCATTTTATTAACTTTATGACATCACTTCATTTATTATTATTCATACATAAGTTAGTGCATCTTCCAATTACAATACATCAAATCTTTAACCTCGTTTCCATCGTATGATTTTTTAATGTTGTTTTTCTTATTGTATCATATTGAATTAATGCTCATAAGTGTTTTGAGCATATTCAAATGAGATGGTGTAATTGATATGTGGGCAAGTATTTTGGCTCCTTTCCAAGAGTTCACGTTGACATCATGACAACCGCAAATTAATTAGGCTTCCTGTACCCAGTTCCAGATGGTGATATCAGGTGAGCTACTCCCTCTATCCAAAAATGAATAATGAGATTCACACTTATTGTTATGAAACAGATAGTGAGTCAGAAAGAACAGAAACCAATCCCATGATGTAAATAAAGATATTTGGACTGGTTGAAAAGCTAGTCATTTCTATGCCTCAGAAATTTACACTGTTTTTCACAGACCCTGAATCTTACTCTATAGAGACCTTAAGAGGGAGGAACTTGACAAATATATCATTCCTTTTTTTTTCAACAGCATTTTGAATATTTCTGTGGTCTAGACACATTTCATATAGTGCATAGTCTCAATCTAAGCAGGATTATAATGCATGATTGCATTCTCCATAGGAACTGTTGACTACATATATATATATATAAAAGAGAGAAAGAAAAGAATGAAATTATAATTATAGATGAGCAGCTGCTTTGCCTTACCCCAGGGCTCCACCATTAGCAATTTTCTAGGTGTATGAAAAGGCAGGGTTTCTTCACACTTATCTTCTGCTATCACCTATCGAGAACTGCTAGGAATTATCTTAAAATAAGAGGATATAATTTGTGTGATGACATAATCAACAGATTGTAATGGTGATTGAACTAAATAACAGAGTGCCGAATACAACGGAAAAGTTGTGCTCTCTGCAGAATACCACCTCAACCAAAATGTATGCAGCATTAGTAAGGGGTAGTCACATTTTTTGAAAGATTTCTTTTTAGCTGTGTATAACATTGCCATAATGACATAAAAAACATTAACAGAATGGATTATTAATATGCATATGCAAAAATAATGTACATGCTATAACTTAGCACTCTTTTTCCCCCCCCCCCCCCATGGCCCAGAGCATTAAATGATTCCATGATGATATGACGCTGCTCCGACGCTCATAGAATTTCTATGAGCGTCGGAGCATTTATCGCCCTGTGGTGTGTTAGATACCTCTACCATGGCTTAGTAACAGAAGGGGTCTATGCTCTACTATAATATACACAGTAAATAAGAGAACATTACATAAAAATCAATTTATTAAAATTCTTTTGTATACTTTCTGCGACTACAGGTTATTGATATTAGTGCTCAGAAAGCAAGTTTACAAGTTTATTATACTCACTATTCCTCTTTATAAGACCAAGCTCATTCAGCGTTGTACATGATAAAACCTATAAAACCAAAACTCCAGAAAGGAACTACATAAATAAAAGAATAGAATGCACCCCAAAGCCCACCCAAGAGCATGCATACTCCAGAATACAAGATACAATTAACAAAAATTTAAGTATTTTCGGCCTTTTACAGATTCCCCCATTCTGCTCTATCCATTCTATCATTTTTTTCTTGTAATTCAACCCCAAAAGATAACTGAAAAAAATAAGCTTTCAGATGCTTTCTGAACTGAACTATAGGCAATTTTCTCTTAAATCCTGAGGAAAATCATTCCACAAAATTGGGGCTAAATAGAAAAATGCTGTATTATGAGCACTAGTCACTCTTGTGTAGCACTAACAAAACAAAAACCTTTCTCTTAGATGTCTCTGGGAGCAAGTACAACTCCCAACCAGGGGCAGATTGACAGGGGTCTGGGCCCCTGGGTAGTAAGATCCAGATTATATATAGGATGCTTAACTTTGGAATCCATGCACAACTTTTTTTTAATTGACTTGGTAATTGATTGTTCCAGTTTTCATTCAATTAAAAAAATCCAAAACAAAACAAAAAAACAATTAAGAGTTCTGTGCGGAACTCTTAGGATGCCTAGCAATGCCTAAGTCAAGGTGCCTAGCGATGCCTAATGAAGCCTATCTGAGAAGTAGGTGTGGCCAGAGGCAAAGAATAGGCATGGTAAATGGGTGTCATTAGGCATGCAAGTTAGATAGAGATAAAACCTTGCCTAATGTACCAGTGCCTATCTCTACATTTCTCCTTCTCTCCCTCTCTCCCCCCATATTCAACATTTATCACCCCCTACCTCCTCCAGTTTCCAACATCTTTTATTACTCCCACTCTCCAGATCAAACATTTTTCTCCCTCCCTCCCTCCCCAGATGCAGCATTTCTCCCTTGTTCTTTCATCTTTCTTCAGGTGCACCATCTCTTCCTCTCCCTCCCCCCAGATGCAACTTCTTTGCACCCTCTCTGTATAGCTGCACCATCTCCTTCCCCTCTCCCACAATTGAGTCCAAACATTTCTGCCTCCCTCCCTTTCTCAGGTCAAACATCTCTCTCCCGCCTGAAGCCAATATCTTCCCCTCTCTCCTCTCTTTCCTCCACCCCAGGTTCACTCCACCCCTCCTGCATTTACCTTAAAAGTTCTTTTCTCCATACTGGACCCCAGAACAGGCTATCTGTCACTGATCAGACCCTTCTCTCTGCCGTGGTTCACAACTGAGGAAGCAAGAGGTTACATCAGAAAGGAGCAGACCATGGCAGAAAGAAAATTCTGGCCAGCAGCAGGCAGCCTATAATGAGACCGTGTATGTGAGAAAAGAACTTTGAGGTAAACATGGAGGGAGGGGAGGGCAAAGACAGGAGAGATGCCAAAGTGAGAGAAGGGTGAGAGAGAGAAGGGAGTGCCAGACCCAGGAATGGAGAGGAGAGAGATAGCAGTCATGTGGGATGAAAGCTACTAAGTCCTAGGGTTACCAAATGGCTCCAGAAAAAGGAAGATGGATTGAGATATCCAAGTTTTACTTCTACTGAAAGCAAAACCTGGATGTCTCAATCCGTCCTCCTTTTTCTGGAGCCATATGGTAACCCTACTGAGTCCCCCAACTGCTCTGGGCATTCGGGCACTGCTCAGTTGCCTGAATGGTCAGTCGGTCCCTGCTCCCAACATTGGTGCTGCAGATACACACATGTATTTTCATTCTAAAATAGAGAATGCACATATATCTTTTTGCCTAGCCCTAGTCTCACCCACACTTCTAGACCACACACCCATACCAGATGCATGTATTTGAGTTTTGGATGAGCTTTTTAAATTGGAATTTAGACATATACGAGTGTACATCTTAGATCCTAATATCCAATCTCAGTTTATCCTCCTCGTCTCCTTTCATGTCTGTGGCTGTCCATTCTGCTCCTGATTAGATTCCATGATTTGTGGTATAGCAAATAAATTTGAAATTTGAAATGCAATTGTCAGTTTTTGCACATCTGAAACAGGAATAGGGCTTTTAAAATAAACACTTTACAATTTATGTATCTACTAGATACTAGAGGGATTTCATATTTACAACTATTTTCAAAAAGCTATGTTACTGATTTAAAAAAAAAGTCCCTTAGTACTTATTAACAGCAGTAATGTAATATTGTCATAGATTGTATTTTTATATAATCACAAAATATATTGATTTTCTGTTAAATTGCTTTTAACATTTAAGGCCTGTTTTACAAAGCCGCACTAGCGGCTGCTGCGCGGTAACGGCCCCGAAGCACATAGAGATTTATAGGGCTTCGGGGCAGTTGCCGCACGGCTTGGTAAAGCAGGCTGTTAGTATACATTCTAAGAAATGTGTATAGTACAGGCCACCACTCTAGAAAAATGATTTATTTTGTTCAAATGACAAATGCACATTTTTAATGTCATTTTAGGGCTTTATTTAATGGAGGTTTTCTCCATTCTTTGCTTGTGGAGAAATTGACTGTGTGAGTTTGGCAGTTTACTTTCAACCATCCTATCATGCTATAAATGTATTTCTGATTGTTGGAGCTCTGCAAAGGAACATATGGCTATACAGGAACTGAAATAGTTTGTCTTCATTATCTGGTAGACCTGTGCAAGCCTGGAGCTCTCGACAGAAACCACAAGACTGAACATACTGGTATCTGTGGGTTTGTCTGTTCTCTATTGATTCTATTTCTGGAACAGAAAATATGAAGCAATGTGTAAGTCACATGACTTCTAAACACAACAAGTGGTCACTAGCGGAAAAGACCGCCCAAGACCTTTGCTGGTAAGGTCAAAACTGGAACCTCAAAACCTTATCTGCTTGCTTTTCTGTCCGTGGTGCTGTATCTTTTGAATGTAACCCTTTGCAGCCACATGAAATTAAAAGCAAGTTGCACTTGTGTGGTGGATTTAATACTGTGTATGAAGTTTGAAGGGATAATTTGTTTTTCTTTTTATGTATTTATTTAGCAAAATACTATTCCTGATTTCTAATGTTGTTACTGTTATTTTGAAACTGGTGACCAGGGTCAAGATAAAGGGACGGTTCCTTTGCTGAATAAGTTAAATGAAGAAGGTAGACTGGAAAAAAAATTAAAAACATAAAAGAGCCCCAAAAGTTCCACAGATCAAAAAGTAGAAACCAAACCAAAACAAGAATAGCACTGTGGAATTGATGTCCTTGATGTAAAAGAATTGTTAAAAATGTGTCCAACCAATGCAGGAACTATGAAACAAATACAAAAATGAAGCACAGGTATAATATGATGCGGATCCGACACGGTCCGTGTTTCAGCAATTATTGCCTTCCTCGGGGGTCCAGGTGAAAGAAGCACAAACTGATTAAGCATGAATTAAATCCAAGTATGTGGTTATAGCAATTCAAAATACCAGTGCTGTGTTTATCGTGCACTTCTTTAGAGCAGCAGCGTTTTAGAACAAGCTCCGAACCACATAGGGAGGAGCGACCACAAATCGGCCGAAGCCTTGGGGCCAATCGGCTAGGTCTAGAGGGGGGGGAGGAGGGGGGGTAGGATAGATTAGGGGTGAGCGGAAGGGAGATCGCCCCTTTCGATCCGGCTTCACATGAGGCGGACGCGGCTTCCCTCCCGCTCACCCTCAACTGCACAAGCCAACAACAACAACAAAAAAAAACAAACTTGTCCCTAACCTTCGCCTGCGGGGATTTGAGTGGCAGGTCACCGCAGAAGGAGGTTCCCTCGCTGGCTCTGCATTGGGGTAAGCGGGATACGGCCGCGTCTTCGTGGCCCCAGCAGCCCAAGCTCTACCAGTAGACCTGCGGGTAAGGGCGCTGGGGGCCTCGACGGGGTTGAGCCGCTGCACAGGCGGCCTAGGCGCGTGGCCAGGAGCTCCCATCTGCAGCTCCTTCGCCGAATGGCCTCTCTTGCTGCGTGCGCTGAGCCGCGGCACAGGCGGCCTAGGCGCGTGGCCAGGAGCTCCCATCTGCAGCTCCTTCGCCGAATGGCCTCTCTTGCTGCGTGCGCTCTCTCCGCCCGGGTGCGCGCTGCTCGAGTCGCCGCAGGGGGGCGGGTCGCCAGCCAACTACAATTGGTACCTCAGGCTGCTAGCCCATAGCCCCAACGCGGCCGGCCTGGCGGTGCTGCCCTTCTACAGCGGTGGTTTTTCGCCATCTCTCCCTTCAGCGTGGCTGGCATCCTTCCCCTCCCTAGGCGGTCTGGCTGGGGGGGAGGGGAGGGATTTGGGTCTACAACCTCTGTCGGCCACGCAGCAGCGGCCCGCGGCCTCCAGTCGAGTCACATCGCTGTCTCCCAGCCGCCCTGCTCCTACATCGATCCTGGCTCGGTGGTGGCCTGCGACCCCACGCGGCCGTTTCTGGACCACGTGGCATTCGGGCGGCCTCGCGCCGCAGCCTCCGACTGAGGCCCCATCTCTCTTTCGAGGATGGAGAGGCATCCGGCTGCCCGGTTCCTTTCTCATGCGCTCGCCGAGTCAGTCGGCGGTCGACCGGCCTGGGCGCCCAAGGGGCTGCCAGCCGCGCCCGCATGGCTCGGCGCCAGGCCAGCACAGCCGCTTCTTTTATGGGGACGGCCCCGGCTGCCGCAGGGAAACGTATGTTCAGTCTCATTCTTGGTATAAATAATTGTGATAGAGTGACCCCCCACACACAAACTATTTCAATCCTTACGCTGGTTGCTATTTACAACACAAATTTATTTTATATTAACGCGTTCCCCTTTTAAAATCTTGTGGAGACTCGGCCTTTATTACTTGTAGTCAATTCCTAATTTTCTCATTCAATTTAGAAAGTCAGTTATTCTTCCATCTGCCTGCGGGTCATGCTGCCGCGGAAATGGTATAGCGCCCACGTGGCTACTAAGCCGGTACTGTCCCATATCGCAGAGCCTGACTACATACAGTGGCCTTTATGCATGGTAGGCACTGATCCTTCGGTGGGGAGTTATTTAGGGTAGGCACTGAGCATTATAATCATAACTTTATTCTTATATACCGCCACAAGCTATGTAATTTCCTTATTGCGATCTGCGTCTAATTCTGCAATGTGCGGGACAAAATATAGCAACTTGCCTTCATGGCTGTGTTACATGGGGATGTTATTCTTCACTGTGTTATTTCTAGTCTTTCCATCTGTCCAATCAGCATTGTTTAATGATCCTATAAGGGTGAAATATTGCTAAAATAGCAACAAAATAGATCAGCATTTACCTTTCTAGCAATTCCAATTACTGAGACAGCTATGACACTATAGTCATCAAATTTCATATTTCCATGAATTTCTTTAACTATAACTGTCTTTAACTATAACTTGCAATAGCTTTTGAGAATCTGGCTTTGAGTTTCGTCAAAATCTCAAACATCATGATCATGATAGGAATAGCTGTTCAACTGGATTGGATTGCCGACAACCTCCAAAAGGTCGTAGCATTTTATGCATTACCAATTGGGACAGATTGCATTATCTGTGTTTTCCTTATTACGTTTCTGCTATAGAACTTAATCTCATAATGATTGAGAATATTTGGGTTTTCCTTATTAAGTCCTGCTATAGAACTTAACCTCATAAATCACTGAAGCCACAAGTGGAGTCCGCTCGTTTTTCTTGTACATGACATGCTTATTGGTCCCCCCTACTTATGCCTGTACTTACAGTCTCATTCTCTTAGTATTTCTCGTAGCCATGCGGCACAAGTTACGATCCAAGCCGCCAGCACCGAAGAGGCCCGCGGCCAGCACACGCGCTACTACTGCGGCTTCTACGGCCGCACATCTCAGCTGGAGCTCACCAACTTAGCCATGCTCGGTGTTCACGCACTGACCCAACGCTTATTAGCGGGGTCTTCACCCGCCCCATCTGCGCCACCGCAAGCTACGGGCAAGCTACATCAAGCCCTACACACCCGACGCCTGCCATAGGGGCATCCTAACCTTCTTTGATCCCTTGATCTATCAATCTCTTTTCCCTCTTCGTCACCGCTACACAAGTCTCTCTCATGGATGTCTCTCCTAGTACTGCCCCGGACATCCTGTATTCGTCCATCGATTTGGTTATTGACATGCTTCTCTTCTTATGTTCTAAACTCGCCCAGCACATAAGTATTTACTGCAGCTATGATGTACTTTAGCTGCATTATCACCGCCCTCAAGGGCAAATGAGATAGTCCAGTGGCTTAACCTGGGATAGGATCTCCCGAGATTGGGGCTGCACCCACTCGGCGGGGACTTCGATTCACAGGTCCTGCCCTTGGACTTCGATTCACGGCTCCGATGCATACTACTGTACAACACTTGCTCCATACGAGAGCACAGGTATTCGGGTGGTTTCGTCTTCCATGAATCCTACAACCGATGGAACCATTTTACAATGGTATCACTTTATCTTCTCTTCGGGTGGAGGTAAGGAGGAGGCCGTTACAGCATTACAGGGTTATCCGATTGGCCTTCCTTAAATTTTTCTTTTCTTGACCTTATCGGGCCCCTTATACGAGGACACTCCATTAGCCACACCAGTCTTCCTGCTCACCTCATGTATTAACGGTTTTTCTTTCCCACACAGTCTATTCATACCATCTTGCTTACGACCTCTTTATACAGCTGACATCTGGAATCCTGTACTCACAAGTATCGGCAGTACGATAATCGCATCTGGGAGGTAAGTCCGATACATGAAGGGACAGGGCTTTAGAGGGATATAGATGGAATCGGCGTGTTCACATATCGGCTACAGATAGAACAATTTTAACTTGGTTATATGAAGGTTATAAATGGATATAGTCTAGACGCTGGGTCCTATATCAAACGAATGTACAGAGAAGCTGGCTTGATTCGGGCATTACATTGGGGTGTATAACACAACACATAAATAAATATAAATTCACAATTTAAATTATTTTACTTCAAAGAGTCTACTTTCGCTTTATCCATTTAACGACTTACATATGGGGTTAGACCTTCATAAGGAGGGTTTACTTTACCTCAACAGCATCTAGGGTACATTATGTCCGATGCCTCTCTTACGGTTTGCTTTCCTTCCAGAAAAGCTACACACACATATTAGGGCCGAATATTTACTGGTCTCACATGCTTGGATTATGGGGAATATGGGATAATTACTGTGATATTTACACACTGATCCAGATATGCTCCTCCGTACATGGGATAGGCTCATCAGTACACTGGATATGTTCCTCATTGGCTATGCTCATCAGTACATTGGATCCTAGGTACATTGCTAGGCTCATCAGTACATGAGATATGCTCCTCTGTACATTGCTATGCTCATCAGTACATGAGATATGCTCCTCTGTACATTGCTATGCTCATCAGTACATTGGATATGCTCCTCTGTACATTGGCTAGGCTTATCAGTACATTGGATATCAGTACATGGGATATGCTCCTCTGTACATTGGCTAGGCTCATCAGTACATTGAATATGCTCCTCTGTAGGCTCTTCAGTACATTGGATATGCTCCTCTGTACATTGCCTAGGCTCATCAGTACATTGAATAGGCTCCTCTGTAGGCTCCTCTGTAGGCTCATCAGTACATTGGATATGCTCCCCTGTACATTGCCTAGGCTCATCAGTACATTGGATATGCTACATTCGAGATGCTCATCTGTACATTGGCCAGGCTTGGGCATATATATATAATTAGTGCGCAGTACCCATGCAGTGGGTTGTAGTCTATGCTGAGACAATGAAGTTATCTGTACCTAGTGCGCAGTACCCGGGCAGTGGGTTGCATATATAGTTGGAGCGCTGTACTCGTGCAGTGGGTTGCATATATATATTTGGAGCGCAGTACCCTTGCAGTGGGTTGCATATATATATATTTGGAGCGCAGTACCCTGGCAGTGGGTTGAGCGCAGTACCCATGCAGTGGGTTGCATATATATATTTGAAGCGCAGTACCCGTGCAGTGGGTTGCATATATGGGTTGCATATTTATATTTGGAGCGCATTACCCGTGCAGTGGGTGGCATATATATATTTGGAGCGCAGTACCCGTGCAGTGGGTTGCATTTATTTGGAGCGCAGTACCCGTGCAGTGGGTTGCATATATTTGGAGCGCATTACCCGTGCAGTGGGTGGCATATATATTTGGAGCGCAGTACCCGTGCAGTGGGTTGCATTTATTTGGAGCGTATTACCCGTGCAGTGGGTTGCATATATTTGGAGCGCTTTACCCGTGCAGTGGGTTGCATATTTGGAGCGCAGTACCCGTGCAGTGGGTTGCATATATCTGGAGCGCAGTACCCGTGCAGTGGGTTGCATTTATTTGGAGCGTATTACCCGTGCAGTGGGTTGCATATATTTGGAGCGCTTTACCCGTGCAGTGGGTTGCATATTTGGAGCGCAGTACCCGTGCAGTGGGTTGCATATATCTGGAGCGCAGTACCCGTGCAGTGGGTTGCATATATCTGGAGCGCAGTACCCGTGCAGTGGGTTGCATATATATTTGGAGCGCAGTACCCGTGCAGTGGGTTGCATATATATATTTGGAGCGCAGTACCCGTGCAGTGGGTTGCATATATATATTTGGAGCGCAGGACCCGTGCAGTAGGTTGCATATATATATTGGGAGCGCAGTACCCGTGCAGTGCATATATATATTTGGAGCGCAGTACCCGTGCAGTGGGTTGCATATATATATTTGGAGCGCAGTACCCGTGCAGTGGGTGGCATATATATTTGGAGCGCAGTACCCGTGCATATTTGGAGCGCATTACCCGTGCAGTGGGTTGCATATTTGGAGCGCAGTACCCGTGCAGTGGGTTGCATATATCTGGAGCGCAGTACCCGTGCAGTGGGTTGCATATATATATTTGGAGCGCAGTACCCGTGCAGTGGGTTGCATATATATATTTGGAGCGCAGTACCCGTGCAGTGGGTTGCATATATATTTGGAGCGCAGTACCCGTGCAGTGGGTTGCATATATATGGAGTGCATTACCCGTGCAGTGGGTTGCATATATATGGAGCGCATTACCCGTGCAGTGGGTTGCATATATTTGGAGCGCATTACCCGTGCAGTGGGTGGCATATATTTGGAGCGCATTACCCGTGCAGTGGGTTGCATATATATGGAGCGCATTACCCATGCAGTGGGTTGCATATATTTGGAGCGCATTACCCGTGCAGTGGGTGGCATATATTTGGAGCGCATTACCCGTGCAGTGGGTTGCATATTTGGAGCGCAGTACCCGTGCAGTGGTTTGCATACATTTGGAGCGCAGTACCCGTGCAGTGGGTTGCATATATATATTTTCAGTATATTTATTTTCAGTATATTTTCATTACACTGAAGCGATTCAGCGCGAAAAGCTATCAGTGCCTGTGCATACCCATGCAGTGGGTGGCATATAAGTGGGTAGCATATAGGCCGCAGCTACAGCACTTGGGGGGAACCCGCGATAAGCGAGGTTTCGCTATCCCGGGTAGTGGAGGGTAAGCACAGCATATGAGTCAACGACATACACCTTTACATTGCTTAGGAAATTGGGCATGTCACCTTGCTTGGACGGCAGGGAGGCCAGGCCATGATCTTCACAGCAACGTACTGCTGATGAGAGGACACATCCTTGAACGGGATAGGTCCAGCGAGCAAGGGAAGCTGTTACGGCAACCCACATTCAGAGAGGATGGAGAGGCATATGCTGTGCACCTGATCATGTGGTGGTCATACCTGATTGGTTATTCTGCTCAGTTGATGACAGTTGTGATGTAATAGTGCTGTATGGCTGCGGCCTAATAAATTCCACACTAGTTGAAAACGCTTGTGTAGTGTCTTTGTGTTCAGGAAAGGGGGGTAGAGCACCAAGTGCTGAGTGCACGATTTGAGAACAAGCTCCGAACCACATAGGGAGGAGCGACCACAAATCGGCCGAAGCCTTGGGGCCAATCGGCTAGGTCTAGAGGGGGGGGAGGAGGGGGGGTAGGATAGATTAGGGGTGAGCGGAAGGGAGATCGCCCCTTTCGATCCGGCTTCACATGAGGCGGACGCGGCTTCCCTCCCGCCCACCCTCTACTTCTGTCGCAGCCAGACGGGAAAGGAGGGTAAGCACAGCATATGAGTCAACGACATACACCTTTACATTGCTTAGGAAATTGGGCATGTCACCTTGCTTGGACGGCAGGGAGGCCAGGCCATGATCTTCACAGCAACGTACTGCTGATGAGAGGACACATCCTTGAACGGGATAGGTCCAGCGAGCAAGGGAAGCTGTTACGGCAACCCACATTCAGAGAGGATGGAGAGGCATATGCTGTGCACCTGATCATGTGGTGGTCATACCTGATTGGTTATTCTGCTCAGTTGATGACAGTTGTGATGTAATAGTGCTGTATGGCTGCGGCCTAATAAATTCCACACTAGTTGAAAACGCTTGTGTAGTGTCTTTGTGTTCAGGAAAGGGGGGTAGAGCACCAAGTGCTGAGTGCACGATTTGTTCCCTCGGGCAGAAGCAGTGAATCTTCCAGCTTCACTGTGGTCGCATGCTAGTTTTTAAGCCTCCTTAGTAAGTTGAAGCTAAGGTTTAGCCCTTTTGCAAGGTATCCATACTTCCTTCCAAGAAATTCTGAAATTTCCATACAGTCTTGACCAATATAAGGTACCTTTGGCAGCCCGGTCTGCTTTCCTGATCAAAATGTGACTCAAATTGGTTTTCACATTTTGATCAGGAAAGCAGACCGGGCTGCAGAAGGTATCTTATGCTGGTCAACTTCAGCTTACTAAGGAGGCCTAAAAACTAGCATGCTACCACAGTGAAGCTGGAAGATTCACTGCTTCTGCCCGAGGGAAACAAACGCTGCTGCTCTGAAGTGCATGATAAACATAGCACTGGTATTTTGAATTGTTATAACCACATACCTGGATTTAATTCATGCTTAATCAGTTTGTGGCTCTTTCACCTGGACCCCCGAGGAAGGCAAATAATTGCTGAAACACGGACCGTGTCAGGTCTGCATCATATTATACCTGTGCTTCATTTTTGTATTTGCTTCATAGTTCCTGCATTGATTGGATACGTTTTTAACAGTTCTTTTACATCAAGGACATCGATTCCACAGTGCTATTCTTGTTTTGGGCAAGTAGACTGGAAACCTTCCTTATCCTCTGCTGCTTCTCCACCATCTTCTCTTTTACTTCTGTGTTTCTAATGTGTTTTCAGATCTAGGATCAGAAACTACAGGTCAGCTGATGAAATACTAAAAGCAGAAATTAAAAGCTGCATTTTTAAGAAGATTTACTGAATGTGATAGCAGCAGCGCTTAAGGGAGTTAGAGATATGAAAAGGAGAGAACGGTGCATTATTTGACAAACCTTTGAAATAAAGGACAGTTGAAGTTACTCTCTATGAATTGTCATTCATATTAGTGTGACCTGTAAATCTTCATAAATAACAAAGGATCGAGAATGATGGGGGAAGTGCTAATGGTGCATGACTTCAAACCAAAATGATATTACAGTATACAGAGTAAAGACAATTCAGAAAAGAGCTGCCAAACTCATACAGGATTTTTAAGGGAAAACCCTTAAGAACTTAACATGCCCATAATCCTAAAAAGGAGGAAGGTGAGAGCCGATATAAAGGAGATATTCATAAATTGGTCTTTGTCTGCCTTCATTTTTCCATGTTTCTATAAATGGGCATGCCCAAATGTAGCATTTATGGACATAAATTATTCTGTAAGTAGCTCATAATTATGCATAGGCCATGCTCATGCTCTTCCTCTGTGCGTGCACTCTTGCGTTTACATGCTAAGCTATTTTTTGCACCTAATATAGAATAACATGTAGTTCAAACTGCAGGCATTTATGTGCATAAGTAATAGTATACACTTAGAGAGACATTTGTGATAGGACATCTAAGTCCAAATTTGGACATCTTGGGAAAGATGTCCAGAAATCCAGTAGAGGAAATGTCAATTTTCAAAACAGCAAGATGTCTCTTTTTTTTTTTTTTAATGACCTATCTAGATGTTTTGACCCTTAGTACATGTATCTTTTTTGACTATTTTAAAATATGAAGGCGTCCAAATGAAACGCACAAAGCGAGTTATTGGGATGTCCAAGCAGTCAGAATTCTTAGCAAGCTAGTCACAAACATCTGAGCAGAGCAGAGGGGTACTCTAGGGGGTACTACAGTGAACGGTACATTAAAAAGTCCCAGGTACACATGTTAATATAACCTGTTTATATTGTATGGTGAGTCCTTCAAAACCCATCCAACACTACAATAGGTCTTATGTATGCAGGTGTCATCATTATGTAGGTACAGTAGGTTTTGGGTCGGTTTTGGAGGGCATATAATATAAGCAGGTTACAGTGATATGTGTACCTGGGACTTTTAAATGTGACATTTACTGCGGTACCTGCAAGAGTGCCCCTCTGCTTTGCTATATTGTGCTGAGCTGTCTGTGTAGCCATCTAAAGCTGTAATACAGGCTGCAATATACTGTTTTTTGGGGGTTTTTTTTTACATCTTTGGGTTGTGGGAGGGGGTCAGTAACCAATGGGGGAGTAAGGGGGGGTGTCATGCTTTAAACCCTCTAGTGGTGATCTGATGTGTTTGGGCACCTTTTTGATCCTTATTCATTTTTAAAACAGATCTATCCCCAAACGCCTAAATGGGGCATTTTGTACAATTTCTATTTGCATTTGCTACAGTGCCAAGAAATATTAGTAACTCAAACTTTGAGTTTGTCAGCTCTAAAAAGGTACCTTCACTATGTTATGCTCTTTAAGAACATAAGAATAGCCTTACTGGGTCAGACCAATGGTCTTTCAAGCCCAGTAGTCTGTTCTCACAGTGGCCAATCCGGTGACAGGTCAAAAGCGCGCGCCGACAAAGGCACGCCGACAACCCAGTGCAGACAACTGAGCGCAAGGCGGAAACGCGCTGAAGAAAAACAGTATTTTAAGGGGCTCCGACGGGGGGTGTTGGTGGGGAACCCTCCACTTTACTTAACAGAGATCGCGCCGGCATTGTGTGGTGTTTGGGGAGTTGTAACCCCCCACATTGTACTGAAACATCACTTTTTCCCTAAAAAAGAGGGAAAAAGTTAAGTTTCCAGTAAATGAGGGGGGTTACAACCCCCCAAACCCCCTCCCAACGCCGGCGGGATCTCTATTAAGTAAAGTGGGGGGTTTCCCACCAACACCTCCCGTCGGAGCCCCTTAAAATACTATTTTTCTTCGGCGCTTCTGCCTTGCGCTCAGTTGTCTGCGCTGGGTTGTCGTCGCGCCTTTGTCGTCGCGCGCTTTTGACTATGAACCGGCCAATCCAGGTCCTTAGTACCTGGCCAAAACCCAAGGAGTAGCAACATTCCATGCTACTAATCCAGGGCAAGCAGAGGCTTCCCCCATGTCTTTCTCAATAACAGACTATGGACTTTTCCTCCAGGAACTTGTCCAAACCTTTCTTAAAACCAGCTACATTAGCCGCTCTTACCACAACCTCTGGCAATGCATTTCAGAGCTTAACTCTGTGTGAAAAATTATTTCCTCCTATTGGTTTTAAAAGTAACTTCATCGAGTGTCCCCTAGTCTTTATAATTTTTAACAGAGTGAAAAATCAATCCACTTGTACCTGTTCTACTCCACTCAGGATTTTGTAGACTTCAGTCATATCTCCCCTCAGCTGTATCTTTTCCAAACTGAAGAGCCCTAACCTTTTTAGTCTTTCCTCATACGAGAGGAGTTCCATGTCCTTTATCATCTTGGTCACCTTTCGTTGAACCTTTTGTATTACCGCTATATCTTTCTTGAATTAAGGTGACCAGAATTGAACACAATACTCCAGGTGAGGTCACATTATAAAGTGTTATAGGGGCATTATAACATTTTTAGTCTTGTTAACCATCCCTTTTTTAATAATTCCTAGCATTCTGTTTGCTTTTTTGGCCACCGCCGCACATTGGGCGGAAGGTTTCATCGTATTGTCTACAATGACAACCAGCTCCTTTTCTTGGGCGGTAACCCCCAAGATGGACCCTATCATCTGGTAACAATTCACCCCTACAAGTTCTGAACTTTAAAAGTTGTGTTAAAGGACTTCAAGTGAGCTCTCTGACCGCATGAATGCCTAAACAACTAGCTCCCGCCGCACTCACAGATTATTGTAAATTTGAACAGCTCGTCTAGCTGATTTTTCTTCAAAAGCGCTTTTATTTACTCCTCATCTTAGAAATGAAGAAAAACAAATCTGAAGAACAGTTTAATATGCCTTCTAACTTAAAAAGGATGAAATCCAACCCACCGTCACCAGACAAAGCTGGAAGGCCTGATGCAATAGACAATGGTGAAGAAACAATAATGTCAGAACTCCATTCCATTAAAGATCGGCTAAATAACTATGTGGAGGGGCATTTTCAATAGGATGTCTAAGTCTGAGTTTGGACGTTTTGAGATAGACGTCCAGAAATCCAATAGAAGAAAATGTTCATTTTCAAAACTGGAAGATGTCTTTATTATTATTACTTTTCTAGACATTTTTGCCCTTAGTTCATTTTTTTGCGCCATTCTCGAATATAAAGATGTCCACATGAAAAAAAAGCTTGAAACGCATGAAAAAAGCTTTTTGGACAGCCAAATAACCAGCATTCTTAGCAGACTGTTCACAGATAGTTGAACACAGCAGAGGAGCACTCTAAGAAGTACTGTAGTGAATGCCACAGGAAAATGTCCAAGGTACATATGTCACTATAGCCTGCTTATATTGTATAGTGAGGCCTCCATAACCCACCCAAAAGTTACTGTATTCACCTGTACAGCACGACAATAGCCTTTATGTCTGCAGGCATCATCTTTATGTAGGTACAGTAGGATTTGGAGAGCTCACCATAAGCAATATAAGCAAGTTATAGGGCTCCTTTTACGAAGGTGCACTAGCGGTTTTATCGCACGCACCGGATTAGTGTGCGCTATAGCACGCACTAGCCGAAAATCTACCGCCTGCTCAAAAGAAGGCAGTAGCGGCTAGTGCAACGGCAATTTAGCAAGCGCTATTCCGCACGTTAAGGCCCTAGCGCACCTTCGTAAAAGGAGCCCAAATCTCTGACTTGAGATTTTTAATGTGACATTCACTGCCTTAGAAATGCCCCTCTGCTCTACTGTGGAGATGTATATGAGCCATGTAAATCTGTAAGTATTGGGGGAGTTTCACATATTTAGGTGGTGGGAGGGGGTCATGCTTAATCCCTCCAGTGATCATCTGGTCAGTTTGGGCACCTTTTTGATTCTTATTCATTTTTAAAACAGGTCCAGCCACAAACATTTAAATAGTGCCCTGGACATTTTATTTATTTTATGTATTTATTTATTAAAAAATTATATAATCCACTTACAACCTAAGCAACTAACAAGTAAACATACATAATTATAAACAAAGATAAACAATAATTAGCAAAACATTACTGGACCAACAAATAATAAAATCAGGAGAAAAAAAACATCCTTCAAACCTTGTTTTCCTTTCTTCTTCTTTGTTAAAAGTTTGATTATCCTTGCAGAATGTCCAAGTCCTATGCCCACCCAAAACACACCTCTAACACTTACCCTTAAGATTTAGACACACTGGAGACAAAATGACCAGAAAGACGTCTAGAAAGTCAGTTTTGAAAATACCCACTTGGACATTCATGATTAGTAAGACATCCAAGTGCTGGTTTATGCTGTCTTTTGGACATCTATCTTTTATTTTGAAAATGAGTCCCTTAATTGCGTGAATGACAGTATTCTGTAATTTCAACACACAAAAGATGCTTTATTTTAGGTATCTGTTATAGAATTAGTGGGATAATACTGAAACAGGTGCCTTCTCAAAACTTTTATTTTGACTTTTTGGTTGAGACTGAGAAGCTGTACAACACTTAGGACCCTTGCCAAATAAGGAACATTATGGTAAACCTCCTTTAAAAATACAAGAACATAGGCATTTTATCTGATTCTAGAGGATTTTTTTTTCCTGTTGTCAGTTTCTCTGTTTTAATAAATGTGTTTCTTTGGACACAAATCTATTTGATGGACACTGAGAAGAGAGGCATTTTGATCTTAGCTGTGAAATGAGACATGATGGACATATGCTAAACCCATCAATAAAATTGGATAACTATCCACTGTAAATCAAATGGAATTATATGATCACATGTTTAGTAGATATGCAGTTTCATTAAAGTCTGAAGCTGACCTGTATCTGCTTATTTGGACAAGCAGCAAAAAACCAATTTGCAATAACCTAATTTAAATGAACAAAAGCATGTAGCATTGTGGCTGCTGTGTGTTGACAGTCTTGGAAGCCAAGGCATTTAGTCAATACAAAGCTAAGCTCACTGCAAATAGTCCTCCAAGTGCAAAGGGAAATCCTTCAGCAACCAACAATTAGTACAAGATAAAGAACTGAAGAGGGAAATCAACAAGATCTTTGAAATTTTTTTAGCAGGATCTTGGATACTTGTTATGGGTGGGATGATATATCAACATTCAATGAATGTTTATGTTTTAGTCAAGCTTTTTGAGTATAACAGATATTGCTAAAAACTGTTATTCTGCTCAGTTTGAAGGTATTTCCACAGTTCTGCTTCACTATTTGTATTCTCTAGCTTCTAGTGTGCATGAGGTGTGATGTTACCAGGACACATTTTGCAGCTTTTCTTGGGAATTTTTAGACATGCATCAGAAATCACAAGAATTCCATAGACATCAGGATACTGACGACTAAACCCAGTAATTCTAGGGTACACAATCAGCGATGTTTACATTAGGATATTTCTCATTACTTATAAAAGATAATTTATTATTCCTCTGAAACTCTTGCTGTTCCACATACTATATATACTTGAATGTAAACTGAAATTTTGGGGCCAAAAAAATGGCCCAAAAATGGGGTTCTTGGTTTATATTCAAGTCTCCTGTGGATGTTGATGCTTTTTTACCTCCCCTCCCCACCCAATGACCAACAATGCTATTTCCCACCCTTCCAGATGACTGGCACTACTATCCTCCACCGTCTTCCCATGACCGGCACTATCTTTCCCCCCTCCCGGTGACCAGCATTGCTATCCCCACTGATGACCATTGCTATCTCCTCATCCTCCCTGATGACCAGAACTCCTATCTCCCCCCTCCAACTCGTTGACTAGCACTCCTATCCTCCACTACCTGCTCCCCCTTCCCAGAACAACATCGCACTTACAGTCCAGATGCTCTGGAAGCTGACACTGACGCTCTAAGTTGGGATGAAGGGTCTCGAGTGTCTGTGCATGCTCAAGGCCTGCTGGCTCTCACCCTCTCTGGGATTCTTGAAGGGAGTCCAGCAAGCCTTGAGCACGTGCAGATGCTCAAAGCCTTTCAACCCTACACAGAGTGTCAGTGTCGGCTTCTGGAGCACCAGGACTTTAAGTGTGATGTTGGTCTGGGTCAGGGAGGAATAGGTAGTGGAGGATGGCCTCCTCTGTATTTTTCTTTTGCTGCAGTACACCCCCCTCTGAAGCAACTTCCTGTTTCAACTTGGGTGGACTGCAGCAAAGGAACGATGCAGGGGAAGCCGCGGCCAGCAAGAGGAAGGAGAAGAGATTGGGCATGGATGGAGGGAAGGGGAAGAGATGGGGGCACAGATGGAGGAAAGGGGAAGAGAGGGAAGAGATGGGACACATGGATGGAGGAAAGGGGAAGAGATGGTGCACATGGAAGTAATTTGCCAATAGGCATCTAACTTGGTAGATGCTTACAACATTGATGTAGGTGTCTACACTGAGGTGCCTACTGATGCCCCTGTAAAGTGCTCTGGCCTATCACCTCCTCCGGAAGCGTGGTCCATGTGTCCACCACCCTTTGGGTAAAAAAGAACTTCCTAGCATTTGTTCTAAACCTGTCCCCTTTCAATTTCTCTGAGTGACCCCTAGTGGATGTGGATCCCCACAGTTTGAAGAATCTGTCCTTATTCACTTTCTCTATGCCCTTTAGGGTTTTGAAGGTTTCTATCATGTCCCCTCTAAGTCTCCTCTTCTCCAGGGAGAACAGCCCCAGCATTTTTAACCTGTCAGCGTATACAAAATTTTTCATACCTCTTATCAGTTTAGTCGCTCTTTTCTGGACTCCCTCGAGTACCGCCATGTCCTTCTTGAGGTACGGCGACCAGTACTGGACACAGTACTCCAGGTGCGGGCGCACCATTGCGCGATACAGCGGCATCATGACTTCCTTCGTCCTGGTTGTGATACCCTTTTTGATGATGCCCAGCATTCTGTTTGCTTTCTTTGAGGCTGTCGCACACTGCGCCGATGGTTTCAATGTTGTGTCCACCATTACTCCCAGGTCTCTTTCAACGTTGCTCACCCCTAGCAATATTCCCCCCATTTTGTAGCTGAACATCGGGCTCTTTTTCCCTACATGCATGACCTTGCATTTCTCTACGTTAAAACTCATTTGCCACTTTTTTGCCCATTTTTCCAGTCTCGTTAGGTCCCTTTGCAGGTCTTCACAGTCTTCCGTGCTTCTAACTATGCTGCAGAGTTTGGTGTCATCAGCAAATTTGATAACCTCACATTTCGTCCCCGTCTCCAGGTCGTCAATAAATATATTGAACAGGAGAGGTCCCAGCACCGACCCCTGTGGAACTCCGCTCGTGACCCATTGCCAGTCTGAGTATTGGCCCTTTACTCCAACCCTCTGTTTCCTGCCTGCCAACCAGTGTTTGATCCATCGGTAGATATCCCCTTGCACCCCGTGGTTCCACAGCTTTTTAAGTAGCCGTTCCTGAGGTACCTTGTCGAAGGCTTTTTGGAAGTCAAGGTAGATGATGTCTATGGATTCCCCCTTATCCATCTGGCTGTTTATTCCCTCAAAGAAGTACAGCAAGTTCGTGAGGCACGACCTTCCCTTGCAGAAGCCATTTCAGTTGTCCATTGTTTTCTATGTGTTCGCAGATTGTGTCCTTAACCAGTGCTTCCATCATCTTTCCCGGAACAGAGGTCAAGCTCACAGGCCTGTAGTTTCCCAGGTCACCCCTTGATCCCTTCTTAAAGATAGGTGTGACATTTGCTATTTTCCAGTCCTCTGGGATCTCCCCAGTTTTTAAGGAGAGGTTACATATTTGGCAAAGTGTTTCTGCTATTTCGTTTCTCAGTTCTTTTAGTACCCTTGGGTGGATGCCGTCCGGGCCCAGTGATTTGTCGCTCTTCAGTCTGTCTATCTGTCTGAGGACATCCTCTTTGCTTACCTCTAGTTGTACCAGCCTTTCATCATGGTCTCTGGTTATAATTTCCTCAGGTTCTGGGATATTGGTTGTGTCCTCCCTGATGAAGACTGACGAGAAGAATTTGTTTAACCTGTCAGCTATCTCTTTTTCCTCCTTTATCACTCCTTTCCTGTCTCCGTCGTCCAGTGGTCCCACTTCCTCTGGCTGGTTGTTTCCCTTTCACATACCTGAAGAAGGGTTTGAAGTTTCTTGCTTCTTCTGCCAGTCTTTCCTCATATTCTCTCTTCGCTTTCTTGACTTCTCGATGGCATTCTTTCTGGTGTCTTTTGTGCTCTTTCTGGTTTTCCTTTGTTGGTTCCTTTTTCCATTTTCTGAAGGATGATTTCTTGTCACTTATCGCCTTTTTAACTGCATTTGTTATCCACGCTGGGTTTCTAGCTCAATTTTTTTTGCACCCTTTCCTAAACCTTGGGACGTACAGGTCTTGTGCCTCGAGCACTGTGCCTTCGCTTTGATTGGTTCCACCTCCTCCCCCCCCCCGGGCTACCGGCGCTGCTCCATTCCCCCCCCTTGAGGCCACCGACGCTGCTCCATACACCTCCCCGTGATCCGGCATTCCCCCCTGCGAACCGGCATCCTCCCCCCACTCGCGTTGTCTCCCCTCCACGGCGATCCTACATTTCCCCCCCCTCCCCCCGAGCACGGCAATGACATCCCTTACCCCGACTGGGCACCAGTGCCGGTGCCTGAAGATCCTTCCTCTTCTTGTGCGGCCTGGGCTGGGCGGTGCGTCGGAGATCCTCCCTCTTCTGGGCTGGGCCGGGCTGGACTGGCTTTGAGCATTTGCGCATGCTCAAAGCCTTCTGGTCTCGCTCTCTCCGAGATTCTGAATCTGAGAATCTCGGAGAGAGCAAATGCTCAAAGCCAGTCCAGCCTGTTCCAGCCCAGAAGAGGGAGGATCTCCGACGCACCACCCAGCCCAGGCCGCGCCAGAAGAGGGAGGATCTTCGGGCACTGGCACTGGTGCCCAGTCGGGGTAAGGGATGTCATTGTCGTGCTCGGGAGGAGGGATGCCAGATCGCTGGGGGAGGATGCCGAATCGCGGGGGCGGCGGGGGGGGGGGGGGGGCGCTCGTACAGCGAGGCAAGCTCGGTTTACGAGGCACCAAGTTTGCAAATGTTTTGCTCGTCTTGCAAAACACTCACAAACTGGTGCACTCGTAAACCGAGGTACCACTGTATCTTCATTTATAATGCGCAGGAGTGATGCTTAAATAGAAGTCCAGCAGTGGGGAAGAAAGACGATACTGTATGGACTTCTACAGTCTATGTCTCATATATGGCAAGGTGGATTGGGGGGGCGGGGGCTGTAGTTAGCTACGATGATGACTCCAGCAGTGGGGCACTTTGGGACAGTGTAGCCGATGCCAGAGAGACTTCTATGGTCTCCATTCCATATGCAGCACCCCAAAGAGCAGTTATAGGTATTTTATACAGTTACAATTATTTTATTTGATATACCACAATTTTTAACAAAAAAGTTAAATCAAAGCGGTTTACAAAAAATAAAAACAATGATTAAAATTAATAAAGACAGACAAGGAAAATAGATATAGACAAATTAATAAAACTGGACAAAAATAGGCAAACAAGGGCAGGAAAGGTTTATAATATCATAGGGAAAAACAAACAGGAACAGAACAAGAGGAAAGTAGGTTAAAAGAAAGAAAAAAAAAAAAAGAATAGAATATCAGGAACTAAGTCCAAACACCCTTAAAATATTAAGTTTACAGTAGAAAATTATTTGGATTAAGAAATTTTCAAATCACAAATAACGAGAGTTCCAAAATGTTGGACTATTAGGAACCAGGTTCAAACACCATTTTAAAATAATAAGTTTTCAGTTGAGATTTAAATGGCTTAAAAGATTTTTCAGCTTGCAAATATAACGGAAGAGAATTCCAAAGTGTTGAGGCCATAACAGAGAAACTATACCACATTCAAATCATCTGTGTAAAATTTTGTCTTACCTATCTCGGGAGGGAAAAATAATTTATACTAAAACATAGCAAGTAAAATGAATAATTACTGATTGGTTACTTTAAGAATTAATGTGACTGTTGGCAAAATGTGACTAGTGAATTGACATAGGGCTCCTTTTACAAAGGTGCGCTAGCAGTTTTAGCACGCACTAAAATGCCATGTGTGCTAGCCACTACTGCCTCCTTGTAAGCAGGTGGTAGTTTTTCAGCTGGCACGCACTATAGCACGCGCTAATCTTATGCATGTGCTAAAAACACTAGCGCACCTTTGTAAAAGGAGCCCATAGTGTGTGCTGGAGAAATGTTTCAAGTTAGTCTTCAAGTAAAATAAATGAAAAGAACTTCATCCCCAACTCTTTTAGTTTTCTTATAATGCATAGGACATTTAATTTTGTTAGCAAAATGTGATTAGTGAATTGACATAGTGTGTGTTGGAGGAATAAATATCTAAAGTACATTAAACTAAGGTCTTGCAAGAATATATCTGATTTTCACTCCCGTATTTACCATCTGTACAAGTTTCATTATTGTTGATCACATATGGGTTGACTCACACATTTCGAGATTGGCAAGAAGATTTTGCAAATAATTTCTCAGGAAGGTTGGATGAATCTCATATAAGCTGTTCTATATTTGAAAATAGGATCATTGGGAGAATGAATAATAACAAATAGGTCGCTAATGAGTGTATACTGAGAGATTTAGGCTTGACTATCTTTACATTGCAATACAGTACAAATTATATTGACAATGTGAATAGAGCTTAAGGTTTTTTGATTTATTAAACTTGTTACACTGCTGTTCCTGAGAACACAGTGTTAACTCTTTCTCCAACATCACTTCCTGGACCCGCGCCTAGGAAGTGATATCAGAGGAAGAGCCAATAATGGTGTGACAGCAGGTTGGGGGTTGCTGCTCATGCCAGGAATGTTACAGAGGTACGGGGGAAGGGAAGTGGTGTACGTGCAACAGATGGGAGTGGGAAAGGAGCATGTGGAGGTGGAGGGAAGCGAAGAGAGGCACTACCACCCTAGGCGCCTCTCACCCTCGCTATGCCACTGACCATTCCTCTAGCTTCACTAGGTCTTTTCTCATGTTATCTACACCATCAGGGATGTCTAAGCTATTGCAGATTTTGGCATTATTCGCAAAGAGGCAAATCTTACCAGACAGCCCTTCAGCAATATCTCTGGCAAAAATGTTAAGAACAGAGATAAGAACCAAATCTTGCAGCACACCACTGCTAATATCTCTTTCCTCAGAGCAATCTCCATTGACCACTACCATATGTTACTTTCCACTCAATCAGTTCCTGATCCAGTACATCACTTTGGGACCCATACCGAGCACACTCAGTTTATTTATTAAACACCTGTGTGGAACAGTGTTAATGGTTTTGCTAAAATCTAAATATATCACCTCTAGTGATCTCCCTCTATCCAATTATCTGGTTATCCAGTCAAAAAAATTGATCAGATTTGTCTGACAAGACCTGCCTCTAGTGAATCCATGTTGCTTTGGATTCCAGAAACTGCTATTAATTTACTTACCACAGAAGTCAGACTTGCAGGCCTGTCACTCCATCCTTCTTCCTTACTTCCACTTTTGTGGAGAGTCCTCCATTAATAGTCCTAGCTTTAGAGAAAAATCTGCTCAGGCTACTAATCCAAACCAGATTCCCATCAAATTAACTACTGAATCTCAATTTCCATCCAACCCCCCAACCCCCCAATTATCTACACAGAACACTCCACTGAAACAAAATCCCAACTGACTAAATGTTTTTTTGGAGTTCACCCACACACTCTATTCCATGGAATACTTTCAAACCTCATGCACACAATACTCCATTCACACACATACATACATGCATGGCTTAAGGAGCCTTCTTGCACCTCAACCTGGCACCTCAAAGTCACTTCTTAGCCTTTATGGCTTAACTAGTGTTTTAGCCCATTACATTTGTTACAGTAATGGGTGCTAGAATAGCCCCACCCTGGCCCTAACCCCACCCATGCCCCACCTCTACCATGCCCGGACCCTGCTTTCCACTGATCCCAGTCCCTCCACCTCACCTTTCACCATTTCCTTAGTCCTCTGTACCCTTTTGGCCCTCATAGATCCTCCATTGCATTTATCACCTGAGAGGGCCTTTCCCTCCTTATGAGTCTGTCCTCCTGGACCCCCATTACTTACCCGAGGCGGCAGCAGTGGTCCTGATGTACCAACCCCTCCTCCCTCTGTACCCCAAAGCAGCAGCGGTCCTACCATTTCCATCTCTCCCTTTCCCCCTTTCATATTCTCTATCATCTCTCTCTGACCCTGTTTCACCCCTTTTGCCATCTTTCCCTTTCCTGTCCCCTCCGTACTCCCCAAGGCCATCTCTCTCTCTCCTGCCCCCTCGATCCTCCCTGAAGTCTATCTCTCCTTTACCCCTACCATCTCTCCCTGTCCCCCTTGTAGCCCCTCTGTCCTTCTCATCCATCTCTCTGTCCCTCTCTCTCTCTCCTTTCCTCACTTGAGTCTAAGATCTCTCCCTTCTCCCACTCCCTCTCCCAAATCCAGCACCTCCTGCCTCTGCGAAGCTCTCGCAGCTCCTCCTCGTCCTCCTCCAGCCAGGCTTCAGCCATCTACACTGGCTCCGGGCTCACGTCACGGAGGGAGGCTCCTTCTTGCAATGGGGAAGCTGGCTTCTTCTACTGCGCATGCAGCGGCATGGAAGCACTGAGTACGGACGCACGGAGTTTCAAGTGCGTATGCGCGCTAAGGGTTTTATAAGCAATAAAAAGTTAAGCCTAGCTCAAAAAACTGTTCCTACTCTCCCTGTCTTTCTCTCTTGTGCATCAGGCAGCTTTTATAGTTTATGATAGCTCTTTTAAAAAATCTTCTCAGCTGCTACTTTTGAGAACCAAAGCGGTCTTTTTTTCCACTTATTTTTACTTATTGGGGGGGGGGGAAGTAAAAATAAGTGGAAAAAGCCCACTTTGGTTCTCACCATTCACCGGCTTGTGCTAAAAATAGCTATCGTGGTTTTGTTAAATGGGGCGGGGGGTCCTTTTACAAAACCGCGATAGCTGTTTTTAGTGCAGGCCGGTTCGCTGAATGTGCTACGCTGCTCCCGACATTCATTGGAACTCTATGAGTGTCAGGAGCAGTGCAGAGTATTCAGCACGCCTGCCTGCGCTAAAAACCACTATTGCAGTTTTGTAAAAGGGGGGTTAGTTTCCTTACAAAACGGCTTATTGCCCTTCAATCGGTTACTACTTCCAGATGTTCCTATCCAGACAATTCCTCGATGCAATCCCCTATCTGAACAAAGTTAGTTCTTTTAAAGTTTAGAACCTTCACCATTGAATGAGCCCTCTCTACACCTGATGTAATATTAAACCAAACCATGTGGTGATCACTAGATGCCAAATGATCACCCACTATAACATCAGTGATTATAAGCAGTATGACCCCCATCTAGGGTTACCAGATTTTCCATTTGGAAAATCCAGACCCCTAGACCCGTCCCCAGCCATGCCCAGTTCTACCCATCCCCACTCTGTTATACCTCAGTCCCACCCTCCAATCCTGCCCTAACCTTGCCCCAGCCCCAACCCATACTGCCTGCTCTCGTCGGGCAGGAGGGTATCTGCGCATGTGCAGATGCCCTTCTGCCCGACGGCGATTTCTTAGAAGCTTTTCAAAACCTGAACAAAGTGCTGGGTTTTGAAAAGCCATCCGGACCCCTGGACATGTCCTCAAAAGGAGGACATGTCCGGGAAAATCCGGACGTCTAGTATCCCTAACCCCATTCCATGTGGATTCCTTTACCAGCTGCTGGAACAGTTCTCCTTGTAGACAATCCTACTTATTGGAAACCCCACAACAGGACTATCCCAATTAACATCTAACATTAAAATCACCTATTAATAGTACTTCACCTTTTATAGCTGTATTTACAACATCTTTAATTAAATCTCTGGCCACTTCTTATGTCTATGAAAGAGGCCTGTATATCACAACCAATGTAAATGCATTTTCCATTCCCTCTTTCAGGTTGACCCACAGTGCCTCTCCCTGTAGAACCTGCAATTGTGTGGCTTTGATATGATCTTTAACATATAATGCAACTCCCCTTCTATTTCTTCATACCCTGTCATTCCTGAACAGTATAACTATACGAGTATTCCAGTCATGGTTCTCCATGAATCATGTCTCTGTAATCCCCAATAAATCTAAATCAGCCTCTTCCATTATAGCACCTAGACCCAGAACATTGTTTCCCATAATTCAAGCACTAGTATATACTATTCTCCAGACATTGCCCCTTTCCCCCCCATGTGTAAAGAGGTTTTAATGATTCACTTACCTGAGGACTTATTGTTACCTGCCTTGGCCTTTAACCTTGACAGGAAAGATTTATGAGAACACCACCTGTGTCTGTATTACCTCCTCTTCCCAGGGCAGGATTAATTCGTCGAGGGCCCCTAGGCACACAAGTATACTGGGCCCCCTGCCCCGCCCCACCCCACTATGCACCCAGGCGGAAACAGGAAGCTGCGTCAGAGGGAAGCTTTGGGCAAGAAGCACCGCTTGCACAATTACAGTTCCCGTTGCCTTTCTTACCCACGTCGCTTGCTTGTCTTACTTTCTGTCGATGGGGGGGCCGCGTTGCCGATTGGGGTGGGGCCCACGTTGCCGATCGATGCTGGAGGGGCCCATCGCCATTTGGAAAAAACAATGTTGATGCCCTCCTTCATCAGGCCCCCTTCACCATTTCGGGCCCTAGGCACGTGCCTACTTGGCCTATTAGTTAATCCTGCCCTGCCTCTTCCCTTGATACATTTGGAAGGATACTTAGCAATATCGTTAGTACCAACATGATCCTGAAGTACAAGAATAATGTTATAGCTTTATGAAGTAATAATTTTCAGTGGCTTCAAAATTGAAATGTATATCATGTGATCAGATTAAAATTAAAGGCATATAATAGCCTCCCCCCAATCTAGCTAATTTATAACCAAGACTACTTACATCTCAGAATTTACAGAGGAAGATATGTTTTGCTCATGCTGGACACTCTCATTCATGTTCTTTCATTCTTAATGAATTAAAATTGAATGTGCAGCTCAGTTACAAATTGAGCCTAGCTTGGATTGTTTGCAGTTTTTGTTTTCCAATTTAGTTCTTATTTCTGGCATCCATACCAGCTTGAATAATTCCAACATCAGTGATCAGCTCCCATTCCTGCTTGGTTTTGCTCTTGCCTTAGTTCCTGCCAGCTCCTGTTTCCCATTAAATCACAGATATAGACCTGATTTGCCGCAATCCTTCAAACCCTCTAGATTATTATTATTTTTTTTTTTTTTTTTTGCTTGATCTTGACTAGTCTGTCTCATATCCTTGCACATTTGCTGTATGGCCTGCTCACATGATAAACCTCTGTTTGTTTTTGTACTGACTTCTGGTTGCTGCATTGAACCTTACCTCAGGCACCCTCGCCTCGGTCATAGACCTAACAAACATCAAAAGAAGTTAAAAGTGCAGTAACATACAGTAACAACTGTAAACAGACAAGAAACTGTATAACCACAATGGACCTAATTTAAGCACAGTCAGGGCATTATGATCTGAACTCAAAGAATACCACAAAGGAAATTCATACTCATGGAAAGAAAAGAAGATCACATTAGTACAAGTAAACTGATCTCAGCACTCACTCTACAAACTTTGAAAATAAATAGCAAGCACATTGACATATATAGTCACATGAATAGTCCAGAAAGGATACAAGAAAAGCTGTCATAAAGGAGTAGAAAAGGCCATACTTCATGATGTTCATTCTGAATAGAGTATGCCATCAGGGCAGGTGCTAGGGTTTTTGGCATTTATTTTCTTTCTTTCTTTCCCCCATTAAAGCACCTTCCAGTTATCTCTTCCATCCTCTCATTCAGCCTCTCATCACCCTCTTCTCTTCCTTCTCCTCTGTCCATCATTCTCTTTCCTCCCTTTTACCCACCAGTCCAGCATCACCCACTCTTTCTCTTTTCCCACAATCTATGTTCCCTACTTTATTCACTTCCTCCCCCAACCTGTTCAGTATTTCCCCTTAAATCACCTTACTTTTCTCCCTTTTGCTGTTGCAGTTGTCACTACCACTGCTGTACCTCCAGGCCCATCAGCTCACAGCAGTAGCTAAAGCACCGAAATGCACAGGAGAGCCTTCCAACTCAGGTGCTCACAATTCATGAAGGTTCTGCTGTCCCACCCCATCTGATCTGTACTTCTTCTTGTCGGGGGGAGGGGGGGGGGTGGGACAAGCAGAGCCTTCAAGATCTGCAAGCATATGGGCTGGAAAGCTCTTCTCCCCATATTAGTGTTTGGTTGATGTTTTGAGCCAGCATCTGGAAGGTCTGAAATGGTGATATGGCAATGATGTATCTAGGCCAGTAGTTTTCATCATTTCTTCTTTTGTGGCACGCCTAACAGACATTGTTCACCTGTGCGACACGCTGAACATAATTCACAACTGATGGAAAATTTTAAACTCCCTCTCTACATATCATTACATTTCTGTCAACAACAATGCAATGGAAATGCAAAAACAATGGTGGTGGCTATGAGGAGGAGACAAAGTGGTGTAGAAGGCCTGCAATAATTCCATTTGGAGCTAGTGGCAGAATGGCAGAAAGGGTAATTATGTAGATTTCAAGCATCTGGCTATGCATTTGGTTGTTAAGGGAAGCACCAGTCTGGTGTCAAATTTTTGAAAACGCACCAATGTGTCCCAATGTGTTGAGAACCATTGCTCTAGTCAGAAATATGCGGGATAGTAACAGGGTTAATGGATCATTACAAATGCAGGCTTTTCCTTATTATGACAGGGATAGAGATGCAAATGATAACATGCAATTGGAAAAATTGCGACCGCCTCAACTTTTCGTTTTGGTGGGCCAGTTCATGTTTAGGTTATAAATACGAAAAGATGAATGCTGATATGTTGGGGCATAGCAAAGTATTTAAATTGGTGTGGGGCCCGTTGACATCCTTTGTTAATTCAACATAATTGTCTTTATTTAATTTTCTGTTTATTTTTATACATATCCAGGACGGGGTGGGTAGGGGGATTTCTTTTTGGTTTATTTCTTGATTGAATTGTTGGAAGGAAGGGAGGATATTTTTCTTCTGTAATGTTATTGATGGAATTTAAGTGCTTATGTTGATTATTATTGTTTGTATGGCACTTTGTATTAGTTTTGAAAATTAAGATTAAAATAATAATAATGGGGCAAGGCAAACTAACGCTTCCATACATCATGCTCACTAGCACATCAAACACTCCTACCTGCCTTTTCCCGCACTTAAAAAAATTTGCACCACAGGAACTTTTATGTCATAGATTTTTTTTTGTTTTTCCTCCATCTAAGGGCTGTAGGTACAAAAGATATCATGATAAAACCCTCTCTTTTCAAATTGCTTTATGGGACAAGGATTTTAAGAAGCTTTCATCATCATCCATTTCTTACCTCCATTGCAGGAAACAAGACTTTCTTGTTTATTAAAATTCTTAGCTCTTAATACTAACATATTCTTCACGTTGATTTATGTATCGTAGCTAGTCTTTTGTAAACCACATTGAACTTTACGGTAATGGCGTAATTCTTATGTTATGTTATGTAGCTTAAATTGATAAGGTCCAGATTCTTATGCAATTAAATCCAAATTCTTAATATACTCAGCGCTCAAAAAAATAGATTTATAAACCGCACAGCTAACACTGAATATATTAAAAATATTGATTATAATTGATAACTTCCCGCAAAGAAGTTTGGAGCGAAGTTTGGAATTTCTACAGACTTGGACAGTTCAATTCAAACCTTAACGCTTCAGTTCTGTATCACAAACACCATATTCCCTGGCAAAGGAGCTATCTCCCTTACAACTAGCCATATGAAAAATATGATAAAGTGCTCTTGCAAACTCATCCACAGTGTCTTTCTAGAGTAGCAGCTGACTTCCATATCATTCAGGCAATAATATTATCACATCCTTCTTCAGAGGAACAAAGTCTTCAGACACTTGATTGCACAAGGACATTTTTATTTTACCTAGACAACACTGCAACTATCTATACCACTAATTAACTGCTTTTGCCTCCACAAATTCAGTTAATCAAGGAAATGCAATTTCTAAATGGACTATATCTTCATAGATTGCTCATTGCATCTCTCTTTTTATTATGGGAGGGCTCGCTTATCTCCTTCAGGACAGATTTGAGTGCATCAAATACGAGCTTCACCTTCATCAATTACAAACTTGAGATCAGTCATAATTTCAGATATCTGCAAGGCAGCAGCTGGGTCCTCTGTTCATATGTTCACTAAGCACTATTGTCTGGATCAAAGTTCAATGCAAGACATGCAGTTTGGGCAGTCAGCCCTCTGAAATATATTTGCTCTATAAGTTTTTTCCTCTACCCATCTCAGTTTTAAGCTAGGGACTCAACAGCAAGTGTGTCTTCTTGTCTCCGGCGAAAGCAAAGTTGCTTACCTGTAACAGGTGTTCTCCATAGACAGCAGGAGAATGCAGCCACACTTATCTGCCAGCCATCCCCTCTTACCAAATAGTTCTATGATATGATATTGTGATTATAGTTTCAGGAAAAGCACATGCTTCTTTCACTGCCAAATCCATTTAAAGCAGATGAGATTATATTTGTATGACTCTAAAGTCTTGCACTGTGTAAAGGGATTATGGGATTAGGTTATGAAGCATCAAACTGGCACAAAATACTAGTACAAATAGAGCAACAAAAATGAAAATAGATGGTTTAAGTGACATTTGGTCGAGTGAATTAACTGTGTCTATATCTGATGATCAATGGAAATTCATGTTCTTCAAGCGCCTCCGATGTCATTAAGCTTCTATGAAACAATCTCTATTTTTTTGTGGTTGGGCGTGTAATGTGGACTCCTTTTAAATTAAACAAGCTTAACTCTGAATATTCTCCTTTGTGCTGGTCATGTGATCATGATAAAGGCACACTAGACCATATTTGTTTAATTTATTTGTAAACTAAGAATTTTATAGTTTTTCACTTCTTCCATTCTGTAAGGTTGTATTTGATGACTTTGTATTGTGACCACTTCGCTGATTGTCCAGCACCTCTTGTTGTAAACCACCTCGAACTATCATGGCTTTGGCGGTATATAAGAATAAAATTATTATTATTATTATATGTTCTTTTACTGTCCCATGGTTCATGACTTTTGGCAACAGATATGGAGTCATGTTCAAACATTGTTACATATGGATGTTTCCTTAACATATGCGGGAGTAATTTTTAATCTCTTTGATGCTTCCATTTTTATGACTAATGATTATATGATGTTAATAGCAATACTTACTGCTGTTGCGATTCAAACTATTTTGAAAACATGGAAAGATGCGTCTTTATTATCTTTTCAATTTTGGTGGAATTCAGTTTGCTTAATTGGTAAATATGAGGCAACCATATTGGAAAAGAGAGGCAAGAAGGCTAAATTTAAAAGGTTGTGGTCACCTATACAAGAATATGTGGACAATGGTTGAGTGTTATTAGATGAATGAATGGATATGTATGTATGTATATGTATGAATGTTGATATTGGTTTTCACTCTCTGCAAATGTGTGGGGTGGGTGGGTTTAGGGATAGTTCTTCCTAGGAATTTCATGAATATCCTTTGCATTTTGATGATATAGTTTGTGAAGATGCTTTTTAGAATTTAAATTCTCTCCTGTTTGAATGTATGTTTATTATATAAAATTTCAATAAAAAATTTTGGAACTGGAAACCATGACAGCTCTAACCCACTTATGAAAAGACAGTGTTATAAATATTACACTGCAGAGAAACCCAGCATACTAATGTGGGGCTAATTTTCAAAAAAGAAAAGCGTCCAAAAAAGTGGCAGATGAATGTTTTTCTCACAAACCCTTCTAATTTGCTATTTTCAAAACCCATTTTCTAGACAAATTTCTAGATGATTGTCTGCAGAGCGTCTAAATCATAAGAGGTCATGTTGGAGTCATGGTTTGAGTGAGATTAGGGTGGGCTATGATTTGCACATTTTTCTGTAACAATCAAACATTTTAGAAAATGTATAGGGCACAATTTGGATGTTTGCAGCTAGACCTGCTTTAACAACAAATAGTTGCCAAAAAGGTGTCACAGCTGACCAGATGACTAATGGAGAGATGAAGGTATGACCCTCCCCAAACGCCCACATACTCCCCCAGTGGTCATTGACCTTCTACCACCTACCAAAGATGTGAATGAAACAGTACATACCTGCCACAGCTTCGGAAGTTGTGGTCAGTCCTAGTAGAGCAGCAGGTAGGTCCCTGGAGTAGCCTAGTGGGTGAACAGGTGGGTAAGAGGGAATGAAGAGAACAGAGGAAATGTTGGACTGAGTGAAGGGAGAAAGATTGGGTGATGATGGACTAGTGCAGTGGTCTCAAACTCGCAGCCCATGGACCGCATGCAACCCACCAGGTACTATTTTGAGGCCCTTGGTATTATAAAGAATTATTCTTTCAGCTCTCACCTCCAGCATAGGTAAGTGCTAACAACATTTCTGTGCCCGCTTACCCTGGCAGTCACACCGCTGGTTCTAATGCACGGATGCCTTAGGCCTTCACGCTCCGACTTAAAGCGGTGATCAAGACTGGAGATCGCTGACCGCCACTGAAACCTTGGGCCGATCTGGGAGAAGAGCAAAAACTCGCCATCGTTCGCGTGCGAGACTGAGTTCCCCTACAAGCCCCGCTATCCCCCTACCCCCGCACCACCTCCTTTCGAACCCCTTTCCTGATTGGACCCCTCCTCTGCCCCCTCCCCTTTCTAGCCTGCCCTACCCCTCTGCCGCCCTCCCTTTTCTTTTACCCTTTCTTACCTTGCCTCCTCGCACTGCCCCTCCCCCCTCTGTCCTAAAGTAACGGCCTCAGCCCCGTTTGTCTTCGCTCCCTATAATCCGTGTGGGAGCTTGTTTTTTCTGTCTTGCTTTTTCATAGTCCAATTTTTGTATTCATACAGTATAATGGAAACACCCCTTCCCCCCCTCCCCCCAACTATCTGTATAATTCAAATCTTTGCTGGTAATGAAACATTGCAGGACTTGAAAATCTTATCTACAATCCCTTTTACAAAGCCTCAGTAGCAGCTACTGCTGTGGTAATTGCTGTGATGCCCTTACAGATTTAATGGGCATCAGGATGTTTGCCACATGGCAGCCACTACTGCTGCTTTGTAAATGGTGAGGTAAATCCTTTGTTGTATTTCTATCAAATTATATCCGGCAGAATGCCTCTTGACTACTCGATACTTAAATGGTAGACACTGTCTATGACTTCAATGTCTTCATCATCAATTTTGAGGCATTTCTTTCTCCTTTTGTCTTCTTTGAATTCAGCTTTGGTCCCATTTTTTCCCACTGTGTGTTAACTATATTAATAAGGACCTCTAAATCTTCTTCACTTGCATATATTAGGGTAGTATTATCTAGATATCAGAGGTTGTTGGCATTCCTTCCTACAATTTTTATACCCCTTTTACCTTCTTATTCTGCTTCTCTTATTTTATGTTCTGCATAAAAGTTGTACAAACAGGGAGAGAGAATATAATACAGTTGAACTCCTTTGCTATTTGTGATCCAACTTGTTTCATTATGTTCTGTCTTGATTATAGCTTCTTGACCCATGTACACATTCCACATTATAACAATCAAATGCTCAGGTATACCCATTGTCCTAAGGACTCTCCACAATTGGACATGGTTAACACAATCAGAAACTTTACAATAGTTAATAAAACACATATAAACTTTCTGATTCTCTTTGGCTTTTCAGTTATCCAGTATGCATTCACAATGAAGTCTCTTGTCCCTTTGCTTTACTAAATCCTGCTTGCACATCTGAAAGCTTTCATCTATCTACTGGCTTTTTCCATTTCTCTCATCCCCCTCCAATATTCCCATTGTCTTCTCTGTTTTGTTATTTCTCCAGTCTCCTATCCCATCCTCTCTATCTGGCTCACATCTTTGGCCCCCATTTCCATCCTCAATACTCAGCTTCTCAGCCCTCACCTACCCCCCCACTTTCTCTCATCTTTTTGCTAGCCCCAGCCCAATCTTTTTACCAAGCCCCTTCCTTCCCTTGACTCCAGGACATTCTTCTTTCTCTTGCCCTCTACCCCATTTATTATAGCCTCTTTTACCATCATTTAACTCCATTTCCACACTCACAATCCATTCAGAGACCCACCTCTTTCTTCTCAGATCTTTCCACAGTACTCCTATCCCTTTGTAATGCCTTTCATTCTCTCTCTGCATTTTTCCAGATCATTCACATTACAATATGTTTCAACTTTTCTCCATACACTTTCTCTTTCCTCTATGTCCTCTATATACTCACTCTTTCTCCCAAATCATAAATATGCCCAACTTATACCTGTTAATTGCCAGGATCTCATGATCCCCTGCAAATTACCACTTTTTATCTCCCATCCATAATTCCCTGCTGTGCCCCTAGCACTCTTCCACTCAATTATAAAATCATAGTCATCTTCTGCTATGTTCCCATTTTCCCTGCCTCCAAGTTTCATCTATTATCTTCTCTGTCTTTCCCCCATCCCCTAGTGTCATCCATATTGTATGTTCCATTTTCCCTCAACCCCACCCTTGAGTCTCATCCATTTTATGTTCTTTTCAAGAACTTCTGCCTAGTTGACATTTCTTCTCTCTCCGTATCTACATATAGTTCCTATGTGTCTCTATTTTTCCTAATATAAGAACATAAAAATGTCCATACTGGGACAGACAAAAGGTCCATAAACCTAGTATCCTGTTTTCAACAATAGCCAATCCAGGTTACAAGTACTTGGCAAGATCCCAAGGAGTAAAACAGATTCTTTGCTGTTTATCCCACGAATATACAGTGGATTTTCCCAAGCCATCTCAATAATGGCTTATGGACTTTTGTTATAGGCAATTATCTAAACCTTTTTTAAACCCAGCTAAGCTAACTGATTTCACCACATTCTCTTGCAACAAATTCCATGGGGAGTGAATAAATTACATGGTGAGTGAATATATATTTTCTCTGGTTTGTTTTAAATCTACTACTTAGTATCTTCATCAACGTACCCCCTAGTCCTTATATTTTTGGAAAGAACATAAAAACATAAGAATAGCCTTACTGGGTCAGACCAATGATCCATCATCCCAGTAGCCCGTTCTCACGGTGGCCAATCCAGGTCACTAGTAACTGGCCAAAATCCAAGAATCCAGAGTAAACAAGTAATTCACATCTACCCTTTCCACTCCACTATTTATAGACCTCTATCATATTTCCCCTGAACCGTCTCTTCTCCAAACTGAAGACCCTTAGCTGCTTTAACCTTTCCTCATAGGGAAGTTGTCCCATCCCTTTTATCATTTTCATCACCCTTCTTTGTACCTTTTCTAATTTCACTATATCTTTTTTGAGATATGACAACCAGAATTGCACAAGTATTCAAGGTGCGGCCATAGAGCAATTTAAAGGCATTATAATATTTTCATCTTTGTTTTCCATTCCTTTCCTGATAATTTCTAATATTCTATTTGCTTGCTTAGCCACCTATGGTCACTGAGCTGAAGGTTTTATCTTATCCTCAATGATGGCACCTAGATCCTTTTCCTGGGCAGTGACTCTTAATATGGAACCTTGCATCACTTAGCTATAGTTTGGGTTCCACTTTCCCACACACATCTTCTCCCCACATACATTCTGTGCAGCATCTCCCCTCTGTGTCCTTGTCTCTATGTGATTCCTCCTCCCCTTGGGACCAGCTGGAGGAAGTCTGCTTGCATTGCTGATGCTGCCAGCAACCCAGGGCAAGCTTAGAAGGCCGCCAGACAGGAAGAAGGGAAGGATAAGAGATATGCAAGACTCTGCAGGGAGGGAGAGGTGCGAGTCAGAAGGAGAGGGGAGATGTAATACTGGACTACACAAGGGAAGTGAGAGGAGGAGATACCTAAAAGGAGCAGGGGAAGGGAATGGAGGGAGTAGCCCAGTAAAAGATAACATGGCTTACAACAGTTTTTTAGCACCCTACATATAGATAGAGACAGAGATAGGATGATGAAAGGGTATTGAAAGGTTTTAGACAAAGGATCACTTGCAGGTCATGGACCTGATGGACGTGAGCAGACCGCTGGGCGCGATGGACCTCTGTTCTGACTCAGCGGAGACAACTTCTTATGTTCTTATATATTGACACTCTCTTTAAGCTTAGTGTGCTTATCAGGTTGTATTGACCCTTCCATCCTCTAGTACATCAACCCTTATTATAAGCTGAGTAGTCAACTAGTGTTTCATACCAACATTATGATATTAGTTTCCCCTTTGAAGGTATTTAGGATTCTAGGCCAAGTTTGTGCATTTAACATCCACATGTGGTCACCCAAAAGCTGGGAATGCATTGATTATTCTATAAATAGCCAAATAGAGGTTCTTATGTGCAGCATGTCTCTTATATGTATGCACACAGATGCAACAGATTGTGCCATTTACTAGACACACCCACCACATATATGTGCTTACATTTTTTATAGTATACATGCTTATTTAGTGAAGGCTGTGCCTATCTGCACAAACTTTATGCAATAGAAACATGATGGCAGATAAAGGCCAAATGGCCCATGCGCAGTAACCATTATCTCTTCCGCTCTCTAAAAGAGATCCCATGTGCCTATCCCAGGCTTTCTTGAAATCAGACACAGTCTCAAAATATATGTATATATTTTGGGCCCTATTCTAGTGATGGCCATGTGTCAGTCATCCATAGGTGTCATTACAGGTGCCGGTGATGTAGGCCAGTGTTTTGCAGGCCTACATTATCGGTTTCTATGTTTGACAAGAATTGTGCCTAGTTTCATTTCCAGTATAAACCACGCTTACTTTGACCTTAGGCACCGTTAGGCGCCTATATAGATTCAATTATGGTGTCCTTTTTGCAGGCGCCTGCGGGCACCTTCTGCCTAACTTACAGCGCCATTTAGAGAATTTGGGCCATGAAACTGAGTGTTCGTTACCGAATCACCCTTCATAAGCCTAAATTCTATGAACAGACTATTTCAATACAATCATTACCTTTGAAATGCAAGTAGGAGTAGCTCTCTACAAAATTTTAGCTATGGCACATAACAATGATATAGGGATGCTGCTCAGTAAATTGTGTAGGAATACCCTTCAAAGGGCACAATCTTAGACATTCTACTAGCTTGGATGATGACTTAGATGATTTCTGGATTGTCTTCATTTGCAGCTGCTGCAGTCTTTGCCAGGGTAAGTCATGCTCTAATGAAGCCCACATGATTAATGAGGTTTTATAGGTTCTAGCAGAACACAAGGGTGATGAAAATGATACAAAAGCTTTTGCCTTTCATATCTGAGACCTGAGCAAACTGCTGATTAGTCATCAAGCAATATTGATTAGATAGCAGAGCTATCCATGCAAGAGGTGTAAATTTGTAATATTTCATTCATCCTAATTGAGTTATTTAAACATACTTTCATTTAGAAGCGTGTAATCCCTATGGTCCCAAACTTTCCTGTGCTACCTAATTCAGCATCATGCTGTGCATAGTGTACAGTAAGGGGATAGAATTGATAATGTTTTTTACAAGGAAAATCTAAAGAGAATAAATTGTAATATGGAGTTGGAAGGAGAAAAACCAAAGGGCTGATTCTAAAAATGGGTTTCCTGATTGTAGGCAGTGGTAGGTGTCCTACCGCTGTCTGGCAGCCAATTGGGATGCATGTTTTTAGAAAAAAACTACCCAAGGCAGATGGCCTACACTGTAGGCAATTTCACGGGTTTAGGGAGACATGTAGGGACACCTAAGCTTGCCCAAGGCTGGGTGTGGTTTTTCTCCAAAGTGGCCTTGGTTAAGTTTAAGCAGCCCTAGGCATTTCCTTAGAGCTGCGACAGATGTCTGAAATGTAGGCCAGCAAAATGTTGGCCTAAATTTCAAATAGTTGTGGCCACTGGGCTGATCGCAGCAAGGAAATATCCCTGCCGCGATCAGTTGACCACTCCCTCCTGTCAGAACTCCCAAAATCCCATGCGGTTGACCGGCAGGAAGGATGCCCACTCCTTCCCACAAGAACCCCCAAACCCCCATGTGAAGTTGGCCAGCAGGAGGGATGCTCACTCCCTCCTGATGGAACCCCCACACAAAGTTGTCCAGCAGGAGGAAAGCTGGGCAGGAAGGATGCCCACTCCCTCCTTCTCCAAACTCCCCCACCCCCCAAAGCAAGCTGGACAGGAGGGTTTCCCACTCCCTCCTGCCACCACCCCCAAACTTGAACCTTCCCAACCCCCCCAACCCCCAGGCTCAGGTTGCCCATCCCACACCCCTAACTCTATCCCAACCCCGCAAACCTTTCAGTTGAATGTCCGGCTGGAGGGATGCTCACACCTTCCAGCTGGCTCTTCTGCCACTCCAAAATGGCAGGCCTTCTCCTTCCCGGTGCATTCAGGAATGCACAGGAGAGGGGTCTAAGTGTCTGACTGGCTCTGATGCCTAAGGCCTCTCCCATAGGGCCCACCTGTGCCAACCAGAGTCTTAGGCCACGCCCACTGCATCCCAGAATGGATCCCTTGCCATGATCCCGGGAGGATTCCCTTGCCACGATTAACTGATGATAAGGGATCAGGCGTGATTCTCTAACCAGTACCTGTGACATTGGCCCTGGTTAGAGAATCAGGCCGGTTAGGCAGGATTGGGCATCTGTCCCTTAGGGCAGACGTGATTATGTATAGTATAGAACACCGGTTTGCAATTTTCTGCCACTTCTTAGCTTGCTGCTATACAGAATTTCCCCCTAAGAGTAAATATAATAAAATAATGTATTTATTGAGGCTATAGAAGATACAAAGAAAAGCCTAATAAAGTAGTAGTAAGTAGGGATGGGAAGCCAGAAAATTTTTGTCTTATGTTGTTTCCCATGCCATTGCTGGAGAATGTGATGGAATCAGTTAGCATAACAGGGTTTAAAAAAAGGTTTGGATAATTTCCTAAAAGAGATGTGCATAGGCCATTATTAAGATGGCTTGGGGGAAATCCACTGCTTATTACTAGGATAAACAGAATAAAATATGTTTTACTACTTGGGATCTAGCTAGGTACTTGGGTCCTGGGTTGACCACTATTAAAAACAGGATGCTGGGCTTGATGAGCCTTCGGTCTGTCCCAGTACGGCAGTTCTTATGTTCTTAATCATTTTTGTCTGGCCATTTTTTTTTTTCATTATGGGAACAAAGTCATATACCCACACATTCTATATAGTGCACCAAAAGGTTATATTATAGTATTCCATTTTATTTTTCCCTCAAATATTTTCTCATTAATTCAACAAATTTTTCAAATGAGAACTTGATATAATCATTTATCTGGAGAAAAGACCTCAGTGGCTACACCCAAACAAACATATTTCATTCAAGTTCAGGTTATATGTAGCTAGCCTCTTCATCGGTCCACCACTCCACTAACAACCATACCAAAAATTTTTATTTCTGTTTAGTTGTGTTAAAGGCAAGCACTTATCTTATATTTTAAAGCTGCTCAGTGCTCTGACACAAAACCATATTTTGCCAGTTTGCAGTTTCAAGGAGCAATTCCATTCAAAATAGACCCGCCGTCAGCATAATGGCATATCAATTTATTGTGCAGTAAGGGGGCAATTCTATAACTTTGCACTTCTATTTAAGTGCCCTGAAACCATGCAGTTGGAACCTATTCTTTAATGGTACCTGGGTGCCCAAATGCTGTTATAGATTTCTAAAATAATCCATTCAGTATTGGCTCATCTAACATTTACCATAGGGAAAAAAAACCCCGACACAAGCACAATGGTACTTCAAATAAATTTTTTTTAAAAAGTTTATTGGGAATAGACAAGACAGAGGCAAAAACTTCCTGCACTCAAACACTCAATGCCACAATACTATTGAAAAATGATATTACAAATATTAATGGTGATTATAGGGGCCCTCAGTTTGAGGTGATAAGCTTAGAAGAGAGGGTACAAAGACTCACTCAATTGCTTAAACAAGCCATAGGTCAAAAACTCCACGTTTGAAGCCACACACCATCATCGGTTACCCCTATTTGTATGCTCATACAGTGAATTACCCTGGTAATATTATTAATGCCAAAGTAGTGATGACATCAATCAAATCAGTAAACAGGAAAGTTTTAGCCCATCATCTAACATTTAGACATCCATAGTCACGCTGGCTGTGGAGCTGGAAAAAGTGGGAGCTCTTAAATGTAGCAGAGAGATTTGCATGTAAAAGAGAGCCTTGCCCAAATCCCACCTGTGCTCCACCCCTGTGTACATCTCCCTCTCAAATTCACACTCTATAAATTAAGTGGCCATATGCATTCTAGACATTTATGCATGCAAGGAGCATATAAATGCAGGTGCCTAGATTATGAATCACCTTTTAAAACTGCTATGCCCCCCAACGATATAAAAGCAAACTAATGAATGCACAAACCCAGAATGTGGGCGCACTTTGAAGCAGGTGCAAATTACACGTGTGAAATGACATGCATGGATTTCCCCTTCTCAGAGTACTGATTCTATAAACAGCGCTGAACGGTGCCCAGGAGATAGACGCTGTTTATAGAATGAGGGCCATAATACCTGCTTCACGGGCAAAAAGTATTTATTTTTATAAAGAAAATCTGCCTCTCTCAGTTTAAAGAAAGTGCTCTGCTAGCCATCTTGGCATTTGAGAATGTTTGATTTATTACTGTTACTGGTGTCCATTGTCATCTTTCCCCCAGGTTATTTTTAGATCAACTGTGCTTGATTCCATTCTTTACAATTTAATTTACAACTATTGTGACTCAGCAAAGAAATGCACATTGGAGTAAAGAAAACTGGGTTGCGGCTCAGTAAAAAGGCAAGATGAGACTTTTTGTACAATTTCTATTTGCATTTGCTACAGTGCCAAGAAATGTTAGTAACTCTTAAACTTTTAGTTTGTCTGCTCTAAAAGGTTACCTTCACTATGCTATGCTCTTTCATACAAATGTCACCCCTATAGGTTCTGGAACTTGAAAAGTTGTCTTACAAGACTGCTGTTGAGCTTTCTGACTGCCTGAACAACTGGCTCCCGCTGCACTCACAGATTATTGCAAACTTTTGAACAGCTTGTCTAGCTGATTTTCCTCAAAAGTACTTTTATATACTCCTCCTCATCTTGGAAATGAAGAAAAACAAATCTGAAGCACAATTTAATATGCCTTCTAACTTTAAAAGAATGAAATCGAAACCACTGTCACCAGACAAAGCCAGAGGGCCTGATGCATTAGACAATGTTGAAGAAACAATGTCAGAACTCCATCCCATTAAAGATCTGTTAAATAATCACAATCTCTAGAGAAATGAGAAAGAAATCTAGAATCATTATCATCTAGAACCTCAAAAATGAAGGAAACTTTATTACCAATTCAAATGAATACATCAACTGTAAACAAGCTTAAAAAAGATCTAGAAGACTTATCAAATAGAAGTCGCTGAAAGATATTTGCATTTTAGGCATACAGCAGGAACTCACAGCAGCCATTTTTGTTCACAGCTCTGCATGGGGCAGGAGCATAGGAAGATCACTCCTGCTGCTCTTCACCACTAGACCACCAGGCTTTAAATGTAAGGTGTGGAGAAGTCCAGGAGAAGGGAAGGAGGCAGGGGTGGTTCAAATTCATCCCAAATTATTCATAAACTAGTTTTTTAGCCCATTACATTAAAGGGTGCTAAAATAGATGTGTAGACTTAGGCATTTCTTTCTCTCTGCCCTCTGTCTGTCTTCCCTTCTCCCTTACTTTTACCTCCCCCCTGTCCAGCAGCACCCCTTCTCTGCTCCTCCTGTCCAGCAGTAGCCCTTCTCCATTCCTTTTACCTCATCCCTGTCCAGTAGTATCCCTTCTCCCTTACCTGTTCACTGTCCAGCATCTGCTAGGCTGGGCAGCCTTGGGTCTTTTGCTAGGCTGGCCCGCCTCGCATTATCGAAGTGGGCTGGCCTAGCAAATGCCCTGCGGCTGCTGCTGGTGAGAAAGAGAGGCATCATCAGAAGTCATCGAAGATCAGGGCAGGAACGTTGCTAGGGAAACCATCGTATGCGTCGCAAACCGCCCAAAGGCTCCTACTGCGCATGCGGTGACATGGAGCCACAGATCAGGGATCACGGCCGCACAGAGTTTCAACTGCGAATGCACACTAAGGGTTTTATTATAGAGGATTTGTCTTATTCACAAGAGGGCTATACCCCTAAACTCTAAAAATATGGAGGGGGAAGTGTATGACAAGAAACTTATATTTGATCATAGTTAATCTTAGCTTAGTTAGTTGAAATGTGAATGGACTAAATCATCCTATTAAACATATAAAAAATTCTGATTATGCTAATACAGAAAAATATTGACATTCTATTACTCCATAAAACCCATTTGAATTTATCAGATTACCCTAAATTTAATTTTTCATAGGCAAACACATACATTAACTCCCTGCTTCTTAAAAAAAAGAAAAAAGGGCGGTTCAATTATACAAAAAAAAATCTATAAACTATACCATTATACAACAGACTATTAATACAGAAGTTAGATGGGCCATAGTTATGTTAGAAATTAATTTATTTTCTCATTCTTAAATTTATGTGCTCCTAATGTTGATGATTGTAATTTTGGGGTCTTTTTACTAAGGCACGCTAGCCATTTTATCATGCGCTAAACACTGACGCGTCCATAGACTATAATGAATGCATTAGAGGGGCATAATCGAAAGGGATGTCTAAGTCAGTTTACGTCCATCTTGCAAGTTGCCCAAAGTAAAAAACAGCTTAAAACACATTTTCGAAAAATACATCTAACTTTTTTCCGTTTTGAAAATCATCTAATTATACGTCCTGCCGATCTGATCGTCCAAGCAGCTAAATCATCTAATCTAATCTAATCTAATCCTTAGGTTTGTATACCGCATCATCTCCACGTTCGTAGAGCTCGACGCGGTTTACAGTAGGAGAAATAGGAAGGAACTACAACAGAGGGTTAGAGGTAGAAGTGTGAAGAAAATTTAGAGGACTTGGGATGCCAAGATATAAGAGTTTCCTTGATTCCTAAGTTGGAGGGTGACTTACATTTTTTGAGAAAAGCCAGGTTTTCAGATGTTTGCGGAAAACTTGGAGAGAGCTCAAGTTCCGAAGAGGGGAGGTAAGGTTGTTCCAGAGCTCAGTGATTTTGAAGTGGAGGGAGGTCCCTAGCTTTCCTGTGTGGGAAATGCCTTTTAGCGAGGGGAAGGATAGTTTTAATTTGTGGGAGGATCTGGTGGTATTAGGGTTTGAGGAATTCCAAGAAAGAGGGATAAAGGGAGGGAGGATACCATATAGGATTTTGAAAGTTAAACAGGCACATTTATAGTGGCCCTGGAGATTATCGGAAGCCAGTGGAGCTTGGCCAGGAGTGGGGAGACATGGTCAAATTTACTTTTAGCGAAGATGAGCTTGGCCGCGGCATTCTGAATCCGTTGGAGTCTGTGGAGGTTTTTCTTAGTTAGGCTTAAGTAGATAGAGTTGCAATAGTCCAATCTGGAGAGGATGATGGATTGGACAAGGAGGGTAAAATGTTTTTGATGGAAGCAGGATCTAACTTTCCTCAGCATGTGAAGGCTGAAAAAGCATTTTTTACCAAGGATTGGAGGTGGTCATTGAAGGACAATGTGGAATCAATGATGATGCCAAGTCCAAAATGCCTAGAACAAGCCCTATTGGATGTGGGAGGGGTCTGCAAAGTGATGCACTGCACACCCAGACATGGCACCTAAATAGTGGGGTACCTTACAGGGCACTGCTATGAACTTCACAAAAAGGGTGCCATGGCTTCTCCTCACTATAGCTCCCTTATAGGTTACGGTGAGTCCCTCAAACCACCTCCAGAATCCCCTAGACCCACTTATCTACCATCCCAATAGTCCTTATGGCTGAAGGAGCCACTTATATGCCAGGGTTTTGGGGGTAGTATAGGGTTTTGGAGGTGTATATGGGACTGCACATGTTTAAGTATCAATGCAGTGATTACAGGGGCTTATGGACATGAGTCCTCCTTTCCATGGGTCCCTAACCCACCTCCAAGACGACTTAAACTACCTCTGTGCTGGACGACTAGGCTTTCGTATTCCAGGCAGCCAGGTGATGATGGTCTGGAGGCTGAATTTTAAAGTTGTGATTAAAATTTTTATGAGGGGGGGTCGGTGATTACTGGGGTAGTGTATAGGGGTCTGTTTTATGTGTTTGCAGTAGTGCTGCCTGATTCAGGAAAAAAAATTTCGATTCGATTCAGCGTACTGAATTGGTTTTTCGATTCGATTCAATTTTCCTGCCAAATTGGGTGTTTTTTTCAAACATCCTGGTGGGTTTATTTTATAGCCTCTTCACCCCCTTTACCTTCTCCTAACCACACTGGCGCTGTGGTGTAAACAAAATAAAAAACAAAAAAAGACTTTTACTCTCTCTGTTAAATCCTAGCTCACGTTTGCGGTCTAAAACCAGCTCTGGCAGGATACACGTTTCAAATCTGGAAACGGAAAATGTATTTATATTGATGTGATATATAGGCTTCCTTCACATATAGAAGTGGACAGAAATTTATGAGAAGATATTCAAAATATAGCTGTAATTTTAATATGCCATATTTTGATTGGGAAATTATGTGTAAAAATATTTGTTTATATTTTTATCAATTTCTGTATCTCGCTTACTAAAACTAAATAAGCGATTCATCAAAGTCAAATAAAACTTGAAACTTATTGCTTCGTTTCATTTGCCATGGAAGAATCACTACCACAACTTTTTAAAAGGAGCCGTAACACTTTAATGATTTGGGGAAGAATGAGCACTAATTCTTGTGAACTTAAGTATCTTTTCTCAGGATGAAATATGCTTGAAATATGAAAAGCCCTGGCTCACAGATAAGGTTAGATGAATAGTTTTCCTTTGCAATAGTCTACAGATCTGGTTACACTGCTTGGAAATATTATTAAATAAACTGACAGCTTTATTTTGCTCCTCAGCATTCCATGCTTAAAAATTATTTGCTCTACTACACTACACTGTGTGCCAGATTTCAGTCTTTAAATTATTTTAAAATAATATTACATGGGACAATTCTTCATTTTTTTTTCACACTGCATATTCAAAAAAATAAAATGAAATAGAATGCTCTGATTTTACAGGAAATGTGCTAACCACAGCAGCTGTCAAGGATAGCTTCAAAAATAATATACTAATGATTAGTAGTACATCTGACCTTTAGTTCTGATCAATAAAGTATGTGAAAATATTAATACTACAATTTGTTGACCCTATCTAAAGCATTTCCAAGACAGAATGGAGAACAACCATCTCTTATTTATAGCTGGAAACCATTTTTTTATACTTTCAGCCAATGAAGTTATGATTTTGAGATTTAAAAATGTGTGATCATGTGATCGGGCTGAGCTGTCATTACCCATCTCACACCATCCCCAGGTACTTCCTGTCTTCCACTGGGCTCTGTTAAAACAAACACAGTTCATTCATACTCTTCTAAGACATTTCTAAACATGTGACCAGGTCTCTACAGGCTCCTCCTGATCATCACTGGGTCTCGCAGGAGAGCTCAGAATGAGTTACATGAATTTATTAAGGTACTCAAGCATTTTTTCCTGTCTGTCCCGGCGGGTTCACAATGTAGCTAATTTACCTGGGGCAATGAGGGGGATTAAGTGACTTGCCCAGGGTCACAAGGAGGCTGTAGCTTTAACCACTGCACTACACTGTCCCAGAAGAAAAACCTGGGAAAGAAAGAACATTTTTTGGAAGTTTGGAAAAACCTGCTGTCGTCATAATGGAAGATATTTGGAGGGCAATAGAGGTAATGGACTCCAACCTCAAAAAAGCAGTTGAAGTTCTAAGGAAGGATTGTGGCAATATCAGTGCTAAAGTGGAACACCATGGAGAAATCCTGAAGGAACATGCTAAGACTATTCAGAAGCATGAAAGGCAGATTTCTCAGGTGAATGATCTTAGATCAGATATAGTTAAGGAGAGATTTGTTAGTTTAAAAGAATTGGAGTATATTGAAAAGTATCAAAGAAAAATAATTTGAGAATTCTGAATTTTCTGAGATCACCAGTAATCTCAGTTATTGAAATGGTTCACAAATATATGCATGCAATTTTGTTTTTGCCTGGTGAAAATTTGCCACCAATAGTAAGAGCGCAATATTTGACTATCAAAGCTAAGCCAATTAGCTCTACGCCAACTGAAACTGAGATTCCTGGAGCTGAAATTAATTTAACAAATTTTTGGGAAAATTCTTTGGAAGTTGTAATGGAAAGGACTACTTTTGTGGTGACTTTTGCACTTGAGTTTGACAGAGATTTAATATTTAAGACTTATTTCAGACATATTAATAATCAATTTATGGGCTCAAAGATAGGTATATTTCCTGATCTTTCACAAATATTACAGCGTAGATGAAGGGAGTTTCTGGTCTATCAACTAAGATCACTTCATTAGGTGCTACGTTTGTACTGAAATTTCCATCAAAATATTGTATTTCCTATTGTGGCAAAAATTTCCTTTTCTTTGAGCCCAAACAATTTTTAGAATTTATTGTGGCTAGAGAAGGTGGGGAGATCATAATTGGTTCTGTTCCCATTCCAAAAGAGTAACGCGAATAGGCAGCTGACAGTGTCCTCTTTGTAATGCTCCCATGTGAATGAGATTCTCTCTTTTCTTCCTTTTTTATTTCTTGTTCTTGACTCCCAAAAATTTGTGGACTAAATAATGATAATTTTCTTTATTTTTCTGATGTCAGGGATTAATTTCCCTATTTAATTTGGTAAATCTGTATTCAAGTGTGTTAATAAGAACATAAGTAATGCCTCTGCTGGGTCAGACCAGAGGACCATCATAGTAATCCTCTATCTATACCCTTCTATCCCCTTTTCCTTCAGGAAATCATCCAATCCCTTCTTGAACCCCAAAACCGTACTCTGTCCTATCACGCCCTCTGGAAGGACATTCCAGGTGTCCACCACCCTCTGGGTGAAGAAGAACTTCCTAGCATTGGTTCTGAATCCATCCCCTTTTAATTTTTCCAAATGCCCTCTCGTTCTTGTAGTTTTCGAAAGTTTGATGAATCTGTCCCTCTCTACTTTCTCTATGCCCTTCATGATCTTGTAAGTCTCTATCATATCCCTTCTAAGTCTCTGCTTCTCCAGGGAAAAGAGCCCCAGTTTCTCCAATCTTTCAGCGTATGAAAGGTTTTCCATACCTTTTATCAAGTGTGTCGCTCTCTTCTGAACCCTCTCGAGTATCACCATATCCTTCTTTAGGCACGGCGACCAATATTGGACGCAGTACTCCAGATGCGGGCGCACCATCGCCCGATACAATGGCAGGATAACTTCTTTTGTTCTGGTTGTAATACCCTTCTTGATTATACCTAGCATTCTATTCGCTCTCTTAGCGGCCGCTGCCCACTTGCCGACGGCTTCATTGTCTTGTCCACTATTACCCCCAAGTCCCTCTTGGGTACTCTCACTCAATGACAGCCCTCCCATCATGTAGGTGTACCTCGGGTTTCTGTTTCCTACATGCAAGACTTTACATTAAACTTCATCTGCCATCTCGTCGCCCACTCCCCTAGTTTGTTCAGGTCCCTTTGTAAATCTTCATAGTCTTCTATAGTCCTAGCCCCATTAAATAGTTTGGTATCATCTGCGAATTTTATTACTTCGCACTTCGTCCCTGTTTCTAGATCATTTATAAATACATTGAATAGCAGTGGTCTAAGCACCGACCCCTGCGGAACACCACTCATGACCCTCCAGTCCGAGTAGTGGCCCTTCACTCCTACCCTCTGCTTCCTACCTGCCAACCAATTCTTGATCCATCTGTGTACGTCTCCTTCCATCCCATGGTTCTTCAGTTTCCGAAGTAGACGTTCATGGGGTACCTTGTCAAAGGCTTTTTGGAAGTCTAAGTATACGATGTCTATGGGGTCCCCTTTGTCCATCCGTTTGTTAATTCCTTCGAAGAAGTGCAGTAAGTTCGTCAGGCACGATCTTCCCTTGCAGAAGCCATTTTGGCTTGTTATCATAAGTTTATTCTTTTCTCGATGCTCCTCGATGCTATCTTTTATCAGTGCTTCCGCCATTTTTCCCAGAACCGAGGTCAGACTTACTGGATTAGATTAATTAAAAAATGATAAATAAATAAAGAAAAAAAAGAAACACATGATTTGCAAAATCTAACAGAATACAAGCAATAGAGTCTCGTAATGGATATCTACATGGCTGCAATGGATAGGAGATGAGCTGGTTGGTAGGCTCAGGAGATCCGAGTTATGGTGCGCCGAGTCCTGGTCTGTTTAAAGTTTGAAACCAGGAGTGTTCCAGTTCACGAACAGTAGCATTTGTACTGCTTCCTGGAAGAGAAGTAGGTTGTCAATTGCCCTGATGGCAGGCGGGAGTTGTACTTCATAAAGCTATGAGAAGCAAGAGTAGATTTGTGTAAAGGCATCTGTACACTTATTGGGACCAAACTGGGAGCCTATTTGTTCAAAAAAAAATTTTTTTTAAAGATCTCGTGCTCCAATGTTGCTGTTACAAATTAGGCTAAAAATAAGTGCCTTTTTTGGATTTCTCACATAGGTGCCTTATTATAAAATTACCCTCACAGGCTTTTAGGAAAATGAAGAGGCCTTACAGGGCTCTAATGTTGCTAATATTTAGATCAGGTGTTTAACATCTGGGAAGAAAAGAGAGATGATTGCTCTTCAAGCTTCAAGTATGTACTTATGAGGCAGATAAGCAAATACTTGCTCTGTCACCATCGTTGCAGCTCTGCAATTATATTGTCATTGGCTAAAAACTGTCAGACAGCTGGTGGAATGCAGGAACAGTCCAGCTGAAAACACTGAAACTTCCTTCTGTTTCTTCATGGCAGTGTCTGAGGTTTTCTGCCCTTTCACCAAGGTCAATGTATAAATTGGGCAACCAAATCAATGGTAAACTATAGTTGAGGGTAGACCAAATCAGTTTTGTATCAAGAAAAAAGTCACTCCTCTATTAAGTATTCAAAAACTGTATTTCAAATGAATTTAATATTCCTTTTTAAAAAAATATATTTTATTAAGGTTCAAAATACTTAACAGTGCAAAACATTAATTTGTAAACAGATAATAAAGCATGAAAATGCACATATAATTTACAAGTGTTTGAACAAAATCTTTTAAACCACCCCCTTCCAGTAATAAACTACATTAATAACAAACATTTTTACCCACCCTCCCACCCAACCTGGATGTGCAAGAATTACCAAATACAATATTCAAAAATATCTAACCTGATGTAATATATGATGTCAATGGGCCCCATATCAATTTAAATTTATTATTATGTCTTAACAATTCCGCATTTATTTTCTCATTTCTATATGTGGAGCATATAAGTTTGCCCACCAAAAGGAAAAGTTAAGACGATCAGCATTCTTCCAGTTCTGCGTGATCATCTGCATTGCCACCCCAGTCATAATTATGAAAAGATGACATTTATAATGATCTATCGGGATCAGAATTTAATATGCCTTATAACAAATATTTCAAAAAATAATGTGCTCAGAGACTTGAAAGCAAAAACAAGGGGCGAACCCCAAGAATATCGCCTTACCATCCAATCATCGCATATGTTTAAATGATATTTTTTTTAAACCCCTTATGTTCCCTATAGAATACAGTCGACAACTTTCATAAGAATCATACTTATCTTTCAGTGGGTCCGATGGACAGAGCCCGTTTCGTTCCTGCATCAGGGAACTGAAAAGGAAATTTAATCAGCTGAAAAAGGTGGTGTTCGTCTCTCAAAGCATAAAAAGGAGTTCAAACATTAATTGAAAACTCTCAAATTGCGCTTAAGTTAACTAACATAAAAATCTCTAAATAATTTTGAAAAATATTTATAGGCGAAACGATGGGTACCTGCTAAGATTTTGACAGCAACTTCAAAACATGAGTATTCTTCCAAAGCTAATGGCTGAAAACGCCGCCACTAAGCTTCAAATACCAGGAATAAAATACCCACGTCATCACAACCCACACACAAAGCACTCACCAAGTGGAAAACAGCTGACTTGTAAAGATTTTGAAAAACAAACAAAACCCAAAATGTAAGAAAATTGTATGAAAAACAAAAACTGTAGCGATTTCATTACTTGGGCTTTTCTTAAAATGCAAATAGCTCAACAACTCCACAACTGAAAAATGCCAAAAAGAAGTTCTCATGCCATCACAATCCAATGTTTGACAGCTCTGATATCACCATGTTAGATCATGATGGCTTGGGAAATTATTTTTGGCATTTTTAATGGCTCTAGTATTTACTTAATCAAAATTTATGGGAAAATATATAAATTTGGCATTCAAATATTAATTTCCTATAAATCTAATGCCATTCTTTACTACAACAACCTATTGATTGTGTGATTTTGTCTAACGTGATTAAAGAAAATTTTCCTAGGAGTCCCAGGAGCAGGCAAGCAGCCAACAAGTATAGTATGTAAGAAAAAGATTATTAAAGGAATTGAAGAATAGTTTCTTAGTATTATGTTAATATAATGAGGGTACATTTTTCAGTTCCTCCTAGGGTTGTTCTCCTTGAAGACAATTGTGAAACCCAGGTTGGGTTAGAGAGCAGAATATCTATAAAGGAGAATAGCACACTGACAATATGACTGAGCCACTACACCTCATTCACGTTGCAGGAACAGATAACTTCATATACCTATTCAAAATGTGTGATCATGGCACCAAGGTACCCCCCTCTTCAAATCCAACATGCACCCATAAAGAGGGAGAAAAAGTCTCAGAGGAATGTAGCAGTATAGAACCAAAAGGTACAAATCAAAACTGCTTTTGATACTTTCACTGGCAAAAAAAACTCCCTCACAGGTTTAGAAAAGGGCAAAGTCACCCAGAGGCACGTTCAAGGACTTAGCTGAAAAAAGACGACTTGAGCTCCATCATTGTCACGTCTTCTCTAATCTTCCCAACAAGCGACCTTGTTTCACCAATGTTTGGCTCATCAGGGGAACAAACAATACAGCCTTGAAAAGTGCAGCCATGTTGAGACCAGCTCCAGAACAAACATTTTGAATCATTATATGAACATATTATATGTTGTGCGTCCTTGTATAATTTAGGAACAGATAAGTGGAATATTTAGGGCTCCTTTTACAAAGGTGTGTTAGGGCCTTAATGCGCAGAATAGCGTATGCTAAAATGCCATGCACGCTAGCCGCTACTGCCTCCTCTTGAGCAGGCGGTAGTTTTTCAGGTAGCGCACACTATAGCGCGCGCTAATCCGGTGCGCTAAAAACGCTAGCACACCTTTGTAAAAGGAGCCCTATGAGTTGTGTTCTCGATGTTACAAGGATATAGAAATATGCCTCAGAGACATTGATAATAACATCAGATGTATAATATAGAGAATCAATTAGGAGTGGAGCAATATTATGCTGTGATGATTCCTTGAAAATCTTGGTCTTCATATCTGCCCCAGATAATGACCTTGCTGGAGGTGACATGGCTCTAGTATTAACATATTTTACCTGTTGTACCCTGTCCACATATAGGCACATTGCTACCTCTGATCTCTATGATCAATATGGATGATACAGCATCATTACATGTGACAAGTTCCATGGCACCACTTGATGTATAGCATGAAAAATCAATACCACCACTTTAAATATTATTATATGAGGTCTAATAAGTAGCCAATGCAGACGTCACATCAAAGTGATGACATGCTCAAACCTGTCACCACCACAGATTAATCACGCAGCAGTATTCAAAGTCACCTTATAGAAGCATAGAAACATGATGGCAGATAAAGACCAAATGACCCATCCAGTCTGCCCATCAGCAGTATCCATTATTTCCTCTTCTCCCTATGAGATCCCCATGTCCCTATCCCACACTTTTTTAAATTCAGCTAGTTTTTGTCTTCACCGCCTCTACTGGGAGCCTATTCCACACATCTACCTCCCTTTCTATAAACAAGTATTTCCTTAGATTACTCCTGAGCCTATCAGCTCTTAACCTCATTCTATGCCCTCTCACTCTGGAGTATCCTTTCAATTGAAAGAGACTCAACTTATGTGGATTTATGCCACACTGATATTTAAACATCTCTATCATATCTTCTCCTGCCTTTCCTCCAAAATATATATATTGAGATCTTTAAGTGTGTCCCCATATACCTTATGATGATGACCACCAGCCTTTTTATTAGCCTTCCTCTAGACTGACTCCATCCTGTTTATATCTTTTTGAAGGTGCGTTCTCCAGAATTGTACAAAATATTCTAAATGAGGTCTCACCAGAGTCTTATATAGGGGTATCAACACCTCCTTTTGCCTACTGGCCAGTATTTTGATGCAGAGTGCTCTCAATACCTCCCCAGGTATAAAGCATTACAATAGTCCAACCTCTGTAATGCCATACTTTGGACCTCAAGCCAAAAATCATAAGGTTATAACATGTGTTTCAATATACTTAAAAGCTGCATATGAAAAAAAAAAACTGGTTGGCGACCAGGAAACAGAGGGTAGGAGTGAAGGGCCACTACTCGGACTGGAGGAGGGTCACGAGTGGTGTCCCACAGGGCTCGGGGCTCGGGCCACTGCTATTTAATATATTCATAAATGATCTAGAAACAAGGACGAAGTGTGAGATAATAAAATTTTTGGACGACACCAAAATATTTAGTGGAGCTCAGACTAAAGAGTACTGCGAAGAATTGCAAAGGGACCTGAACAAACTAGGGGAAGGGGCGACGAGATGGCAGATGAAGTTCAACATTGAGAAATGTAAAGCATTACATGTGAGAAGCAGAAACCTGAGGTACAACTATACGATGGGAGGGATGTTATTGAATGAGAGTACCCAAAAAAGGGACTTGGGGGTAATGGTGGACATGACAATGAAGCCAACGGCAGAGTATGCAGCGGCCGCTAAGAGAGCAAATAAGAACATAAGAAGTTGCCTCTGCTGGATCAGACCAGAGGTCCATCGTGCCACACCCGGGCCGGCCCATCAGGTCCATGGTCCCTGGGCTCATCCTATAACCTATCACTACTTCTATCTGTACCCCTCAATCCCCTTCTCCTTCAGGAATTTATCTAAACACACTTTGAATCCCTGTATTGTGTTCTGTTCAATCACAGCTTCCGGGAGTGCGTTCCATGTGTCCACCACTCTCTGGGTGAAGAAGAACTTCCTGGCATTGGTTCTAAACCTGTCCCCCTTCAGTTTCTCCGAGTGCCCCCTTGTACTTGTTGTTCCCCACAGTCTGAAGAATCTATCCCTATCTACCTTATCTATGCCCTTCAGGATCTTAAAAGTTTCTATCATGTCTCCTTTAAGTCTCCGCTTTTCCAGGGAGAATAGGTATAATCAAGAAGGGTATTATTACCAGAATAAAAGAAGTTATCCTGCCATTGTATCGGGTGATGGTGCATCCGCATCTGGAGTACTGCATCCAATATTGGTTGCCATACCTTAAGAAGGATATAGCGTTACTCGAGAGGGTTCAGAGGAGAGCGATACGTCTGATAAAAGGTATGGAAAACCTTTCATACGCTGAGAGATTGGAGAAACTGGGACTCTTTTCACTAGAGAAGAGGAGACTTAGAGGAGATATGATAGAGACTTACAAGATCATGAAGGGCATAGAGAGAGTAGAGAACTTTAGAAAAATAAAAGAACAAGAGGGCATTCGGAAAAGTTAAAAGGGGACAGATTCAAAATGAATGCTAGGAAGTTCTTCTTTACCCAATGTGTGGTGGACACCTAGAATGCGCTTCCAGAGGGCGTAATAGGGGTTCAAGAAAGGATTGGACAATTTCCTGCTGGAAAAGGGGATAGAAGGGTATAGATAGAGGATTACTGCACAGATCCTGGACCAGTTGGGCCGCCACATGAGCGGACTGCTGGGCACGATGGACCTCAGTTCTGACCCAGCAGAGGCATTGCTTATGTTCTTATGATTTAACAACAGTTGACACTTGTTCTCTTATAGATAAAATTGAATCTAGCCAAACACCTAAAACTTGTACTTTCTGCTGAACTGGAAGCATTACAGCACCTACTTCAACCATTTCTTGCCATAATGGATTCTCAACTCTTCCTACCAGTAATAATTCAGTCTTGGCAAGATTCAAAGTTAATTTTTGACATACCAACCAAGCATTCACCACCCGTAAACATGATGTCAATCTATCTTTTAATTCACTTCACCAATCAGACATAGAGAAAAAAATACACATTGTCTACATATAAATGATAACTGGCATATAGCTCACAGGATATTTCCCCTAATGGCACTAAATACAGATTAAAAAGAAGTGCCAATAAAGCAGACCCTTGTGGAACCCATTTACCTATATGTATCACCTTAGAGCAGTGATTTTTAACCTTTTTTGAATCATGGACCCCTTTAAGTATCTGATGAAAGCTATGGACCCCCTTCTCCAGAAATATTTGCATAAACACAACTTTGCATGCAATGAATATAATGTACTTTATTTATCGAGATTTGATTGTCTCATACATGTAGGACATACACAATGTATAATAAAACTTAAAAGTAAACAATCTAAAAAAACCACCCCTTTTTAATGTAAAAAGTAATGGCCACTCATTAAAATTATGAAAAACAATCCTCTTGTGAAAATTAAAACAGATCTATTACTACTAAATCTAATCTCTCGCCATCTACGAGAAAAAAATCAAAGTATCAGACTGTGTATAGTGAATACAAATATTAATTTTTATCTGACCCTCATGGACTCCATAAAATCCTCCATGTACTCTCCTAGGGGGTCCATGGGCCCCAGGTTAAGAACCCCGGCCTTAGAAGCACAATCCCTACTCTTTACCTGCATTGATCAATCTTGAAATAAGAAATTAACCAATCATATACTGACCTTCCAGTAAACCCCATTCTGGGTAGTTGGGCAAGTGACTCTTCATCTAGTCCAGGCTCCCAATGACAAAATCCTTTCCACCCAAACATCTCACCACAACATCTTCTCACATTCCTTCTTGATTGAAGCCCAGCTCCTATGTCTCAGCTCCAATCAGCATCTGACCTCCCCAAACTCTCTCCCCCAACCTTAACCCCCTCCTTACTGCCCTACAGAAATACTGTCATAGCTTCCTTAACTCTTCCCATCCATACCCATTTACTCTCTCTTTCTCAAAATCTGTATTTCCTTTGCTTTCCTTGCTGATGCATGACTCAGGCATGTTATGGTGCCCCTGGTTCTGTACATTAATTACTTCTCTTTACAAAAATGCAAATAGAAATAAAAAGGGGAAAACCAAAATGGCAGGTGATTATTAATGTGAGCAAGTGCGAAGAGATGAATGTGGGAAAGGGAACCTGAACTATAGCTAGTGATGCAAGATTCCACATTAGGCGTCACCAACAGGAAAAGGATCAAGGTGTCATTATTGATGACACATAGATATCTTCTGCTTGGTGAGCAGCAGTAGCTAAGAAAGCAAATAGAATGTTAGGAATTATTAGGAAAGGAATGGAAACAAAACTGAAAATGTTATAATGCCTTTGTATCGTTCCATGGTGCTGCTCTGAAATCTAGGGACAACAACCGAGCTCTGCGAATGAATAAGTTCTGATGCACAAGCCTTCTCATGTGTCCCTAAAAGTCACACTAGTCAAGCTTTTAAGAGTGCAGTAGTAGGCTAATGTAGTGAACTGTGGTCCTGAGGAACTGGGTTCAAGTCCCACTGCAGCTCTTTGTGACCCAGGGGATGTCACTTAACCCTTCGTTTGCCCATGTATAACACATTATGAGCCCATTAGGGACAGAAACAGTACCAGCATATAAAATATGTAAACCACTTTGGTTGTACACACAGAAAAGTGGTATATCAAATTCATAAAGGGCCAACTCATCCTATGGACCAGATAAGTCCCTGGCCCAGGGCACTAAAATCCCAGTCCAGTTTTGAAGGATAGATGTCATGCTGGTATTTTGGCACCCTCAACAGTGCCTTACCTGGTCCAGTAGGCGGAGGAGACTTGAGAATGAGGAGCAGATACCAGATCACAGGTGGGGTGGGGAAGGAGAAAGATACCAGATTGTGGGGTTTCCAAGTTTATTAACATTTGATATACTGCCTTAAAATTTGTCAACTGAATCAAAGAAAAACCCGAAAAATAGGGAGCTGACAAAACTATGAGAAAAAGAATCTCCCAAGCCCCAAGAAGGAAAACTGTGTTCAGGGAGAGAGACTGCCCACAAGAACAGTTTGGAGTAAAACAATTACTCGCTTAAGATAATCCTAAATGAATAAAGAATAATTTATAAAGAGAGCCCTCAGTGACTCAGTGACTGAGGGCTCTCTTTATAAATTATTCTTTATTCATTTAGGATTATCTTAAGCGAGTAATTGTTTTACTCCAAACTGTTCTTGTGGGCAGTCTCTCTCCCTGAACACAGTTTTCCTTCTTGGGGCTTGGGAGATTCTTTTTCTCATTCTTAAAATTTGTCAAAGCAGTGTACATTAAAAATATAAAATTAGGAACATACAGTAAACCCTTGATTTAATGGACTGCTTGGGGGTGAGGAGGAGTGTCCGTTAAATGCGAGCATCCAGAAAATCCAAGGGTTTCTACTTTTTCTACCCTGTCCCCCATCTACCTCCCGCTTCTCTCTCTCCCCCCGGGCCGGACGGACGACGGACATGAAGGTCGGGCATCCCTCTCTCCAACTCCTCTCCCACTTTCTCTCTCCCTCCAGGCTGGACTTGAAGGTCGGGCATCCCTCCCTCCAACTTCCCTCTTGCATCTCTCTCTCTCGCCTCCTGGGCCAGATGCTCCATGGATTTCAGGAGGAGAGTGCTTGCCATGCTCCTCTGTCCTGCTGGTGCTGTCTTCCTCCGGCTCTGCTGGGGTTGAGCCAGCCAGCAGCAGCAGAGGGTTGGGCCTGCTGCTGTCAACCTGCTCCAGAAGCTGTCTCTCTGGCGTGACTTCCTGTTCCTGCTTAGGTGGGATGCTCCAGGGGATGGCTTCCAGAGCGGGTGACAGTGGTGGGTTCGCCTCACCACTGCTGCTGCTGCTGGCTGGCTTAAAGACTCAACCCCAGCAGAGCCAAAGGAAAACAGCACCAGGAGGACAGAGGAGCACAGCAAGCACACTCCGCCTAAAATCTGTGGAGCGTCCAGCCCATGGGGGGGGGGGAAGCGGGAGGAGAGTTGGAGGGAGGGATGCCCGACCTTCAAGTCCATGGTCCGTTAAATCCGAAGTCTGTATAAGCGGGGTCCGGAAAATCGAGGGTTCACTATACTATTAATACTATGGGTAGATACATGACAGATCGAGACATAAGGGAAGAAGGGTAGAACTAAAATCATTTATAGGAGAAAAGGATGACACAAAAGGGGAGGGAAGATATGCTCTTCCTTAATTATTATTTTTGGCAGTAGTCAATGTGCATGGACGGGAAGTCATAAGTTATATGCACCCTTGAACATGAAGGTTTTAAAATTTGTTTTAAATTTATTGATATTTTCTTCCTCTCTTAAGTAAGCTGGTAATGAATTCCAGTGTTCAGGTGCACTCACAGAGAAAATAGGTTTACTGGTTGTATCATAGAAAAGGTGTCTTAGAGAAGGGATATGTAAAAGATGTTGACTACTAGATCTTAGGGTTCTTGAGCAATAAGGGACAAGCAATCTGTCCATGAAATTTGGTATATGGAGAGATTTTGTTTTAAATGTTAACAATAAGATTATATATGTAATTCGGTATGTAATGAGATTATATTAGAAATGGGGTTACATGATCATTTTTTTTTTCCTTTCTGTATTAGTTTAATGGCAGTGTTTTGGATAATTTATAGCCTGCGGAGTTTTTTCTGGGGGAGTCCATTGTACAAGGAGTTGCAGTAATCCAGTTATGAAATGACTAATGAGTGAAGGAGGATATTAAGAGATGATGGCTCTAATAGATTTGAGATGGATCTAATCATTCTTAATTTGTAGAAGCATTTCTTAATGACGGAACTTATTTGTGAGTGAATAGTCAGTTTGTTAGCAAGAATAACCCCAAGAATTTTTACAGAATTTGTGAATTTTAGCAGAGTAGATTTAAGGAAGATAGGAGAGACAAGCAAATCATCAGTGTTATTATTTGGAGAGAAAATCATCCCCGTCGATTTTAATGGATTAAGGAATAGCATGTTATTGAGTAGCCATTGGTTGAGGAAGAAGGATTCCACTTTGTGCGCAACTGGACGACGTTTTGGGGGAAGAGCAAGCTATATAGGAAGGATGGACCCACCTCAGTGGAGATGGAACAAGGCTACTTGCAAGCAACATCAAGCGAGAAATTGAGAAGTTTTTAAACTAGGAAAAAGGGGAAAGGTACAGTCAACCGAGAGTTGATGGTTCAGGAAATGGTATTACATTACATTACATTTGTGATTTCTATTTCGCCTGTGCCTTGCGGTTCTAAGTGGATTACAATTAAAAGAGATCAGGACATTACCGAGAGAATTACATTACAACGATTTAAGTAAATTACATGTTGTGGTATAGAAATACAAGTATAAGATATCTGGATTTATCGATAGAATAACTTGACAGGGTTCAAGTAGTTACAAGGTTCAGTGGGGAAAACAATATAGGCAACTGAAGAAAGGTACCTAACTTTGAAGGAATCAGTTAAGTGGATACCTAAGGGAGATGCTTATTTAGGAGAAGGTTAAATGGATTCCTAAGGGAGATGCTTATTTAGGAGTTTGGATATTTTTGGTAAATGAGGTTCAAGGGGATGACTAGTGTGTTATTTGCTGGGGAGAGTGCATGTGCGATTGGGGAGGGGAATATTAAGTAAGGACGTGTTTTTTGAAAAGAAATGTTTTGATTTCTTTCCGAAACACTTTGATGTCTGTTGTTTTGATCATCAGTTTGGTGATGGTGGGGTCAATTTTTGCTGCCTGAGTTGCTAGAAGGCTGTCGTAAAGTTTCTTACGTCGGCTACCATTATGAGGGGGGAAGGTGAAAAGATTCTGAGTTCTTCTTGATCTGGGTAGTCGGTAGCGGCAAAGACGGTTGTTCAGGTAATTGGGGGCCATACCATGGGTTACTTTGAAAAGTAAGCAGTAGAGTTTGAATTGAGTTCTTGCTTTTATCGGAAGCCAGTGAGAGTCTACATAGGCGGGTGTGACGTGGTCGAATTTGCTGAGCGAGTAGATGAGTCTGATAGCTGTGTTCTGAACGGTCTGTAGTTGTTTTATCATAGTATTTGGGCAAGGTAGGTAGAGGTTGTTGCAGTAATCTAAGGAGCTGAGTATGAGGGATTGTACAATGATCTTGAAGTGTTCTTTGGAAAAGAATTTTCTTATTTTTCTTAGGTTTCGCATGGTGAAGAATGCTTTTTTTTTTTTTTTTTTCCGTGCAGGAAGATTGCAGGGAAGACTCACCAAATCATAGGCAAGGCAGAAATCCTGACGGATCGAAAAGGACACAAGAGGGAAGGAAAAGCAAGAAAGTAACAGGCTGCAAACTCAAGTGTATGCACACGAATGCAAGAAGCCTAAGGAATAAGATGGGGGAATTGGAAGCTATGGCACAAAAAGATAACCTTGACATCATCGGCATCACGGAAACATGGTGGAACAAGGAAAACGTCTGGGACACAGTGCTACTGAGATACAAGCTATACCGCAGAGACAGAGTGGGTCAAAAAGGTGGGAGTATTGCCCTATATGTCAAAGAGGGAATTGAGTCTACTGGAAAGAACACGCCGGAAATGAAAAATAAGTTAGTCTCTATGGGCCAAAATTCCGGGAACAAATGGAATGGAAACAAAGATCGGAATCTACTACCGACCCCCAGGGCAGTCCGAAAAAATGGATGGAGAAATGATGGATGAGATTAAATGCAACTGCAAGGGAGGCAACACAGTTATCATGGGTGACTTCAATTATCCAGGGATAGACTGGAATCTAGGCACCTCCGGATGTGGTAGGGAGACCAAGTTCCTGGATGCTATAGGTGATTGCTTCCTGGAAGAACTTGTCAATGAAAATAAGAGAGGAAATGCAATTCTGGACTTAATTCTAAATGGACTACGAGAACCGGCGCAAGGTATAGAAGTAGAAGGGACGCTGGGAAACAGTGGTCACAATATGATCAACTTTAACCTGGGCATGGGGGTGAAAAATTGATCCAAAATGATGGCCATGACACTGAACTTCCAAAAAGGGAATTACAAAGGGATGAGACTCATGGTGAGGAAGAAGATTAAGAAGAGGATAAGCGCTGTAAAAATTCTAGAGCAAGCATGGTCCCTTTTTAAAGGACACAGTCACCGAAGTGCAAAATCTATATATACCGCGTATCAACAAGGGATCTAAGTGGAAAAACAACAAGGAACCAGCATGGCTCATTGTAGCGGCGAAAGAAGCGATCAGAGACAAGAAGACTTTGTTTAAGGAATGGGAAAGGTCAAAAGCGGTTGAAAATTGTAAAAAGCACAAACAGCATCAAAGCAGGTACCATAATGCGGTATAAGAGGGTCCAAAAGAGACTATGAGAAAAAAATAGCCAAGGAGGCAAAAAACTTCAAAACGTTATTTCGATACATTAAGGGAAACAACCCGCGAAGGAAGTGGTGGGGGCCGTTGGATGACCATGGAATAAAGGGAGTAATAAAAGAGGACAAAGCCATCGCTGACAAACTGAACACATTTTTTGTGTTTGTATTTACCAAAGAGGATATACACAACATACCGGAAGCTGATAGGATATACGCAAAAAACGAAGACGAGAAACCGACTGGGTTGACGATCAATCTAGAAGAGGTACACAGGCAGATTGGTAGGCTAAAAATGATAAATCCCCTGGACAAGATGGCATCCTTCCAAGGGTAATCAAGGAACTGAAAGGGGTTATAGCTGAAGTGCTTCAAATAATAACCAATCTATCAATCAAATCAGGAAGGATTTTGGAAGACTGGAAAGTGGCAAATGTTAAGCCAATCTTCAAGAAAGGTTTGAGGGGAGATCCGGGAAACTACAGATCGGTGAGTCTGACCTCAGTACCAGGAAAGATGGTAGAGGTGCCGATAAAGGACCTCATCATTGACCACTTTGACCGACTCAATTTGATGAGGACCAGCCAGCATGGCTTCAGCAAAGGAAGACCTTGCTTAACGAACTTGCTGCACTTCTTAGAGGGAGTTAATAGGCAGATAGACAAGGGCAGATAGTCAACATTGTATATCTGGATTTTCAGAAGACGTTTGACAAGATCCTGCATGAACAACTACTTCGAAAAATTACGAGCCATGGAATCGAGGGTGAAATACTCACATGAATTAGAAACTGGTTGAAGGATAGGAAGCAGAGAGTGGGGGTAAATGGACAATACTCGGACTGGAAAAGCATCACGAGTGGAGTTCCGCAGGGTTCGGTGCTTGGACTCATGTTCTTCAACATATTTATAAATGACCTGGAAATTGGTATGACGAACGAGGTGATAAAATTTGCAGACTATACGAAGTTATTCAGAGTAGTGAAGACACAGAAGGATTGTGAAGACCTGCAACTTGACATAGATATGCTTGAGAAATGGGCTGCGACATGGTAAATAAGGTTTAACGTGTAAGGTGATGCATGTCGGTAACAAAAATCTTATACACGAATACAGGATGTTCAATGCAGTGCTCAGAGAGACCCCCCCCAGGAAAGAGACTTGGGAGTACTGGTCGACAAGTTGATGAAGCCATCTACTCAATGTGCAGTGATGGTGAAAAGGGCGAACAGGATGCTAGGAATGATTAAGAAGGGTATCACAAACAGATCGGAGAAGGTTATCATGCCGCTGTACAATCCCACCTGGAATACTGCATCCAGCACTGGGCGCCGTACTTGAAGAAGGACAGAGTACTACTTGAAAGGGTCCAGAGAAGAGCGACTAAAATGGTTAAAGGGCTGGAGGAGTTGTCGTACTGTGAGAGGTTAGAGAAACTGGGCCTCTTCTCCCTTGAAAAGAGGAGACTGAGAGGGGACATGATCGAAAATTCAAGATAAAGAAGGGAATAGACTTGGTAGATAAAGACAGGTTACATATCCTCTCCAAGGTAGGGAGAATGAGAGGGCACTCTCTAAAGTTAAAAGGGGATAGATTTACCAATGTAAGGAAGTTCTTCTTTACATTTGAGAGTGGTAGAAAACTGGAACTCTCTTCCAGAGGCTGTTATAGGGGAAAACACCCTCCAGGGTTTCAAGACGAAGTTAAACAAGTTCCCGCTGAACCAGAATGTACGCAGGTAAGGCTAGACTCAGATAGGGAACTGGTCTTTGACCTAAGAGCAAACCGTGAGAGTGGACTGTTGGGCACAACGGTCCACTGGTCTGACCTAGCAACAACAATTCTTATGTTCTTATGATTGTTTCAAATTTGAGATTTTTGTCATGAATTTCTTGTTGATTGGGTAAAGTAGTTGGAATTCATCTGCATAAGAGTATACAGTGAATCCAAGTGATTGTACAATAGTGAGGAGAAGAGAGGTAAAGATATTGAAAAGAAGAGGTGAGAGTATAGAGCTTTGTGGTATATCAAACTTTTGTTTAAGATTACCTGATAGGGGTACCAATGGAAAATTTGGCTCAGAGTGCCACAGTTCCTTGAGCTGGCCCTGAATCCTTGAGCCTTTAAAATTAAAATACCATTCCTAAATACGAATTGATTCTTTTCATTTTCTTCCCTTCTTGGTCACATGTTCTGACCTGAACCCTTTGTGTTTTTATCAATGTTTCCTAAAAAGTCATTTTACCTCAGTGCTTGTATTGTGCAATTTCACTTTTGCGAAGGAGCCCATGGTTAACAGCCCACTCTTATGTAGATGTAATATTAGTCCATATTTTCACATACTGATATACAATGATAACTTGTTATCAGACGGTCAGTACATCCCTCTCAAGGATGGGGAGGACTATGTGTCTGCCAAGGTCCTCATGATGTTGAACTGACTCTTTTTGTGGGCCCTATCATGCAGATCTCTCTATTTTCTGAGGTCTTTGATATCATAATTCTAATGAAAAATGGCCCTAAATTATTCCAATTATGCCACACCACAGTGCAGTGTTATGGTTGGCCCTCCCCAGGCCCCATCAGCTTCATATAGCAGATTGCCATGCCTCCTCACTGACCTGACCAAGAGCCTGACTTCTCTCTGGCAAAAAGTAGCCTTGCACAAGTTGGCTCCCCTCCTGTGAGCCATGGTGGTAGCTGTGAGATCATGTTTCATACCCCATGCACTTATTTTATAAGAATGTATATAACTGGCTGCTACCCTCATGTTCAAATGCCCAAGCATCAGGTCCATATTATCTAGCCAGCCAGATCTGCAGAATTAGCACAATAATTAGCAGCTTCTGATGTAAGTGCCTACACATCAATGTGCTCAGTGCTATTTCCTGCTTCTATCAATAGTAGGGAGTTACTACTTTCCACTCCATTTGGTAATTGGCACTATTTGATCACATTCATCCCAGGTGTCAGTGGGCCTCTAGGATAGGACTTGAACCTATAGTAGAGTTACTTGTTGCAGTTTGTTTTGTTGTGAAGATTATGTGAAATATTCTATGTTTGTTTTATTGTAATCCACCTAGGTTGTCGGCGGAAAATAAATTGTTTAAATAAATACAGTAGATGTCCGTGTGCTAAGATCTATGTAGGAAAACTATAAGGAAATTGAAAACCAGGCTATTTGAATAAAAGTCTTGTACTGCACATAAGAAAAAAGAGGTATCGTTGGTGTCTCATTGTGAAGCATTTTCTTATAAATTTGAAAAACTAAGATGTGGTATTGATGTGCAATTGAAAAATTGCAGGAGAGGGGATTGGGGCAAAAAATTGATCCAAAAGGAGGAACATTGGATTCTTAGACTGAACTGTTTATTCCCTACAGCAGTGGTTCCCAACCCTGTCCTGGAGGACCATCAGGCCAATCGGGTTTTCGGGATAGCCCTAATGAATATGCATGGAGCAGATTTGCATGCCTGTCACTTCCATTATATGCAAATCTCTCTTATGCATATTCATTAGGGATAGCCTGAAAACCCGATTGGCCTGGTGGTCCACCAGGACAAGGTTGGGAACCACTGCCCTACAGGACCAAATACCTCTTTGGAATGGAAAGTCTTCCTTTAAGAGGACTATTATTTCTTTAGGGACTCCTATTTTGAAGAACATTTTTGTTTGGCTCAGAAAACTGAGGACACTATTCAGCTATTTGATGGTGAAGAGTATCTTATATAAACTTTGTTGCCATCTTTGAGTTTAACAGCAGAGCACAACTTAACGGCACTGCAGTCAATAAGTAAGTGGGCACAGTTTGAGCAGTTAATAATAGCTTTATGCCAGTCCCTTATATTAATAATTCACTCACAATAAAGCTTCCTTCAGGCCAAAGACTGCAAGCAGGCAAACAAAAGAAGAAAATGAAAAAGTATTTATAGCTGGTGAATAAAGGCTTCAGCGAAACAGAGCGTCCGTAGAGCGAGGATAAGTAGCTGCTAGTTTCGTAAAAGTTTATATTCTTGCTGTAATGCCTTTGGTTACAGAAATAAAAGGATTTGAACTGTTCTATCTGCTTGTAAAATATAAAAAATTGTTTGAACCTAAAATATAAATATAATGAAACTGACATTTGGAAAAATTAAAATATATCTATATATTTATATTTATAAGTGCAGGATTTAAACGGAAGAATAAAAATAATTTTTTTTTCTGATCAATGACTATGTGCTTCTAGCATGGAGGTTCAATAGATAACCCATGCAAATAAGTAGTACTGAGATCTTTTCCTACCTTCATAGTGTTCCTCTGCAGTAGTTTTTAAGTGGTGTGCACTTAACTATCTTTGGGATATCTGATACTATATAAGCCATGACTGAATTAGTAATTATGAGGGGCCACTGAAAAGTTCTCAGCCCAACGAACAAAGTTGGGGCAGTCTCTATTGATTGCTATACACTTAGGCGCCAGCCATGTGCCAATCACACTTAAGCACCACTTACAGAATCACGGTTAGCAGTGTCTATATTGAAACTTAGGCACCTGAAATGTAGGCAAGGGTTTTGAAGGCCTACTTTTCAGGTATCTAAGTTTTGGGAGAATCACGCTTGCGATAGGTGCCTATTACACAATTACATTTTTTAACCAATTATTGAGACTGTTAATTTTGCCAATTAACACCCCCACCCCTTTTTACAAAGCCACATGGCAAAAGTCCCAAAGCCTTTTAAATCTCTATGGGCTTTGGGGATGTTACCTCAGCGGAAGCCACTAACATGACTTTTTAAAAAGAGGGGGGAGGGGGAGAGAAAGTTAGGTGTCCTTTATAGAATCAGCCCCTTAGTCCAGTGATTTTCTACTTTTTTTTGTAACGTCAGAAAAACACGAAACAAAAAAGTAGAAAATCACTGGACTAAGTGTATAGCCCTCAATGGAGACTGCCCCAGCTATATTGATTGGGTTGAGAACTTTTCAGCAGCCCCTTATAGTTAACTTATAGTCTTCCCAGCTACACAGCAGTCATGTGTTTCCAGGGGAGGGGGATAGGCGTCCAGGTGTCCACTTTTTTGTGTGGATAAACACACACCTACACATTTAGCTCACATAGGCTACATACACAGAGCTCAGAGGGCAGAGACCATGGCTGATGGGGAGGTTGGGATAGAGGCATTTGTATGAGAGCTTGGTGGGGACAATAGATAAGCTTTCTGAGTAGAATGTAGGCCATATATATCAAATGGAGTGGAAGAATATCCTAATGGTTAGTGCAGTAGACTGTGATCCTGGGGAAATGGGTTTAATCCCACTGTAGTTATCTGTGACCCTAGTCAAATCATTTAATCTTCCATTGCTCCAGGCAAAGATTGTCAATTGTGAATCCTCTAGGGATAGAGAAAGTACCTATATATAATGAGTACAACACTGTGTAAGTCTAATTATAGTTAATAGTAAATGTACACACACTCCAAATGTTGCTTGTTAGATCTTTGTCAGTAATTCTTTCCTATAAAATCCTACAATGTGTGTAGAGGATGTAAGATGGAAGGGAGGGGGGAATGGCCAGTGCCTCTGGGCTCCTGCTCAGATCAGGTTGCATGTTCTGCCTTACAGGATAGGAGTAACCTTCCTTATATATAGGCAAGATCCATGGGTTATTAAATTTATACACAAAAGGAAGGTCTCAAAGTTCAACCGCTACACATTACTGCTGTGATATGTTTTAATCATATGCATCAGTGAACAAAAAAGATTTAAGATTTTCTTTTTAAAAAAAGATGTAACTGTACAGAACTCAGCGGCTCGGATGCTGATGGGAGTATCTTGTTACAAACATATCTCTTCTATCTTTAAAGATATTACACTGGTTACCTATTCATTTTCATATTCAGTTTAAAATTTTAAAAGTTGTCCAACAGGGTATTTATGATACCTTGCCAGACTATTTGGAAAAGTGCCTGTTATTATATAAACGCTGATAGCGTCCCAGCAGACTTTGCTTTTAGCATACAGATTTTATTTCTACCCCTATCCTAGTGTATGAGCTTTTATTGTTACTTTCCTATAAAATATTGGTAGTTCAACCCCCTTTCCACATGTAGTCTGTAAGTCTGTCCATTAATGTCATTGTAATTACACCTAAATGTTATTTATAATCCTAATTTTAGTAGATTTGTAATTTGCTTTGAAATATTATTATAAGCATTTGCATCAATTTCAATAAACATGAAACATCCAGAGCACTGAGATCTGAGAACCATTTGTTGCTTGATACTAAAAAATCTTGCTTCTCCACTGCAGGGCCTGTCTTATGGAATGCTTTGACAGGCACTTTAAGATTTTGTGACAATCTATTGCATTTTAGAAAGCTGTTGAAGACCTATCTCTTCACATGAGTATTTTTGTGCTAGTTGTATTTAGTTTTGTAATGATCATGTTGCCCTTTTCTAAGATGTGTACGATATGAAGTTCATATTATGTCCTCTGCTTTTTCTTTCTCTTGTCTGCTATGTAGATTTTTAAAATTTTGCAATTGGGAATAGTCCTCTGCTCAAAGCACCAGATGAGGATGGCATGCGCATTGAATTCTATAAACTCTTAAGAGAAGAGATTATCAAGCCACTTGCTAGGTTGTTTAACATTATGGTTGGTGCAGAGGCTTTGTCAGAAGGTATGAATATGGCACAAATTTTGGTGTTGCCTAAGCCGAATAAAGATCCCGAAAAGGCGGGTTCATATCGTCCTATTTCTTTATTGAATACTGTAACCAGTACTGTGGTCCGTCCGGGACTCCACAGCACCCCTCAGTGGTTACACAAATAATAGCACTTGCGTGTGACCCGGACTGGAGTCACCCTGCAGGCCTGACACCAATAAAAAAAAAAACAAAAATCTCAATCCTCTCAAAAGGTGATAAATGAAAATGCTTCACTTTTATTCTGGGTAAAGCATAAAAGTCAGGTATTGTATGATAAAATAAAGCAGGTAAGTAGCAAACAAAACTTCCATAAGTTCAAATTCAAAAGAAAATGCTACAAACAGTTCCAAAGAATAAAGTTCACACTGCTTTTCTTCTTATTTCTTCCCCTCTGAGGTTTGGGCTCACCTCAGAGCTTAATACAGCCTGCTCCCAAGCAGATTATTCAGTTTAGTAACAAAAATAAAGTTCAAGGCACTGGCTACCCTATATTCAGTGCTACTAAAATGAAGCCTCTGGCAATCATGCACTAAACTGCCAGGCAAAGGAGAGTGCCTCAGATTTGCTTTAATTTAGCTATTACATAGCCTACAAAATTCCCTCTCAGGTAACAGCAAACCTCTCCCAATTAACAGACACTTATCAGCTTCACAGCAAAAATGCAAAACAGTAAAGAAAAACCAAAAGATCCTCAAAGGTTCAGCTTCAACAAAACAGTCTTTCTCAAACAAAGCAAGCTGAAAACACACTCACTGTTTCTTCCAGTTAGCAGTTGCAGCTGGTGGAAAAACCAACTTCCATGGCTTCCTCACCAAGGCTCATTTCCTCTGGAAGGTTGTCAAGTTCCATCGGGAGATCAGGATCTGACATGGCTCCATCCAGCATATCTCCCGCCTCCTGCACCTCCATAGGTGAGGCTGGTTCGCTCCTGCTTGGCCCGAGGAGACTCTCAGGGAGGAAAGGTCTCAACCTTCTCCCTAGCCTGCCTCCCTGCTTTTAATCTACTGCTGTCTTTTGTATGTTTGGGACACGCCCTAACCTGGCTGATTCAGCAGTCCTCAAGGCAGCTCTAGAGCTCCTCTTGTGGTGACCTGAATACTGCTGGTCTAGTGGATTATTGAGAATTTCAGGCTCCTTCTGGTGGTCAGCCTGAGAATCAGCCAAATCCACACTAGGACAGCCTTTACACACTCCCTTCCGGGTTTTACTAGGGGTCCTCGCAGGAGCTTTAGCTGGAACCAGGGCAGGCACGATGCCTGTCTGGTTACAATATGGAGGTGAAAATGTTAGCGAAAATTATGGCAAATAGGATGGCTGCTGTTCTGCCCTCCCTCATTCATGATGCTCAGGTGGGATTTGTGAAGGGAAGGAGAATAACTAAAAATGTAAGAAAATTGTTGCTGTCTTTGGAACAGAGGGCGATGTATAATTTACCTTCGGTGCTGGTCAGTTTTGATGCTGAAAAGGCGTTTGACAACGTAAGATGGGATTTTCTATATGATACATTAAAAGCATATGGTTTTGATGGGGTTTTTGTATCAGCGGTCCATGCATTGTATGCTTTTCCACAGGCTAAATTGGTGTTAAAGGATTTTATATTTTTGTATCTTTAAATAAATAGAGTGCCAGACTCTTGCCCTAATTGCAAGACCTATACATACTTGGATTCTTTGTAGAGATTTTGAAACATGTACCCATATAACTGCATATGACATATCTGTAAAAAAGGAAATAAAACACATCTATAGCAGTAAGCAACTAAGAAAAAAAAAAAAAAAACCATGGGCACATATAGTAACAAAAAATCCTCCTCAATATATGTACATAAAATCAAGAAGTCCATAGTCCTCCAAGTATAAAAACATTTAAGAAAATCATAATTATAAAAATATATGTTTATTTTTTACAGACATTTAATAAACAATCATTCTGATGAAGGCACATCACAGAAATTTACAATTTAAAAAAAATCACTTTAAATCCTGTAGGATAGAATAAGAATAGAAAGGGAAAGATGCAGGCTTTCCAAAGCTTACATTGACTGATATCACCTGAAAACTAGCTCAAGGAGCTAGGTTTTGGTTGTTTATATGAATTTCTGTAGCAAAGGTTTGGAACAGATGTGAAGAAGCAAAGAATTCCATATAGATGGTCCAATACAAGAAAATAGCTAATTCCCTAAAGATGTCTAAACAAAGACAGAAGGGAGGTATTAGTGACAGTCACCCCACCTGGGCAAATGAAAGAAAACAACTGGGCATATAGGGCTAGAGAAGAGTAGTGAAATGTTCTTTATGAACCAGTTGTAGAATCTTAAATTTCACATATGTAGAAACGGGGAGGCAACATTCTTTGTTGAGCAAAGGAAAGATATGATTGAAATGGCAAACTTTATGTAGGATTTTGACTACTATGGACTGAATAAATTCCAGATGTTTGATGACTGAAGAAGGAAGCCCACAAAACCCATAGAGAGGAGGACCCATGCCCATAAGCCCGTGTAATCACTGCATTGATACTGAAACATGTGCACTGCCTTATATACCCTCAAAACCCTTTTTTTACTGGCATATAAGTGGCTCCTGCAGCCATACGGGCTATTGGGGTGGTAGATAAGTGGGTCTAGGGGATTCTGGAGGTGGTTTGGGGGGCTCACCGTCACCTATAAGGAAGCTGTAGGGAGGAGAAGCCATGGCACCCTTTTTGTGAAGTTCACAGCAGTGCCCTGTAAGGTACCCCACTATTTAGGTGGCATGTCTGGGAGTGCAGTCCATCACTTTGCAGACTCCTCCCACGTCCAACAGGGCTTGTTCTAGGCGTTTTGGACTTGGACGGAATGTTGGATGGAAATGTGGTATAAAGATAGACAATTTAGTGGCTTGGACAATCAGATCGGCAGAACATATAATTAGAAGATTTTCGAAAGTTAAAAAAAGTTGGACGTATTTTCGAAAACGTGTCAGGCTCTTTTTAACTTTGGACGACTTACGATATGGATGTAAACAGACTTATACGTCCCTTTCGATTATGCCCCTCCACACGTACTGACATATTTTTGTAGGTGGTAAGGGTGCATGCACTAATCTTTCACTAACCAATTAGAGCCCACAGATGCACTCCTGCAGAAAAAAGTATATATCTTAAGTGCATGGTTTGAATGTACATTGTAAATTTACCTCAGGATATCTCAGTGCATCCCGTAGTAAGCTCTTTTAAGCTGTGATACAAATACACTGGTGCTTATATCAGCTTAGTAAAAGGAGCTTTAAGGAAGGAAGAACAACAGGTACTTTTCTACTGTATAAATAAGGAGATTCTTTCCTTTATGGATTTTTGTCCTTTTCCATTCCAATGGAACTGCCATCATCAGTGTGCATTCTTCTGGTTAGTATACCTTAAACAATTAGAGGGGCATAATCGAAAGGGACGTCTAAGTCCGTTTTCATCTAAGTCGCAAGTCGTCCAAAGTAAAAAACAGCCTAGGACACATTTTTGAAAAATACGTCCAAAATTTTTTTTGTTTTGAAAATCGTCTAACTATACATCCTGCCAATCTGATCGTCCAAGTCACTAAATCATCCATCTTTATACCACATTTTCGTCCAACTTTTCATCCAAGTCAAAAACACCTAGAACAAGCCCTGTTGGATGTGGGAGGGGTCTGCAAAGTGATGGACTGAACACCCAGACTTGCCACCCCAATAGCCCTTATGGCTGAATGAGCCACTTATATGCCAGTACAAAAGGGTTTTGGGGATGTATAGGGGAGTGCACATGTTTAAGTATCAATGCAGTGATTACAGGAGCTTATGGACATGGGTCCTCCTCTCCATAGGTCCCTAACCCACCCCCAAGACTGCTTAAGCCGCCACTGTGCTGGACGACTAGGCTTTCCTATGCCAGGCGGCCAGGTGATGATGGTCTGGAGGCTGAATTTTAAAGGTGTGATTAATAATGTGACCATTTATTTTTTTCATCAAAACAGGACATTTACTGATTTTTAGCCCCGTCCCAATTCCACCATAGCCCTGCCCCCAATTTCTTCCATTCATTTTTTATGTACACACAATATTTTATTAATTCATAATGGTAACCATAAAATTAAAAAAAACACAAAGCACACTGTATGCAGAGAATTTTCATTTATATTCGTGGGTTTTCAAAGAGGTCAAAACAGATGACTTTAAAATATGCAATATCACTTCAGTAACAACTATAGAAAAATAGACAAATACAGCAGAGGGTTAGGGGCAGAGCTGGCCCACGAATAGGGAAAAATCACAAATAATTTATGGGGCTGGCTCTGACCCACCCCCGCCTCCCTCCTGTGTCCCCGACCTTACCTGGTGGTCTAGTAGTGACACAGGGCAGGAGCGATCTTCCTATGCTCCTGCCCCGTGCAGAGCCATCATCAAAATGGCTGCCGTGAGTTTCCATTGTAGTCTCGATGGCCAGTCCAGAAGCCTTCCCCCAACGTCAATTCTGACATCGGAGAGGAAGTTCTGGGCCAGCCAATTGCTGCCTGGCTGACCTGGAACTTCCTCTCCGAAGTCAGAATTGATGTCAGGGAGAAGGCTTCTGGGCCGGCCGTTGTGCAGTCACTGCACTTGCCTCACCTGGCCCTGTTGCTGGGTTTGCAACAGGGAAGCACAGCTTCAGGATGCTCTCTCTGAAAACAGGATATTTCGGTGTCCCGAAGCTGTGCGTGGGGACAACGGGACAGAGGATCTGAAATCGGGATGGTCCTATTTATAACGGGACGTATGGTCACATTAAGCATTAACCATGCCTATAGTGACATTAGGCGCCAGTAGTTATTGCTAGTAAAAGCACTGTTATACCTATGTAATAATTAAGTTGTACGTTGGCGATCATTACTGTATTGCTTATTGTTATGTAATCATGCTGTGGCCTACAATAAACTTCTCTTAGTGGAAACCATGGAATCAGATTCTGGTTTGTTGGGTGGGAAAAGGGTGAGGGGTGGGAAGGGGCAGGAGCAGGGTGACTAGGGATTTCCAAGTGGATATGTATGAGATGTATTCAAATGCACGGTTCATAGACAAAATCGCGTGAGACAATGGCGCACCGACAACGGAGCGCAGACAACTGAGCACAAGGTTGACGGCGCGCCGAAGAAAAGCACTATTTTAAAGGGTTCCGACGGGGGGTGTTGGTGGGGAACCCCCTTATTTTACTTAACAGACATCGCGCTGGCGTTGTGCGGGGTTTGGGGGATGTAACCCCCCTCATTATACTTAAAGCCAAACTTTTTGCCTGTTTTTTAGGGAAAAAGTTCAGTTTTAAGTATAATGTGCGGGGTTACAACCCCCCCAAACCCCCCACAATGCCAGCGCAATGTCTGTTAAGTAAAGTGGGGGGGTTCCCCCCCCCACACTCCCAGTCGGAGCCCTTTAAAATAGTGCTTTTCTTCGGCGCGCCGTCAACCTTGCGCTCAGTTGTCTGTGCTCAGTTGTCGGCGTGCCGTTGTCTCGCGCGATTTAGTCCCGTCACCCAAATGCACAGTGTCCTCTGTCTATCAGGATGTCTAGTGTGTGTTTCTTGGGATCATCCTGGATGTCAGACTGGGTTGCTGCCCTTTAGGATGGCAGCTTGACAGCGCTAATGTAGTTCTTCATTTAGAAAAAAGAAAATAAAAATCAGAGGGTGTAGTTGGAATGGGGTGCAGGAAACAAGGAAATTTCAACTGGTCTGGCATGAACTGGCTTTATGGCAAACACTAATAAGTGGCACAGAGAGGGCAATGAGTTCAGGAGTGGAGGAGTATCCTAGGGGTTAGTGCAGTGACCTGAAAATCTGTGGAACTGGGTTCAATTCCTACTGCAGCTCCTTGAGACTCCATTGCTTCCAAGTACAAAATAAGTGCATAAGAATTGTCATACAGGGACAGACTGAAAGTCCTTCAAGCCCAGTATCACACTTCCAACAGTGGCCAAGCCAGGTCACAGATACTTGAGAAAATCCGAAGGAGTTAAACAGATTTTATGCTGCTTATCCTAGGAATAAGCAGTGGATTTCCCCCAGTCCATCTTAATGTCACCACATTCTCCGGCAACAAATTCTGGTTTGTTTTAAATCTACTTACTTAGTAGCTTCATCATATGCCCCCTACACTTGTATAATATGTAAACTACTTTGATTGTAACCACAGAAAGGCAGTATGTCAAGTCCCATCGCCTTTCACTTGCATGCAGTTAAGAACATGAGCTAGGCAGCACTGCACACATGAGACAGTCCCTGTTTGACAGAGTTTACAATCTATTCAAACAGCTCAGATAAGGCAGACAGAAATTTCATTTGTTATGGGAATGATTCATTTTCTGAAGTTGCACTTAATGGGCCTCTTAATTCAAGTGAAGTGTATGTGCATAAGTAACACCAATTTTAAAAAGGAACATGCGTGGGTTTTTCCCCTTTTAAAAGTACATGCACAGTTATATCTGCTCTGATGCATGTATTAGTTAGTTTTATTTGAGTACTTTTATGCCATGCAGTACCCGAGATGGTTTATAATGCACAATTCTTGGAATGGTGGAGTAGCTTAGTGGTTAGAGCAGGCTGCTAATACTACTGATGGATGCTGGGCAAATTATTTCAACCTCCCTTGCATCAATTGCAACCATAGGGTTCCTTTTACTAAAGCTTAGCATGTATCAACATATATTAGCATGCACTAAATGCTGCGCGTTCTAAGTTTTATAAAAGGGCCCTGCAGTGCTTTATTTACTGAGCTATGTTACAAAGAAACATGATGGTAGATGAAGGCCAAATGACCCATCCAGTCTGCGCTTCCGCAGCATACGCTATTTTCTCCTCGCCATAAGAAATCCCATGTGCCTGCCCCATGCTTTTTTGAATTCAGATACAGTCCTCGTCTCTGCCACCTCTACTGGGAGACCATTCCATGCATCTACCACCCTTTCTGTAAAAAAGTATTTCCTCAGATTACTCCTGAGCCTATCACCTCTTAAACTTATTTTATACCCTCTCACTCTGAGGTTTCCTTTCAGTTGAAAGAGACTATGGTCCTCTTTTACAAAGGTGTGCTAAGCGTTTTAGCACGGATTTAGCATGCGCTAAATCAATGCATGCGCTAACCGCTAATGCATCCATAGGATAGCATGCACGCATTAGCGCTTAGCGCGTGTTTAGCGCACGCTAAAAAGCTTAGCGCACCTCTGTAAAAGAGAGGGTACCTCACCCATCATACTTTCAGTGTATGTAATGGTGGATCCTCCGCCACTGCTATCCCACTGTCTATCGGTGTACCTCAAGGCTCTGTCCTGGGCCCTCTTCTCTTCTCCATATATACCCACTCTCTCGGTACACTGATCTCCTCCTCCCATGGTTTTCAATATCACCTCTATGCTAACTCCCAGATCTATCTCTCCACACTAGATATCTCTACAGGAATTCAGGCCATGAATCTCAGTCTGCCTACCTGACATTGTCACTTGAATGTCTCATCGCCATCTAAAATTGAATATGGTTAAAGTCAAACTCTTTATCTTTCCGCTTAAGCCCACCTCCTCCCTCCCGCCATTCTCTATTTCTGTGGATAATATGGTCCTCCTCCCTGTCTTGTCAACTCACAACCTTGGTGTAATCTTTGACTCCTCTCTCTCCTTCTCTGCTCAGATGCAACAAAGCGCTAAAATCTGTTGCTTCCTCCTCTATGATATTCCAAAATCCAATCTCTCATTTCTGAGCACACTGCCAAAACCCTTATCCATGCTCTCATCACCTTTTGCTTAGACTACTGCAATGTACTTCTCTCAGGTCTCCTGTTCAACCGTCTCTCTCCCCTTCAGTCTGTTCAAAATGCAACTGCACGACTCATATTCCGTGAGAGCTGACATGCTCACATTACCCCTTCTCCTCAAGTCACTTCATTAGCTCCCCATCCATTTCCGAATACAGTTCAAACGCTTCTTACTGACTTACAAGTGTATTCACTCTATAGCCCCTGAATATCTCTCTTCACTCACCTCCCCCTATTCTCCCCCCCCCCCCCCCGTGAACTCCGTTCATCTTGTAAGTCCCTCTTATCTGTACCCATCTCCTTAACTGCCAACTTCAGAATCCATCTCTTCCTTTTTACCACACCATAAGCCTGGAACAGGCTGCCAGAGTCAATACGTCATGCTCCGTCTCTAGCAGTATTCAAATCCAAGCTAAAAGCGCACTTTTTTTGAAGCTTCTTTCAACTCATAACTCCCACTCACTGTCAGATACCTAAACTCATTTTATCATTCCTTCAGCTAGAAATTCCCAACCCTGAGATGTCCTGTCTGTCCAAATTAGAGTGCCAGCTCTTCATAGCAAGGATCATCTATTGAATGTTAAATATATATTGCTGGTTGGCTGTGATGTTTCTGTTTAATCTTCTCTTTCTACCTCACTTAAAAACCATTTTTTAAATCCATTTAAAACAAAACACCTCACCCATTTATAAAACCACTAACTGCTGAGGTTGAATTTTAACCAGATTGATTACAACTTCCTAGTGTTTCTTCGGTCTGACATTTTTTTTAACTGTTTCATTAATGTTTTCACTCAGAAATATTGAATGATTTTACTGAAAATTAATAGTCATGGATGCTGGCTAAGGCATCATCTTGAAATCAAGTCTCTGGAGAGCATAATATACCTCTTGAAAGTTGATGCCGAACCTGAAGATATCACAATACCGCCACACTGAAATAAAAACAAAATAAAATATGGCACTTCATAGCTTTTACTCCATCAACAATGCAACAGGGAGAACACAAGTTTCATGCTACTCAGTAGTTTGGCTTAGCCTGGGGCATCATAAGGAATGAAGATAATTCAGTTGAATGAATGTCTTTAATTTTCCACTGCCATTCTAAACAGCTTTGCCAGCAAGACTGTCTTTTAGATCAGTTCATGTGCATCTCACAGGATCTGTGAAACCTTATTGCAGACTAAAGGAAGAGCATAACACGGGCTTAAACAGATCAGGATGCTCTTCAGTTTCTGAAGATACGTCGAGATTATTTGTTGAACACTATAGAAATAAAAGCCAACGTAAAACTGAAAACAGCATAATGAATTTAAAAGACTGTAGTAATTTTTCAAAATAAAGGCATGAATGCAATCGTTCAAAAGCAAGTACTCTTATGTTTTTTTTCCCTCAAAATCATACCTAGGGCATACAGCCTAATTGTATAAAAGGTGCTAAAACTTGCCTGTGCATCCAATTTGTGCATGCAATTTAATTGAATAATGCGCTATTTAGTGCTGATAACTTGGATCTTAAGAAATTATTGGCGCTAGTTAGAATTAATTACAATTATTATGTGCATTTTCAGGCACAGGATCCACACATATATTTTGGGCATTATTCTCTATAGGTTGCATTAGCACACCTACATTGTAGGCGTGCAGGTGCACGGGTGTCACCCAACTGCTAGACACGCGTTGAAGAATCACACCTACAGTTGGTGTTTTTTATATCATTTTTATTAGGGAATTGCATTATACAGTATAAGGCAAGTAAGCAGTGCATACAGGAGACAAAAAAGAATCAAATGACACAAGATAGGCCTCTAACATCACTAACCAAATGCTACTGAGCAAATGTAGAGTACAAAGAGGAGCAAGGGAAGCTCAACAGATCCCTCCAGTTAGATTGATAACAGAAAAAGCATAAACTCCATCCAGGCATAGAAAGCCCATTCCCCAAACTCCCTCATTTTCTTTTGTTGTTTATTACCCCCTCCCTCCAATCACTTCTGACGCCGCCCAGAAGATCGACACGCACAGTGAAATGTAGGCCGGCATTTTGCAGGCCTACATTTCACACACTTACCGTGCGTGTCCAGAGGCGCATAGTGATGCGTAAGCACGCATAAGGCATGGTGCAAACTACACCTTTCACATGCTTAGGCATCGCTAGACGCCTTCATACGCCTGAGTTAGGCACGAGGTATAAGCGCCTAATTTGTGCTCTACCATTGGTTAATTAGTTGGCGGTAGCATGCCTCATGCCACCTAATTTTTGCACCCTTTAGGTGCAGTTCCCAAAAAGGGGTCAAGGTCATGGGCAGGTCAGGGCATTTTTACAATTTACACATGCAGTTATAGAATAAGGGGAAATTCATGCCTAAATTGGTGCAAAGATTTATGCCATGTTTCAGTTAGTGTAAATGGCCATGCCTAAAGTTAAAGCACTAGCGTTGGCACCAATTTTTTAGACACCATTTATAAAATCTAGTCCTTAATGTTTTGAAAATTCAAATGCAACTCGTAGGTTAAAAATAAAACTAGTACAATATAAAATATAAACTAAAGAATATAGCTGATTCCCTGAAGACCACAAGGGCAAAGCATGAATGCCAAGCTGGTTTAGGCCCTCATTTTAGAAGTATTTCCTTGTCTAAATAGCAGCACTTAAACATTTGGAGATGCCTAAAATTCTAGATGCTATTTCAGAACAGAGCTCATTCAGATGTGGGGAATCTGAGTACATCCAGATAACAAAGGGATATAGAGAAGGCAGGTAGAGGAAGTGGTCTGGCATTTTTGCCTCTATATAGAAGCCTGACCCTTTGAAGTAATATTGTGATATTATTGTTAGAGGTCACAAAGTCTACATTTGAGACACCGCAACCATGAAGAAGGAGTGAGCGGACATCGCTTTTGCCCCACTAGACACCAGGGACCTTGCTAAACCCAGGGATTGAGTTGGGTGGGAGGAGGGTGAGAAGGCTTGTGGCCCAAATAATATTTTGGCAGGCCTTGAGCCCCAGAGGTGAGTTTGAAGGAGCCTGCCATTTGCTGGGCTTACTCCCATGGGGAGGAGGGAGGTCCTTTTTCTGTCAGGGGTGAAGGAGTTGTGTGATGTGGGGGCTCTGGGGTGTCATGTTGGAAGGATTAGGGAAGCCTGCATCTGGATGAGGATACGATCAGAGAGCGAGGTGAGTGCTGAGAAGCAGCGGTTTTAGAAAGCTGCTTTCATATCTTGGGGGGGGGGGGGGTGCTTTACAGCAAGTTTGGCTGAACTTCTAGTAAAATAGTATGGGAATGCCACACATCCTGACTTGGACATTTGAAATTCCCTGAACTTAACCTTTCTGAAATGCCACTCCATGTATACACGCTCAATAATAGCTTAGCCATTAAAAGCTTAAAGAGCAACTCTATAACACAGATGGCCAAAATTATTTGTGTGTTGCACTGGTAAATGTTTAGGATTCTAGTCCTTGCACATATATGTATGCACACACTAGTGTGAGTTCTAGCAAATGCACATATTTGCAAGCGGGTATACATAGGTGTGGGGGCTTAGGTAAAGCTCTACCTATGTAGGTAATTTACAGAACACAGTGAGTTATGCACATTCCTGCCACATTGAATAACAAAAGAAAAATAAGCACTAAAATGGAAAAATAATAATGCAACTTATGTAAACAATTCCTTTCAGCACTGAAATAAAAGGGATGAATGGGGCTTATATATCACCTTTTTTGTAGTTTTACAACCACATTCAAAGTGGTTTACATAGAGGTACTTCAAGCATGTTCCTCATCTGTCCTGGTGGGCTCACAATCTGTCTAATGTACCTGGGGCAGTGGAGGATTAACTGACTTGCCCAGGGTCACAAGGACCAGCCCAGGGTTTAAACCCACAACTAGAGAATGAAACAGTGACAAAATTCATCACCGTTCCCGTCCCCACAGATAACTGCGGGAAACCATCTCCATGTCATTCTTTAAGGAGAGAGGGAAGAATCGAAGTATGACTGGGCACAGCCACTGACCCTCACACCTTGCAAAGAATGCTAGTATAGAAGGACTGAGGTTGAGATAGACACTAATAAATGACAAGGAATGGTTTCCCACAGTTATCCACTGGGACAGGAATGGTGATGAATTTTGTTACCGTGTTATTATATTATCTGTCCACAAGCTCAGTGTGCTGAGGCTGTAGCTCAGTCTAACCCAGGGGTGGGCATCTTCGGTCTTCAAGGGACGGAATCCAGTTAGGTTTTCAGGATTTCCCCAATGAATATGCATTGAAAGCAGTGCATTCATAACATAAGAACATAAGAAATGCCTCCGCTGGGTCAGACCTAAGGTCCATCGCGCCCAGCAGTCCGCTCACGCGGCGGCCCATCAGGTCCAGGACCTGTGCAGTAATCTTTTATCTATACCCCTCTATCCCCTTTTCCAGCAGGAAATTGTTCAATCCTTTCTTAAACCCCAGTACCGTTCGCTGCCCTATAACGTCCTCTGGAAGCGCATTCCAGGTGTCCACCACACGTTGGGTAAAGAAGAACTTCCTAGCATTTGTTTTGAATCTGTCCCCTTTCAACTTTTCCGAATGCCCTCTTGTTTTTTTATGTTCTGAAAGTTTGAAGAATCTGTCCCTCTCTACTCTCTCTATGCCCTTCATGATCTTGTAAGTCTCTATCATATCCCCTCTAAGTCTTCTCTTCTCCAGGGAAAAGAGACCCAGTTTCTCCAATCTCTCAGCGTATGAAAGGTTTTCCATCCTCTTAATCAGTCTTGTCGCTCTCCTCTGAACTCTCTCGAGTAACACCATATCCTTCTTAAGGTATGGTGACCAATACTGGACGCAGTACTCAAGATGCGGACGCACCATTGCCCGGTACAGCGGCAGGATAACTTCTTTCGTTCTTGTTGTAATACCCTTCTTGATTATCCCCAGCATTTTATTCGCTCTCTTGGCGGCCGCTGCGCACTGTGCCGTCGGCTTCATTGTCATGTCCACCATTACCCCCAAGTCCCTTTCTTGGGTACTCTCATTCAATAACATCCCTCCCATCGTATAGCTGTGCCTCGGGTTTCTGATTCCCACATGCAATACTTTACATTTCTCAACATTGAACTTCATCTGCCATCTCTTTGCCCATTCTCCCAATTTGTCCAAGTCCCTTTGCAATTTTTCACAGTCTTCCTTTGTCCGAGCTTCACTAAATAGTTTGGTGTCGTCCGCAAATTTTATTATCTCACTCTTTGTTCCTGTTTCTAGATCATTTATGAATATATTAAATAGCAGTGGCCCGAGCACTGAGCCCTGCGGGACACCACTCGTGACTTTCCTCCAGTCTGAGTAGTGTCCCTTCACCCCTACCCTCTGTTTCCTACCCGCTAACCAGTTTCTGATCCATCTATGCACGGCTCCGTCCACCCCATGGTTCTTCAGTTTCCGGAGTAGACGTTCATGAGGCACCTTGTCAAAGGCTTTCTGGAAATCTAGGTATATGATGTCTATGGGGTCTCCTTTGTCCATCTGTTTGTTAATTCCCTCGAAGAAGTGCAATAAGTTGGTCAGACACGATCTCCCCCTGCAGAAACCATGTTGGCTGGTTATCAGAAGTTCGTGTTTTTCAAAATAGATCTCATGCATGTTCATTGGGGAAATCCTGAAAACCCGACTGGATTCCGGCCCTCGAGGACTGGAGTTGCCCACCCCTTGTCTAACCCCTACGCCTAAAGAAAAGAGAGGATCCAAGAAAAAGAAATTAGAAGACACAAACTAGGAAAATGAGGAAACCTCTAAACCTATGGAAAAAGTCTGGTTCTCCATTACACCTATTTGGAGCAGTGGAGTAGTTGGAAGAGTGCGGGGATCTTCCTAAGGGCATTGCACTCCTCCTCCTCTCCAACTCCCTCCCCCCTCGCCGCATGAGGGTGCACCTTGCCTTCCTCGTATCTTTTTTACTTCTCTGCATGAGGCTGCTGCCCGCGTCAGCATCAGCGCTCTCTGATGTCACTTCTAGGACCCGCACCTAGGAAGTGACATCAGAGGGTGCATCTACACTGATGTGGGCGTACTGCTCACTCCGGAAAGTTAAAAAGATACGGAGAAAGGGAAGGGGGCATGCACATGGTGGGGGAGGGAGGGAGAGGGAGGAGGGGCGCTACCACCTCAGGCACCGCACCACCTTACTACACCACTGATTTGGAGCTATGCCTTAACAACCAGAGTTCCCCACAGTACTTCCCACCTGACCCAAATTGGTCTCTCTAACACTGGTAGATCTCTTCTTATTGTCTACAAAACCTTGAAATTGTAACGGATCAAGGAAAACATATCTATGTGCTTCACAAGTCACTATACATGTACAAGGAAATTTAACAAGAACCTGCATTCCCAAACCACATGCCTCTTGGGCAACTGCCAGGAATTTTTTCTTTTATCTTGTGCAGCTTTACATAAATCAGGAAAAACCCACAATTTCTGACCAAGAAATAAAGCAGTATGATAATGACAGTGCAAAATAAATATAGGATCTTCAGCGGTATATAAGAAATAAATTACATTACATTACATTACATCTTGCTCAAACACAAAAGCCACTAATAAAGTAGCTCTATTTACTCACTAGACGTGAGGGTTCACTTAACGAATACACAAAAAAGATAAGAAAAAGCAGAAAATAAAGTGGATCTGTTGGATGAGGGGAGGCAGATGTTCTAATGCTCCAGTGATATTACCTGGAACATAAACTTCCTGCTAGAGAAAAACTCCATGACTATTCAGGGATAATTACGTAAAGCACACATCATTATTCCCCCCACTCCCTTTTTCAAAACCATGCGGCAATGGCCCCAAAGCCCTTTAAATACCTATCGGCTATGGGGCAGTTACCCGAGCAGTCCACACTAAACGGCTTTGTAAAAGAGGCCCTATGTTTTTAATCCCCTAAAATGAGATTTTGCTGATTTTGTTGTTGTTTTGTCTTTTTATTGTTTTTATTTTTTAGTTAGGCCTAACTAGCAAAGAAGAAATGCACTCTTCTTCTATCAGGCCAACTCTGCCATCCAGAAAAGCATCTCTCCTTGTTGCTCATCCTGGATTTCCTCCAGTATATTGCCAAAGCTGGAATCTCAATAACATTTTTTAACTCTAACCCCAGCATAGAGACTCTTAAAGAATTCCCTCTAAAATTTAGTCAAGGAACTACTACCATAGTGTCATAAACATAAGGAACACATCTATGGCCTGAAGAAATGGGAACACATCACCCCGTTCTACCACCAACTTCACTGGCTGCAATTCGAATCCAGAGTTCTTTTCAAGTTCGCATGCTTCTGCTACAAATCGATAAATGGCCTTTCGCCAAGATACATCACCTCCCACTTTAACCTTTACTGCACCAACAAGAAACCCCGCAGAATTCAGCTGTTCGCCTTCCCTTTGCTAAAGCTTTGTCAACTCAAAAGATTCCTAGATAAAACCCTCGCCTTCCAAGCAGCCAAGCTGAACCCATGGCTTGCCCAAATGATACTCGAGGCCCCCACCTACCTCGACTTCAGAAAATCACTCAAAACTTACCTTTTCAGCAAACAAGACCCTTAACCGACCCTTCAGATAATCTCAGGACCCCTTGCTCGGCTCATCTCCTCCTTCATGATAGCTCCTATCTCCCCCTGCTTCTTCTACCCTCTTCCTTCTTCATCTGCCAAGTTTGGCTAAATCTGTTGTAAATCCGATAAATTTGTTGTAAATCTTCCTTCTTCATCTGCCAAGTTTGGCTAAATTTGTTGTAAATCTTCCTTTTTCATCTGCCAAGTTTGGCTAAATTTGTTGTAAATCCGATAAATTTGTTGTAAATCCATGTCTATGCGGATCCTAATCTAATTAATGTAAACCGCCTAGAACTCGCTGGGTATGGTGGTATATAAGAATAAAATTATTATTATTATTATTATATATTATTACTCAGCACAAATAGAAGCAGAAGTCCTGACATTTAAATATCTACATGGCATAAATACGGATGAGGCAGGCCTCTTTCAACTGAAAGGAAAATCTAGAATGAGGGGGCATAGGATGAAGGTAAAAGGTGATAGATACAGAAGCAACCTCAGAAAATACTTTTTCCATGGGATGGATGGTAAATGCTTAAATCGGTAGAGACAAAAAGTATACCTGACTTCGTAAAAGCTTGGGACAAGTAAATTGGATCTCTAAGGGAGAGGTGGGGATAGTAGATGGCATGGTACAGGTTAGGGGGTGAACAAATGTATTTATTTATTTAAAATTTTTATATACTGCCTACAACTAGGCAGTTTACAAAAATACAAACATAAAACATTAGGAAAAATATCACATAGCAAAATCTTCAAATACTTTTAAATTAAACCTACTGTGTCACTGAAAAGTTCAATGCCTCGCAGAAACACCATAACAAACAGCTGAGTTGTTTTTTTTAAATAGTTTTTCAAAATCGTAACTGATCAGAACATAACTGTAGCTGGCCCACCAGTGAATTCCATAACTTAATGCCTGCTATGCCTAGAGGAAAGGAGGGACAGGGGAGATATGATTCAGACGTTCAAATACTTGAGGGTATTAACTTAGAACAAAATCTTTTCCAGGGAAAGGAAAATGGTAAAACCAGAGGCATAATTTGAGGTTGAGGGGTGGTAGATTCAAGAGCAATGTTAAGAAATTCTACTTTACAGAGAGGGTGGTGGATGCCTGGAATGCGCTCCCGAGAGAGGTGGTTGAGAGTAAAACTGTGACTGAGTTCAAAGAAGCGTGGGATGAACACAGAGGATCTAGAATCAGAAAATAATATTAAAATTGAACTAAGGCCAGTCCTGGGTAGACTTGCCGGTCTGTGTCTGTATATGGCCGTTTGGTGGAGGTTGGGCTGAGGAGGGCTTCAATGGCTGGGAGGGTGTAGATGGGCTGGAGTAGGTTTTAACGGAGATTTTGGCTGTTGGAACTCAAGCACAGTACTGGGTGGAGCTTTGGATTCTTGCCCAGAAATAGCTAAGAAGAAAAAATTAAAAACATTTTAATTGAATCAAGTTGGGCAGACAGGATGGACCATTCGGGTCTTTATCTGCTGTCATCTACTATGTTACTATGTTACAGTTGCTCTGGTTTCAGCATATCTTCCTCACATTATCAGGCCTAATAACCTTTGATTTTTTTATCTCAAAGCTCTATTAGGCTGATAGGGTATCAACACTCTACTAAAATACCATGGAGATTGATGGCAAATTGTTTTGTGCATGAAACAGAAGCAGGACTTGGGTCTGATAATATGTAATGATCTTCATAGAATAAAGATATTGAGTACCACCTGGTCGCCTTTTCTGTTTTCTTTGAGTACAATTCTGGAGATCACACCTTCCAAAAGATATAAACAAGATGAACTTGATCCAGAAGAAGACTACTAAAATGATCATTGGTCTATATCATAAGATGTTTGGGGGCAGATTAAAGATCACAATATGTTTACTTTGGAGGAAAGTGGAGCTATGATAGAGACATTTAAATACCTACGTGACATAAATGTACATGAGAAGAATCTCGATTGAAAGGAAACTCTGGAATGAGGGGGCATAGGATGAAAGTGAACCTCAGAAATTACTTTTTCACAGAAAGGGTGGTGAAAGCTTGGAGATGGAAGAGGCAAATTGTATCTGAATTTAAGATAGCTTGAGACAAGTACATTGGATCTCTTAAGGAGAGGTGGGGATAGTAGATGGTGTGGTTAGGCAAACTATATGGGCCATATGATCTTGATTTGCCTTCATTTTTCCATGTTTCTCTCCCATGTTGCTCCCCTTGTAAGATACATTATACATGATATCCGTATATTTCCAGAATAGTACTTAGATGGAATATCTGCATATCTTCCATCTATGTACCCATATGTTAGTATTTCAAACATTTACACACGCAGTGGACACATAAATGTTAGAACCCAGTTTACAGAGTTGCTCTTCAAGACCCCCAGCAAAAGATAAGAGGTGATAACAGTAAAGATAGCAATGAAAACAGCAATATTAGCCACTCAGCAATGCAATAGAAAGTGGGACTAAACCAAAAAAACTATACAAAAAATAAGTATTTTGACTGGCAAGACCGGTCAGTGTTTAAGAAATTAAAGAGAAGGAGGGTTAGTTTCCTGAGAGCTTTTACCCCACTCCCCACCCCCTTTTACAAAATCACAAAAGCGTTTTTTGCGCCGGCTGGCGCACTGAATGCTCCGTGATGCTCCTGACGTTCGTAGGAAATATATGAGCATCAGAGCAGCGCGCTGGCTGGCACTAAAAACCGCTTTTGCAGTTTTGTAAAAAAAAAAAAAAAAAAAAGAGGGGGTTAGAGATCCTCATGATTACAAGGGAAATGTTTAGAAACATTAAAAAGTATTCCTACTGGGAACATTTTTATTCATGCAGGGTAATATGAGCAGGCAAAGTCTTTGGAGGAGGGTTGGGAGGAAGCAGAACGCTGAAGCCTGGGCAAGCAGGTAGCCAAAGAGAAGAAGCAGGAACCCTAGAAAGTATAGTGCAAAGCCCTTGTTGTCTGCAGGTACGCCAGGGAGCTTGTTAGCTTCCACAGCACTTACAGGAGAAGATGGGTCTTTGAGTCTCCCTAAAATGTGTTTAGGAAGCAGTCTGAGTCCGAGAGAGGGAAATAAAAAGGAAGCAGATGCCTGTTCTACCTTAAACCTGCCCTGACTGAGAGCTAGAGCTTGCCCGGAAGTTTTCATGAGAAGAGAGGGAATAGGAAGAGCTTTAGCAGTGATAAAAGATCAGCAGGAAAGTAGGTGTTTTGGTAATGAGCCTGCTGAAACAGCAAAGATAAGGAAAGTTCATTTAGGATGGAACTGGCCTTATGGAAGTGCTGTTTTGTAATGTGGTTTTTCTTCCTTAAAAAGGGTTGTCTAGAGGATGGCTGTCTAAGGAGCACAGCCAGCTGCCACTGAGGAGTCCAGCTGGATTTACAAATAGGAGACAAGAAACCCCTACTATTAGCCGGAAGGCATAAGTAACAAGGCAGAGGGGAAACCCCTGTTATTAGCCATAAGGTATAAACAAGAACTATGGCCAAAGTAACAAAACGGAAAGAAAAATCCCTGGAAACTTAAGTAAGAGAGGGACAAAGTGAACGTCTCATGTAATTTAAGTAATATGGGACTGAGTGAAGGAGGATCCTGAGACTTAGTAGTGCAAATTAAGGAATCCAAAGTTGGAAATACCATTCTTAATGAAGCAGGTGGACTTTTCCAGAAGGCTGAGTAGAAATGGGGATATCTTTACATTTTTTAGCAGAACCTGAGATTGTTCAATTTATTTTGATACTGCAACCCTTTGGGGGAAGTTGGATAAGTTCCCGTGCAGTTTGAGGGGACTTTATCCTCTGAGAGATAAAATCTTGGAGTGTGCATTGATTGATTTATTTTTTTTTTTTTGGGGGGGGGGCATTTTTAATAAATATATTGCATGTTAGATCCTTCAGCTGGTGTAGAATGCTACTTTCTGGGGACAGAGCTTCATCTGTCCTCTTCAGCATTTTCTGGGAAACAGAGGAGGACGGGATAGAGAGGCAAGCTTCTTTCTGAGTATAGGTATTATTGAAAGCAGAAGGTACCAGAGGTTCTAGCTAGCTTCAAAGATAGCAAAAGATTCCTCAAGAGATCAGCAATCCTGTGAAGGCCACATGTGGCTAAGGCATTTCCTTGAGAGTGCCTGTCTGGACCTGGGGATTCATGAAAGTGGGTGTGACAGCATATCAGTTCTCATGTTCAACGCTCCACCAGCTTCCCACCTTTAATTTCTTTCAGACCTTCAATCTCTTTCCTACAACTACCCCTCGTATCTGTTCCATGCTTCCCCCCACCCCGGCCAAAAGACAATCTCAGGTCTTGTTATTTTTCTGTATTATTCCTGTAAGTCCAACATTAAATTCAATATCCAGGTTCCCTTTCAATGTTGTATTGTCATTTTCCCAATAATCTATACAGCCGTCAAAATTAGCAAAGTCATTGACCAAAACATCTAGAGCAAATAGCGTAGCTGGTTTCAAGAAAGGTTTAGACAAGTTCCTGGAGGAAAAGTCCATAATCTGTTATTAAGAAAGATATGGGGGAAATCACTGCTTGCCCTGGATCGGTAGCACGGAATATTGCTACTCCTTGGGTTTTGGCCAGGTACTAGTGACCTGGATTAGTCACCGTGAGAATGGGCTACTAGGCTTGATGGACCATTGGTCTGACCCAGTAAGGCTATTCTTATCTTCTTTATGTTCTAGCCTCCCCTTGTTTCAAGTTTCAAGTTTATTAGGATTTTATATACCGCCTATCAAGGTTATCTAAGCGGTTTTACAATCAGGTACTCAAGCATGTTCATTGATTTGTGGATATTAACCTGCACAGAGTGTAAGTAAAGGAAGAATGGACACATGTGAGTGCTTCAATTATTCTTCCTCCACCTTCTCCATTACTACTTAGCTGGTATTTGTTTTACCTTTTTTGGAGTGCTATATATATATAATTAGCTGCAATAAAAACACAAGTTTCCCAGTGCAAAACAAATGCTAATTAGCCTTTACAAAATGGTTGTCTTCCCTAGAAAGAAAATCATTTTGAAAACATTGAATTTTTGGTGGACCGATTCTTTCCATTGCTTAAGGTCTATATAAATAGATGAGTAAACAACTAAAGAACTGCTGTAGTTATGGAAAACAAATACAAACTTTGTTGTTGTGATTCTCAGCCCACAGTATAATACAATGAGTCAGATTTGTAACTACTGGTTTTAGCCACTGAAATTTAGCGGTACAAACTCGCACATTAGCAACAAGGATAATGCAGCTCTCTTTCAAGTGGGAATCTCAACAAGCCTGTCTTTTAAACTACGTTTTGTTTGTTTGTTTTTTTCCTGATGTACTAGGTGACTGAATCCCCCTTATATGGAGGCAACCGGTGTGAGTGTAAGAATGATCTTTAATGGCACCTGAGTAATGCCTTCACCCCAGGGAGCGTTACTGTAGACAATGATGCGCTGTGAGGAAAAGCAAATGAGAGAATCTATACCCTATTCCATACCCTCTAAAATAATGGCCTCATAATAATCACATAATCTACTAATGCACTATAGGAGGAAAGAATAGAGCTGGAAGAATAATGAAGGGAATTTGAACAGAAAATGCTCCCCAGTTCTTTCTGAGACCTCAAGGTTATGCAGTCAGTGACTCAGATTCAAAGTGACTCATTATCACGGTTCTTTAATACAGGTGCATGCTCTCTGTAGACACTTAGCTATTGATGGAGTCCTTAGGTTTGAGGCTGATTAGACAAAATCATAGGTATAAAGTTGAAATGAATGGCAACTTGAGACATGGATGAAGCAGCAGACTCTTAAAGAACTATATAGCACAGTCTTTAATATGCGGCTTCTGGTCATGGACCTTTACTAACCAAAAATAAGTACATGGATAGCTGCCCTGATACAGACTAGATACACTGATCCTTCTGTCTAAACTCTCATTATCTCCAGCATCCCACAGAGCAGCCTGAAATAGGCTATCATGCTCCTTTGGAACATATCAGGAAACTGAGATTGCAGCCCCGGGAAGAATCTCTCCTTGTATGATATGGTGCAATGTCCCTAAACCTGTTTAGTTTTCAGGATTTTTACAATGAATATTGAGTATGTAATAGAGGCAGGGCCTGCAAAGCTCATGAATATTTATTGCAGATAGCTTGAGGTCCTCTAGGACAGGTTTGGTCCACTGCAGTTCGTCAGAGATCTATCTGGTCCTTTTCCATAAGTGGCCTGAGAAAAGTATTTGCTATATGTAAATCTGAGGATCACAAATCCCAAAGTTAGGTTTCCGCATGTTTGTTGGGGTAAGGGGGAAAAGGTCTAATCAGGGGTTTATTCTGGAACTTCAATCATTTTCAATAGTTCTGGGACAGTTTTACATTTTATTAGTGTCTCAATATTCTGTGCTTCTGGGGAGGAAATAGGCAAGTGATAGTGTAGTAATTGAAGAGAACAGTGTTCTGTTCTGTTGTTAAGTAAGCAGGTAGATTGTGATCAGCACGTCAACAGAAATACCACTTTATCTCTTTACAGAATTATTCTGAGTTGAATTGTTTTGATGACCTCATGGAGGCTGACGTATGTGAAAATGACAGAGAGCATATAATTGAAAGGTAGAGTAAATGTGCAAGAGATGCTTGGGGCATGGGCTACAGTATATAGGAGGATGGCAATGAGTATGTGACCTTGTTATCACATACTGCATATTACACAGCAGGTAATGGAACAATTTGATGGTTGAATAGGATAAGGGGTACGTGATAGGATGATTTGACAAAATCAAAAGGGGAGGCAGGTCATGGGCAGTTGTATGAGGGTGATTAATACAGTGGACTGCTAGAAGAACTAGCAAATCGATTTGGGAAAAGATCAAACCGGCTATATCACTCGAAGCCCAAAATGAAGCTAGGCGTGTGCGTGGGCCCCTTCCCCCGACCCCATCCTGCAGCTCACTCCAGCATCGGCTCTTCCTCTGGTGTCACTTCCTAAGCCCAGGCCCAGGATGTGAAATCAGAGGAAGAGCCGACGTTGGCATGAGCAGCAGGATGGGGTTGCTGCTCACGCTGGGAATGTTAAAGAGGTACATGGGAAGGGAAGCGCGTGCATGATACTGGGGGAGGGGCAGGGAAGGAGCTGAGGAGCGGAGAGGACGGTTGCCTGCACCCCCCTAAGACGGCACCTGGGATGGAGCGCCCCCCCCCACCTCCCCCTTACAATGCCATTGCTTCTCCTTTCCCCATCACGTTGTTAAGAAGTTCTCAGCCCAACCAAACAACTTCCTAAATTCTGAATGCTATTTTGACACTGTAGCTGAAAAGCGTGTTATCTTATTTCGTTAAGTGCCAATCTGCAGAAACAAAATTCTGTTTTTTGACATTGTTTCAGATCATTGACTAAGCCATATCCACGTCATTCTCTTCTTGGTTGGGCTGCAAACTTTTCAGCACCCCCTGGTAGAGTGAAGACTTTGAGAGCTGAGATTGTGATGTCATGATGCCTCATTCCACCAATAAGGACCAAGCTCATCAGTGATGTCACAATGGCTTGATTGTTCTATACTTGACTCACTTTTATTAGATAGGAGGGGGGTGCTGAAAAGTTCTCAGCCCAACCAACCAACTTCTAAATTCTGAGCATTATTTTACTACTGTAGATGAAAAGAGTGTTATCTTATTTCATTAAGTGCCAATCTTCAGAAACAAAATTCTGTTTTGACATTGTTTCAGATCATTGATTGAACCATATCCACACCATTCTCTTCTTGGTTGGGCTAAGAACTTTTCAGCACCCCTCTCGTAATATGCCAGACTACCGCATCTTATGCAGCCAACACTTCCCAAGATAGAACACATAAGCTCCTATATTTTTCTCCCGCGTCTCCTGACTGCAGACTAACAAGCTAGGCAAGAGCTGAAGTTATACACCCATTAGAAAAATAAATATAAACTCCAGAAGAGGGTCAGAGAGATATCAGGAAGGAGTTGGCAAGCTCAATGCTGATGTTAGCATGTTGAAGGACAAGAAAAGTTCAGCAACACAGAAGACATAATTAAGAATTAAAATTTGAAACTACTTTATCAAACATGCAGTTTTCTCAATTTGTTTATATAGCAGTAGAGCTCAGTGAATGAAGTTGATTTGGTGGAAACCAATGAGTTCTCGTCAAGGTAAAAATTAATGCATGGTTTTCTTTCTCTGTGGTGAAGAAATCGATCAAATTACAGACAGCTGTGTTAGTCATGGTTTAAAGTAACAGTGGAAGTACATTTCTTTGATTATTCAGTTGGTAGCTAATGCAAGCTGAATCATTAAAGTCCCCTTTGTTCATATATGTTTCATTTTAAAGGAAATAACAATGCTTATGTTTAATAAAAATTGTTCCTTATCTAGTTTCTTCCTCTATGATGAATGTTAAGCATCATAGTAATACAGGGGCTTATTCTGTAATTCGTTTTTGTTCATAAACCAGGTTGTTTTTTTTATGTAGAAAGAGGTGCCTATAAAATAACCCTGTGATATACATGCACAAATGTATGTCCTGCCGATGAATAGGCCCTTATTTTGAAGCCCAGTTCAAGATTTTCACTTTGAGTAAGATTTACTAAAGTACACCAGCATATGTTAACACCGCTAGCATGCAATTCTAATAAATAGGTTTCTGTAGTACCCCACCCCCCTCCTCTTTTACAAAACCACAAAAGCGTTTTTTAATGCCGGCTAGCATGCTGAATGCTCTTCACTACTCCTGACGTTCATAGAGTTCATATGAGCATCGGGAGCAGCGCAGAGCATTCAGCGCACCAGCCTGTGCTAAAAACCTCTTTCATGATTTTGTAAAAACAAAGGGGGAGGGGTGAAGTCTGTTAATAGTCCTGTATGGACTTAATTATTGTTAAATATTGTATTGTTCCCCAAATATTATAATTTTTATTATGTTCATCGCTCAGAAATATGATTAAGCCAGGGGTGTCCAATGTCGGTCCTCGAGGGCCGCAATCCAGTCGGGTTTTCAGGATTTCCCCAATGAATATGCATTGAAAGCAGTGCATGCAAATAGATCTCATGCATATTCATTGGGGAAATCCTGAAAATCCGACTGGATTGCGGCCCTCGAGGACCGACATTGGACACCCCTGGATTAAGCGATCAATCAAAAACCTTATTAAACTTGAAACTTGAAGTAAATAATGCACATTAATACATATGATCATGTGCTAACATGGAAACGCATGTTAGAAAGTGTAGCCATATCTGAATAAAGCCTTACCATATCTTTTGATTTTGATAGACTGAGTCCTTTCAGTAGCTGTGTCTTTGCTGTGCTCTATGGCCAGTGTTTTGTGGCTGTGAAAACCCTGAATTTCTATTTTTTCAATTAAGAGCTAAGCACCAATGTTGCTATTAGCTCATGAATATTTTTGAAAATTACTATGAGTTCTCTTATTTTGGAGGCAAAGATGGCTAATGCATTAACCATGCACTAACCAGAACATAAGAATAGCCTTACTGGGTCAGACCAATGGTCCATCAAGCCCAGTAGCCCGTTCTCACGGTAGCCAATCCAGGTCACTTGTACCTGGCCAAAACCCAAGGTGTAGCAATATTCCATGCTACCGATACAGGGCAAGCAGTGGCAACCAGCTAGCACACTCTCTGTCCCTGATATGCACCCTCAAAGTATATCTGTCTATCTATGTCTCTCTTTTACTAAGCCGCAGTAGAGGTTTAGAAACATAGAAACATAGAAATTGACGGCAGAAAAGGGCCATAGCCCATCGAGTCTGCCCATACCAATGACCCACTCCCTGATTCTTACTCTCCTAGAGATCCCACATGAATATCCCATTTTCTCTTGAAATCTAACACGCTGCTGGCCTCAATCACCCGCTGAGGCAGCTCGTTCCAATGATCGACCACCCTTTCGGTTTCTACCGTGACCTGGGGTGTTAAATGCTCCAATGCTTTCCCGATGCTCAAAGTAATTCTATGAGCGTTGGAGCAGTGTTGGAACATTTAGTGATCTACGCTGCAGTAGAAATCTTTATCGCAGCTTAGTAAAAGGGGGGTATATGCAGATTATAGTTACTCCATAGGAGGGACCTTAAGCAACCTGGGCCAATTAAAACCTTAGGCCCCTTCTCGGTGTATCCGAGAAGGGACCTAATGCTCCAATTAGCTCAGACATCTAAGGCCTCTGCTATAGGAGTGGCTTTAATCAACCTGGGCCAATCAGAGCCTTAGCCCCTCCCCCACTCATCCCAGGATGCACCGGGAAGATGCAGGCCCCGCAATTTGGAAAGAGGCACCCCTCCGGTTGGATTTTCTGAATAAGGTAGGAAGGGGCAAGGAGGTCATCAGAGGCATGGGGGGAGTAGATGGTTTGAGTGATGATGGCAGGAGAGAGTAGGCATCTCTTCCATTGTGTGGGGAGTGGTTGTGTGTTTGTGTGTGTGTGTGTGTGTGTGTGTAGAATCAGGGGCACAGGGGGAGATACTGAGGGGGGGGGGGTTGGATAACGGTGGGAGAGAGTGGGCATCTTTCCCGCTGCCAGATGATGTAGGGAGGTTGTGCGATGTGGCAAGAGAGTGGGCATCTCTCTTGCTGACCTCTGATTTGTTTTTATGTGAGTGTGTTGTTTTTTTAAAAAATACGAGTGTTTTCTATACATGTGCTGATTGCTACCACCAGCGATTCATTCCAAGTAAATTTATGGAGAATGATTTGCTTCTTTAAAATCATTACAAGAACGGCTTCGACAGCAGACCATCCGTTTTTACCACGAAGCTTTGAGAATGTTCCCCTCAGTTTTTCTACCAGACAGCTAAATTTTTCCTCACTTAATCTGCCACTGAGTCAGCTGCATTAGAGGAAGTTAGGGTATATTCACAGGTGTCTTTGGTTGACAGGACTTAAAGATCCCTGCCATCTGCAACAAGAGTACATTACTACTGGGTGGGCTTGAGCCTAAAGATCAAGATTCTGTAACTGGCACCTATGTCGGTGGCTGCCTTAAAAACAGCCACCGATCATTTGTTACAGAATCATACCTAAATTCAGCCAAGATAGGCGACTGAAATGTAGCTCCAGAAAACCCTGGCCTACATATCAGCTGCCTATCTATGCCACTGCGGGATCCTAAAGTCAGGCTGCAGCAGCCATAAGCTGATTGGGGGGAGTGACTGTGTCAGGGGACCCCCCCTCCGACATTGGCAGGAGGGATGCCCACTCCATCCTGCTGGAACCTGCAAAGTGCTCTCCCCAACTGCGATAGGCAGGAGAGATACCCACTCCCTCCTGCCTGCAGGATCCTCCCCCCCTCTGAACCCACGACCCTCCCCAACCCTCAAGGGGGCATGTGAGAGGCATGGTTTCAGTGGGACTAGGGTAGGCTTAAGGCTTGAATGTGTCTCCTGCCATAATCAAACATGTTAGAATATGTCTAGGGCACAGTTTGGATGTCTGGGGCTAGACCTCTCTTAACAATGAATAAGTGTCAAAAAGGTGCCCAAACTGACGAGATGATCATTGGATGAATGTCAGCATGATCCCCTACACTCTCCCATTGGTCATTGAACCCCTCCCATCCCCAAAGATGTGAATTAGAGAATGACACGGGGAAAAAATCTTTCCTCGTCACCGCCCCATCACCGGCCCACCATCCTCTGCACTGCCCCGTCACCACCGTTCCCTTCACCGCCCCGTCACCATCACCGCCATCCCTTTCACCGCCCCGTCACCGCCACTGCCATCCCATTCACCGCCCCGTCACCGTCCCCGCTGCATCCATATAAGCCTTAGTACTGTAATATTTAGCTTATTCCTTTCTTATAAATCAAAGTTCCTGCTGCTGAACTAGAGAAAGAGATGTTCAGCTGGCAGGGCTTTGTTTATAAATTTTTATCAACACAACTAATATACTATTTTATCCTAAAGCAAAAAATAAATAAATAAATATAATTTTTTTTTTCTACCTTTGTTGTCTGGTTTCTGCTTTCCACATCTTCTCATTCAATTCCTTCCATCCACTGTGTGTCTTCTCTCTGCGTCTTCCACTTGCTGTTACTGTGCCTCTCCCTTCACCCCCCCCCCTCCAATTGGTCTAGCACCCATCTTCTTCCCTCCGCTCCCCCATAGTCTGGCATCTGTCTTCTTCCCACGCTATCTTCCACATTTCCCTTCGGGGTCTGTTCCTCTCCACCCTCCTTCAATGTCTGTCCTATTCCTTTCCACCACCACCCTTCCCTCCCTCCTTTACCATCTGTTCCTTTCTACTACCCTTCAGCTCCTCTCGCGTGGCCTATCTATCTACCTTCCTCCCTCTTATTTTCATGGCACGTTACAATGTAATTTGTGCAAGCCACTGGAGCCTGCAAGCTCGGTCCCTGTCCCTTCCCCACAAACCATCTCGCTTCTGTGCTCCTATTTTCTCCATTTCTAATATCTCCCCTATGTATCTGTCGTTGCCCCCCCCCCCCTGTGTCCATATACCATCCCCTTGGCATGTCCCCTTTATGTCACTCTCCCTATGCCCCATGCACATAATTTCCCCTCTTTCTGTTACCTTCCTGTGTCCAGATTTCCCCTATCTTCCTCTTCCATACCAGTGTGTCTCTTCTTTTCAACCCCATCTAGCTTTTTTCCCTCTTTCTTCCCCTCCCCTCCCCCCCTTGCTTCTAGCATCTGGCTCACCTGCCTGTCCTTCCCTTTCTTTCCTGCTGTGGGTTTTTCTTTCCGTCTTCATCCCCTTGGCCCAGAATCCTTTTCCCTTTCACTCCCTCCTTCCAATTTGAGCCGGGAACACGAGCGATCGCACGGTCCCCGCAGCCACCACCCGCCTGCCCAATGGATCCTACTATTTAGCCAGCTCTCTCCCTTCTCCTCACCTTAGTTTGTAGGTTTTGTTTTTCGACGACATGCACGCTTTCCCAAAGAGCCGCGCACGCGTGGCTGGCTCAGTGTTCAATCTTCTGCTCTGTTGCAACTTCCTGTTTCCGGTTGCGTCAGAGCAGAAGATCGAAACTGAGCAGCAGCGGGTGCGCGGCTCTCTGATAGTGTGTGGGTCGCCGAAAAAGAAAACCTACAAACTAAGGTGAGGAGAAGGGAGAGAGCTGGCTAAACACTAGGATCGATTGGGCAGGCGGGTGTGTGCTGCGGGGACCGCGCGATCCTTCATGCCTCACTGCGGGGACAAGACCATTCACCGCCCCACGGGCAGTGAATGGCCTTGTCCCCGTTGCCGCAGCGACTGCTAGTTTTCGTTCCCCATTTCGGCGGGTGACCCGCGGCTAAAATGCGGTGGCCGCGGGTAAACCGCCACCGTGTCATTCTCTAATGTGAATGAAACAGTACATACCAGCTTGTAAGACAGCTTCTGTTGTTATGGCTGGTCCTGGAGTAGCCTAGTGGGCGGAAGAGCCAGCCATAGAGATGGGGACTCCGGCCTATACTCCACTCTAACCATTGCACTTATGGTAGAATTTGTGAGCCTTCCAAACCCCATCCCAATCCCACTGTTCCTACATATGTCATCTACAGGCATAAGGGCTATTGGACTGGTATACAGTTGAGAATAGTGGGTTTTGGAGGGCTCATCATATACCATAAGGGGGATATGAACATAAGAATAGCCTTACTGGGTCAGACCAATGGTCCATCAAACCCAGTAGCCCATTCTTACAGTGGCCAATCCAGGTCTCTAGTACTTGTCAAAAATCCAAAGAGTAGCAACATTCCATGCTTCCGATCCAGGGCAAGCAGTGGCTTCCCCCATGTCTTTCTCAATAACAGACTATGGACTTTTCCTCCAGGAAATTGTCCAAACCTTTCTTAAAACCAGCTAAGCTATCCGCTCTTACCACAACCTCTGGCAATGTGTTCCAGAGCTTAACTATTCTCTGAGTGAAAAAATATTTCCTCCTATTGGTTGTAAAAGTATTTCCCTGTAACTTCATAGAGTGTCCCCTAGTCTTTGTAATTTTTGCCTTAGTGAAAAATCGATCCACTTGTACCCATTCTACTCCTCTCAGGATTTTGTAGACTTCAATCATATCTCCTCTCAGCTGTCTCTTTTCCAACCCGAAGAGCCCTATCCTTTTTAGTCTTTCCTCATACGAGAGGAGTTCCATCCCCTTTATCATATGTGCCCTACTGCTCTGCTGGAATATCTGTGTGGCCATTCTACTAAGAATGCTGTCCCTTTCTTTATCACAATAGCTTCTTCTGTGTGTTTGTTTCAGACACAATTTTTTTTTTTTAATGGTTCAAAAAGATAGATATAATGAGCACCTGAACATCTATTTTCAAAAAACAAGACTGATGTACTGGATTTTTGCGCGTGTTACGCAAAACATCTAAACTCAGATTTAGACGTCATATTAAAAACGTCCCTCCACGAGTGTTATTTTAGAATGAACATCCAAATCGGAATTTAAACATCCAAGTCAGGACAAGTTAGTTTTTAGAATATAATTTATTGACGCAGAGCCTGTTCTAATATATGAGATGTCTATGAATCAGTTACCTGCAGCATGAACATTCATTTTAGAAAAATAAACTTCTAAAATATTAATCAGGCAACATAGGAACAACATATGAGGGTGAATCAAAGATTAAAGGCAATTGTTAAATTACACGATAACCGGAACAGAGCTAGCAAAATGCAACATATGTACTCATATATTGCCTGTTGGACAGTTCATCCACGCACAGTACAATGCTTGGCCATTAGTCATGTGGCAGCCATGAGGTCAGAAACATGGACTATCCATTGCAAGATTGCATCATCGAAGAACAACATGCAGTAATGCACTTTCATTGGGCAGAGGGAGTGATACCTATGAAAATTCATTCAGTATGGACATAGCACCATGAATCAACAAAAGGTTTAAAGCGGGAAGACCAGGTGTAACTGACGAAGGTCATTCTGGTCACCCATCAACATCACGCATACCAAAGCACATTGACAGGGCAGATGCCTTGATTAGAGAAGACCCGACAGATAACGGTGTCTCAATTGGCTGCAAATTTGGATATCAGCTATGGATCTGTATTTGCCATAAAGCATAATGACTTGGGATACAGGAAAGTTTGTGCATGATGAGTTTCCAAACGGCTTACTTATCTGCACAAGCAACAGTACGTGGAGGTTGAGACCTAGTTCCTGAGATGTTATGAAGAAGATCCAAGTATTCTAGAGAGAATTAGCACTGGCGATGGGACATGGGTGAATCTCTGCAACCCAGAGAGCAAAAGACAACGCATGACAAAGTAAAGGAAGTGGCAGTCACCTGGCTTCAGGAGCAGCCAAAAAACTTATTCTCTTCAGGAATGCAGAAGCTAGCTGAATTATAAAACAAATGTGTTGTTTTGCATGGGGACTGTGTGGAAAAGTGATATATTCAATTGCTCACAGTTACAGTGATACCTTGGTTTACGAGCATAATTTGTTCCAGAAGCATGCTCTTAAACCAAAACACTCGTATATCAAAGCAACTTTTCCCATAAGAGTTAGTGTAAACTAGAACAATTTGTTCCACATCCCCAAAAACTTAATTACCATTAGCAACGCCTCCACCTCTGCCTCTGCCACAGACCTATCCACGCGGCTCCTCCAGTTCTCCTCCTCTGCTGCTGTTCGCTGCCTCTCACTGCGGGTGGTGCTGGCTGTAAGCAAACCTCCGCCGCCGCCGCCACAGAGTCCGACTGGACACTGTTGGCTCTGCCGCTCCCAGACGCTGCCCCCCCCCCCGGATGCCACTACCCCCCTGCCGGGACTCTCAGGTGCTGGCTTACTCCTGCCGGACACACCCCAACTCCCATGCTCCACCCGAGGCCACCGGTGCTGCTTTCGCCTCTTCCCCCCCCTCCCCGACTGGCCCTGTCCTTACCCCTGCACCGCCAGTGATAGAAAGTGCCTGCCGCCAGTCTGCTGCTGAACCTTGAGCATCTGCGCATGCTCAGGCCTTCTGGATCTCACCCTCTCCGAGATTCTCATGAGATCTTGAGTCTCATGAAAATCTTGGTGAGGATGAGATCCAGAAGGCCTTGAGCATGTGCAGATGCACAAGGCTCAGCAGCAGACTGGCGGTAGCCCTTTCTAACTCCGGTGGCACACGGGTAAGGACAGGGTCAGTAGATGGGGAGGAGACGATCGTGAAGGGAGGGAGCAGCGCCAGTGGCCTCGGGGGGAGCAATACTGTTGGTTCCCACGGTTGGGTCGGGGCTCGCAAATCGAGTGAATGCTCGGTTTGCGAGTTACAGTTTGCTTGAGTGTATTGCTCGTCTTGCAAAACACTTGCAAACCAAGTTACTCGTACACCGAAGTTTGACTGTACTTCTTTTAAAACCGTTAAATGTATTTTGCCTTTATTTTGTTATTTACTCTTGTAAATATTTCTTAGCAGCTTATGAACTTCTATGTTATGAGATGTTAACAATGATATTTGTTTGCTGACCGTAAATGGTTAGGTCAGTTATTTTAATAACATGGGGGTAGTATTCAACTGATTGCATTATGCACAGATTGTCTATGTTGGGCCATGTCAGGCACCAATACTGAATATCCAGATTTGTATGGCCAGCTATCCTTTATTTGGTATAGTGTGATATTCAGCACTTAACTGCCTAAATCAGGAGTGGAGAACCTGAGGACTTAAGGCCACATGTGGCCTTCTGGGTCCTTAAAACCCCCACCCCAATACAAAACCATTGTGCTGTGGCCAGTTCTAAAAACTATGGTTTTGTAAAAGGGGGGTTAAGTGTGGCCTTTTGACTGAATCTAAATTTTACAGAACAAATCCTTTTATTTTTATTAATACATTTTTGTTTGTCTTTTATATTTTTATTTTATTTTTAAAATGAATGTATTTGAAATACCAAAGAATAAAATAAGTTACAGCGAAATAATCCTCCCAGATTGACCGACACAATTAGACCATTAGTAAGGACTAAATTGGCAGCTGCTACGCTCATGATTTAGTTCTAACTTCCCCCGCCTGACTGACGCCACTACCGCACGAGGCTGGTTGGTGAGAGTTTATGGGGGTCGAGGACACCAGTCTGTTATCAGCTTTTGACAATGGTGCACTATGTTTCTGATTGAAGTGGAATTTGCAAATAGTTGTACAGCTCGAGAGTATTTTTTAATTCTGTCTGCTTAACAGCACATTGGGCTCCTTTTACTAAGGTGCGCTAGCATTTTTAGCACACGCAGCAGATTAGCGCGCGCCAACCCCGCGCTATGTGGCTAGAACTAACGCCAGCTCAATGCTGGCATTAGCGTCTAGTGCGCGCGGCATTGTAGCGTGCACTATTCTGCTCGTTAATGCCCTAACGCAGCTTAATAAAAGGAGCCCATTATGTCAAAGACCAAGAGAATGCTGAAAGAAGAAAACAGATTTTTTTAATGATGATTGGGAATTGCAATATTATCGTGTTTATACTAAAGATAAGATTATTTGTTTGCTTTGTGATACTGCAATATCAACATTAAAGAAAGTCAATGCTCATCAGCATTATAACACAAATATTTTAAATTAGAGGGAGAGGTGCAAAAGGTTGTATTGCAGAAACTAAAAGATGAAAAGCAAAAGCAAAGACAATTCTTTCAAGCAGACCTGGAAATAATACCACTGAAGCAACTTCTATAAAGTAGCTTATATATTCAGGAAAAAAAGGGAAGCCATTCAGCGACGTAGGAATTGTGAAAGAATGCATTGCAGAAGCTGTGGGATGCATAGATCCCGATAACGTTTCAAAGTACAAACAACTGCTTCTTTCAAGGAGAACCATCACTGATCGGCAGCATGAATTAGCCTTCAACTTAACAGAACAACTTCAAGCAATACTTCAAAAGGAAAAAAAAAACCCACTATTCGATCACTTTGGATGAATCAACTTATACTACTGACTCGGCGCAGGTTTTATACTTCATTCGGGTCGTAACAGATTTTCTTATCTATGAAGAGTTACTTGCTTTGGGCACTCTTGGGAATAGATATCTTCAACAACTTTCAAGATAAATGTTGTGAAGTTGGACTGAATTTGGTACATTTGGTGAGTGTATGTACAGATGGTGTTCCTTCCATAACAGGAAGACATGAAGGGTTTATTGCACAGATAGTAAAGGTATTATTAACAGATCCAGATGCTCTCATTTCTTTTCATTGTAAAAATCTCTTTGCTAAAGCTACTGTTTTAAGTGACACTTTGCAACAAGTTATAAGTATTGCTAACTATATTCATGCAAATGCACCCAGCATCATCAGTTTCATAACACGCTAATGTTGAGCGATGAGGTATTCAGTGTGGATTTGCCATATCATTCTAAAGTGTGTTGGCTATCGCAGGGACAGGTGTTAGCCAAAATTGTATCTCTGTGAGAACAGGTTGTTGGTTCGGTTCTTCATAAAATTTAACTATGTGAATTATTGAAAGAAGATTTCAATAGGAATGCTGCATTTCTGTGTGATATGTCAAATCAAAATGACTTGAATATTTCTTTGCAAGGTAAAACTAAGTTTATAATATACGAAATGTGGCAAAAAATTCAGGCATTTTTTAAAAAAAAACCCTATCATAATGCAAACTATGTATTTTGTGTTCCATAAAGTCATATGGACGCCATACAAGTTATCTAAACTCAAAAATGGTGGTTTAAGTTTCTGCTGGTCTTGTAACAAAGCTGTTGGTACATTTTCTCATATGCTTTTCTAGGGTGATTTTTGCAAGACTTCTGGCAAAAAGTCATAGAAACATAGAAGATGACGGCAGAAAAGGGCTACAGCCCATCAAGTCTGCCCACTCTGCTTACCCACCCCCTGCCTATGCCCTAATGACCCAATTTCCTTATCTTGACCCTCGTAGGGATCCCACATGGGTATCCCATTTATTCTTAAAGTCTGGCACGCTGTCTGCCTCGATCACCTGCACTGGAAGCTTGTTCCAATGATCAACCACTCTCTCTGTGAAGAAATACTTTCTGGTGTCGCCATGAAATTTTCCGCCCTTGAGTTTGAGCGGGTGCCCTCTTGTGGCCGAGGGTCCCTTGAGAAAGAAAATATCATCTTCCACTTCGATACGTCCCGTGAGTTACTTAAATGTTTCGATCATGTCTCCCCATTTGCTCTCTACTACAAATGAATGAATCTCTGACTGTTAATATAATTATTCTTGGCATTTATAGCCTTAAACATCCAATTGAAAAAGAACGTTCAAAACTATTGCGTATCCTTTTAAACTTAGGGCTCCTTTTACGAAGGCGCGGTAGCAGTTTAACGCACGTAATACTGCACGCTAAACTGCCAGCCACACTAGCCGCTACTGCCTCCTCTTGAGCAGGTGGTAGTTTTAGGCCAGCGTGGGGGTTAGCGCGGCTTCGTAAAAGGAGCCCTTAGCTATTAAAACTATTCTAAGTCATTGGCAAAAAGCTTCTGTTATTGAATATTTTACCTGGTGGAACACTGTTTGTATTACTGCCAAATATGAAAGGATTGCAGCTGAAGAAAATAATACTCTGAACTCTTTTATGGGAGCCACTTATGCAATATAGTCATTTGACCTTTAAAACTTCATGACCTCACATTTTTATTCATTGGTGTACATCCATACTATAATATGTATTTAAGCTAAAAATCATGTTTTTCATACAGATGGGGGGGTGCCAAAAAATGAATGGCCCTGGGTGTCACATATGCTAGGCACGCCACTGGTGTGGAGTCCAGTCTAACACTCAGAACTTTGGAGGATTCTTCTATATCTATTTTAATTCTGGATGGCAGGACAATGTTATTGGGAACTGTTTGTTGGGGATGTGTAGAACCAGAGGATTTTGGATTTGTTTGTGTTCAGTCTGAGTTTGTTAATTTTAGCCCATAATTATATCTTGTCAATATTCTCAGCAATTTATTTTTTTATGCATCCAGTTGGTCATCTGTAATGGGAATGAGGAGGAAGATGTCATCTGTGTAGGATAACAGACATTCATTGTTGACAAATGTAAGGTTACCGAAAGAGTTCATCAACAATATTGAACAATATTGGGGAGAGGGGAGAACTATGGGGTACTCCACAGAATGCTTTCCAGCTGCCAGCAGTTAGAGAAGACTCCATTTTTCCATCATGTTTTTATGTAACAGCAACACTTTTCAGAAATCTGGATGTCCCAGGTGGCAGGTCTTACTCCTGGTGTCCATCTTTTTGGATATAGAGATGTTTATTCCCCTTTTAAAATGAGTACTATGGCTCTATATTTACAAGCCCTAGTTACATTTTATAAAGCCAGGAAAGGTACATATCAAACCCAGATGTGTGCAAATGGCAAGGGAGTATGGTCTCGGTGGGTCTTGGGTAGGGCAAGGATATGGCAAGTTTATAGATGTTTATTCCCCATTTCAGAAGGGGACTAAACATATGTGTCTTAAAATATCAACTTCAGGATTTACACTGCACGTTACTGCGAGATGTGTGCAGGCATCCCACAGAATTTTGAATTTTTATGTATGGATACCTCACACTAAAAAATTATTTCATATTTTTCATGAAAGGGGCATATTTGGGGTAGAGAGCGGGCGTGATAGCACTAATCAGTGTGTGAGGCATTGCCATGTGCTAATTGATTAGTGCAGGATTAGCACATGGGCCCTTAGACCCGGATTCTGTTAACAGGGCCTTCAAAAATGGGCAGTTTAAGTTCCAAGACCAAGGTTGGATTAGCATCAGGCTATATATTCTTAATTATTTAGAGAGATACAAATAATAAAATAAAAATTATTTCTATAAAAAAAAATTATTAATAATAAATAGTGAGTCTTTAAGGATTAAGGGAAGGGATGGAGGATATGGTATAGATGATTATACATTGAGAACAGAATATGGACTTGGGATAACGTAAGTTATGTGATGTCCTATGCACTGAGAACCATCAATATATGATATACCTTCCTCCTATTATATCACCTAAGATATTAAGAAATTAATTATTTTAAAGGGTAAGATAGGATTAGAAAAGGGGTAATTAAATTGATCTATAAATTGTTAGGCATGTGGTGGTTGTTTTTGATTATATAAATAGATTATTTAATATCCGGTAACCCTATTAGCTTGTTAACCTTCAAAAATGGTGCCAAACATATATCAATCACACAGGCGTCACTGACAGAATTGTGCCTAGCGACACCTATGAAAAAACTTACACACCGGTAATGTAGGCCAGGCACGTGCGAAGTTCAAGCTGAGATGTTTTTGCTTTAAGGTACAATCTGGTTTAGCCCCTAAATATATAATTGACCTCTTCTACTTCTCAACCAATAGACATAAGAGAAGTACACACCTGAAGTTCAGCTCCCCACCTGTTAGAAGATGTAAATTTAAAAGACACCATCAACATCTTCTCTCTTACCAGGCAGCATTATGGGGCAAAGACCTGGAAAAACTAATTATAAACGCAAATAACTATGGTGAATTTAGGAAACACCTAAAGACATACCTGTTCTTGAAATACCTAGGTAGCAGATCTGCACAATCTCTCCCATCTCAATACCCACCCCCCTCCTCATTATAACTGTTCCCTTAAACAGTTAGCCACTATTCTTCAATTATGTAAGTTCTACCCAATTTGTAGCATCTTTCTAATTATTGTAAACCGCATAGAACTTCACGGTCCTGCGGTATATAAACTGTTATTATTATTATTATTAAAGGCCTACATTACCGACACATAAGTTTTTGTGAAACAGGCCTATTGATGCCCAAAGGTCATCTCTGCACCCAGCCATGTCTACTTTGAGCTTAGATGCTGCTAACCACCATGCTGTAAGCTTGATTCAGGCAACTACCCTGATAGTCACCTAGCGATGCCTACTTTTTTTTTTAACAAGATTTTAATTGGTTTTAAATGACATGGTCAATTACCACACTGATTAAAGCCAATTAAAGCAATTAAGTTAGATGCCAGCAGGCACAATCAAGGTGCCTACCAGCACCCAGCTTATGGCACAGTTTGCTGAATATGGCCCTTACCGCCTACAAAATTAATGTCAGTAGAGGCTCATGCAGTAACTTTTGTAATGGCTGCACACCAATGGTGAGATTAGTGCAAGGCCATTAATTCAGAAAATGGGAAAAAGTGACATTTTCTAACTGCAGCACAAGCAGCCTTAGCAAGCGGGAAAGGCACATGTATGTAGCACGCTAAGACTATTTGTGCTGCAGCTTTAATAAAAGGAGCCTTAAGTACTGGTTCATAAATACCCCCAAAAAACAAATGGTGCTTCTAAAATAAGCACCTGCATTGACAATGAGACTGTTTATTGTTTGAAATACATTTGATAAATATGTCACAGCCTTTGCCTCAAACTTCCTAGTACCGGATCATGTGCAAACTTCACTCATTCGAAGACAACTGCCCCAGAGAAGAACTGCAATGTGGCATAATATGAACAAAACACTATTTGATGGAAGAGGAGAAAGTGGAAAAGAAGAGGCGGAGAAAAACTGAGGTCTGTGTATAACAGCTATTGTTTATTTTAAATGCAAAGGATGCTCCTTTGAACTTAATATTGTGTTAAGTGTTCGGGTAAAACCAAAATTATATGAATGGAAAGAAAATAAAAGCTTTGAGTCCCCAATGAATTTTTCACATTCTTGTGGATAGTTTGATGGGTGATCTGCTTCTTATAAATAAGTTATTGTGGTTTTAAGCCATGTGCTGAGTCTTGGTTTATTTCATTCAGAATACATAGTAAAAGAGAACAAGGAAAGATATCCAGTGAGACTGAAAAATAACTTTGAGCCAACTAAAAGTAAACAAAAATGAAATCACAGGAATCATACATGGAAGTGGAGATGTGATGAGTTAATGCAGGGGTAGGAAACTCCGGTCCTCGAGAGCCGTATTCCAATCGGGTTTTTGGGATTTCCCCAATGAATATGCATTGAAAGCAATGCATGCAAATAGATCTCATGCTTATTCATTGGGGAAATCCTGAAAACCTGACTGGAATACGGCTCTCGAGGACCAGAGTTCCCTACCCCTGAGTTAATGTGTCTTGAGATTAACAATGAATAGTAATTTGGAAATATCTTTATTCTAAAGCTTGAGAAAATTCCATTAACTGGTATGACTACAATATGAAATTGTACTGCACTACGGGATGCCACTGATTAGCAAATTTATGGAGGAAGGGTGTGGAGAGGGGGTGGGATGGGTGGGAGGAATGGTATGGGCTAGGTTGTTGGGGGTGCTGGAAGCGAAAACGGGAAACTGACAGGGTTAACAGTCAGCCTAGAAGAGGTATGCAGGCAGATTGATAGGCTTAAAAGTGATAAATCCCTGGGACCAGATGGTATCCATCCAAGGGTCATCAAGAAACTGAAAGGGACTATAGTTGAACTGCTTCAATAAATAGCCAATCTGTCGATCAAATTGGGAAAGATTCCGGAGGACTGGAAGATGGTGAATGTTATGCCGATCTTCAAAAAACTACAGACCGGTGAATCTACAGACCGGTGAATCTGACCTCGGTACCGGGAAAGATGGCAGAGGTGCTGATAAAGGACCGCATCATTGATCACCTTGATGGACACGGTCTGATGAGGACCAGCCAGCATGTTTTCAGCAAAGGCAGATCTTGTTTGAAAAACTTGCTGCACTTCTTTGAGGGAGTAAACAAGCAGAAAGACATGGGCGACCCGGTCGGCATTGTATAACTGGATTTTCAGAAGGCGTTTGACAAGGTTCCGCATGAACGACTATTTCAGAATCAAGGGTGAAATACTCACATGGATTAAAAACTTGCTGGAGCATAGGAAACAGAGAGTGGGGGTAAATGGACAGTACTCGGACTGGAAGAGTGTCACCAGTGGGGTGCCGCAGGGCTCGGTGCTTGGACCCATGCTCTTCAAAATCTTTATAAATGATCTGGACATAGGTATGATGAGTGAGGTGATTAAATTTGTGAATGATATGAAGTTATTCAGAGTAGTGAAGACACAGGAGGATTGCAAAGATCTGCAACCTGACATAATCAGGTTCGAGGAATGGGCATCGACATGGCAGATGAGGTTCAACGTGGATAAGTGTAAAGTGATGCATGACGGTAACAAAAATCTCAGGCAAGAATACAGGACGTCCGGGGCGGTACTTGGAGAGACCTCCCAGGAAAGAGACTTGGGAGTTCTGATCGACAAGTTGATGAAGCCGTCTGCGAAATGTGCGGCGGCGGCAAAAAGGGCAAACAGAATGCTAGGAGTGATAAAGAAGGGGATCACGAACAGATCGGAAAAGATTATCATGCACTGTACCGGGCCATGGTGCATCCTCACATGGAGTACTGCGTCCAGCACTGGTCGCCGTACATGAAGAAGGACACGGTACTACTCGAAAGGGTCCAGAGAAGAGCAACTAAGATGGTTAAGGGGCTGAAGGAGTTGCCGTACAGCGAAAGATTAGAGAAACTGTGCCTCTTCTCTCTCGAACAGAGGAGATTGAGAGGGGACATGATCAAAACATTCAAGGTACTAAAGGGAATAGACTTAGTAGATAAGGACAGGTTGTTCACCTTCTCTAAGGTATGGAGAAAGAGAGAGCACTCTAAATTTGCAAGGGGATAGATTCCGTACGAACGTAAGAAACTTCTTCTTCACCCAGAGAGTGGTAGAAAACTGGAACGCTCTTCCATGTCTGTCATAGGGGGAAACACCCTCCAGGGATTCAAGACAAAGTTAGACAAGTTCCTACTGAACTGGAACGTACGCAGGTAGGGCTAGTCTCAGTTAGGGCGCTGGTGTTTGACCAGAGGGCCACCACGTGAGTGGACTGCTGGGCACGATGGCCCACTGGTTTGACCCAGCAGCGGCAATTCTTATATTCTTATTGGTGGAAGTATAAAATTGGGGTTAGTTACTAAGGTAAGGTTGTTAGGGATTAGTTGTGATTGGAAGTGTTACTGTTTGGTGGGAGACTGTGAGAAGAGTATGTTTTTTGTTGTAGGGTTATCCGGGTGGGTAGGAGTTAACAAGACAGTTGGGGACTGTTGGGGCTTTTGAGGGGGCATACTTGGGGAGTTTTTTTATTATGCCCTCCTTTCCCACCCTTATTGGTTTTTGTTGTGTGGGGTATAGAGTTTTTCTTTTTTATAAGTTGGGACAAGGGTGAAGGTGTCATTTGCTCAAGGAGGGAATTTTTGTTGTCTGCAAGAGGGCATTCAGAGAAGTTGAGAGGGAACAGATTCAAATTGGGGTTCAAGGAAGGTTTAGATAAATTCCTGCAGGATAAGGGGATTGAGGGGTACAGATAGAAAGTAGAGATAGGTTATAGGAAAGTCAGGGACCACTTAACAGGTCATGGACCTGATGGGCCGCCGCGGGTGCGGACCACTGGGCACGATGGACCTCTGGTCTGACCCAGTAGAGGCAACTTCTTATGTTCTTAATGCTGGGAAGTTCTTCTTTACCCAACGTGTGGTGGACACCTGGAATGTGCTTCCAGAGAGCGTAATAGGGCAGAGTACGGTACTGGGGTTCAAGAAAGGATTGGACAATTTCCTGCTGGAAAAGGGGATAGAGGGGTATAGATAGAGGATTACTGCACAGTTCCTGGACCTGTTGGGCCGCTGCGTGAGCAGACTGCTGGGCATGATGGACCTCAGGTCTGACCCAGCAGAGGCATTGCTTATGTTCTTATGTTCTGCGGGTGGTTTCTAGAGGTGGATGGGGAGGTCACAGTTACAGGCAGGAATGAGGGGTGCTTCCACATGGCCAATAGTTTTGTGAGGGGTATAAGAGCTGTGATATATATACTGGGTGCAACACGGCCACAGATATCTGTAAGGCCTGACGACACTGCGGGTCTTGCAGATGGTTTACTTGTTGGAATTTAACATGAATTTGCTGGGATTTTGTGGGACAGAGCAGCTAGGACGTGACTGACTAGCTGATAGGATGGAGAGTAGTGGGGGCGCCTAGGAAGAAATGGTGATAATGGAATGTTCATTGTTATTGAATTCTTGAGAAGTAAAATAAAGTTGTGGCCAAAATTTTTGCCAATATATTTGTAGGACTGTTATTTTGTTGACTGATCAGGTTATATGAGAACAGTTGCAAGTGCAGTGGTTTGAGTGCTGAATGTTATGTACTTCTATTTGTAGCTGAATTCTAGGTCATCGTTAGTGTATGTGTTTGGTGTAGTGGTGGAGGTGGGGGTAGGGGTGGCTAACAGAATAGTTGGTCAGTATCCATCCCCCTCATCAGGTCAACTTTTTATTTAACACTGACTGTGGCAATCAAGATGTATCCAGATATCCAGATAAGGCAGTCGGAGCTAAAACTTATCTGGGCAGTGGCAATATTTGATCCTTAATCCAGATAATGAAGGACAGCAATCAAACTGTACTAAGTTATCCAGATAGTTTATGTATTAGGATGGTTATTATTAAGTTTTCTTGAGCCAGTTGGCACATAAAGTAGACAGATACATCTTCCACACTTGTTAGTCTTGTGTTTCATTAGCTGCTTCTAACCAATTGATACCTAGCTCAGTGGGGTTCTTTCCAACTGATTGACACCATGTCTGTCTTGACCTTCATAGACCTCCTTTCCCTTCTGGTTTCCAGTCCATGACTTGCCTTGGTATGTACTTTATATCCATTCTTTTGTAGGTGCTCAAACTGAGTTGCCATTGCTGAAGTATATTGCTAACTGGTGGTTGCTAGTTGTTTTTTTATTGCTTTGTTTTTAACCTTATCTTGCCACTGTCAAATAGTATGCATATTATTCATGAACTGCATGCATCTAAATAGTCTAGTATCATTTGAAGAGTTTTCATTTCATTAGGTTTCTGTACCATATAACAGGGTCAAGTTTAAAGAATGGCACGGGGACAAATTTTTCACCATCCCAGTAGAAACTCATTTTCCTGTCCTGTCCCTGTGAGATGTTTTCCTGTTCCTGCCCCATTCCTGCAAGCTCCATCCTCATCTGCACAAGCCTCAAACACTTTAAAATCATAAGTGGTCGAGGCTTGTGCGGTTAAGGCAGAGTTTACAGGGATAGGGCAGGGACAGAGAGAAAACTCGCAGGGACGGGACAGGGAAAAATTTGTCCCCATGTCATTCTCTAGTCAAGTTGTTAGTTTCTTGTTGTCTCAGATCATAGGCAACCTGTTGAGTCATGAAATTATATCGATAGCAGTCTGATTTTTATCACTATCTAGATAAGTTCTAGGACTGCCATGATTCTGCCAAAATCTGCCCCGGCACTATCTGTTTAGTGGTCAGTAAGGATAAGGTGGTCTGTAAGGATATTCTGAAGTATTATCTGAACAGTACCTCTCAATATCCCAGTGAACATCATTTATCCGGACAGCAGATGCTGTTATCTGGAAAAGGCTTTTTGAATACTGACCAGACCCATAAAATTTCAGTTGGTCATAATTGTTATTAGCCTTCAATTATGAATATTTTAAGGAGGCAAAATGTGAATCACTTACAGATTAACAAGTAGTAGAATGAGAGAATGAGGAAGGAAGAAATTGTTCATGCAGCCCACATAAAATACTATTCATAAAAGGGCTGGGTTTTTTTCCCCAAAAATATTTCTAAAGGAAAGCATAACTTTTAACTGCAGCAAAATTTATGTGGATTGTTTTATGGTAGTATTTGGAAAGGGCTGGGGCAGGACAAAAGGTTACATAAAAAGTGTTGAAATTCAGTTGTTGTCAATATAACTACAGTAGTATAGCGAAGGATAGGGTTAAATGGTTATTTTTCACAACGGAGGAGAGTAAATAATGGATTGGGACTGCTGCTATTTAACATATTTATAAGTGATCTGGAAATTGGAACAACAAGTGAGGTAATTTATATTATATTATATTATCTTATATTAAGCTGTGTCCCAGTGTGCTAAATGCTCTGACTAATAGGAATTCTATGAGTGTCGAAGCAGCATCGGAGCATTAGCGTTCCAGGCCACAGTTGAAACCTCTACTGCAGCTTAGTAAAAAGAGGGGGTTAATTTGCAGATGTGGCCCATGAAACAATTACAGAAAGTCCTTAGGAAAATGGCAGATGAAATTTAATGTGAACAAATGCAAAATGATGCACATCAGGAAGAGTTATCCAAATCATAGTTACCTGATGCTAGGGTCCATCATAGGAGTCAGCACCCAAGCAAAAGGTCTGGGTACTATTGCAGACACTATGCTGGAATCTTCTGCTCAGTATGTGGCGGCGATCATAAAGCAAATAGGATGCTAGGAATGATTAAGAATGAGAGGATAAATAAGACTAAGAATATTATAAAGTTCTATATAGCTCCATGGTATAACCTCATCTTATTGCATTCAGTTCTGGTCAGCAACAAAGAAACACCAACAAGTACCACAGGAAACCAGGGCAAATCCACTTGATGCACTTGATATCAAGGTTTATTGTAATATTACCACATTAATACTCCAAATGGTATAGGATTTAATAATCCAACACACATTGGTGGATAATGGTGCGAACCCAACACGGTCCATGTTTTGGCTTTGAACGCCTTCCTCAAGGGTCCTAATGCCAGATGCTACTAGACTTAAATAATGCTATAAAGCAAATAGAGATATGTGGTAAAGGATAAACCAATGACAGACATAGCAACCAGAGCTCTTCTAGCAATAGTAGAAAGACGATTCTAGTTGCCATATCTCAAAGAAGATATAGCAGAATTAGGAAAGGTTCAAAGAAGAACAACCAAAATGATAAAGGAGATGGAACTCCTCTCATATGAGGAGAGGCTAAAGAGGTTAGGGCTTTTCAGTTTGGAATGAGAGAGATGAGGAAGGATATGATTGAGGTCTAAAAAATCCTGAGTAGTGTAGAATGGGTGAAAGTACAAAGATCAAGGGACACGGAATGAAATTATAAGGAAATATATTTTTTCACTAAAAGAACAGTTAAGCTATAGAACTTGTTGCCAGCGGATGTGGTAACAGTGGTTATCATGTCTAGCTGGGGGAAAAAAATCCATAGTTTGCTATTGAGATATGGGAAGCCACTGCTTGCCCCAGGATGGGTAACATAGATTGTTGCTACTGTTTGGCTGACCTGGCTTGGTCACTGCTGGAAATAGGATACTGGACTAGATGAACCATTGTTCTGACCCAGTATGGCTCTTCTTATATTCTTAGGTATTTAGAGACAGCATTTTATAGATTATTTTTTGAGGTGATTAAGTGCTTTCCCAGAGCTAAAAAATATGAGTTTATTGGTATATGTCCTTCACAGATACAAGTTTTAGTACCATTCAATGACCTAAATAGTTTTTCAGTGGTAGCCTTCCTTCTCCAAGACCCAGCAACAGCCTTAGCTTCCCCTTTCTCAAAGCTTCTTCACACATACCTTGACAACTACCACTTCCTCTAAGACAACTTCAAGGGTGATCAAAAAGCATGCCCTCATGAATACACCCTTGCTCACACTGCAGAGAACATTCTGCTTGGCAGTGCTAGTGTCCCTTTAACCCTTTATTTGCCATTGTTGCTCAGAAGCAACATGTGTTTCTAGGGTTCTTACGGGAGATCTGCACCTCCAAATGCCTTGTTTCTTGGCACTGTTGCTCTTGTTCAACATCAAGTTACATAAAGCAGCTGTTTTCACCATCTGCCAATTAAAGCATTAAACATGCCCGGGAGCTGATTTTGTGTGGTCACAACTTAGCCTGTAAGCAGATATATTCAGTCTGCTAACTGGCTAAGTATGTGCCTAAAGTTTGGACACATATAGGACTAAATTCAGCAAATAGTACTCAAAAAATCTGCACAAATAAACATATCAGTGCTCCAGAATAAATTCTTCAATGAGCTTTCAAAGTGCCCATTATAGTATGGCATTGAGTGCCAGTTCCCTCCATTCCTCCTGCATCAGTCATAGACCCGTCTCTCCCAGCCACCTGCACCTGCAACAGCCAATCACTTTTCTCCTCCCTGCCATTCCCCTGGCATCAGCAACAGCTCCCCCTAATGCCCTGGGTCAGTCAGCCTTTTCTCCCATCCTCAGTAGAAGACACCCCTTTCACTTATGCTTAGCCAGCTCTGCAGATAGCACATCAAGAGCTTTTGAAGTCTTTGAACAGAAAATGTCTGTTCTTGCACTTTAATGTCTTTCTAGTGCCAATTCAGATCCAGAAAACCAGTAGAAAACAGCAGGAGTAAGAGGAGAAAAATTCCACTCAGCTGAGAGACTCAGTCGAAGTGACAAATTCTTAAGAAGTCATCAGGCTGAGATGACAGCAACCAGATGACATTATTAGAGCTAAGGAATTGGCTTGCTTTTTTTTTTTTTTTTGGGGGGGGGGGGGTTGGTTACAACCCAAAACCCCAAATTCCCTTGCAAATGGCACACAGAACTTAATATGAATAAGTTATCTGTATAAAGTTAGATGTGGATGGGAGGAGTCAAGAGGTCAACATGGCAAACTACTGTTTTCCAGATTTTCAGTTTTACCTTAGCTTTCTCTGCTACCTGTGAAATGACACCAAAGAGGAATTGGAGAGTTTAGACTTATCTCCCCTCAATTCTCAGCGTAGCTTCTTCTCAGTGTACTCTCAACCAATATACTATGCAGAGGGAAGAGACTAGCAGGAAGCCAGTTTATCCTGCAGTTCTCCCAGCAGAAGGAAGGTTGCATGTCTTTGGAGATTAATCTAGCTTTAGCTCCCACCATCTGGATACTGCATTTCTAATGTTGCTGTGTTTTAGGCATGTTTCCACTTTTTTTCAAGTCACAATCTAATGCTCACGTTAGAATGCATTACCTGAAAATAAATAAATAAATAAATAATGCAGAAGTACTTAATGCCTCATACTTAGGAGGCATTGAGGGGGAAATTCTGTAAATAGCTTCTAAAAAGATAGGTGCCTATAATCTCTTGTCATTCTTACTTAGGCACCTAACTGAAAACTTAGGTGGCTATAACGTAGGCCAGGGTATTGGAGTTGGCATCTCAAAATGGGCATTACATATGACTAAGTCAGACATGGGCAAACTACGGCCTGCAGGCCATATCCAGCCCATTTAGTTTTTTAATCTGGCCCGCCAACCATTCGAACCCTGCCGACCGCGAGCCCTACATATCTCCTTCCAGAGCAGCGTCGGGTTGGCAGCACTCTAAACAGGCTGCTTCGTGGCCTTCTCACATCGGGGCCTTCCATGTGCCATGTTACTGATGACATCATCAGTGATACGGCAGAAGGAATTCCCTGAGAGAAGGCCGCGAAGCAGACAGTTTAGAGTGCTACCGGCCCGACACTGCTCTGGAGGGAGATATGTAGGGTTTGCGATTGGCGGGGTTCGGATGGGATGGAAGGATGGAGGGTCAGCGGGGGTTCAGCTGCACAGCGGGGGTGGGTGCTCAAGGGTTCTGCTGCACAAGGAATGTGGAGGGAAGGAGGGAGGGAAGGATGGAAACTGGGCAAGGGTTCTGCTGCACAGGGGGATGGGAGAGATGGAAGGATAGAAAGATGCTCTTGATCCGGCCCCTATGTCAAATTTAAGAACCCATTGTGGCCCACGGGTCAAAAAGTTTGCCCACCCCTGGTCTAAGTTTTAAGTTAGGTGTGATTCTGTAATAGGTGCATAAGTGTGATTGACAAGAGATAGGCACCTACAGTATATTATAGGCACCTATATTTTAGATGCCATTTACAGAATTTTCCCCTAAGTGCTAACTCCATAAAGGCAGTTCTATATAGAACTTTATAACAGGGGTATTCAACCCCAGCCCTTGCCAGGTTGGTTTTTCAGGACTTCCCAAAGGAATATGCATGAGATCTATTTGCATACAAAGGAAGCAGCGCATGCAAATAGATCTTATGCAAATTCATTGGAGAAATTCTGAAAACCCGACTGAATTGCATCCCTCGAGGACCAACGTTGGATAACCCTGCTTTAAAGAATACTAGCTTAAGTCATTTTCATGCCTAACTTTACACATGAACGTTTATGCCTTCTAAAGGGCGGTATAAATGCTCATTCCTAACTCCACACCTAAATAAAACCTGGAAAAAAAACCCCATTTAGTTGAATCTGGCACTGAAGTATAAATTCTGTAAAATTCTTATTGCACTAAAGGGTGCTAGATATCTCATATGTGAGAGCAAGAGTTAAGCTACATGGAGATTACATGTTAGAAAAGTAAATGCCACCTGCAGGGGGCTCTCAAATCAGTTTCAAAAGTGTTATATTAAAGACCTTTCCTGCTAACATATGGCCTATATTGTTTGGGTCTCAGCTCTGCTTAATAAATATAGGCAGTTTGGACCTTAATGATATTGCACGGTACTGGACTGGTTATTAAGCTTTGAGGAAGCATTGCTTGCTAGAAAGAAGAACAAATTTTTCATCTGAATAAACAACTCATTATTAAAAAACCACATAGCCTAGCTGATTCACTTCCTCAGAGAAGAAAAATTTACCCATGCAATGCATCCACTGATGACATGGCTTATCTAATAGCATTAGCTCTTAATTTGTAGGTGTAACTTTACTCTTGCTATACCTTGGATACTGATTGTTGAGAGTCAAATTTTGGTGTTATCTGTTTGGCCATCTTCCTATTCTTTGTATGGATTACATTGAATGACTCCTGACGCAGGCGGATACGCCAAAATACCGACCGTGTCGGGTCCTTCAATATATGGAAATTTGACTGCTCAGAGCTTGTAGGCCCCTTGTGCTTCTTGGTTCTTTTGTACTTTGACTCCCTCTCTATTTTGATTATCTAATGGACATTGACACTTTGAGAGACTTCTACAGGTGATGGATAGTGAAGGGAAATGAGAAGAAAAAAGAAGAAATTCAAATACAAGTGGAAACAATTCTACTAAGAAACATGAACAATGAATGAAAAGGAAAAGGGCCAGATTTTATAAAGGACACCTATGCTAGGTGCCGCTAGACCCCCTAAATCAACACCTTCATTAATTACCTAAACAAGCTTTTAACAAGCTCATAATTGGGGAAAAAAAATTCATTGGCTGATAGGCGCCTACCCAATTCTATAAACGGTAGACACCTATCGCATGGTGCCTAATGCCTAAATGACAGTCATAAGAACATAAGAAACGCCTTCACCGGATCAGACCTAGGTCCATCTTGGCCGGCGATCCACACATGCGGAGGCCCAGTTAGGTGCTCCCTGTTGGAGACCCGGATTTCCCGTACCCCCCGATATGATTTGCAAGAAGGTGTGCATCCAACTTGCGCTTGAAACCCTGAACACTAGTCTCTGCCACAAGCTCCTCTGGGAGAGCATGCCAAGCGCTCACCACTCGCTGTGTGAAACAGAACTTTGTCCTGAACCTGCTGCCAGACAGTTTCAGGCTATGACCTCTTGTCCGTGTCACATCTGAAAATGTCAATAATGCTTCTTCCTGGTCTATTATGTCAAATCCTTTTAATATTTTAAAAGTCTCTATCAAATCCCCTCTCAATCTTCTCCTTTCCAGGGTGAACAGTCCCAGTTTTCTGAAGCGTTCCTGGTAGCTCAAATTCTCCATACCTTTGACTAGTTTCGTGGCTCGCCTCTGCACCCTCTCCAGTCCAAAGCAAACCAGCTATCTTGCCATGTATAACTCCAAATGCAAAGAACTAAACTTTGATATATAGACACTGGGGATATCTCAGAACGCTACTCTGAAAAATATCAGCTTAGCAGCACTGGTGGGGAACAGTGCGGCCACACAGTTGATATATATAAGATAAGTGCATTATCCATTAGTGAATTTTTTTAAAATGAAATGCTTTAATAATAAGATGAAGCTTTTATAAGCAAAAAAGATGAAGAAATATTTATAAAATTAATATGTTTAAAGAAAATTTTCATGACAAGTTACGAGTTGAACTATAAAATATAAAAAGAAAAAAATATTAGGTTTGATATACACAGGGTGAACTCAGTGAGGAGTGCTGCTACGCTGATATTTTTCAGAGTAGCGTTCTGAGATATCCCCAATGTCTATATATAAAAGTTTAGTTCTTTGCATTTGGAGTTATACATGGCAAGATAGCTGGTCTGCTTTGGACTGTTATTGAATACTTGCCACAAAGCCATTGATTTCTATTTAATGCCTAAATGGGCATGTTTTTGGGGGTGGAGATAGAGAAAGGCACCATTAGGTGCGATTCTGAAAACAACTTAAGTTTCTGCAATGTAGGCCAGTAAAACCCTAACCTACATTACCAGTGCCTAAGTTTTGTGATAGGTGCCATAAAGTGCGATTCTGTAAACAGTGCCTAAGCGTAATTGACACATGGCTGGTGCATTTTTTTCAAGGTGCCTGCTGATTTAGGTGCCATTTATAGAATCTGGCCCTTAATGCACGGAAAATTAAAGACTCAAAATATAATCGAGAAAAATTAAAAAAAGAAAAGACAAGCAACATGAAAGAATCGATTCTGGATGCAGAGAAGCAATCACAGGGGCTATTTGACTCTGTTACCAGTTTTCGAAAGCAGCAGTTTTAGCAGTCTCTATTGGAGAGAAGCTACTGGACAGTAAACCAGCTATTCAGTGAATATGAGTGATTGTGAGACCTTGTACTTACTCAAATCTGGTCCAGGAATGCTCTACCCAATTGTCTACCCTCTGATGTCATTCACAACATAATAGGAGCATGTTTAATGCTTTAATTGGCAGATGATGAAAACAGCTGCTTTAAATAACTTGATGTTGAACGAGAGCAACAGTGGCAAGTAACAGGCATTTGGAGATGCAGATCTCCCATAAGAGCCATAGAAGACGCATGTTGCTTTTGAGCAACAATGCCAAATAAAGGGTTAAAGGGACACTAGCACTGCCAAGCAGCATGTTCTCTGCAGTTTGAGCAAGGGTATATTCATGAGGGCATGCCCCTTGATCACTCTTCAAGTTTTATTTAAAATTTGATGAATCGCTTAATCTAAATACAAAGCGATGAACAAATCTAAAAAAACATAATACATCACCAAATTTGAGAAGACAGTGCTAATAACATAGACAAATCACAAAACAAAAACAGAACCAAAAGGGAAGTGGGGGAGGAAATACAATATATGATAGTAAATGAGATGAGTATGGATATAACAATAGGGATGGGAACAAAAAATCTAAACCTTGAAGTTGTCTTAGAGGAAGTAGCAGTTGTCAAGATATGTGTGATGAACTGGGGTTCTGTGTTAGCATCTGAATTTATTTTGAGGGGGTTGTGGGTAGGGGTAGAAAATATTTAGGGGTTGGGGGTGAGTTAATTTTAAGATATATTACACAAAGGAGTAAGTGCTGGGTATCCAATTCCAGTGTTATGAGAATATGTCTGGTATGGAGTTGATAGCTTATATCAGAAGAGTTTAAAAGAGGATTGGGACTGGTTGGTGGTTTCACTAAGATTTCCTATAGGGTTGATTGGTTGTGGAGGGGGGTGGAATGACTAGATTGAAGATTGTTTAATTAAATGCCCATTATGTAACTACTGTATGAAGGAGCAACTGATTTAATTGAAGAGCGGTATACTGATGTTGTTTGTATGATGGAAATGTGGATGTAGAAAGAATGACAGCAACTAGCTTATGACCATCAGAATTCCTATGAGCGTCAGACCATTTACCTCGCTGGCCCACGCTAAAAACCTCTAGTGTAGCTTGATAAAAGAGGGGTTAGTTTGTGAAATATGACTTTGTATAACTTATTGTATTAATAGTTGTGGTTTTTTAACCCATGATTGACATCTACCCGCTTAAAACAGTCATGTGCAGTAGTAAATGGGGGATGGGGCTTAGGTGCGGGTGTCTGAGGGTTTTCCAACACTATTTAAAATATTTCAAAATATTTGATTTTTAATGACGTGCAGATAAATGGATTATGTTGAATTCTGCGAGTTTTGATCTTTAAGTGATCTTTTAGCCTCAACACATTTCTATTTGATTTTGAATAAACAGTTATTTGTGGGACTCCCTGGTTTGGGTATTAATGATGGTCTTATGAGGACCCTAGATATTTGGGAGACTGGGCATCCACATGGCAGACAAAATTCAATGTGGATAAATGCACATCGGCATCCCTATGAGAATCAGGGCCTAAGACTTTGAAGACTCATCCATACACTTATCCTGAATCATTTGAATTAATGAAATGCGCTTATAGTAGATCTTCTACATAATTCTTTGAAGTGGCTACAATTAGTATAAAATACTGTGGTCAAGCGTATTTAATAATTCTAAAAGACAAAATTATGTGACACCTATTGAATCCCACAGTGCATCAAGGCATAGTAAAGGGTGACAAAGCAAAAACAAAGAAAGATCCAATGAATCTGCAGTTAACAGGAGGAACCAAAAACAAAAAAACCTGCAGAGATGAAATTACAAGTTGCAGGAACTTTTCCAAAAAGATGGAAGGAGCGCTTACGGATTTTATTCAACATCGCAATCCATATGGTTCTCAACTAGTGAAGCATAGCACAATTCGGACCCCTGAGGAAGGAGTGTTTACCTAACCTATAGTAAAGGGTGATGATGTTTCTGCTTGGGGGGGAGGAGGGAGGGAGGGAGAGGGAGGGTTCTGCAGAATTTTAAAAAATAGAATAAAGTTTAAAGAATCAAAATTATATTTATTTCACAGTTCTGCAAACTAACTGACCTGCAGGCTTCTTGAATGCTCTTTTCCCTAAAACACCAGTCTGGGATTGGCCTATAGGACTTTGCTGAGAGCTGCCAATTACTTGCTTTTGCAATTGCAGAGTCCATGTCAACCCTTTAACCCTGTCCCATCCCTTCCTCATTCCTTCCATAATAGAGAGCGTGACATCTGTCCTTTCTTTTATTGGTGTCCATTTCCATTTTATTTGGAACTGCATGAAGTGGTGCTGAAAAGTCCTCAGTCCAACCAACTTTCTAAATTCTGAGTGTTATTTTGTCACTGTAGCTGGAAAGAATGATATCTTATTTTGTTAATGTACAATTAGCAGAAATGGAATTCTATGTTTTTGACATTGTTTCAGATCATTGATTAAGCCATATCCACAACATTCACTTCTTGGGTGGACTGAGAACTTTTCAGAACCCCCTTGTATACTTCTATGAACTACATGCCTGTAATGTTAGTACACGTTTCCCTCCGTATTTGCGGTTTCAGCATTCGCGGTTTTGATTATTCACGTTTTTTAGCTTGCTGGCTCCTCCCCCCAAAATTACATCAGCTTGCATAGAAAAATCGCTGATTCCAAGCGTTTACAGAGAAAATTGCTGATTCCCAGCACTTTCTTCACCGTGTTTTGCCTCTCCTTCAGAAACAGGCCAGGTCTCCCACCATGTTATTTGCAGTTTCACCATATTCACAATGGTTTTTAATAGAAAACAGCAAATAACATAAAAAAGTTATTTGCGGTTTTTCAGTATTTGCGGTTCTGTTAATCCCCTATCACAGCGAATACGGAGGGAGAAGTGTATATCAAGTCTGTAATAAACTATAAACTGTTGGAATACTGAACAATTGAAAAGAAAGACCTACACCAGCAGCTGAGCTGGCATTTTGTAAAGGGGTTTTACCAGCAAGATTTTTTTTTTTCTGTAATTTGCCTGTCATACGACTTTAAATACCATCTTGGATGCTATTATGGTATTCACAACGTTAAACATATATTTAGGAATCTAAATTGTAAAAACAAAATCCATATTCACATTGAAAATGTGACATGTAAACTGCCGACTGCACCTGCTTTTCTAGACGCTTGGCTTCAGTCTGCTAAAGCTTGAAGAAATAACCTTAAGAGTATATGCAATGCTTGCACTGTACAAAGATCAGAAAAATCGATTCTTAGGCTGAAATACTAAAACCCATTCCAATCTTAATGATGTCCAATGACTGCAGGTATATGACATGCTATTGTGTTATCATTTGCTGTAACATTTAAGAATGAAAGAGGTCAATATTCAAAGGAGATGCTTCTATCCAGTAAAACCCTGCTGAGATGGTTGGCTGTTGATATTCAGTGGCACTTACCCAGGTATTGCTGCTGACTATTGGCTCTAACTGGCCATTCCACAACTGGCTAGGTCAGTGGCATAGTGAGGATAGGAGGTGACTGGGGGGGGTGCCCCACCCTCTTCTCCACTCCTCCCACATCATGCACCACTTCCCTTCCTCCGTACCTCTTTAATTTCCCCCAGCGTGAGCAGCATCTCCAACTTGCTGCCCACGCCAGTCGTGGCTCTCCCTCTGACATCACTTCCTAGTCTCATGATCAAGAAGTGACGTCAGAGGGAGAGCCGAGGCCAGCGCAAGCTGCAGGTTGAAGTTGCTGCTCGTGCCGGTGAAGAACTGGAGGTAAGGGAAGGGGAAGTGAAGGCGGGGGAGGGGGAGGAAGGAGCAGGGGGCGGAGAGTAAGAGAGGTGCCAGCACCCCCACCAAGATGACACCCAAGACTGTATTCCCCCCCCCCCCTATCCACACCACTGGGCTTGGTTAGGAGAGGCCTGGGAGTTGATTTTGGCTGGAGTCACAACCTAGCCTGTAAACGGAGATATTCAGTGCTAATTGGCTAAGTATGCACCTAAACTATGGACACATATAGGGCTAAATTCAGCAAATAGCACTCAAAAAAATCTGCATAAATAAACATATCAGTGCTCCAGAATAAATTCTACAATGAGCTTTCAATGTGACCATTATAGAATAGCATTGAGTACCAGTTTCAGTGCACAAATTTGGATGCCAGACTTCTGCCTGTAGAAAAACCGGGTGTGATTCCAGGTACCCAATTTTGGTACCCATCCTCATTATTCCATAACACTATGCACAAATTTTAGGAATACCCCCAAACTTCCCATGAACTTCCTATGGCCACACACCCTTTTGAATTGCATGCTATGGGATTTGGGCACAAATTGCTACAGAGTAGTGTGTAGCAAGATGTGGACGCAGATTAAAATTTGTGCTAATTAGCATCCAATTATGGCCAATTATGGCCAATTTAGTTGGGTGCACATCTTGAATCAGTGCCCAAGTTTGGGTTCCATATACAGAATCTTTGATTTAAGCACTCACATTTATGCCAGCCAGAATAGGTTCATGGCCCATGTAAAACGTACATCTAAATTGTGGTGCCAAGCTATAGAATTGCCTCTTTGATCAGAGGGCCTCCGTGTGAGCGAACTGCTGGGCACGATGGACCACTGGTCTGACCTAGCAGCGGCAATTCTTATGTTAGGCATTGGTAGACATCTCTAACAGAGCTTCCCCCAACATTAAAGGAACCTGCATTGTAGATGTGGTAAACCCTAGCCAACAGTAGAGATGCCTACATTCTGTTAGAGATGCCTAATGTATGATTAACATGTCTAGACGTCTACATTGTAGGCACCTACAAATGTAGGTATCATTAACAGAATCTGGGCCAGATTCTAAAAACAGCATCACTATTGGCAACCACCTACAAAAGCGCTGCTGATTGTGTGTCAATGACACGACGGTGCTGTTTGCAGAATTGTGGCTTGCGTGAAAGGTAGGCGCTGGAAATGTAGGCCATCGTTTTGAAGGCCTATATTTCTGGCACCTACTTTTCACATGAATTGCATCTACAGAGCTGCCTAACAACATTTTCTTGTTGATCACGCCTACTTTGGGTAGAGGCACCAGTAGGCACCTTCATAGCTGCAATTACAGCGCCACTTCAGGAGCCACAGGTAGGCTGCTACATTTTGTATCTAAATGTAATGCTAAGTAGCTTTTATGGATGCAGGTCACTTAAGTTAGGTGGTGGTACAACACTTACCACCATCTAACTTATAGTGCCATATTTAGGACAATGATTGTGCCTAAACTGTATGTAGATTGAGCATATTCCATAACAGTGTGCCTAACTCTCAGGAATGCCCAAGACCAATGAGGATGAGAGGCACCTGGAGCAGAGGCGCCCCTTCCCCGCACTCATCTCCACTACCCCCGTTCCTTCCGTGCCCCTTCCCTTCCCTATACCTCTAGTTGTTCACCACTGCGAGTAACAACTTCAATGTGTTCCTCGCGACCCCAGTGGCTCTCCCTCTGAAATCACTTCCTATGTGCGGCACCGTAAGTGATGTCAGTGGGAGAGCTCACGCGGTCACGAGGAGCACGTTGAAGTTGTTACTCACAGCGGTTAACTACAGGGGAAGGGAAGGGTGGCACGCACATTGCGAGGGGAGAAGTGGGAAGAGGCAGAGAGGAGGAATGGTGCCGGCACCTTCACCTTGACACCCGGGGCAGACCATCTCCTCGCCCCCCCTTACTACACCACTATCCATGCCCTGCTCATGCCCCACCCTGGACATGCCCCCTTTTGAGATCCATGCAGTGGAATTTACGCGCACCACTTTATAGAATATGCTTATAAAGCTGTGTGCATAAAGTCTAATTAGTGCCAGTATCAATAATTGCTTGTTAATTGACAATTATTGGCACTGATTGGTTTGTTAACTAATTAAGTTGTGCATACAAATCAACAATGTATGCAGATTTCCACACACACCTTTTGTTGCAATATATTGAATTTTTTTTTTTTTTTTGGGGGGGGGGTGGAAGTGTGGCTTTTTCCTTGATATATGAGAAGCTGCTGAAAAGTTCTCAGCCGAACTAACAAAGTTGGGGCAATTTCCATTGAGGGCCATACGCTTAGTCCAGTGATTTTCCACTTTTAGTTCCAGCAGAAAAACACAGGAGAGTCAAATCCATAAAGATCAACACCCAGACACGATGGAATGGATAAGTCCAAAGAAACATTGGTGAACTCTAACTATTCAACAAAGTTCTTTATTCTTTCACTAAAAATATATCAATTCGACTCAACATGCGCATGTTTCGGCACAAATGGCCTGCTTCAGGAGTCTCACAAATCAAGAGGTGGCGGTTTTGTGACGTGGATCATGTGATACCCATTTGATTTTTTGGATGTTCTTTTGATTCATACACAGGTGCTCTTTTGATTCATACACAGATTTGTGAGACTCCTGAAGCAGGCCATTTGGGCCAAAATATGTGCATGTCGAGTCAAATCGATGTATGTTGAATTAAAGAATAAAGAACTTTGTTGAATATTTAGAGTTCACCAATCTGGGCCACTTTTTGTTCCATCAGAAAAATGGAGACTGTCCCAACTTAGTTGGCTGGACTGAGAACTTTTCAGTAGCTCCTCATAGTATGAGCAGAACTGTAGAATAAACACACAGATTTATACCAACTTTGAAACTAGAATAAATTTTTGAGAGACAAATTTTGTGCTACTTAGCATCATTGTACTAGCCTTTTTTTTTTTTTTTTTTTTAATAAGCGCATAGACTCCTGCATTACCTTTATAAAATAGGTGTCTTTTGGACTTTTCATATGGGTAAGCTGCTGCAAATTTATCTCATCTAAGATTAAAGTTCTTTAGCAAATACATTTTTAAAAACCAAACAAATATTCACATGTTCCTGAAACTGAACAATATAATTTTTGTTTTCTTTTTAAACCGGATATGTAGTGTATTAGTACGACATTTTTGAAAACTCGGGGTGTTATCTTTCATTTAAAGGAGCAAGCGGAGAGAAACCCGCACAAATACATTGACAGAATCACTGTAAATTGTACAGCTTAGTAGATTCAGTATCGTGGTGTCTATAAGTACCTAAGTCAACCATGTACGAGTAAATTTATCTGGCTTCTTGTAAATTAATTGTGGTGTTTATGCTGTAGATCATGATGAATGTATTGCTATAGCAACATGCATTCCTTCCATTTTTTACTGCTAATTACTATAACACAACCATCAGCTACTAAATCCTTGAATTCCTAATGAGCACATATGAAAAACAGTTTCTTTATATATCTTTTACAATGTCCTCGTGAGAAGGATAACGTAATGGAAGATAAATGTGAATTGCTGATTGAAGGCTTACCAGATCAGTGTCAAGCTTTTGTTCTTATATTTCAGCACTTTATATGTACAGCATACTCATCTAATATAACTAGGTTTTTAACTATAATAAGGCTTCTTTTTTAATTTTTGAGTACAGTAGTAGCTTTGGGGGTTCATCATCGATAGGGCTGATCTTCACTATGTCTATGTTCTGTCTTTATGAAAAGGCAGTGTGTTTGTCCGCTTGTTTATTTGTTTTATTTCTAGAACGAAAGGTATCAGTATTCAGAGGGGAGAGTTGTCCTAAGGGGAGGGTAGAAGAAAAGGGAGGCTGCAGTATGTTATCTTGTACCTTCCTCAATAGCTCCACCCCATGCAGCTGGAATGCCACGCCCCTTCCCATCCTCCCTCCTGATGGCTGTCATGACAAAGAATAGCATTAGGGAATATGGAAAATCAAAGCAAAAATATATATTTCCTTTTATTATTTCATTTCATGTGCCTTATCTTGCCATTTAATTTTCCTAATTGGTTTATTTTGTTTCATTTCATTTCTGCTTAAGTCAATGGGGGTAAGCAAGTCTTCCTATAATTAACCCTGGGGATTTCCATCCAAGAAACCTGCCGGCAGGCATTAGCAGTGGAGGTACCAACAACCCACGGTACCAGCAGTAGTGCAAAGTGGCATGGAAAGTAGCTTGAACATCCCATAACATGAGAGGGTCAAAGTGATTACTTCCCATGGCACCATGAAAGGGACAAAGTGACAGTATCAGTGGCAGGAAGATATCAAGACACTGAAAGACTAATGTAATAAGTCATAGATTAGAACTGTACATTTACCTACAGCACAAAGATTCAGCACAAACCTATTGAAAAAAAAATAACATAATTTTATTCCCAATATAGTGCACGAATGGCACACAGATAGTGTGAAATTAAAAATGTGTTATTTTTTCTCTCTCTCAGCACACATGCCACTATGTCAACATGCTACATTTTTCTGCACAGGGTGGAACAGGGAAAAGTCTTTGTTTCTTTTTGCTTCCAATTGGTGCATCAGCCAATTTTCATTCTGGATTCACCGACAAAATAAAAAAAGCAAAAGGAGGTTATCAGGTCTGAATCCTTTCCGCCTTTTCTCTTTAAACGTTACTTTTCTATATTTGGACCTTTTATTTTTCAAATTATTCATAAAAGTTTGTCTACGGCATCTTTCCCAACCGAATGGAAACACTCTGTTCTCCTTCCGATTATCAAGGATTCTAAAAACAATCTCAACGATAGTTCAAATTATCGTCCAATAGCTAACCTTCCTTTCTTAGCAAAATAAACAGAAAAAGTAGTATTCCAGCAACTGTCAGACTTCATTGCCAAAACTCAGGCTCTGCATCCCAATCAATCTGGATTTTGTAAAAATCATTCTACAGAGCATTCCCTTTTAGGACTCACTACGTCTATTCACTATTACCTGGATCAACACAAATTTGTCCTACTTATCTCCTTAGATCTTGCAGCAGAGTTTGACACAATTGTCCATCATCTACTACTTCAACGACTCTTTTCTATCGGTATAACTGACCAAGTTCATGAATGGTTTCGATCATACTTTACTGATAGACTTTCAACAGTGCATTTCAAAAACTCACTTTCTGAACCCTATCATACCAATTTCGGTGTTCCGCAAGATTCTATTTTATCTCCTCTACTATTTAACATCTACTTGGCTCCTCTTTTAACTCTTTGTCAATCCATTGGGTTCACAGTTTATGCTTATGCAGATGACCTCCAACTTCTGCACACAATTGATCCTACAAGTCCATACGACATTTCTAACATCAACCACAAAGTAGCCAAAATTCACGACTGGCTAAGTATCAACATGCTTTCTTTAAGCATTAACAAAACTACTACTGTGCTTTTCTCAGGGAAAGAAGGGGTACAACTTATTGCCCCTGTCTCAATCGATAATATGCCACTCAAACTAACTAACACTATTAAAATTCTAGGTGTGCTTATAGACAACAAACTTACGTTTCGTTCACACATCTGTGCGTTAGTTAAAAATTGTTTCTATAAGTTGAGGATGATACGATCATTAGTCCCCCTTCTTGATAAAAATTCCCTTAATATACTAGTTCATTCTCTAGTAATATCTAAACTAGATTATTGCAATTCTCTATTAAAGGGGGCATGCTTAAAAGACATAAAACGTCTCCAACTTATACAAAACACAGCAATTAAGATAATTTCAGGCTCTAAAAAATTTGACCATGTCACCCCATTATTGCAAAAAGCTCACTGGTTGCCTGTTACACATAGGATAACATATAAAATTGCTCTTCTAGTTTTCAAGACTATACAAACCAATGCCCCAGCATTTATAGACAGGCTTTTGATTCCGTATGAGCCTTCGAGAGTTCTTAGATCTACCTCACAGTTTACCCTTAATGTTCCTTCCCTGAAAATAATCGGAACTCGCCGTGCTTTTATTTTTTCTGTAACTGCTCCAAAGACTTGGAATTCTCTTCCACTATATCTAAGACTGGAACGAGATTTGCAGAAATTTAAAAGCAGTTTAAAGAGCTTTCTTTTTAAAGGTGCATTTAACTGAAAACACAATGCCTAACTAAAATATAATACTTTTTAATTTTAGCTGTCTCCAAAACTAATAATTTTAGCAGTTTTCTAATTCGACCTTATCTTTGCAAGCAATCCTTTTCTTTTTACCCCTCTTATGTACTTCCCTTCTATGTACTTTTTCTTTAAAATTGTAGTTCTCCCCCTCTTCCCAATTGTTTCCTGTGGCTTTAAAAAGCAGTTACCCAAGTATGTCCTGTGATGAATTATGTACATTTCATTTATTAAAATGTTATTTTTACTATTTGTACAACGCTTTGTACTTCTGGTTAAGCGTTTAATCAAACAATATGAATAAACTTGAAACTTAAACTTGAAACTCCTAGACAGCTCATAAACTCCAAGGAAGGATTCCCCAGGCCCAAGCACCGAGCACAGGGAAACCCTCAACCAGGAAGCTCCTGAAGCTTAACTAGTCTCAAGAACACATCTAAAATTGTCCTCTTCTTATATAACTAATTTAGAAAATAGCAATGTTTTTCACCTAGAAGTTTATCAGAATAGAATTAGTCTGCCAACTAAGGAAGCATTCTCTTTAAAAGCCTGATCGTTAGAGTTATATTGGAGGGTACTAATAAGGCTTAGTGGAAGCCTTATCTGGCAGGCTGATTTATAAGTATATTTCAACCTACCACTATGGATTAAATTCTATCATTTTCTAAGATGAAAGCAGCTGTCTTCCAAAATAAAGGAGGGGTATGTTTGGATCCCAAATGGGCCACAATGGATTGCTTTTCAGGAGAGAGAATGGGGTTTTTAAACCCACTCAGGCCATCAGATATTCTTTATGGAAAGAGGCCTGTATTAGTAAAGGAAACTGAAGCTGGTTAGGAGGTCAATGAAAACTCACCACAATAAAATTAGTATAGTCTAACTATGACTTCCCTAGGTTTTAGACACATCTTTCATTCAATGATATGGAAATTAAGTTGAGGATCTTTGGTCTCTTGGTCTTTCAGCAGAGAAGGAGGATTTTCCTCTATTGTGAAAAACCTGGACTTGCAGGTCATAGGCTCTGAAGAAATGGAATCAGAGAGACAGCTAGATATGCAAAAGAGCTGAGTTGTAAACCTGGCTGGGAAGGAACCCCTAAAGGCCCCTCATGAAGACAGCAGTGGAACAGCCCTTGGGAGCAGGCTCAAGGCAGGGAGGACCCCCCACAATGTATTCCTCACCAAAACAGCCCTTCTGATCAAGTTGCCCACCCCAAAGGATTCTCCCCCCTATTTCAATATCTTATATCAGGGGTGTCCAACCTGCGGCCCGAGGGCCGCATGCAGCCCAGTGAAGTATTTTGTGTGGCCCCAGTCAAGGGCGATGCAGTGTTTTCCTTTATTGCCCCTGGGTGTTTACCGTCTTGCCGGCTCCCTCCTGTGTCTTACTGCAGCGTTTGCACGGCCCCAGAAACATTTTTTTCAGCCAATGCAGCCCAGTGAAGCCAAAAGGTTGGACATCCCTGTCTTATACCCTGGTAATCTAGGGGTTCCCCAGCAAAAATGATCCCCAAATGCTCCTACCCTTTTTGCACCATCTATCAAAATGGTGCCCTTAGCAGTAGTCATGTGATACTAGAGAATGACACGGTGAAAAAATTGGTCCCCGTCACCGCCCCGTCCCCGTCTCACCATCCCCGTCACCGCCCCGTCCCCATCTCACCATCCCCGTCACCGCCCCGTCCCCGTCTCACCATCCTCTTCACCGCCCCGTCACCGCCACTGCCACCCCATTCACCGCCCCGTCACCGCCACTGCAATCCCATTCACTTTTCTTTATTTACGTATAAAGGAAACATTCTTTAAAACTTTAAAACTTTAAAACTTAGTTAAATATTAGTTAATAACTATACAAAAACAAAACACGCAGAGAAAAAATTAATTAATATAAATTCTCAAAACTGACACATTTTGATCACTAAATTTAAAATAGTTATTTTTCATACAGTTTTTCAATCACTAATCTTCCACCACCCCTGGGGCTAGCAATGCAAAAACAAACACGACATGTACTTTAAATGCTTACAATGTTAGCCTATATGGTAAGTAGACGCGGCCGCTGTACCTAATCGCGGCAAAGATCTCCCTGCCGTGATTAGCATAGTGACCGCGGCTACGGCTGCAAGTCTCCCCTCCCCCCAGCGATCACGGCAGGAGGGCACCCAACCCCTCCTGTAGACCCCCCCAACGGCCCTCCCGACAATCGCAGCAGAAGGGTACCCAACCCCTCCTGCCGGTCCTCCCAATGGCCTCCCCTAAGATCGCCGGCAGGAGGGTACCCAACCCCTCCTGCTGGACCCCCCCCCAACGAACCCTCCCACCCCGGAACCCCCTTAGTCTTACTTTCCAAGTTGGACCGGACGGCTCCTCACACGTATGGCCAGCAGGCTTGCCTCCGTCCAAATGAGGCGGGCCCGCCCCTACCCTGCCCACCCCACAGGATCCTAGGGCCTGATTGGTCTAGGCACCTAAAGCCACTCCCGCTATAGGAGGGGCCTTAGGTGCTTGGGCCAATCAGGCCCTAGGATCCTGTGGGTTAGGCAGGGGAGGGGAGGGGCGGGCCCGCCTCATTTGGACGGAGGCAGGCCTGCTGGCCAGACGAGCGAGGAGCTGTCCGGTCCAACTTGGAAAGTAAGACTAAGGGTGGTGTTTCGGGATGGCGGGGTTTGTTGGGGGAGGGACCGGCAGGAGGGGTTGGGCACCCTCCTATTGGTGATATAGGGGGCCGTTGGGGGTGCCGGCAGGAGGGGTTGGGCACCCTCCTACCAGTGAGGGCGATCGTCGGGGGGGGGGGGCGGGTTCTATTGGCAGGAAGGGTTGATATGACAAATGAGGAGCACGGTGAAAACACAGGTAAATTGCGGTTCCTAGAGGGGGGGACATTGGCCTGCGGGGACAAATCTATTCACCGTTTTTGCGGTCGGTGAAAGGATTTGTCCCCGCGTCTGCGGCGATTTGCTAATGAGGTCACCATAACCCGCAGCCAAACCGCAGCCACGCAGCGGTTCGCTGCGGGGATCGCTCCCCGTGTCATTCTCTATGTGATACTGCTGCTGGAGGTGCCATTTTGACAGACAGTGCCAGAAGGTTAAGTGCAGCTGGAGATCAGTCCTACCCAGGAAGCCTCTAGACCAGTGGTTCCCAACCCTGTTCTGGAGGACCACCAGCAAGTCACGTTTTCAGGATAGCCCTAATGAATATGCATGGGGCAGATTTGCATGCCTATCATCTTCATTATATGCAAATATCTCTCAAGCATATTAATTAGGGCTATCCCAAAAACCTGACTGGCTGGTGGTCCTCCAGGACAGGGTTGGGAACCACTGCCTTAGACTATCAGCAATGTAAGTTACTGACACAGGGTTGAGAGCTTGATAGAATGGCTACTTTACGGGGGCATGATTGGGAGGCCATATCAAAGGGGCTTCTGATTGAAGGGATTAAATCAAGCGGCTAGTGAACAGCAGGGCCTGAATAATAGAAGTCATGGCTGGGATCATTGAGCCATGACTTAGTAATCTGAAGCTCCTGGGTAATTAAAAAAAAAAACCCTGCAGTTATTTTATCATCATTTTAGGGTTACAACATGCTTTGCAGAGTGCACCACGTCGCATTTTGGAATTTACATAGAAATAAACTGCTTTACATGCATTTGCATGTTTTGCATCTCATTACTATGTAACTCACATAGTAACTTAAATAGCACCTTGCTAGATGAAGACAAGCTGTATTAGTGCTCTTTTAAATCATGTTAAAGGGCAAACATGATTTAAAGCCCCAACCCAGCTTGATAACTTCCCTCTAATATATACTATAGTTAAAAGAAAAGGCTGGTTAAATTGACTGCAGGAATTTTATCCTGGGCAATTTTCAAAGTGAAAGTAATTTTTTTTTATTTTTTAGAATTGATGCAAAGTAATATACCCATAGGATTTGGTTTTTTTCTGAGATTTTTGAGAATTTGATAATTGGTCCCCAAATATGCAATCTGCTGTTTTCAAAAAGCAGAAAAAAAATTGTAAAAGCAATGAAGTGTTCATTTTTCACTAATTACAAACATGAATGTTCTATCAGCTGATATAAGCATGCATCTCGGTCAACTAGTAGAGTCTAAAGTAACAGAGGAGTTGGCAAGGACTAATCAGTCCATCCAGGCTGAACAAATTTCTACTCTGCATTGGTAAGATATCACCCAAATATGAGCTGTAGAAGCTTTCATTTAACTCACACCTTCTCAATAAAAGTTCTGAGCAAATTGCATGCAGATACAGTAGGTAATTTCATGGCTACAGAGTGCTTATAATCTTAGTTTGTATATGAGATAACTGCACTAGGTCACACAGTACATACAGTAGATGGATTAGAATTTAGGCTTCTCTGGAAGATAGATGTTCTATGGCTGTGGTGGATGGAGAAGGTTGAGAGAGCAGGCTTCAGTAGGACAAACTTAATTTACGACCTCCTGATGTCAGCAGAGGGTCCTTCCTGGAATATCATATCAGTACGCTGGGCATGTCGAGGTTGGAGCCAGGCATTCTGTAGCTGCAATGGACAAAGGAGGTCAAGAGAACAGGCTTCAGTGGGCCGTACTTGAGTTGGGACATCCTGAGGTCAGCAGGGGATGCTTCCCAAAACACCATATTAGAGCGATGAGCAGGCACACAGCTGCAGGGGTGTGGCCCGAAGTGGTCTGACCAATGGGGAACCCCCTAGAGACCCTTCAGAGCCCATGAGATTTCAGTGAGTACAGTTTATTTTCCAAAATGGATAGAAAGAGGAAGATCAAGGAAGATCCTACTCAATCTGCCCTTAAGCTCATTTTATACATTTTTCAGCGCTTGTTTCCCTCCCCCCCCCCCCTCTTTGGCTATACTTTCTCTTTTCTACATTGTCCTCAAATGTGTGTACAGTATTCCTTATCTATATGGTCCAAAAAAAAGCAACAGGGTAGCTGATTTACAAGATCCAATGTAATAGAGAAAAAAAGCAAATCATATGAGGTGGTCCTTTCATAAAATATTAGTGTTTTAAGTTTTTATGATATTACATTAATTTGTTTGTAATATATTTATTAACAATTCTTATAGCCCCTGATGCAGAGGCAAAGCATGGCTGTGTCAGGCTACTCTCTATTTTAAGTGTAATCTTAAATAATAAAATGCTAGCCCGCGCATGCGCAGTAGCGAAACGTGTTCCCTGTTCCCTTTTCTGTCGGGATGTGGCCGCACGACTGCGCATGCGCGCATATTACCTCACAACAGCCTCCCTGCTCTCCACCTAGCGCTGCTTTGAAAGGGCCCACTAATGGTCGGAGAAGGCTGCGAGCTCTGACACTGACAACAGCGCCACAGCATACCCGCCGCCACTCAGCAGTCCCCGATGATCCGTGTAGCCGCCCGCCTCGCGTGCTCTGGTCGGCATTCGCCCCACCCCCGCGAAGGGAGCCACCTCTCCATGAAGCGTGCCGGCCACCTGGTAGCGGGGCCGGCCGGCCTTACCTCCTCAAGGGGGGGATAGGGGTAGCGCCACCTCTCACTCACCCACCGTTTCCTTTGAGCAAGGGTCTCCTGAAGTTCTTCGTTCCGCAAGGGAATTCCAGGCGCCACGAGCAACGGCCGTGTCCAGCGTGAGCCTTTAACCAGCGCGGGAGAGGTGCGAGCGCAGCCGCGCCCACCCCATGCGCGCTTACAAAGTTCCTTCTGTCGCAGACCCCCATACTCCACGGCGCTTATAAAGTTCCCTCTATCGCTGACCCCCGAAGTTTACGACATCCAGAAAAAATGGCACTACCGGCCAAAGTTTATTTTTAAGTTTAAAGGTACAGCAACGGCTCCTCTCACGAGCCGCACCTGCATCGGAGAAGGCTTCCGACACAGGCGGCGATCGTGAGAGGAGCTGCCGCGGCACCTTTAAACTTCAAAATAAACTTTGGCCGGTAGTGCCATTTTTCCTGCTTTGCCCACTCTTTAAGTGAATTCTCTTCACTGTTCAGACTCCAGAAGTGCTCCTTTGAGGCACGGAGAGACAAAAGGAGCAAGCCCAGTTAAACGTTTGCCAAATTAGCTCTGCTCCAGGACCAGCAGAAGGTGAGTTTTCCATAATTGTGCGACTCTAGACTGCCAAGGATTGACGACCATATGGAAGCATGTCATGTGGGAAGTATGCTGTTCGACGCGTGAGGGGGGGAGGACCTGTTCGTGCCCCTATGATTGGTTAGTTCTGCAATGTTAAGTGCTTTTCTGCAGTATTTGGCGCGAATTATGCATCAAGAAGGGGAAGGAAAGGAGGAAGTGAGAGGGGGGAAGGAAACTAAAGAAGAACGAAAGGGGGGAAAGCAGAAAGAGAAGTAAAAGAACAGGAGGTCCCTCAGAGGCCAAAGAGATAAGAAAGAAACATGACACTCAAAAATGAAAACATTTGCATGATTATAAAGAATGCAAATAAGTCTTAAAATGGCCCATTTCTGTAAAACTTTATTGTTCAGAGGTAAGGCTACTGCACAGGGAAGTGGGGTGGGGGAGGGAAATGCTGGTGCACAGGGAAATGGAGGGGGAGGGAATGCTACATAGGGGGCAGGGAGAGAGACAGATAGAAAGACAGACAGCAGGAGGGAGGGAGACACAGGGGCAAGAAAAGAGACAGAAAGACAGACAGAGAAAGGGGGCCAAGGAGAGAGAAATACAGCAGGAGTTAGACAGAAAGAAAGACAGACAGACAGACATATATTCTAGCACCCGTTAATGTAACGGGCTTAAAGACTAGTTTATTAATAAATATATATTTTTTAAAGGCCTTCTTATCTGATCTTCAGTGAATCTCATGAAGTTGCATTGTGTCACAATGTGTGACATCATCAAATTTCACGAAGCAGCAACTTATTTAAGAAACTTTAGATAAGTTAAAATAAACCTAGGAAGCTGGGCATATTGACAGGGAATACTGTACTGTACCTACCAGAACAATTTCTTAAAAGTGGAACAGATGTCAGATTGTTTCCTGGCAGGAGACTGTGGTTTTATACAGTTGACATCAATGTTTGAGCTGGAAATCATCATGAAGTATACTTACAGAGGTTTTCCAGATCTTACTGCGTAATAATTCAGTCAGACTTTTTTGTTAGCAATGTCAAGAAAACTATGGTTTATGGTTTATAGTTTATTAACCTTTATATACTGCCTTGTACATATAATAGCAAAGTGGTTTACAAACAATAAATTGGGAAAATAGAAAGGAACTACAAATTGTACATAGGAAAGCAATAGTGTAGAAAAGAGACAGAACCACGCAGTAAAAAAAGCAGATTTTAAAATAGGGATACCACCTTTTTGTAGTTATACAACCACACTCAAAGCGGTTTTACCTACAGATACCTCAAGCATTTTCCCTATCTGTCCTGGTGGGCTCACAATCTATTTAATGTACATGGGGCAATGGAAGATTGAGTGACTTGCCCAGTGTCTCAGGGAGCAGCACAGGGCTTGAACCCATAACCTCAGGGCGCTGAGGCTGTAGCTCTAACCACTGCGTCACACTGAATTAGGATCGGTGGTCTTAATTCAGAGATCAGAAGCTAGACACTAAACCTGGGGTGAATAAGCTGAAGGCTGGCGGAACGTCAGGTCAACCATTGAAGACCATAAATGAGTCTTTAGTCCAGATTTAAATTTGGGGTCGGAAAGCTGAAGATGCAAAGGTAGAAAAGAGTGCAGAGGCAAGTCTTGCTTGAGATGGTGATGGAAGAAGTAACTAATGATCCTGTACAGAGCATAAGGTACGTGATGGGGATATAGGAAATGATAAAGGTGGAGAGGTATGATGGAGAACCAGAGTTAAGCTTACAATGAGTGAGAGTTTTAAGTTTTCAAGTTTTATTAGGATTTTATATACTGCCTATCAAGGTTATCTAAGCGGTTTACAATCAGGTACTCAAGCATTTACCCTATCTGTCCTGGAGGGCTTACAATCTATCTAACGTACCTGGGGCTATGGAGAGTGAGAATCTTGTACTGAATACGTTGAGCCAATGGGAGCCTGTGGAGTTCCATAAAGAGTGATGTCACATGTTCATAGTGCCATGCTTTATGTTAGAGCCGGATGGACATGTTCTGGACATGGTGGACATGACAATGAAGCCGTCGGCACAGTGTGCAGCGGCCGCTAAGAGAGCGAATAGAATGCTTGGTATAATCAAAAAGGGTATTACATGGTAGAACGAAAGAAGTTATCCTGCCGTTGTATCGGGCAATGGTGCGCCCGCATTTGGAGTACTGCGTCCAATATTGGCCGCCGTATCTTAAGAAGGATATGGCGTTAGTCGAGAGGGTTCAGAGGAGAGCAACACGTCTGATAAAAGGTATGGAAAACCTGTCATATTCTGAGAGATTGGAGAAGCTGGGTCTCTTTTCCCTGGATAAGAGGAGACTTAGAGGAGATATGATAGAGACTTATAGGATCATGAAGGGCATAGAGAGAGTAAAGAGGGACAGATTCTTCAAACTTTCTAATAATAAAAGAACAAGAGGGCATTCGGAAAAGTTGATAGGAGACAGATTCAAAACAAATGCTAGGAAGTTCTTCTTTACCCAACGTGTGGTGGACACCTGGAATAGGGCAGAGTACGATACTGGGGTTCAAGAAAGGATTGGACAAATTCCTACTGGAAATGGGGATAGAGGGGTATAGATAGAAGATTACTGCACAGGTCCTGGATCTGTTGGGCCGCCGCGAGAGCGGACTGCTGGGCACGATGGACCTCGGGTCTGACCCAGCAGAGGCATTTCTTATGTTCTTATGGATAAATAGCAGCCTTTTTAGTAATACAGTACTTCCCCGATATTCGTAGGATTTCCGTTCCAGGAACACCCGCAAATCTTGAAAAACCGCGAATACGGTTTTTCATGGGGGAGACTGGAGAGAGCAGTCAGAGAGGCAGGAGAGAGCAGCCGGAGCACCGGCGAGTGAAGGAAATCACTCGCAGTATGCTCCGACCACCTCTTCCTGTACTAAAATCGGGCCTTACCAACCAGGAGCTGCATATTAAAGCAGCTCCTGATTGATGAGGTCCAACTTTAGTACAGGAAAAGGCGGTTGGAGCACATAGCGAGTGTTTTCCTTCACTCACCGGCTACCTTCTCCTGCCTCTCCAGCTGTCTTCTCCTGGTCGGTGGTTCACGGTCGGAAAATACTGCAAATGACCGGGACTGCGAACCACCGACCGCGAATTCGCGGGGGAGCACTGTATCTGAGAGCATCCTGCATAAGTCACATTACACCTATGCATATAGTTTATTTATATAGCTGACAACTCCAGGGGGGTCTGGCAGCGGGTGGAGGAGGGAGAGTCCCGAGGGGAGAAGCTACTTCACGGGTTGGGGAGGTGTCTGACAGGAGGGACTGGGCATCCTTCCTGCCGGCGATGTTCTGGGGTTCCAGCAGGAGGGACTGAGCATCCCTCCTGCCCCCCTGTCTTTGAAGGGGGGGGCACAGGTTGGCACTAAACTTATTGCTGCAGAGAGATCCTTTGCCGTGATAAGCTGGCAACCCGATTCTCTAACCGACGCCTGTGACATGGAGGCCTGTTAGAGACTCGTAGTATACAGAAGCGATTCTATATAGGACACCCATGTGCAATTCTCAAAAGCCACTTAGGCGGCTTCTGAGACTGAGCGTCTTATACAGAATCCAGGCCTCAGTGCTGCCTTTTCATGGATTCTGTGGCTGGTTTCAGAAGGATAGCTACTGTGGGGTGGGTCCCTCAGTGATCACCCCCACTCCTGAAGAATGGCCTGGTATTTGAGTACTGGTACCTTTTTTTGCTAGAAAAATGCACAGTGTATAGCATTTAATATCACCTGAAAGAAGCACTTAAATGTTTAGTATGGTGAAGAACATCTAAGTGCTTTTATAATATCAGGCTCATTACGTTATATTGTGCAGGTTATGTTATATTTATAGACTACCTTCCTTGAATGAGTTCACCCCAAAGTAGCTCATAACAAAATACATCAGTAACAGCACAAAATAGAAATGGATCGATTTGTATGAAAAGGGCTTCTTCAAAATTGTTTCTCTTGTCTGAAATTTACATGTCATTCCACAACAGACACATAGGGCTAGATTTACTAAAGCCCCCTTACCAGTCCGATCCGGTTTCGATCCGTTTCCGAGTCTTGCTGGGCGACCCATTGACTAAAGTCTCCGCATGCAAATGACCTAATCGGAAACATGCCCACAAGCGATCCCAAGGATCGCTAAAGTCCAATTACGACGCATGCGCAGACCATCATTGATGGCTGTACATGCGATCCACGCATGCGCCGTTCTCCTGCACCAGCGAGGTCAAAAAAAGGGGGAGGGGTGGCAAAGTAATGGCAGACATGGTTGAGGGCTGAGCCAGGCCCGATTTTGTCTCCCGATGGGACTCACTGCAGCTTCTTTTAAAAAAGCCGAGGGGGCGTTGGAACTGCCAGACTATGGAACAGAACACAAAACCCGCCCGACTCTCCTGCTCTCTCCTGCCCTTCTCCACAGTGCGAGCCCCTGGTTTTAAAGTGGGACTGCACTGCGGGAAAGGGCGGCAGAGAGCAGGAGAGTCGGGGCAGCACTTTTTCCCACAGACTCAATGGTTTAACAAACGGAGAAACAGACTTGCTGCTTGAACACATGAGGTAGGCAAGGCGGCAGAGAATAGGGTTTTTTCAGGGCTGCAAGGTGGGTATTTTAGGGTGGGAGAGAGCAGGAAAAGAGTGAGTGACTGGTCCTCATCAGTCATTTGGTTTTGGATCAGCCAGCCCAGTCGGTTTGCCTGAAAAATGTTGGTGAATCGCTACCTTCCTAGATTTGCATGCCATTTCCCTCATTTGCATGCGCGGATCGGATCGGGTGCAGACAGGATAAGCCAGAATGTTAGTGAATCGGATCAGGGTCACAAAGGGGTCGCAAACCGATCGGTACACGATCAGTTTGCTTAGTGAATCTAACCCATAGACACCTGCACACTAATGTATTTTAATGTGCTTTATTTTACTCTAAATCAGTGGAGTACCAAGGGGGGGCGGGGGGGCGGTCCGCCCCAGGTGCCAGCCCTGAGGGGGTGTTCCCGGCCTTGCCGTTCAGTCCCCCCCCACCCCCTTCGGGGGGGTGCAGACCTTCAAGGGGGTGCAGGCCTTCAAGGGGGTGCAGGCCTTCAAGGGGAGGACAGGCCTTCAAGGGGGGGACAGGCAGGCAGGCCTTCAAGGGGGGGATAGGCCTTCAAGGGGTGTTCAGGCCTTCAAGGGGGTGCAGGCCTTTAAGGGGGGAACAGGCAGGCAGGCCTTCAAGGGGGGGACAGGCCTACAAGGGGGTGGGACAGGCCTACAAGGGGGTGGGACAGGCCTTCAAGGGGGGGACAGGCCTTCAGGGGGGGTGCCAACCTTCAATGGGGTGTAGGCCTTCAAGGGGGGGGACAGGCCTTCAAGGGGGGGACAGGCAGGCTGGCCTTCAAGGGGGGGGGACAGGCCTTCGGGGGGTACAGGCCTTCGGGGGGTGCAGACCATCAAGGGTGTGCAGGCCTTCAAGGGGGAGAACAGGCCTTCAAGGGGGACAGGCAGACCTTTAAAGGGGGACAGGCCTTTGGGGGGGACCCTGGTTTAGAAGTACACAGAGGGAAGGGGGTGTTCAAAGAGACGTGCATATGCCAAACTTTGGGGGGGGGGAAGAAATAATGGGTCTGAAAATAGAGGAGAGGGAGAGAGATGATGGACCATGGGATTTAGGGAGGGAAGGAACAGAAAGGGAGAGAAATTGGACACAAGGGATGGTGTGGAGGATGGATAGAGATACTGGATAGAAGGGTAATTGGGAAAAGAAAGGGAGTGATGGTGGACTCTGGGGTGGTGAGGAAGGAGGGAGAGATGCCGGATGAAAGGGTAGTTAAGAAAAGGTGGATCTGTGGAGGGAGATGAAAAAAAGGAAAGATACCAGACTTCCTGGGGAGGGAAGGGAAATGGAAAGGGAGGACAGAGTTGGCAGATGGATGGTTAGCATGCAGAAAGAAGAAAGAAGGAGACCCTGGCAAGCAAGTTATCGGAAGAAAACCGGAGCCTTGGACCAACAAGATTTGAAATATAACCAGACAACAAAAGGTAGAAAAATTAATTTTATTTTCTGTTTTGTGATTATAATATGTCAGATTTGAAATGTGTATCCTGCCAGAGCTGGTGTTGGACTGCAAACGTGAGCTAGGATTTAACAGAGAGAGGAAAAGTCCTTTTTGTTTCTTTATTTTATTTACACCACAGCACCAATGTGGTTAGGAGAAGCCAAAGGGGGTGAAAAAGCTATAAAACCCACCAGGAGTTTTGAAAAAAATCACCCAACTGGGCAGGAAAATCGAATTGAAAAACCAATTCAATAGGCTGAATCGAATCAAAATTTTTTTTTTCCTGAATCTGGCAGCATTAGTTTGCGCTACTGTCTTAGACTTTAGGACCTGGGATTGGGGAGAGATGGCATCCTCAGTACTTTATAATGCAAGTGAAACGAGGATTTGGTCAGACTTTTGAAGGGTCTGCAGAAAAAAATATTGTATAGGCCAGGGACATGAGACAGCAGGAAATGGGAACTTTTCTTCCTTCTATTTTTGTGAATGGAAAGGCTGAGGATGTCAGAGAGTTCAGTTAAAATATGTGCTTTATAAGAAAATATAATAATGTGTTTTATAAAGTTTATAGCATAGCTGGCCTACCCAGTAAGGTGTTCCTAGTGGTGGTGGTGGCAGTGTGTCAATGTGTTGAGAGGAAGAGGTGGTCTGGGAAATTCTGCTGAGCAAACTCCGGGCCCATTTCCACCCCCCAGTTAGTCCACTCCACTCAACTGGTTCACACACTGAGTGGGTCTTTGGGTGTTGTTTTGGAATCTCTTCCAGTGTTTATCAGTATCTCCTTCTGGTCCAAGGAAGGAAACTTTGTTATTCTTAGCATTGACCTACAGAATATGTTTGTAACAGCGCTGCTTGTGTGGCATTAGGCTATGTAGTGATCGAAAGAAAAAAACAGACCTTTGCACATTTTTGCACTATATGGTGGGTGTATGAGTGAGATTCACATTTCCTGCACAGCTAAGTCCATGTGAAGTTACCTTGTGCTGTATTTGACATCTCTGTTTGAAAGGAAAGATCTAAACTTAAAAATGAAGTGGCCAGAAGTTATGGTAAAAGCAGATAGTGTAGCTGGTTTTAAGAAAGATTTGGACAAATTCCTGGAGGAAAAGTCCATAATCTGTTATTAAGACATGGGGGAAGTGTCTGCTTGCCCTGGATCGGTAGCATGGAATGTTGCTACTCTTTGGGTTTTGACCAGGTATTAGTGACCTGGATTGGCTACCATGAGAATGGGCTACTGGGCATGATGGACCATTGGTCTGACCCAGTTAGGCTATTCTTATGTTATATTCTCATCTGTAGGGGCCTTTGTTTTCACTTCTTATTTTAATGTATTTTTTTTCTGGGAACTTATCAATGTTTTTTTATAATGGAAGAGAATTAATGTGTGTGGGATGAGGGGGTAACTAATTTCTTCAGCTAAATAATTCAATCCACCTCAACCAGACATAGGAGAACTCACGCACCATTCACACACTCTCCAACCAAAAACGTCAAAAGAAAAAAACAGTTCGACAACCTCCTAGCCATTCGAGCTGCAACACTCGACCCCCAACTCTACAACCTATTGACCTCGACCACAAACTACAAAACCTTCAAAAAAGAAATAAAAACCCTTCTATTCAAAAACACATAAAACCGAACTAACACAATCAGAACTGTCCCAAGCATCACCTGCAACTACTCCATATGTACTTCTGATGTCATGACAATTCAGACATAATTTATGTTATGTTATGTTTGGAATGTAAGAAAATTTTCACTGCCTGTTTCTATTCTGACCATTTATTCCGTTTCATGGCCATTACAAAAAATATTTTTTTCCATGGGGGGGTGTCAAGAAATGATGGGCCCCGGGTGCCACATACCCTAGGTACGCCACTGCTCTAAATGTCTCTTTCTTCAATATTGGTAACAACATATTCTTATCTTAAAAACCTAGAATGTTCTACCTACCTTTCCCATACATTTCCTTAGCTAGAAAATGATGTGCTTAAACAGTGGAAAAGTAAAGAGGAATAATACTGTTTGAATGTAGATCGTCTAACATATTAGCATTAAATAAAGCAGATTTGAAAAGAGATGCACTTAAAGTCTTTCACTTAAAGAATAACATAGTATAGAAAACTTGTAGTCTGCTACCAAATAGAACTGCTAAGTGTGTTCAAGATGATGATCATAGAGATTACCCTCTGAGATAAATACAAAATTCAGATATATTGTCAGTGTCTTAAAATCTCCCTTAAATTAAATCAATGGACTAGAAAGGTACTGGAAAATGAATGGGCAATTTGAAACATAATCTGATGTAATCCATTAAACACAGTGCAATAATAGTAAAGAAACAAGGACCCATATTTTAGACGTCTCCTCAGTGTAAATAGCTGTACTTACATTTGTAGGATTTCATACATGTGTTAATGCTATTTTTAGAATAGGAACTATTTACATGTGATGATACCATGTTTATTTTGACAGGGGCTGTGATAGGGTTAAAGAGTGGTTTGGATGGGCCTAACACACGTGCATGGATTCCTTAGCTTAAGAACATAAGAATAGTCTTACTGGGTCAGTCCAGTATCCCATCTTCACAGTGGCCAAAACAGGGTGGCCAATACCTGGCAAATATCTTCACAGTGGCCAATACCTGGCAAAACTCCCAAAAGTAGCAACATTCTATGCTACCAATCCAGGGCAAGCAAATGATTTCCCCCATTTCTGTCTCAATAGCAGACTATAGACTTTTCCTCTGGGAACTTGTCTAAACCTTTTTTAAAACCAGCTACTGTACATTAACCACTCTTACCACATCCTCTGGCAATGCATTTTAAAGCTTAACTATTCTCTAAGTGAAAAAAAAAAATTAATCCTATTGGTTTATAAAGTATAACGTAAACTTTATTGAGTGTCCCCCTAGTCTTTGTAATTTTTGATAGAGATCTATAAAATCCTGAGTGGAGTAGAAAGGGTAGATGTGAATCACTTGTTCACTCTTTCCAAAACTACTAGGACTAGGGGGCATGCAATGAAGCTACTAAGTAGTAGATTTAAAACATACCATAGAACATATTTCTTCACACAATGTATATATAAACTTTGGAATTCATTTCTAGAGAATGTGGTGAAATCAGTTAGTTTAGTGGGGTTTAAAAAAAGGCTTGGATAAATTTCTAAAAGAAAAAGCTATTATTGAGATGGCTTGAGGAAATCCACTGCTATTCCTAGGATAAGCAGCATAAGATCTGTTGTATCACTTGAGATCTAGCTAGGTACTTGAGACCTGGGTTGGCCACTATTGGAAAGAGGATACTGGGCTTGATAGACCTTTGGCCTGTCCCAGTATGGCAATTCTTATGTTCTTAAGACCCACTCCCTTTTGTATCACCCCGTCCCAATCCCCACCCTTTTCGGTGGAGTCACAGGAAGTGATATCATAACTCTGCCCAGGCCATGCTCCTTTTGCAAGATGGTGGCACTCACTAGTGTTCCTTATAACACTTCCTTTTTCTCAGTACTCACTGTCATCTTGGATGGGTCACATGACAGGAAATGACTTTGATCACTTAACACCACCTCCAATGAACATGTATAGTTTGGTTTCCTGGACCTTTCTTTTTATTTTTAGCCATGCACGCCCTCCCAGCTTGTTTTTTAGTCCTCTGTTTATTTATTTTTTTTACAAAACATACAAATCTGAGTGCTGACAGCTTTCATGTTCCTGTTTCTCTGTGTAAATAAAAAAATGTAAAAGGTTGCAGGATTTTTGTCTTTTTCAGCAGACGTACAGAAACTAAAATAATAATAATAAGTTTTTTCTCTCTCTACACATGTTTTAATAAAACAATGCGCAAACCAACAGTGGAGATGTTCAAAGAAAAGAGGTGAGCTGGTACATTTCACGATTCTGCTTTATTCATTCATTCATTCAATGACTCAACATGTACATGTTTCGGCCAAACTGGCCTGCATCAGGAAACGCAGTTGAGGTTTATGTCATGCTTCGTGTGATAAGCAGGAATAAGCTTATATAGCACTCCAATGATGAAAACAAAGATGAAAACCTTCTGCTGTCGTGAGAAACCTCAACTGTGTGACTGAATTTAAACATAAATATAATGAGTGAGGTAAACTCCATCAAACTGAAACTTAGGGCTCCTTTTACAAAACCGCGCTAGGGCTTTTACGTCCGGAATAGCATGTGCTAAATTACCACACGCGCTAGCTGCTACCGCCTCCTTTTGAGCAGGCGGTAGATTTTCGGATAGCGTGCACTAATCCAGTGTGTGCGTTAAAAACGCTAGCGCACCTTTGTAAAAGGAGCCCTTATTAGGACTACCATGAAATAGTTAAAAAAAAATAATTATTAATAGCACTGAAATTCAAATAATACTTATGAAAAACCTAATAAGCATACATCAGACCATTCAAATAACATAAATATGATGTTAATGCTTTTGTACAATACAGCTTATCATATAGGCGAGGAGCCTAATGGAGATAGTAGATGGGGGGAAAAATGAGTGATACAGAATCCGTTAGCATAAACAGTTTGTATAGGAAGCTTATCCAAGTGCAGAATGAATGCATAGTGAATCACCCTATATACAGTAGTAAGGGCTCGGGTAAAGAGTCAAACTTTTACTTGCTTCCTGAACTGGAGCATATAGACCCCAATTGTATATATGTTGCCTAAAAAATCAGTGCCAGGTAGTGAGGGTGCTAAGCACAATTCTATAAAAGATAGGCATACTGTATTGATTTTTGCTTAGCACCGCCTAAGCCAGGGGTGTCCAAACTGCGGCCCCATGAAGTATTTTGTGCGGCCCAGGTTGAGGGCGATGCAGTGTTTTCCTCTGCTGCCCCGGGTGTTTACTGTCTTGCCGGCTCCCTCCCCTGTCTTGCTGTAGCGTTTGCGCGTTTGTGCAGCCCCAGAAAAAAAATTTTCAGCCAATGCGGCCCAGGGAAGCCAAAAGGTTGGACACCCCTGGCCTAAGCAGTCTTAGGCATCATTAGGTATTCAAACTTTAGGTGCACTATATTTATGCTAGAGTTTTCTTGGTCTAAATATATTTTTTAAAATTTCTAACCCACTTAAACCTAAGCGGTTTACATACAACATACATAATCAGCAGAGAAAAACACATATATAGATAAATAGAAAATAGAAAAATATTTCTAAAACATTTACAATCAGAAACTCAATTCAATCAATGGTGCCTATGTCAAGAACAAGATGTTGAGAATGTTTAATGTCCGTTGGCTTAAGGATTGATTCTGACCCCTGAATTAATTGCATTTTGTTCTTTGACTGACCCCTGATGCTGGCATTGTACACTGAAACACGGCTCGTGTTGGATCAATAAAGACAAGTCCTTGTTCATTGAGGCTCTTTGTGGGGTTTTTTTTTTTTTTCTATAATATGCTATAACTTGTAAACATGCCCATTATCTGCCCCTATCTATGCCCACTTTTAAGTAGGCACTTTGGACTAGACAACTACTTTTTTTTAGAATTTTGTTTTCTAGTGAGGCGTCTAACTTTCAATTAAGTCCAAATAAAGCCAATTAAAGGGATGTTCAGTGATAATTATTGGCAATGATTAAGCCTATTAATCAATTATGATAGGGCCTACATTAGTAGGTGCATAATTTTATATAGAATGTATAGAATTTGGCTGTTAATGCCTTTTAATTAAGAGGCAGTAAGTGGTCCAGCATTAACAGAGTCTTAGGACTCCTTTTATCAAGGCACGCTACGGGGATTAGCGCGTCGGACATTTCATCACGCGCTAACCCCCACGGCAGCCTAAAATCCTAACGCCTCGTCAATGGAGGCATTAGGTACTAGCGCAGCAGGTGGTTTAACGTGCGATATTCCGTGCGTTAAACTGCTACCGCGCCTTTGTAAAAGGACCCCTTAGTCAGTTAGCACCCATTAAGTGAAACTCTCTACCTGGATAATACTTCCATGCCAATTCTCTGCCCGTTCCATGCTCCCTAGAACAAAAAGTCAACTCGCAACTCTGCCTTTTTTTTGCTTCTTTTCCAAATCTATGGGACTCCCTTTCAAATCAGTTACGCTCTGAGCTTACATATTCAAAATTTAGAGCTACATTAAAAACTTAGGGCTCTTTTTACGAAGGTGCGCTAGCGTTTTTAGCACGCATAGCATTGCCACATGCGCTAACCCTGCGCTACGCGCCAAGAACTAACACCAGCTCAATGCTGGCGTTAGCATCTAGCACGCGCGCTAAAACCGATAGCGCAGCTTAGTAAAAGGAGCCCTTACCTTTTTGGATTGGCATTTTCCTAATGCATGCATGTTAGTCTATGGACGCGTTAGCTTTTAGCGTGCACATAGATTTAACGCATGCTAAAAATGCTTAGCGCACCTAAGTAAAACAGGGGGTTAATAATTTTAGATTTTTAATTTTTTAATTTTAATATCTTTATTCATTTTCAAACTTACAATAAGTGTATCAATATATTAAAACAAATTAACTATAAATATATCACTTAATATTCATCAATAATACAAATGATATGTTCTTATCTCCCACCCTTTCATATTATACATTCAAATACTTTGTCCAATATGTAAAAATAAAATTACCCTCCCTCCCCCTTCATAATTGAACCTGTAAATTTAAGGGAAAAATGTCATCTTATCAGTAAAATATTTTGTTAATTTTTTTATTTTTAGGTAACAGACTATGCTGCGACTATTAGACTATTTTTTTTATTATCTGTTCTTTAAATATTGGCATTCTTTTCCTTTTTTAGACTTTGTTGTAAACCTCACTGATGTTATAACAAAAAGCAGTATGTAAAAACTAATAAACATAAAAAGTAGTTTACTAAGGGCTTCTTTTATCAAGGTGCGCTACGGGGGTTAGCGCGTCGGACATTTCATCACACGCTAACCCCCGTGGCAAGGTAAAATACTAATGCCTCGTCAATGGAGGCGTTAGCGGCTAGCATGGCAGGCGGTTTAACGCACGGTATTCTGTGCGTTAAACCCATACCGCACCTTGATAAAAGGAGCCCTAAAAGGACTCTTATGAGGAAGCACTGATCAAATTTTGGATAACTGAAAGCCTGAACTATTATGGTGCAGGAGAATCCGGTTCTTTGAAGTGTGTAGGTTCATGATCAAGTGTGTAGGTTCATGATCATTTTGACTTTAGACTACTCTTGAGGGTAAATAGATGTTATTCATACAATTATTAATAAAAGGTGTAATTATTTTCTGTACCCTGTAATCTGGCACAAATCCTCTGGAATGAAGCAGATTAGAAATGTTTAAAATTAAATTAAACATGCTACTTTTGTTTGGACCCTGTTGCTGGGGAAGTTTTATTGGTTCAACTGGGAATATTCCATTTGAATATGGTTATAACTCTTAGGGCTCCTTTTATCAAGGCGCGCTACGGGGGTTAGCGTGTCAAACATTTTATCACGTGCTAACCCCCATGGCAGCCTAAAATCCTAATGCCTTGTCAATGGAGGTGTTAGGTACTAGTGCGGCAGGTGGTTTAACGCGCCGTATTCCGCGTGTTAAACCGCTACCGCGCCTTTGTAAAAGGACCCCTTAGGGCTCCTTTTACTAAGGTGCGCTAGCGTTCTTAGCACGGGCTACATTGCTGCACGTGCTAACCCTGTCAAAAACTGCCGCCAGTTCAATGGTGGTGTTAGCGTCTAGTGTGCGCGGCAATGCAGCGCACGCTAAAACCGCTAGCACAGCTTAGTAAATGGAGCTCTTAGGATTTTTAAAATATGGATCTCTGACGCATCGTGATCCCCGTTCCTTTTATGTTGTCCCTCTTTTCCAACTCTTTCTTCTGCAAAAATTGTATTTCCTCCCCTCTTTTCATTCTGTTTCATGTTTCATGCTTCAAAAATCTGGCCCATTATTTCTCAAAATTAAATAGCAAAAATGTGCAATCCTAAAAAATTATTATTCTATTCTTTTAAAAAAAATTACATAAAATGAATACAAGAGAATGCCTTTAATTTGCGTTCCAACTTTCTACTGTAAGCACACATGGCAATCACGTTCCTAGAGTACTTTTTTTTTTAATGAAAAGAAAATAAATCATCAGCGAGGTGACATTATTAGCATAAAAGTCATTCTGATAAACTTTTTTTAACAAGCACTGTACTTGAACAATGCAATGTTTATTTACTATGAAATTGATTAATGCTTCTATATGCTCTATTCTTGTTCACTGAAATGAGAAAATGGTTAAGCCTCTGAATGGAAACTTACAAAGGATGTTTGAAAGATGTTCTAATTTGATAGGACTACAAGAGCAAAATTGCCCACATCTGGTTACCTTACCCAGTAATAAATTTATGATTAAAACTGAACTATGCTTAAGCACTTAATTGACCATGTAATTACTAAATATGCTCCAAGACTGCTATTAAAACAAAAACCTCATAGAAATTACTAGATAGCCACATGTTGACAATTTCTAAATAAAATTTGTATTCCATTATAATGCAATGCTTTTTTTTTCTGCCAATGTGATGATCCATGAGAAATGGATATGAAAATAGTAGAACTAAATCTACACTACTGAGAATTCAGTTCATGTTTATGTTATATTTCCTCCCCGATATAAATTAGGACAGCTTTTTATAACAGGACACCTATAAATACCATTATGTAACTTTTTATTTTTGTTCCTGGGTAATAAATTAATTGCCTATGCAACAAAAGTATAGAAAATGGCTATCATCCCCCTCAAACTTTGTTTTTGTGAATAGGACATTGATATTTTTAAATTTGCCTTTTTTGTACAACATTCCAGATTGATTCCAAACTGAGTAAACTTAAAGGCCTTTTTTACTAAGAAGACCCTGGAATGCAAGGAATGACTCAAAAACTAAAAAGGAAGGATGAATCGAATTGGAACAGCTTTGTCACAGTGGTTTGGGGCTTCCTGGGAAATCACAAGGCCAAAACCTACCGTGATTCCCCCAAAATAAGGTAGTTTCTTATATTAATTTTAGACCCAAAACACACTAGGTCTTATTTTCGGGTTATGCACTCTCCCTTCCTCTCCTTCACCCCAATTCTTCCTCTTTCCTTTCTCTCCCCCACATATGCAGCATCTTTCCTCACCTCCCTCCCATCCCTCATGCAGCAGGACCCTTGCCCAGCTTCTATCCTTCCCTCCCTCCAATCCCTTGTGCAGCAGAACCCTTGCCCAGATTCCCTTTCCTCCCTCCCATCCCTTGTGTAGCAGAACCCTTAAGCGAGCACCCCCCTGAGCACCCGCCTCCGCCACACAGCCAAACACCCATCCTTCCCTCCCTCCCATCCAAATCCTGCCGACCACGAGCAAAACCTACATACCTCCCTAAGCAGCGTTGGACCGGAAGCACTCTAAACAAGTAGCTTTGGCCTTATCTGCCCATGAATTCACTCTGCTGCGTTACTGATGATGTCATAAGTAATGTGGCAGAGTGAATTCATAGGCAGACAAGGCTGAAGCAGCCTGCTTAGACTGTTGCCGGCCTGACGCTGCTTAGGGAGGTACCTTATGTAGAGCTTGCTCGCAGTTGGCGGGGTTCGGATGCGAGAAAGGGAAAGATGTAGGTTTGGCTGTGTGGCGGGGTAGGTGCTCAGTGGGGGGCGGTGCTCACTCAAGGGTTCTGCTGCACAAGGGATGGGAGGGAGGGAAGGGAAACTGCTGGCGAATCCTGGGACTAGGGCTTATTTTCGGGGTAGGTCTTATATTTGGGGAAACACGGTATGTGGAATTGATTGAGAATCTGGTGAAGAATTACAGTAAAATGGGCTGTAGGATGTCTCTTAAAGTCCAAGTCTTTGATGCTCATCTTGAGACATTCAAACAGTACATGGGAACTTACTCAGAGGAGCAAGGTGAATGCTTCCACCAAGATATACTGGATTTTGAATGCCACTATCAAGGACAATATAATAAGAACATTATGGGAGACTACATCTTGGAACTGATTCATGAAAATGACACAATATAATTGTAATTCTAAAAAAATACTCATGTCTAAATCTTCTGTGGTCATTTTTTATATACTTTCAATATAAATACATGTTAATTATTATTCATATGTTGCTTTTTATGGTTTCAGAAGAATGAAAAGATGAAAAGTCAGTGTTTTCACATTTTAAATAACGTATTTTTCGCTCCATAAGATGCACCTGACCATAAGACCCACCCTATATGTAGAGGAGGACAAGAAGAATAAAAAATTCTGAACCAAATTCTCCATGCCAGGCTCTGCACCTAACGCCACACTGCTTGCCAGGCTCTGAACCCGGTACCCCCCTCTGGTGGTCTAGTGGTAGGCCGGGACAGGGCACAGAGAAGGCAGGCCTAGTGGCCTAGTGACAGGCTGGCAGGCAGGCCCCATACCCCCCATGTACCACCCTAGTACCTTAAATCATCCCCCCACGTTCCCCAGTACCTTTTTTAATCATCCTCCCGTACCTTTAATCATACCCCCTTGTAGCTTTTTAATCATACCTCCTTGCACCTTTTTAATCATATCCCCTCTTGTACCTTTAATCATACCCCTTTTCTAGCTTTGTAATCATACCTTCCTTGTAGCTTTTTAATCATACTCCCCTTGTACCTTTAATCATACCCCCTTTGTATCTTTTTTTATCATAGCCCTCTTTGTACCTTTTTAATCATACCCCCCATTTGTACTTTTTTTATCATAGCTCCCCTTGTTCCTTTTTAATCATTTTCCCCCCTTTGTACCTTTTTTTATCGTACCCCCTTTGTACCTTTAAAAAAACACTTGTACCTTTTTACATTCTTCCCTCCCTCCCTCCACAGCTCTGCATTATTTTCCGGCAGCAGGCACGCAAGTCAGGAGGCCGCAGGTCAGGCATGAGCTTTCCGCATTCCTGCCTGGACCTGCACCGCTTTCTGAATGGCTGCCAGCAGTTCTCGCGAGTCCCGCGAGAACTGCTGCCAGCCATTCAGAAAGTGGTACAGGCCCAAGCGGGAGCGTATAAAGCTTGGGCCTGACCGCCACGCTCCTGACTGGCATGCCTGCTGCCAGAAAATAATGCAGAGCCGTGAAGGGAGGGATATACGCTGGACCACCAAGCTTGAAAAAGGTACGGTGGTATAGACAGCGGTGGCGGAGAGGGGGTTTGTTTTTAAAAAAGTGTGCGGCAGCGGCAGCGAGGGGTGGTCGCAATTGTACAGGGGGGCGCTGAGGCAGTATTTAAAAAGGTGGTGTTGCTGAAAGGTGGTATGGCCGCAGGAGGGGTTGCAATTGTACGGGGGGCGGTGAGGCAGTATTTAAAAAGGTGGTTTGGCTAAAAGGTGGTGCGACTGCGGGGGGGGTTTGCAATTGTACAGAGGAGAGTGGCGGGCGATGTTTAAAAAGCTGGTGCGCTGGGGGTGATTTGCAGCCATGTGGGGGATTCAAATTTTTCACCTTCGCTTCATAAGACGCACTGAGATTTCTACTCACTTTTGGGTGGAAAAAAAGTGTGCCTTATGGAGTGAAAAATACATTAAGTAAATTGCAAAATTTGACTATCCTGGTCACAAGAGCAGACATTGTCTGGAAATAACAAACATTTTCTATACATTTTAGGCATGAGTGATTAGGAAATTATGCCCAGGAACAAAAATTGTATTACATAGTGGTTTGGCTAAAGATCTGTGGCTGTCTACATATGGAACATTGGGAGTGCCTTTGGTTTTTTTTATATGATGGGGTACAGATTCCCATTCAGTTTGTTATTAGTATTACTGGACTCTGTCATTTTCAGAACCATATTGCAGCAGTGGTGAAAACTCTGTTCTTTAAAATTCATCTAGTGTTGAGACTTCAAGATTTCTTATCTCCAACTAATTTTCGACAGGTTATGCAATGTTTTGTGCATCTAAATCCAGACTACTGCAATGCCCTGTTGTGTGGATTACCTCAGAAGTTGTTAAGGGCATTACAGGTAGCCCAGAATGTGGCAGCACGTGTGATTGGAGGCACAGCATTATTGGTCTCCATTATTGGTTGACTTGCCCTGGCTTCCAGTTTTCTCGAGGATACAGTTTAAGACTGTGGTTCTGGTTTACAGGGCATTACGTCAAGAGCTGCCTTCTGTTGTGGCTATACCTTATGTTCCCCTTTGTTCTTTGTGCTCACTGTCTATGCAGCTGTTGGAAATACCATCATTATGACAGATTTACAAGGTTTCAGTGCACTCTTGGGCATTTTGTGTGGCAGGCCCTCGGTTGTGGAATGCTCTCCTGGGATTAGTTTGTCAAGCAACTTCATTTTTACTTTTTCATAAATATTTGAAGACATATTATTTTTAAAAAGCCTTTTCTTGTTATGATGAGATAGTGCTGCTGCTGGAAATGTGCTGTTTTGTATATTTGCTTATATATTGTGCATGTGTTTATATAACCTGCACAGATTTGGGGATGTGTGGGATATAAATATTTTTTAAATAAATAAATGTGATGCCCATTTTATAAAGACAAATAAACCTCAAACACGTCAGAACACCCAAAATTATTTTAAATTGTTTCATTTTTTAAGAAAAACTTCATGTTAAATTTAAATAGATTCTACCCAATATTTAGACAGCGGCAGTCAGTGTTTTCTTAAATGCTGACCATCACTGACTAAATTAGCCCTGAATATTCAGTAGTGGGCCACGTGCAAGCAGCAGCAATACATATCCAGGGCTAATTTTTTAGGGGACGGCCAGCGGAACTTATTTGGGTCTGCATTAAAAGAAAACAACAACAAAAAAAATTATTCTTTCCCTCAGATTCTCCTTCCTGACCCCCCCCCCAATGAGCTCCATAGGCCCCTCTAATACCCCATCACACATACATACACACACAGGTCCCCTTCCTCCTTATCCCCATCCCTCACCTACCAGTCAGAATAAGTCTCCTCAGGGCCTGCCTGACCTCCTTGGTGGTACATTGGGGAGATTGAGGCAGGAGTGAAACCTATTTGTTCCTGCCCCCATAGCAGCTTCCTGAAAATGGTCATGGTACTTATATTACTTAAGGGGAAACAACCCGCAAAGGAAGCGGTGGGGCCGTTGGATAATCGTGGAATAAAAGGAGTGCTAAATGAAGATAAAGAAATCGCCAACAAACTGAACACATTTTTTTTTTTTTTTTTTTTTTTTTAGTTCAATATTTTTTATTGATTTTTTTTTTGAAAAAATATAGGGAACAGTTCAAGTACATGGTATCAAAATATAAAACAAAACATTTAGTATAACTAATATTCAGTTACATTGTGCAATGTAGAATTGAATCGTTTTAAAAGATCTAAAGTACTAGGACTGTTCATGAAAAATTAGTAAAAGGAAAGATAAGAGGAAAGAGAAATTGAAGGAAGAAAAAGAAGAGGAAGAGAAAGAAGAAGAAGAGAGGAGTGTCTATGAAATAGATTTAACATTTGAGTCCAGGAATTTCCAGGGTGATTTACATTGTATCAAATTTTTGGAAAGTCGAATTATATTTTTCTTTTCATAAGCATAAGATTCAAATTTATGATACATGCTCAAAGAATTCCACCAGAAGGTATAATTTAGTAATGAAGAGGACTTCCAATTTTTCAAGATGTGCATAAGGGCAGTCACAAACATTGCATCAATGAGTTTAGGAGGACAGTTAGACTGTGTAAAACAAGGGTGTTGAGATCGGAGAATTATAGTGTCAAAGGAAATTTCTTCTGAACAATTGGTAATTGACTTTATGGTGTCCCAAATGCACGTCCAAAAGGAACGAACTTGAGCACAATGGAAAAGCATGTGATCAAGAGTCCCAACTTCTTTCATACAGTTCCAACATATAGAGTCTTGTTTTAGGTTAGCTTTCCACATCCGAAAAGGTGTCCATACCGCATTCCACATAATGAAGAACATTGATTGTGAGACTCTGGATGATAAAAGAGGTCGGTTTGTCGAGGACCAAAAGAGTTCCCAGTCAACATCAGAAAGTGAGGTTGTCAGCATAGGTTCCCAATGTTTCATGGAATGAGAGGAAAATGTAAAAGAGTGATCTCTTAGAATACTATAAAAGAGAGATATCGCTTTACCTTTTGATATAGCCAATGTGGACCAGTGATACAAAGTGTGAGTGGATGTCATATAATCAAAGCGTATAGACATAGAAGATAACATCTCAGTAAGAGAAAGCCACTGTGAGTAAGCAGAAGGAGACAACGAGTAAGTAGAGCAAATTGTGTCAAAGGGAACAAACGAAGTGAGAGTGGTTATCTGATGGAGAGACCACAAACCAGCCCGCTGCCACCTCTTCCATGAAAGAGATTTACTATTGATTTGGATTTTGGGGTTGTTCCAAATGGACAAGAGTGGACTGTCTTTAATTGAAATCTCTGCGATTGTGTCTAGTATATGAAGGGCATGCTGCGTTGCACTCAATAAGGAGTATTTTCTCAAGAGTTTGGGTACTGGCACCGTCAACAAGCATGAAACATGTAGTGGTGCACATAAAAATCGTTCCAGGTCAAACCAGGTTGGTGAATCTTGGGTATTAGTGTTAGTAATCCAGTAGGCTCCATATTTGGCCAATGATGCGATATAATAAAAATGAAAATCAGGTACATTCAGACCCCCATTAATTTTAGAGGCTTTCAGTTTGTCGAGAGCAATACGAGGTTTTTTGTTATTCCACACAAAGTCAGATATTTTCTTATTCAACCAGTGAAAAAATTTCTTCTTGCATAAGGAGGGAAGCATTGAGAGGGTGTAGTTTATCTGAGGAGTAAGGGTCATTTTGATGGAAGCTATTCTGAACACATTTTTTGCATCTGTATTTACCTAAGAAGATGTACACATCGTACCCATCAGGCTATATGCTGGAAACAAAGAAGAGAAACTGACAGGATTGAAGGTCAGTCTAGATGAGGTATGCCTGATACCTGAGGGATTAAAAGAGATGATTTCTTTGCTGCCCTGTGCTTCCTGCAGCAGCGGCTGCTCTTTCTTTGCTGCTCATCGGGCAGGCACAGCAAGAGACGGACCCCTGACGTCACCGTGTCTGTTTCCAACAACTTAAATGGTGTTATATGTAGGACTGGACTACTTTCCCCAGATATAAGTTCTAATCCTGCACAGCCCAGTCCTAATAAGCAATGACCCAGGCCATGTATTATAAAAAAGAAAAAAAAAAATAGAAGTTTTTATTTACAGTGCATTCTAATGTAAACACACAAGTGAATCAGAATTATGGACAATTTATGCAGCTTGGAGGAATGAAAGAAACATGCTTATCTACCAAGTATTTAGAGAAAACACACACCAGCCCTCGCTGAGCCCCCAAAATAGGCTGCAAACACTACCCCATAGCAATAACAGAGATGGTTTACTATACGGCAGTAAAGCCTCCTGGAAAGATGTATGGACAGTGGGAGGTAGGTGATTCATGAAATCCAGATGAACATTGTGGCATTGGTCTCCATACCTAAAGAAGGATATAAAACTGCTAGAAAGGGTGCAGAGATGAGCAACGAAGCTAGTGAAAGGTATGGAGAACCTGGACTATGAGGAACGACTTAGGAAACTGGGGTTGTTCTCCCTTGAGAAGAGGAGACTGCGAGGGGATCTGATCGAGACTTTCAAAATACTGAAAGGATTCGACAAAATGGAGCAGGGAAAGCAGTTATTTACAATGTCCAATGTGACACGAACAAGAGGACATAGACTGAAGCTGAGGGGGGACAGGTCCAGGACAAATATCAGGAAGTTCTGTTTCACGCAGCGAGTGGTGGACACCTGAAATGCTCTCCCAGAGGAAGTAATTGCAGAAACCACCGTTCTAGGATTTAAGGGTAAACTAGATGCACATCTCCTTAAGAGTGGCATAGAGTGATATGGGTAAGGGTAAATTAGATGCACTTGAGAAGCATACGGTGATATGGGGACTAAAACTATGCCAGGGTACACCTGGCGGGGCCTCCGCATGTGCGGATCACCGGACTTGATGGACCCAGGGTCTGATCCGGAGATGACAATTCTTATGTTCTTATGGTGTTAGGCGTCATAAAATGCCTCCATAGGTACAATTCATGTATAAGATAGGTGCTGGACCTGTAGGCCTTGAAAACCCTGGCCTACATTTCCGGTGCCTATCTTTCCCAAAGGTGTGATTCTATAAAAGGTGCTGTTGCGATTGATACTCGATTGGCAGTTGTTTTTAAGGCGGCTGACGACGATGGCGCCGTTTATAGAATCCAGGTCAAATGCCTTAATTTGTACACATATGTGCAAAATAGGCATGCTAATATTTACACCAGCCCTGGAGGTGGTGTATTGAGCTAATGCCTTTATGCACATGCTTTCCTGTACATCTGCACTAGCATTGTATAAATTCAAGTAGATACGTACTTGTCTTTATAGACAGCATAAAATAGTCATGTGGAAATGTGTTAACTAAGCATGACTATAAAATTACCCTCATACATTTGGCCAGTTTTTATTCTCTGGAACAGAGCATTAAAAAAAAAAGTACTTATACAATCAGCACCCAATACTGAGCTCATAAGTGGTTTTCATAATCAACCCCTAAATTCCTAAGCCATATTAGTAGCTAGGTACAAAGGGTTGTTTCTTTTTTGTTCTGCATGTACTTCATTTTATTTAGGTCATTATCTCCAATGAAGCAAGAAAGCAAGCAGAAACCCACTGAATATAAAGGAACAAGCACAAAGCTAATGGAGTGTAGAGGAGCTTGTAAGGATTTCAAAAGAAATGGATCATGCAGTGACAGTACATTAATGACGATCCCAGGTGTACCATGACGAGAAACCTCTACAGGCCCATGCAACTCTTGTTTCTGCACAATACACACCTTCTTAATCTCCTTTACCCTCTCTTCTCTCCCTTTCCCTTCGTCCCTTCCTCCTCTCTCTCCTCTTTTTCTCTCCTCTTCCTCTCCCTCTTACCTATCCACCTCCTCTCTCTTCCTCTTCTTTCTCTCCCCTCTTACCTCTCTTTACAGTCGCCTTGAGCCTGTATAGGTATGAGCGATGCACAAATAGAAGATTTGATTCGATTAGATTCTTGAATGTGTAGCAAATGTGAACAGTTTATTTTCTAACTGCTCTTTACTCTATAGACATGCTTCTTCACTGCACAAAACATTAGGTGCATGTAAATTTGTTTCCTTGAAAAGTGCAGGGAGATGTGGTGGTATGGGAAGCATTCCTATTAGAAAAGTATTTGCTGCTGCTTTCATATATTTTTAGCAGTGGAGATGCATAGATATTTAATAGATACACATAGAAATGTACAATATGAATTACTTTGGCTGATGAGACTTGTTTGAAATGCCTAGATTTGTCTCTTCTGTTCTATTCACTGATCTATCAGTTCCTGACTGGTTAACAGAACTTGCCACTAACAGTTTAAAAAATCTGTTCCCTAAAATTTGCAATTGGGACTTCTTAAAATCGCCTGCATAACTAAACCACAAATAGATTTTTTGAAAATATATTTAAGGAAGTATTACGACTACTATTTATCTTTTCTATAGTTCTGAAAGGCTTATGCAGCACTGTACATTTAACATTCAATAAACGGTCCCTTCTCAGAACAGTTTACAATCTAATTGGGACAGTATATATAAATATGTCAATTATTTGAATAGTCACATGGGTAAAACATTAAAAGTATATACTAATAAACAACAAATGAGCAGTAAACTTTAACATATGCTATAACTCTTTACTTTCACATTCTCCAAAAATCATTTCTCTTTAGTTCTATCAGTCCAAAAATCTGAAGGATCATGCTTGAAAACTTTATCATCAGAATTTAGATCAAAAGATGGGGGTGGGAGGAGAGGAAGAGGAAGTTATTTTGCTTTTCATTTGGATAATTCATAGCAATAAATTTCATTATCCCTTAGCATTTTGTACTATCAGGAGCAAATTCTATAAACAGCGTCCCGATTGTAGGCGGCGATAGGTGTCCTACTGCTGTCTAACCAGCCATTCAGGACTTACATTAAAAAAAAAATCCTCCCGAGGCAGGCTGCCTACATTGGAGGTGCCTCCGGGAGCTTAGGGAGGTGTGCAAGCCCGCCTAAGCTTGCCTAAGGCTAGGCGTGGATGTGGTTTGGCATGGAAGTAGCCTTAGGTGGACCTAGGCAGTCCCTCTTACCTGGCAACCCCCCCCCTAACAATTGCGGCAGGAGGGATGCCCAGTCCCTCCTGCCTGGCACCCCCACCCCTAACGATTGTGGCAGGGGGGTGTTCCAGCAGGAGGGATTAAGCACCCCCCAGCCGGCAATCTTCAGAGGGTTGGGTGGTGGGGGTGTTCTGGCAGGAGGGATTGGGCACCCTCCTGCCAGTGATCTTGGGGGTGGATGGTGTTCCGGCAGGAGGGATTGGGCACCTTCCTGCCGGTGATCTTCAGGGGGGCATGTTCCGGCAGGAGGGATTGGACACACTCCTGCTGGTGATCTTTGGGGGGTGGGGGTGTTCTGGGCAGGAAGGATTGGGCATCCCTCATGCCACGTTTGTTAGGGGGGGGGACTGGTGACCGCAGCCACGGCTGCTATACTTATCATGGCAGTGAGATCCCTTGCAGTGATAAGTGTAGCGGCCGTGTCTACTTACAATGTAGGCCAGCATTTTGCTGGCCTACATTGTATGCATCTCCCGCTGGCCTAGGGAGGCGTGTACATCTGCCTAAGTTCACCCAAGGCTACATCTAGCCTTAGGCGAGCTTAGGCGGGCTTGCAGGACTCCCTATGTTCCCGGAGGCGCCTCCAATATAGGCAGCCTGCCTGGATAGCTTTTTTAAAAAAAAACAAAAAAAAACATGCGTCCCGATTGGCTGGTTAGACAGCTGTAGGACACTTACAGCTGCCTACAATCGGGACGCAGTTTACAGAATCTTGGTCAAAAGTTTTGCAAAGGCCTAAGTGATGCAACCATTTAATACAGCTATTTTGAACTGATATTAAAATATTGATATATATCAATAAGATAAACACACATATTTTTAAATCTGTAGTTTTATGATGGATCTGGTTACTATGCAAAACAGAAATATGTATTTAGAAATCAGAACATTGTGATTCTAAACAACACTCTAACTTCACACATTCTGCAGTCTTTTAATTTTTCAATTCAAAAAATAAGCAAGCGAGACCATTATTCTTGGAAGTAGTTAGACTAATAAAATACATTTCCTTTCTGCAAGAAAATGAAGATTGCATTGTGCTATTAGCTTGTGCTTCATTTCTTGAGTTTTCTGTGTGCATGTTATGGAGAACTCCTCAATGCCCCAAGGGGCTATGCCAGCTTGAAGTTAGTTATCATAATCTGATGCAGTGCACTGTCAGAAAAACACTGTCAATCTACCTTCACCTTCAAAATACTGAATTTTTAAGTTGCTTAATAAGGAGCTTTTTCCTATTTAATGAATCATTTTTTATGTGGTGTCTGGAGTTACAGGTGCTGCCGTCTCCTTCTAGTAATAATACAATCACAATCAATTGTCATTACTTAATTTTTAAGGTAAAAAATAGTTTGAGTGAAAACTTAGTGTTTTCAAATGTCATAGTATCTACCTCTCTTATTCTCAGCCAGATATCTGTTAAGTCTGTGTTATCTCACTTCCAAAATTCAATTTGCATTTGTCATCCAAAGAACTTTTCCTCCAAAGCTGCTGTCTGGTAAATAGCTGGAGGAAACATCAGTAGATTGGACTAAGAGGGTGTATAAGTGTAATTATGGGTGATGACAGTAAAAGGGCCAGCTGAGAGAAGATATCAGGGAAGACAAAATCAGAAGATGGTATGGAAGGTTGTTGGAGTACCTGAGGTCCAATAAAGAAAAGTGAAAGCAAATAATAGTAAGTGAACTCAGAAAGGAAATTTTGAAAATGGTATTATAGACAGGGTGCAACCTGAAAGAGAATTTTGAAGTAATGAGAAAAGCAATATGAAGAGGAAAAGAGAGAGGCAGGGGGTAAAATATATTATAGAGAACAGTATTAAAATTCTCATCCATTTATGTGGCTTTTAATTTCTACGGAATCAAGGTTTGAGGCTTATGGATTTAAGCTTATAACTGATTGTTTGAGTCACAGTACTCATACCCATAAGGACAAATGTTATTTATACATTTAAAATGCTTATGTCCAGGCCAGAAGTATATATATGTATGTGCCAGCTGACATATGTACTTGCTTAGCTCTGGTGTCTGTGCTGGTTGAAACAAGGCCTAGTGTGGTCAGAAAACAAAACAAAGAACAGTAAGTCTGGCAGTTGTGAGGACTGAAAAAAAGCTCACAAATCTGTGGCTCATAGGCAAACATAAAGAAACTCAAGAGAGAGGAAAGGCAGGCCCACATCCCCTCTGGTAATGTTACAGTGAATGACATCTAATTATTAGGGATATGCATTGCAAAAAAATTCAGTTTGTTTTTTGGAAGAATTTTGAAATTGCCCATTTTTTCAGTTCATTTATGATTTATTTAACTTAATATACCACAAAATCATGGGACAGCACAGCAAAGCAGTTTAAACTTCAAATAAATCAAAAACAGACAAGAACTCCAAATTGGGAGAGGAAAAGGGTACAGACGCAAAGAGGGAAGACAACAAACAAATATCCTCAACTGAAGCATCATGAAACACCTGTTCACCCATGAACCTGCTCCTCAGGGGATGCTAAAGGCTTGTTGGAACAGGTATTTTTTTAACGCAGCCATAAACTGTAGAGAACAGTGTTCAATGCAGAGGACTGAGTGTAGACTCCAAGTGGGCTAGATGAGGGGAAAGGTCACACAAACTGCCATCGTGTAAAGACCAAAAAGTAAATGCTGGAGTGTAAGTAGTAATAATCGACATCAATAATAATAATTTTATTCTTATATACTGTCAAACCCATTATAGTTTGAGACGGTTTACAAAATCATCAGAAATACATACATACAGGATAAAAAGAAGTAAAATAATTAATCCTTAGGTTACAAATTGATTAAACAAATTAGTTTTTACTGATTTTCTAAAACTAAAGTAGGATGAGGAATGCATAATAATATTACCCAGCCAATCGTTCAATTTACTTGCCTGGATAGCAAGAGTTCTGTCCAGAAATCTTTTATTCCAGGCCTTTACTGTTGGATAAGTGAACAAATTAATTCTGCGTGTAGGCCTGTTAGAACAATCCAAAATAAAATGAGAGATTAAATACGCAGGGGCCAAGCCAAATATTAATTTAAAACAAAGTCAAGAAAATTTAAACAAAACTCTTGTTTCCAGCGGCAGCCAGTATAATTTTTGATAATAGGGACTGATATGTTCCCATTTTTTAAAACCAAAAATTAGTCGAACTGCCTAATTTTGAATAACTTGAAGTTTTTGAAGAGTTTCTTAAGAGTTCCCAAATAAATGATGTTACAATAGTCAAGCATACTTAAGATGGAAGATTGAGCCAGCAAACAAAATGATATTGCATCAAAATATTTTCTTTTTTTTAAATAATTTTTATTGATAGTGCAACCAACAGCAAAGACAGGAAAACAATAGCCATAGCACAAGAATAGGCAAATATTTTCTAATGGTTCTGAGTTTCCATAGTACCGAGAAACATTTTCTAACTAATAAATCCATGTGTTCATCTAAAGTAAGATATCGGTCCAATCCCAGATAAAGTGGGCACTCCACTGGTGACGCTTTTCCAGTCCGAGTATTGTCCATTTACCCCCACTCTCTGTTTCCTATCCACCAGCCAGTTTTTAATCCACGTGAGTATTTCACCCTCGATTTCAAGAGAAGGATATGAGTTCCTCATATCCAAAGGTCTAATATATAGATTAATATGACAAAGGATATATTAGGTGCCCTAATTGCAGTTGTTTAGCAATGCCTAAGTTTGAGATATGTACCTAACTTTTATTTTTTTTAATTGGCCTAAATGGCGTGGGAATTGACCATGCCAGTTTTCAGCCAATTAAAAAAACTATTAAACAATTTAAGAGTTTGATGCCTAGCGCCGCCTAAATGGATGTGCCCTCCCATGTCTACGGAAGCCTAATGACACCTATGTTAAAAAGTAGGCGTGGTTATGGGTAGAGAATAGACAAGGTTGACTTAGGTGGACATCTGTGGAGTGACGATGTTCCCAAATGGACTTTATTTGAAAGTATCAAAGTTCCAAAGGTACACTAAAATCATCCACATAAAATAATTCCATCCACATAAAAGTAAATCATCCACATAAGAGCCTTAAAGGACCTAGTCCGCTAGGGATACAGGACCCAACACGGTCCGCGTTTCGACAAAAAGTCTTCTTCAGGGGTCCCTGGGGGTCCTATAAAGGTGTGTACGTGGGAAACAATTGTGTGGTGAACCGGAAGTGAGACACTGCTTGCATTTGCAATGGAAAGCTTTGGGAACATCGTCACTCCACAGAGTTTTTTTTGGTTTTCTCTGGATTTTCTTCTTTGTGGATATTTTGGGGTCAATTCCTTTTGTTTTATGTTAGGTGGACATCTAACATAGATGCCCCCTAATTAGGCAAGTGAAAAGCTGTCTAGGATGCCTAATGATGCCTAAGTTCACTTAGGCACCGCTAGGTGTGATTCTAAATATGGTGTCGTTTTTGATTGACAACTGCGCCAAGTGGCACCTGAAATGTAGGTGTCATTCGCCACCATTTATAGAATATGACCCTAAGTGCATTCCTGAAAGTCATAAGTACCTACCGAGTACTTTGACAACCTTTATTCATATTTGTTTAAGTCTATAAAAATGAGAGATGTGAGGTACTGTCTCATATAAAACCAGTGATTTGACACAAAGGCATAAGTCAGTACTTAAATAAAGTCTTACAAGGATAGGGTTAAGATTTTAGAAGCAGTTTCTGTTATGTATCATTTGACAGGAAATCAAGCTATCTGAGCATGGTATTATAGGCATCAATCTTAAACCCATACATGGTGTAGGACTATGTTACCATAAGATATGAAAGGGCCATTAAGGTCTCTTATCAGCTGTATATTGGCATAATTAAAGGGTTTGATAGCATTAACCTGAGCTGTGAAGGTCTCCAGAGAAGGCATTGTTATCAGTCATCTGACCCTTGAGTTTAAACAGTTACAGTAAGAGTGCTTTATCCTTCATTTTCCACAGGCCATTGATTTTGCTTGTTAAGGCAGCAAATGTGCTTTTGTTCATCCATTTCATTTAACTTCTCTATTATGTATTAAACAAAGCATAGTTAAATTGGCAAATTCTCATAAAATTGTTCAGGGATAATTTCTAGGCAACTAGCTCCTATTCTCATAAATATGTGAAAACCGCATCCCAAATAACTGACATTGTTTATTTGTACTGTCTGCACGTTTGACTTCATATTTCAGGGATTTTGTTAACCTGCAGCAAAGTCAATTTGCTTCCCTTTTAAGCCTTTATCAATATGCTAAAACATCTTGTTAGTCAAAGTAAACTGTAATCTCTATCCATAACTCTCAGATTGACTGTTTAGGCTTCAGTCCTGCTCAGAAAAAAATTGGGAAAGTGTTCAGTAAGCAGTTGCCAAATTGTTATATTTTCTAGAGCACTTCTACATTTACGTAACACTGTACATTAAAATGAATTCATTTGGTGGCAAGCAGATGGAAATGAAATGCTAGAGTAATCCACAGGATGTGGCAACTGCAACTCTAAAACCAATAGATCACTAACTGGTCCTTTTACGGAGGTGGGTTAACTGATTTAGTGCACGCTAAATGCTAAGGCACCCATAGAATATAATAGATGCCTTAGTATATAGTACACGCTAAACCAATTAGCGTGCTCTAAATTGGTTAGCGTGCCTTAGTAAAAGGACCCCTAAAAAAACTGCATAGGTGACAAGAGGCTGGGTTAGCCTACACAAAGCAGCATTTGTAACCTTAAAACTAGTGCATAGGGGCATCTTTTATGGGACAGAAGTTATAACTCCAAAATCCATGGAGCTATGATTAGGGCATAATCTGCACAGAGCAGCAACAGCAACCCACAAAGGCAATAGGTTAGGTGAGGGACACGGAGAAAGGAGACCTGGGTGTTGGGTTCATGTGGGACTTTGGAAATCTACTCATAATGGATAAATCACTGATGAACAGATAAAATGCGCCATTTTGGTTTTACCTGCTATCCTCTACTATATCATTATGATTAATTATATTTAACGTATAGAGCTCTGATTATTTTTAAAACATCTTGCTTAATTTATAAAATACTATTACTGCTTATTCTAATAGTTGAATTGTTTCCTCTGGGATACCTCCAATAGGTCAAACGCATCATACAATTAATCAAGGTCTTTTGTGTTTTCCATCTGTTGTAGGTGTAAGAGTAAAACAATTTTTAGGTAGTTCATTCTTTTTTTTTTTTTTCAATATGTTAAGATTTGAAACACTTTTCCTTATGCAGTAGCACCATCTTATTACTTATTTCAAAGACATACCTTCTTCATCAATATTTAATATAAAAACTGCAACATTATAGCACACGTTTATTGCAATATTCCTGGTGTCATTCACTAGATATTTTACTATGACTCCACTTTAAACCTTTTTGGGAGAAGATGGGTTATAAATGCATAGCATAACATCTGTTCAAGCATACTTTAAACTAATTATAAAATAAGAATTTGAGCATTTATTCATGAATCATGCACAAGAAACATTTACTATATCTCTTTCTTCCATTATTACTTCATCCCTCCACGGTAGAACATGGTACCAATAAAGTTACTGCTATTTTCATTTATGTTGATTAAGGATAAGATTACAAGGAAAGAAGAGTAAGGGACTACAATGGATGGGAGATTGTAGAGATAAAAGGCAGTATAGAATACAAAATGATATGAGGGAGAGAATGAAAAGCTGGAAAAGAAGAGAAGAAAAACTGGAATGAAGGAAAATTAAAACAAAAAGAAAAAAGGGAGAAGGTATGGAGAATCTAAATAGATAAGATTGACTTAAACTATGGAATTCATCACTAGAGAATGTGGTAAAATCAGTTAGCTTAATAAGGTTTTAAAAAGGTTTGGATAATTTCCTAAAAGAGAAGTCCATAGGCCACTATTGAGAAGGCTTCAGGAAATTCACTCTTATTCCCAGGATAAGGAGCATAAAATCTATTTTACTACTTGGGATCTAGATGGGTACTTGGGACTTGGGTTGGTCACTGTTGGAAACCTGATACTTGATGGATCTTCAGTCTGTCCCAGTATGGCAATTCTTATAAGAGCATAAGAACATAAGAATTGCCACTGCTGGGTCAGACCAGTGGTCCATCTTGCCCAGCAGTCTGCTCACGTGGCGGTCTTTAGGTTAAAGACCAATGCTCTAAATGAGTCCAGCCTCACCTGCGTATGTTCCAGTTTAGCAGGAACTTGTCCAACTTTGTTTTAAATCCCTGGAGGGTGTTTTCCTCTATAACAGACTCCAGAAGAGGGTTCCAGTTTTCTACCACTCTCTGGGTGAAGAAGAACTTCCTTACGTTTGTACGGAATCTATCCCCTTTCAGCTTTAGAGAGTGCCATCTCATTCTCCCTACCTTGGAGAGGGTGAACAATCTGTCTTTATCTACCAAGTCTTATGTTTTTAAGAGGGGTAATTATCAAGGTGTGGTAATGTGAGTCTTTACTGCACCTTGATTTACCATGGAAGTTACCAATCTGTAGTATCTCTACTGGTTGCTGACTCTCATAAAAATTGACTAATGCTCATAAGCAGTGTTAGTCAGATGGCCCAGGAGCATCAGGCCACCAAGTTCTGGGCCAACTCTTAAAGAAGTACACTTATTTGCACAAGTCCTCTAAGTAGAGCCCCTCCCATCAAGGTCCACCCAATAGTTCCCTGCCATGGTTACCCCAATATCCCCAAAGCGTGCCCCCCCCATGAAAGGCATCTACAACTCCGTAAAGACCCCTACACCCCTTATGACCCACCCTCACATATACTTTGGGGCAGGCAGAAGTGACCTCCAGTTGTTTCTGCCCCGCTGACATCGGAATTCAAAATGGCACCAACAGGGAACTACCCGAGAGACTGGGAGTACCTTTTACAGTGCATGCAGTTCTGTGGACAGAAGGAGAGCCATTTAACATCATGAGAAGCCCTTACCTAATACCTTAAGATCAGTGTTCTGCCACAGACTCACCAAAACAACTTGAAAGACTGCATGTACCTTTCAGAGAGCAAGCAGTTCTGTGGACAGAAGGAGAGCCAGCTGACGTCACAATGCCTAATGCCTTAAGATTGGTGTTCTGCCATGGAACGTAGCCGCAGATGCATGTCAGGGGCAGGTCCTGCCCTTTTGGAGCCCCTTTGGAGCACCCAGAGGAGCTCCTTGAGGAACCAGAATCATATACACTAATGGGGAAGAAAAAGGAATTTAACACCACAAAGTTAACAGTAGGTATGACAGGTCTATTGGATAAACATCTCACCACCAAGGAAGGATCTATATTGATTGGAACAGTTAGTGTGGGAGTGTCCTCCCAAAATTATCTTTCTTTTAATAGATCAACTCCCATCTCCCCAGCCAGTTTAGAAGTGGGGGGATATTTTTGTTACCTGATAAAGGTGATAATGACCTCACTGAGGAAAATTTATACTTGGTGGGCATAGATCCTACTTCTCAAATTCCTAGTCCAGTTAAACTGAGTTTATATGCTTCAACTTTGGTATCATCAGGACAAATAGGTAGTAGCAAAAGTTCAAGTGTTTAATTAAAGGATATAGGAGCAGCTCTTTATCATATGTTTTATCTGATAATCCAGTGGCGTACCAAGGGCAGGGTGGGTGGTATGCACCGCCCCGGGTGCCAGCCCTAGCAGGGTGCACAACCAGCCAGGTCCGGAACCTCCTGTACTGCTCTAAACAGCACCTGCACCTTAGCATAGCTGCCATACTTATTCTGAAGCATCCCACAATGTTGCTGCCGGCTCTACTGAGGAAGATGTAAGTGATGTCGAAGGGGGAGGACCGGCAGCCGTAGTCATCGCGGAACCTTGCCACAACTCCCTGTATCTGCCGGCCCACCCCCTCCAACGTCACTTACACCTTCCAGAGCAGAGGCAGCAGAAGCAGTTAGCAAGGGACTTTGCTTGTTTGGAGGGAGAGAGGAGCATAGAAGCGTGCTGGAGGGAGAGAAAGGAGGTCAGGGTGGTATAGAAGGGTGGTGGAGGGAGAGAAAGGGGGTCAGGGTGGTATGGAAGGGTGGTGGAGGGAGAGAAAGGGGCAGGGTGGTATGGAACAGTGGTGGAAGGAGAGAAAGGGGGCAGATGCTGATGGAATTGGTGTGCAAGGAAAGGGGAGAGAGACATAAGGGGGAAGGATACTGATGGAATTGAGTTGGAGGGAATGAAAGGGGGCAGATGCTGATGGAAGTGGGGGAAGGGAGAGGAGAGAGTGAAATGCCAGACCATGGGGGTATGGGAGAGGGAAGGGAAGAAGAGGAGAGAGATGCCAGACCATTGGAGGAGGGAAGGATAAAGATGGATGCCAGACCAATGGGGTGAAAGAAGAGATGAAAGGGGGGATGCATAAAGTTTATGGAAGGGGAATAGAAGGAGAGAAGATGCCATATAGAAGGGGCAGAGAGAAGGTAGACAGTGGATGAAAAGAAGAGAGTGACAGGAAGATGAGGAAAGCAGAAACCAGAGAAGACAAGGTAGAAAAAAAATTCTATTTATTTATTTATTTTTGCTTTAGGGGAGATGCATCGCTGTTTCTGTGGTGTTGCATTGTATGCAGAGTCCAGTTTTTGGTGGTTCAATTTAACCTTTGTGTATGTATTTCTATTTTATCCCCCCTTTTACAAAACTGTAGAGCGTTTTTTTTAGCGCCAGCTGTGATTGTAACAGCTCTGATACTCAGAATTCTATGAGAGTCTGAGCTGTTACCACAATGGCTAAAAAACACACTACAGTTTTGTAAAAGGGGGAGGAGCTAGTTTGTGATTACATATTCCATACTAGGCGAAGTTGTTTTCTGTGTTCTGTGTGTTCGAAAGACTTGGTTTTCTATAGGATTGACTGTGCAGGATTGATCTGTATTAGTCTGGCTTGTTTAGTTTTACAATGGGTGTATTGATGTACTGCTCATTACAGTATGTAAGATGCTGCCTTTTCCTAGGTACACTCTTGTGTGATGTGTGGTTTGTTACTAAAAATCATGTTTTTCATACAGATGGGGGGAGGGTGTCAAAAATGATGGGCCCCGGATGTCACATATGCTAGGAATGTCACTGTGATAATCTGAACCTTCTTTCCATATCTATATATATAAAATCGGAGGTATGTATGTGTGTATGTATGTATGTGTGTGTGTATGTGCCGCGATCATGCAAAAACGGCTTGACTGATTTGAACGAAACTTGGTATGCAGATCCCTCACTACCTGGGATGATATGTTCTGGGGGTCTCGCGGCCCACCTGCACACGTGGGCGGAGCTACAAACATAAAATCACCCATTCATGTCAATGGAAAAAATGTAAAAAGCTGCCATTCTCACAGTAATTCAAAAACGGTTTGACCGATTTGAACGAAACTTGGTATGCAGATCCCTCACTACCTGGGGTGATATGTTCTGGGGGTCTCGCGGCCCACCTGCACACGTGGGCGGAGCTACAAACATAAAATCACCCATTCATGTCAATGGAAAAAATGTAAAAAGCTGCCATTCTCACAGTAATTCAAAAACGGCTTGACCGATTTGAACGAAACTTGGTATGCAGATCCCTCACTACCTGGGGTGATATGTTCTGGGGGTCTCGCGGCCCACAACTCTATGTTGCTTGCTCAAGGGTGGGTTCACCCAATAATTTATATGTTCTTGCTCCTGGAGGTGAAACTAAAAATGTTGTTTATAATCAAGTTTTGCGTTAGTTGTATTGTATTCATTTTGACAAATATTTCATATTATAATTTGAATATATGTGTGTGTGTGTGTATGTATGTATGTTCCAGCATAACTCTTCAATGCATGGACAGATTTCAACCAAACTTGACATACACATTACTTACTATCTGAGGACAAACACTGTGGGGGTGGGAAGGGGGGATATGTAAAAATGATTGAAAATGACAGATTTTAGTATCTACCCCATAGTGTTTTTGGGCTCACAGATGAATACTCAGCATAACTCTGAAACGCATGGAGAGATTTCAACCAAACTTGGTACACATATGACTTACTATCTGGGGAAAAATATTGTGCAGGTGGGACGGGGTAAAATACTGTGGGGGTGGGAAGGGGGTGATATGTTAAAATTATCAAAATGGATAGATATTAATGTCCAACCCATAGTTTTCGGGCTCGCAGAGATGAATACCGACACTCCCGATGCCGTTTAAGTCTAAGTTCTGCCCCATAGAGAAGGACATTCCTTTGGGACTTGTGGAGGGTAGGGGGTTGGGACATGGGGGTGGGGTATATGGGATATGTGGGGGGGTAACGTGGGGGGTGGGACTGTGGGACATAGGGGGGTGGGACATGTAGGGGGTTGGACATTTTGGGATAAATAAATATCCGGGCAACGCCGGGTAATCAGCTAGTTTACTATAGATACTTCCAATAAACTGAACATGCTTCTCATATTTTTTTTTTTAAGTTTATTGAAAAATTGCAAAAGGATACAGAATCATAAACAATGCAAACAACCACCCAAACACTCAAAGCCCCCCACCCCACCAAAGGTCATACTGGGATTCTTCAGTACGAGACAAAACAATCCAAGGCAGAACAAACCCCCCCCCCATCCACAACCCCTCCCACCTCCCCTCCCAACCCAGGTGTGTGCAGAAAACCAATGAGAAACCACCAAGTAACATGCCTCTCATATTAATTTACTAGAACAAAAGTCATTCAAATCTAAAACTCAATTTAAGACCATGCAAGGAACCAAAACAGCCCTTACTAAGGACAATTTGTTAATTCATATGTGCATGGAATCTTTTTTTTTTTTTTTCTGATTTCATCTTGAATTTTCTACATACACATTATTTGTCACCAACTAAGTTATTTAGGATATATTTGAGAGAGATCTTGCAGATTTCTAACCATGAGTCTGCAGATGACACCAAGCTAAGTCGGGCAATCAAGTCACAAAAGGACAGCAAAGAGCTCCAGAGAGATTTGTAAAATTGGAAAAGTGTGAGCAAGAAAAGGACCTGGAGATAATAATAGACAGGACCCTGAAACCGTTGGCTCAATGTGCAGCGACGGCTAAGAAGGCAAACAGGATTTTGGGCATGATAAAGAAGGTAATCACGAGTAGATCAGAGGATATCATAATGCTGCTCTATAGAGCAATGGCCAGACCACACTTGGAATACTGTGTCCAACACTGGTCTCCCTACTTAAAGAAGGATATAGCAATACTGGAGAGGGTGCAGAGGAGAGCGACAAAGCTAGTTAAAAATATGGAGAACTTGAGCTACAATGAATGCCTTGGAAAACTGGGATTGTTCACTCTCGAGAAGAGAAGAATGCGCGGGGATCTGATAGAGACTTTTAAAATACTAAAAGGAATCGACAAAATAGAGCAAGAAACAACGTTATTCACGTTGTCAAATGTGATTCAGACAAGAGGTCATGGACTGAAACTGAAGGGAGACAGGACTAAGACAAATGTCAGAAAATACAATTTCACACAGCGAGTGGTGGATGCCTGGAACGCACTCCCAGAAGAGGTTGTGGCAGAAACTACCATTCTAGGATTTAAGGGCAAGTTGGACACACATCTTCTTGCAAGACACATTGAGGGATACGAGTGACCAAGGTCCTCGTCGGGGAACACCTAGCTGAGCCTCCGCGGGTGTGGACCATCGGACTAGATGGATCCACGGGCTGATCCGGTGTGGGCATTTATGTTCTTATGTTTATCTTTTGAACTTTTTTATTTGTCTCATATGGTTAAGGAAGTAAAAGAGGAGGGCAAATTGATGCTATCTCCTCCCTTGATAGTTTAGATGACTCCAAATTTCTGGAATCTTCACAAGATGCCATAAGTAAGAAAGCAAGAAAAGCACAAAGGACCTCAATGAACAGGTACTTATCTTTATTGACCCAACACAAGCCGTGTTTCAGCGTATGCTATCTGCATAAGGGGTTGGCCAATGATTAAAATGCAATTAGCAAACTTCAGGGATCAGGACTTTGAGATTGCTCTCTGTGCTCCGGCTTTAGGACTGATTCTGACCTCCAAAGTTTGGTAATTGCATTTTGCCCATTGGCTGACCCCTGATGCAGGCACTGAAACATGGCTCATGTTGGGTCATTAAAGACAAGTCCTTGATCATTGAGGTCCTTTGTGCTTTTTTCGTTGTTGTTGCTGTATTCTGTTTAGTGTGCTCTGTCCAGTTCTGGTCATAAGTAAGAGAGCAACATTATTGGAAGTTAAATAGTATGAAAGCTTATTTTCCTAATAAAGATTCTTTGTTTTGTGGATAGACTGTTATGATTTTTCCAGCTATCTGTAGACCAACCCAATTAAAGAGGATAGCTTTTTAGCAATTAAAACCTAGGGTTCTGGCCACTGGAGCTACTTTTTATGAGGGGCTGCTGAAAATTTCTCAGCCCAACTAACAAAGAGCTATACAGTACACTTAGGGCTCTTTTTATGAAGGCGCGTTAGGGCCTTAATGTGCGGAATAGCGTGCACTAAAATGCCGCATGTGCTAGCCACTACCGCCTCCTCTTGAGCAGGCGGTAGTTTTTTGGCTAGCACACACTATAGCACGCGCTAATCCAGTACGTGTGCTAAAAATGCTAGCGCACCTTCGTAAAAGGAGTCCTTAGTCCAGTGATTTTTCCACTTTTTTAAAGGTGATCATGGCCTTAGGCTCCTCCTTCTGTATCTTAGGTCACTCCCCATGCATCCCAGGATGCACTGGGAAGAGGAAAGCCCACTATGTTGGAGTGGTGGACCTGAGGAGCAGGAGGGACTGGGCAGGTACAGGGGAGGTTTGGGGGTATAGAATCAGGGGCTGGGAGACATCTGGTAGCAGGAGAAAGTGGGCATCCTTCCTGCTGATTTCTTTTTTTTTTTTTTTTGTAATAGAAGCAAGGGAGGGGAGGGTTTGGTTTGGTGGACCTTGCTTGGAGGGAGTGCAGGAACCTTGCAGGGGTGAGTGCGGTGGAGGTATTGCAGTGGTAGGAGGGAATGGGCATTCCTCCTGCCAATTTTGGCTGACACGGGGGGGGGGGGGGGGTGCAGTGGTAAGAGGGAGTGGGCATCCCTCCTGCCTCCATTCTGGTTCTGGGTGGCGGTCATCAGGGAGGGCCATCATAATGGGGGGGTGGGCGGCACAGCATTTTTTTATGAGCCATATATTCTGTGTGTATTACACACACACATCTGTGCCCATAGAAAATTTTTTTTTATTTATACATTTCAAAGAATTTTCACAAGAAACATCTTGCTCAAGAAATACAGAAGAAATGAAATATGAATCAAACATCTCTGAAAGAAAAGGATAATCCTCCTTAGACCACAATAATGGGGAAAAGGCAAAGAAAACCTACTTTCAAGACCAATACATTTGAGAAATGCTTAACAACCACAATCCCACGTCATACATGAAACTGCCATTCAAAAAGTTAAACACTTCCAGAAACCACTTTCTTCAAATCTAGGAAAGACCTTAATTGTTCCGGTGAAAAGAAAATATATTTAATTTGCATGGATATGCTGGGAGAAATGAGGCACCTAAAGTCACAGTTTTGGATCTCATTGCCAGGAATAATTTTCTTCTTTCCTGTGTTTGTTTTTAACATCAGGAAATATCCAAATCTTTTGCCCTTAGAATAACATTTGGGAATTACAAAAATATAGTCTTAGGGCCTCTTCTATCAAACTGCGCTAGCGGTTTTTAGTGCAGAGAGCCCTGCTGAATGGCCACACACTGCTCCTGACGCTCATAGGAACTCTACGTGCGTCGGAAGCAGCACGGGCCATTCAGCGCTGCTCACCCCGCTACAAACTGCTAGTGCAGTTTGATAGAAGAGGCCTTTAGTATTGCATTAGTATCTTCTTCAAAAACTAAAGATACAAGTAATGTCATTCTTTCAGACTTTTCAAGTAATTTTGTAACATTTAAGACCTCTTTTAAATTCAAATTGAAAGCTTCTGCCTCTGAGTTTGTTCCCATGGGGTTTTTTTTTGTAGGCAAATAATATATTCAATAAACAGGGAGAATATTCTCTGATTAGAATTTCAAAATCTCTATAAGATATTTGTTTTAATTTCCATGGTAGCTAATCCCTGAGATCTTGGAAAATTTATCAAATGCAAGTTCAGTCTACGATTGTAATTTTCAATTTGTTCAATTTTTCTATTCAACAAATTCTTATCTTTAATAATGTTATAATGCCTCTGTATCGCTCCATGGTGTGGCCTCACTTGGAGTATTGCATTCAATTCTGGTCTCCTTATCTCAAGAAAGATATAGCAGCACTAGAAAAGGTTCAAAGAATAGTGATCAAGATGATAAAGGGGATGGAACTCCTCTCATATGAGGAAAGACTAAAAAGGTTAGGGCTCTTTAGCTTGGAAAAGAGACAGCTGAGGAGAGATATGATTGAAGTCTACAAAATCCTGAGTGGAGTAGAACAAATGGATTTTTTTTAATTTTTAAAATTAATCTTTATTCATTTTTAAAGCTCACAATAAGTGTAACATATAATACAATCATTTATACTTTAACATCACTTAATATATCATCAAATTCTAACTCACATTAAATATCTCCCCTCCCTTATACCCAACAGTTATTCATAAGCAAAAGAAATCATAAAATAATCCCACCCTTTACCCCACCCTGGACTTCCTGGGACATCAAGCCGCTCAGTGGTATAAGGATTTTTAAATAAGAAACCAAAAACTGGTCTTCAGGACATTTGGAGCATTGAGATCAAGCATCACATTACTGCATCTCAATGGCCACATATTTGGGCTTGGAGGATGAGATATAGTGTCTGCATCTATGAGACAAACTTGTTTTTTTCTGTTACATAGAGCATTTTGAACCCTGGTTTGTTTACAGAACTTAGATAGCTCTAAATCTAATAGATGCTGGCACTGTCATCTTGAAGCTGGGACATTAGATCATTTGTTATTCTATTGTCCATTAATACTTGCTTTTTGGAAATCAATATGGGGTCAAATAAATAATTTGTTAGATAATTTGGTGGCATTATCCTATGACACCGTATTGTTTGGCATGTCAATGAGGGCTAAAAGTCAAATATCCTCTAATAACAATTATGACAGGGGTTACCATACACCAGATTACGAATAAGTGGAAAAATTGGGATAGGCTGAATTATAGCTTTTGGTGGAACTCTTTGTGTCACATATTCAAAATGGAAAGGATAATTGCCATGCAGCAGGGAAATTTTTTAAAAATTTCAGGTTATTTGGGAGCCATTAACAAGATACTGTAAAGATTGAAATTACTGCATAGAATAAATATAAAAAAATATTAGAACAAGTGGATTGATTTTTCACTTCATCAAAAATTACTAAGACTAGGGGACACTCGAAGTTACAGGGAAATACTTTTAAAACCAAAAGGAGGAAATATTTTTTCACTAAGAGAATAGTTAAGCTCTGGAACTCATTGCCAATGGTTGTGGTAAGAGTGGATAGCATAGCTGGTTTTAAGAAGGGTTTGGATATCTTCCTGGAGGAAAAGTCTACAGTCTGTTATTAAGGCATGGGGGAAGCCTCTGCTTGCCCTGGATTGGTAGCAAGGAATATTGCTACTCCTTGGGTTTTGGCCAGGTACTAGTGACCTGGATTGGCCACCGTGAGAACGGGCTACTGGGCTTGATGGACTGTTGGTCTGACCCAGTAAGGCTATTCTTATGTTCTTATGTAATCCCAGATGTTAACTCCTTCAGAGACCTAACATTTTCTTTAACAGTTTTCAATTCAGAGGTAAATTCTTCTTTTGTAGCTTCTACTTTCCTCCTCAGATTTTCTACTGTACTCAGAAGTGTAGAGATGTCTTGTGAAGATTGGATTACCGCATTGTTCAACTTTGGGAGAGCCTCCTATATGCTCTCCAAAGTCACCACCGGCAGTCTTTCTAATTTGAAATAAGTCACCTAGATCACTCCTACTTTCTCGTCCTCTTCTGCCTCTACCATTGCTGAAAATGGGTTCCCCCAGAGAGAATCTCACGATGTTTGTGTGGCAGCACGGCAAGCATAGCAGGACATGGTGAGGGAACGGCTTCCGGAAGCGATAGAGTAACATCTAAATCCAAGTGTTCTGGGTCTCTTCTACCTGAAAACACAGCAGATGCAGCTCCGGACTCTTCTGCGTGATGTATGGTGGAGGCAAACCTTCAAATGAACTGCTGTGTCAGAGAGGAAATCCATAGAAGAAACTGGCCGCACACCCCATTTCCTCTTGTTGTGCAGCATTCTGAGGAAAAAACATAGAAGAGATAGATCAGGGACACTGACACCAGTTTCACACCATCTTGTGTCATCCCCGTATAGATTTTTTTTTTTTTTTTTTAAACAAGCAGACCTGTCAGTAACACAGTTGTCGACCTAGACCTGTTGGGTTTTCTGCGTCAGTCCTACCAACCCGATTCTGGCATGCAAGGTTAGGGCATCGATTGGATGTCTGGTTTTAATATTAATCACCTCATTTGTATGCCAGAATCATAGAATGTAGGGAAAGGGATTGGGACTTGTACACTGCCTTTTTGTAGTTAAACAACCACACTCAAAGTGGTTTACATGCAGATACTTCAAGCATTTTCCCTATCTGTTCTAGTGAGCTCACAATCTGTCTAATGTACCTGGGGCTGTGAAGGACTGAGTGACTTGCCCAGGGTCACAAGGAGCAGCGTGGGGGTTTGAACCCACAATCTCAGGATGCTGAGGCTGTAGCACTAACCACTGCGACACACTCTCCTCCAAACAAATGGAAAACCACACAGTGAGCCGTTAAGAGCATCGGGGTTGACAAATATGATCGGTTGCTAAACCAATCAACCAGTTTAGCTTTAGTGCATCTAGCCCTCGGACTTTGTAATAAATGTTTACTCAGAATGACAATGCTAGTGATTATTTACGGTTTTAGATGCCTTATCTTACATTACAGGTATACACTAGTGGGCCAAAATTGTAGAAACACCTAGCATTTTAGGTATTTACAAAAAAAAACACATGGCTATAGCATCATAATTGTATTTAATGCACACATTTTCAACTAATGGCATATTTCAGAAAACTGATGCTATTATTTATTTAATTTTCTATATTGTTCTCCCAGGGGAACTCAGAATTATTTACATGAATTTATTCAGGTATTCAAGCATTTTTCCTTGTCTGTCCTGGAGGACTCACTATTTATCTAATGTACCTGGGGCAATTTTTTTTTTGGGGGGGGATTAAGTGACTTGCCTAGGGTTACAAGGAGCAGTGTTGATTTGAACCCACAACTTCAGGGCACTAAGGCTATAGCTTTAACCACTGTGCCTCGTTCAAAGCATATGAAATATATATATATATTGCATACTAAACCTTATTTCCAAAGTTTAAGAAAATAAGAAGAAAAATCCTACTTATAGTGACTGTGTCTCAGAGCAAGTGGACATGTTTGACGCACAATCTTGACATCATTGTAACATCATCAAAATGCACCTAAATAGTGGATTGTTACTAAAAAAAAAATAGCAATATCTGCTGGAGTACCTGACTATACCAGGGATTTGAACCCACCATCTTGGGAAGATAGCAGAGGTTCTTTTAACCACTCAATCACAGGTGCTTCCTTTTAGGTAGGAGTTCCTGCCATGTGAGATGATACCTTAGGAGATCATAGCCTTCTCAGGGTAAAAGTAAGTTCCTCTGGACCCTGGAAATGACAGAGTGCAAATGTAAATGGCAAAGTCCTCCCTATAAAGAAAAATGGCGAGACCCAATGATCCACAGTGAAAACAATCCACCGATGAAAACAAAAACAAAAACTGCGAATACAGATGTTCTGGAGATAATTTATTAAACACTGATATACAGAACCATGAAAATTCAATTAGAAAAGTACAATGATAAAAAATACTGTGATAAAAATCGAACCGGACCCTACACGGTCCGTGTTTCATCACACGCCTTCCTCAGGGGTCCAATGGTTTGCAACCTCACATATAAAGAATTGGACTGAAAACAGTCTATTGTCTTTAAACATGTGAGCAAAGAACAACGCAGATAAGCTGAAGTAGCAAAAAAAATGCTAAGAAGTCCTCCCTATACCTTTCCACAACCCATAATCTCTTATGAGTACAAAAAGAAGCTGTTAAAATACTGAGGAAGGGGAAGATGAAAGAAGTGCCTTTAACCACTGAGCCACAGGAGCTTTCATTTAGGTTGGGATTCCTATTATTTTTAGTGACATTCTGCCATCTAGGTGCATATTGATGATGTCATAAGGATGTCAAGATTGTGCATCAGATATGTCCACTTACTCTGAACCACAGCACAGCCATTGTGTGTAGGGTTTCTCTTATTTTCTTAACCTTTTGGGAATGAGGTTTAGTATGCAATATATTTTCTCATGTGCTTTACTTGAATAATGCATTATTAAATATCTTTTTACCTTAATATCAAACTGGAGTACTCTTTAACCCCAAAAATAAAACCTTTTGGGAATAAGGTTTAGTATGCAATATATTTTTTCATGTGCTTTGAGTAATGCATTATTAAATATCTTTTTACCTTATTATCAAGCAGGAGTATACCCCAAAAATCAAAACCCATACCCCTATATTTGGATGCATCCAACATGCCTAACTCGCGCCTAGCTAGCACCCAACTCATGCCCAAAAGCAGATCTGGTTTTGAAATGTCTACATTTTAGGTAAGAATGTAGGCATCTTAGAACACCTAAGAACACTGAGCGCCATATGATTCTGTAAATGGACGTCCACATTAAAACCACGCCCATGCCTATCCCGTTAGGTGTGGCTTTTTATGATGTGCATCTATGAAATTGTAGATGCCTATTCTGTGAATCACGCCTTTGGACATCTAACCTTTGGACGTCTAACTTTCAATTATTTCTTGGTAAAGTAATTAATTGTGCTTATTATTCAATCTATTTAGAAGCCTAAGTTGCTGGATGGCCACATTATGGATGCTTAACTTTAGGTGTCCTTTATAGAATTTGCCCCTTAGGCCAGTGATTTTCTACTTTTTTCGTTCTGTTGGAAACATATGCCTCAACGTTGTTGGTTGGGCCCTCGTATGCATATATTGCATGCAAATATGTCTCATTTATACTCAATGCCATTATCCTGAAAATTATATTGGCTGGGCAGTCCTTGAGGAATGGTGTGATAATCACTGCACTAATATCAAGAAATAACATTCCCCACTGAAATTGATGATAGCTCTACCATTTACAGGGTAATTTTGTTTTTTTCAGTGGTTGCCAGCAGCTTGCAGACTGAAAAAGAAACTGCATACGGACCAAAACATAGATAGTCATAGTCAACAATAAAAATATTAAAAAGTGAATGATAGCATTGATATTTTCATATACTCTGCATAATCTAAATCTTTAAGGAATTATAAAAAGACTTCTGGTTGAAGGAATAGTGCTGAGAAAACCAGAGTGGCATAGTGCTTCATCTGATAAACTGTAGTGCAGAAAAAGTTCTAGTTTAATCCCCAGGTTAGTCATTTAGCTCTATCCTGTATCAGAAGTCAGTGATAGAGATACTCCTTCTAAGCAGTGCCTGAATTTGCAAGCTTTTCACAGATTCCTATAAATTAGAATAATCAATCTTTCAGATGAAGCTCCCTGATGTGCACCAGGCTATGAGAAAGTACACTGTAGATTCCTTCAGGAGCAAATACTGCACCTGGATACACTATCTATGTCGCAAAAAAAAAAAAAAAAAAAATGTTACAGAGTGAAATTATTCCCTCCCTACTGCACAAAATAATGCAAGCCAAAAACCTATTTACAAATATTTATCGGTTTACCAATTGTGAACTCCGTGTTCAGAGGAGTGCTCTGAAATGTTGCCAAATTGTGATTTTAAAAATGAGAAACATGAATCACTGAGCAATAGCTGGGCTCTAGTCCAAGGTAATTATGGTTCTGAAGCAATATGAATTTCTGAAAGTGGATATTTTCCTAAGAATCCTAGAAAGGATAGAAGATATTCCTGAAATAGAAAGTGAGTGGTAAATATACCACAAACCATAATTCAGCCTGATTTTATACAATGCCCCCTTAATGGAGGGCATCCATTACATTTTTAAATTCAATTGTATCAAAGGGCAGAAAACTAATTTTGCTTTAATCCTTATTTTCTTAGGACTTTTCAAAAATATTCTGGGATATTGCAATATTTTTACTCCTTTGCCACAGAATAACCAGTATTATGCCCAAGTCAATATGCTAAATTTGAATTGTATGTCGTCTTTACACCTCCTTTCTCCCTTTTACTCAGAACAGCATCAGACTAGAGTGGAAAAGTAGTTTAATGTGCCGTGGACTCAGAACTGAGTTCATTTCCCACTGCAGCTCCATGTGACCCTGAGCAGCTTATTTACGTAACCCTTCGTTACTCCAGGTACAAGAACTTAGACTGTAAGTTTACTAGGGACAGAGAAGCATCTGCATATAGGCCCTGATTCTTTTTTAATCTTTATTAAGTTTTCAAAGCTAACAAAAAGTGCAAAACAATATACATACATATATTAATAATCACAATAAGCACTTATAATCAATCAGTAACAATACAGAAAGGATAAAACCTATAGACCCTGATTCTATTTTTAAAAAAATGTCTACTGTGAGCCTAGTAGACCTAAGCACCTAACTTAATTTTTTAGAATTGGTTCATTTGGCACTGTTAATTGAACAGCACTATTAAAAAAAAAAAACAATTTTAAAATAATTTAAAAATATTTTAATTTATTGGTAGGCACCTAACTCGGTAGGTGCCATGAAGTCGTCTACACCGAGGTGCCTACTGGTGCTTAGCAGCACTTACCCAAAGTGTAGTTGGAGTTAGGGGTGGAGTTTGGGCATGAATTGAGTTAGGCATCGGTATTATAGGCCAAGAAAACCCAGACCTAATATAAACTGTAGATACCAACCTGCACCTAATTTGATTTAGGTGCTAGGTGCGATTCTACAAATTGCACTTAACTTTGAATGACATATGGTTGGTGCCATTTTGCTAGGCACATACCAAGATAGATGCCTTTTATAGAATCAGGTCCATAATGTGCACAGCACTGTGTATGTCTAGTAGTGCTATAGAAATGATTTATAGCATTTGGGGGGGAGCAGCAAAGAGGCTGATGATACCTTACAGACTAATCAGTTCATTGAGGTAGAACAAACCTTTTATTACAAGATTTCACTTTATCTCTCATTTTCTATTTCTTGAAGGATGCGTCTTGGTTCTCTAATCCTGCAAATGAACTGTGTAAACACCAATGACATCCAAGTTTTCTTGTAGCTATTTGTTTTGTGTTTTTTTTTTTTTTTTTAGGATATCATGCAATCAAAAGTTCCCTGTTTCCGGCGGAACTATTTCCAGAGCACTATCACAGTCCAAAGTTTCCAAATTGTATCATGGAATGCTTGGGATTGCTTTAAGACATGATGAATTTTGGGAACTTCTGACTGTGGTGGGGCTGTGGAAATAGTTTCCCCCGGAAACAGGGAACTTTTGATTGTGATGGTGCTTTGGAAATAGTTCTCCTGGTATTCTTTCTAGGGCTTGCCATGTTAAGAACCAACAGTGCACAGATTTGAATGATTTCCCCTGACACAGCCAGGTCACAGGTAGGCAATTCCGGTCCTCGAGAGCCACAGGCAGGTCAGGTTTTCAGGATATCCACAATAAATATGCATGAGATAGATTTGCATCTCAAGTGCATGCAAATCAATCTCATACATATTCAGTGTGAATATCCTGAAAACTTGATTTCAATCATATCTCCCCTCAGCCCTCTCTTTTCCAAGCTGAAGAGCCCTAATTTTTTTAGTATTTCCTCATACGAGATGAGTTCCATCCCCCTTATCATCTGGGTCGCTTTTCTTTGAACCTTTTCTAGTGCCGCTATATCTTTCTTGAGATAAAGAGACCAGAATTGAACACAATACTGCAGTTGAGGTCGCACCATGGAGCGATACAGGAGCAATATAACATTCTTAGTCTTGTTTACTATTCCTTTTCAAATAATTCCTAGCATCTTGGTTGCTTTTTTGGCTGCTGTGGCACATTAGGCGGAATGTTTCATCGTATTGTCTACAATGACATCCAGATCTTTTTCTTGGGTGCTAACCCCCAAGGTGGATCCTAGCATCTGGTAACTGTGATTTAGGTTATTCTTCTCAATGTGCATCATTTTGCATTTTTTCATATTAAATTTCATCTGCCACTTGGATACCCAGTCTTCCAATTTCCTAAGGTCTGCCTGCAATTTTTCACAATCCACATGGGTTTTAACAACTTTTAACAGTTTAGTGTCATCTGCAAATTTAATCACCTCACTCGTTGTTCCAATTTCCAAATCATTTATAAATAAGTTATATAGCACCAGTCCCAGTACAGATTCCTGCGGGACTCCACTGTTTACTCTCCTCCATTGAGAAAAATAAGCATTTAACCCTACCCTCTGTTTTCTATCCGATAAGCAATTTCTAATCCACAGCTGAACTTTGCCACCTATCCCATGACTCTTTAATTTTCTCAGGAGCCTCTCATGTGGAACTTTGTCAAAAGCTTTCTGATAATCTAGATACACTATATAACATTTATCCACGTTTATTCACACCTTCAAAAAAGTCAAGCAAATTGGCGAGACAAGATCTCCGTCGACTGAACCCATGCTGACTCTGTCTCATTAAATCATGTTTGTCTACGTGTTCTACTCTTCTGCTGGAGCAGTGAAACTTTTGGAATTATTGGAGTGTTTGAAGAATTGAAGATTTTGTGAACAATTGGGGACTATGAACTGAGTGATTCTCCAGCTAAAGATACATGTTTTTCCAACTCCCCTAGAACAGACAGTAGTTTGGACCTGTTTGAGATATGGAGCAAGTTTTCTGTTGTTTTTTTTTTTTTTTTTTTAAATTCCAGTGATAAAATTTAAGGCAGCTAGACATTTCTGTATTTATGCTGCTACTTAAGTTTAAGGCTTTTTTTCTCCACATGTTTCTGACTGCTAGATACGCTGTAGATTCCTTCCACTGCCTGGCTTGGCAATAACAAACTTCACTCCTATGCAAGAGGAAGTGGAATATGATCTTAGTCTCTCACATTTATAGCTAATGCTCATTAAAGTGCCTGCATTTTGTCAAATACAGCTTCCTTAGATGTTACATGTATTGGAAATTTATCCAGGTGTGATTGGAAATTCTTTTTAATGAAGCCTTTGGCACCCAAAACAAGTGGGAATTTTTTCCGTATCCTTCTGCCACATTTTCTTGGTCTCAGACTGCATTTCTTGGAACTTGAAGATCTTTTTTCTATCTATGCAATCGCTGAGTAGTCATTTGGGACTAATACCTCTGTGACCAATGCCTTTCTAGTGTTTTTTCTTTCATCTGGCACTCAACTTATTATCTGCTGGAATGGGGATGTCCCAGGTGAGCATAGCCTATTTATTCTCTGTGATTTTCTTAGGTTATGATCCCAGTGCTTTTCAAGTACAGTGATGTTATCATGTTTAGAAAGTTTCCAACAGATGAGACATGCCGCCTTGTTGTGTTTTTCTGTATAACGATTTTCTGCTATCAGACCTTCACAGCCAGCTGCAAGATCAGTGAATATTTCTAGCTGTTTCTCTCAGAATCTACAGATATCTGTGGCATCAGTTGTTTTTTATTCCTATACTTCCTGTAAACAATCTCCATCATAATCCACTGTCCTGGGCTGCAACTATCAATCACCTTTTCTTTTTTTCTATTTGAAATTTTATTGGCCTGCCTGTTTTACATGTTTAGAAAAAGAATCCCAGGATTTTGCCTCCTGTGTGTTTTCGCCTAGCTTCTTCATGGTCCATGATGCCAGCTGAAGTGGTTAGCACGATGTACCCAAACCGACGTGATGGCAACAGGTTGTGTTGCCACTTTTCTAGATCTTTGAGTTGAACTCACATTTCTGGTTTTGATCAGCGAATGGTTCCTGAAGTAACACTTTTTGTTACTCCCATGCTGATCCAATTCCTTGAAGAATATTTTTCTCTTCCCTCCCAAATTCTGTTGCTTCCTTCCTTTTTGGTACCAGTAGATTTTCACTCATTCCTTCTGCTTCTCAGAACGCTTATTTTATCATAAAATAGATTGTAGGTTCCTGATGAAGGATGTTATCCGAAAATGAGTTCAGTTGAACCTTTGTTGACCCTATTTTCAAGCAGCAAGTTACTACCACACGTTTGGATTCCTGTCCTGAAACCTGTTTGGGAGCTGTGTGGGTCTTCGGACTAGAGAGTTGCATGGGGACAGAAATCTCACCCATCCCCGCCCGTCCCCGCCAGGATCCTCTCCGTCCCCACCCGTCCCCATCAGGATCCTCTCCATCCCCACCCGTCCCGGTCAGGATTCTCTCTGTCCCTACCCATCCCTGCAAGGAATTACCTCCATCCCCGCCCGTCCCCATAAAAAGCAGCAATTACTTCTGACAGAATCATCAATTCTACAGTTTCTTTTGTGTTTGCGCTAATGTTTTCCTTGTGGAATCTCTTTGGTGGAACCCTTTTATTGTTTTCTGTTCAGGTAATTAACTTATAAACCCCCTCTTTTACTAAGGCTTACGTGTCCATTATATTATATGGGCGAACCCTGTTCATTATATTATATGGATGAACCAAAGCCTTCCATCTCCGTGGGAGTCCCGTTGGCTAGAGGGGGGTCCCCGTGGGAGTCCTGTGAGTTAGGGGAGACCCACGGGATTCCCGTGATCCCCGTTCCCGTTCAGACCTCTACTTCGGACCTCCCCATTGAAATAAGTTTTTGTCTCTCTACTGTTTTCTGGACTGTGCAGTCTTTTCATATTGTATATACTGTGCTAGTGCAACATTGTGTTTTTATCGCATGCACCATATTAGTGCGTGCTAGCCGAAAATCTACCGCCTGCTCAAAAAGAGGTGGTAGCGGCTAGCGCGCGTGCTATTCTGGGTGTTAAGGCCCTAGCGCACCTTCGTTAAAGGAGCCCTTAGTGTTTTTTTCACTGTATTAAGGGGTCCTTTTATCAAGCTACGGTAGGGATTTAAAGCTCATAATACCGCACGTTAAACCGCCTGCCACGCTAGCCGCTAACGCCTGCATTGAGCAGGCGTTAGTTTTTTAGCCAGCCGTGGGGGTTAGCACGTGATGAATTGTCCGACACGCTAACCCCACTAGCACGGCTTGATAAAAGGACCCCTAAATTTTGCACTAATTTGTATCTCACATGGAAGACTCTATGATGGAACTTGTTTCCTTCAGTATTTACAGTTATTCTATACAAACTTGGGTTCTGTTAACATTGATATTTGAAATGTAGGCCAGCATTTTGCTGGCCTATATTTCAGGCATCTGTTGCAGCCCTAGGAAGACACCTAGGGCCGCTTAAGCTCGCCCAATGTCACTTCCGGGTGAAACCACACCCACACTCAGCCTTGAGAGAGCTTAAGTGCCTCAACATGTTTCCCTCAACTGCAACAAATGCCTACAGTGTAGGCGTCCCGCCTCGGGTTTTTTAAATAAGGAAACGTGTATCCCAATTGGCTGGTTAGACAGGGATAGGCTACCTACTACCGCTTACAATTGGGACGCCTTTATAGAATCTACCCCTAAGTGCATTCACACTAATTGCAACCAAGTTTATGCACACTGGTGCACTTTTCAGTATATTTCAGCACATGTTGGATAAGTGCCCAATAATTACCTTACAGCTGTGGAGGGGCATAATCAAAAGAAACGTCTAAGTCTGTTTTCGCCTAAGTCACAAGTCATCCAAAGTTTGACACAGACACATTTTTGAAAAATACACCCAAAATATATTTTTCCCCAAAATTCATCTAACTAAACATCCAGCCATCTGATCATCCAAGCTGCTAAATCATCCATCTTTATACCACATTTTTTCCAAATAGTCGTCCAAGTCAAAAACGCCTAGAATAAGCCCCGTTGGACGTGGGAGGGGTCAGCACAGTGATGGACTGGACACCCAGACATGGCACCTGAATAGTGGGGTACCTTACAGGGCACTGCTGTGAACTTCACAAAAAGGGTGCCACATTATAAGCTCCCTTATAGGTCATGGTGAGCCCCCCAAAACACCCCCAGAATATCCTATACCCAACTATCTACCACCCCAATAGCCCTTATGGCTGCAGGAGTCACTTATAGGGCAGTGCAAAAGGGTTTGGTTTTTTTGGGGGGAGTGCACATGTTGCACCATGAATGCAGTGCTTATAGTGGTTTATGGGCCTGGGTCCTGCTCTCCACGGGTCCCTAACCCACCCCCAAGACGACTTAAGACGCTCTCTGTGCAGCTCAACTAGGCTTTCCTATGCCAGGCTACCAGGTTCTGATGTTCTGGAGACAGATACTTAAAGTTGTTATGACAATTTTTATGGGGGGTGTCGGTGATCACTAGGGTAGTGTGTGGGGGGCTGTACTTTGTGTTTGAAGTGCTTATCTGGTCACTTTAATTTGGTTTTAGTGACAGACCATGTTTTAAAAGGCCTAATTTCCATCTAGGCTGTGTTGTAAAACTTTCAGTTATACATTCAGTACGACTAAGTCTAGCACAGCCCATGTCCTGCCCAAATCCTTCTCTCGACACTCCTCCTGAAATGCCCCGTTTAGCTCTAGTCATTCAGCGGCACTGGAAATGCCTAGGTCGTTTGTAAACACGTCCAAAACCCGTTTCGATTATCGGCGCTTCGATGTCTTCTGTTTATGATCATCCAAGTGCCGACTTAGGCCAGTTTTTGGATGTTTTTCTCTTTCGATTATGAGCCCCTTAGCATTTATCCCCAGATTCTATATATGGTGCCCAATGTTTCATGCCCAGCTGCGGATGGGCAGACTAGAGGGGCCATTTGGCCTTTATCTGCCATCATGTTTCTATGATTTTAAGCTCTGAACCATCAAGAATTGGATGCTAACAATCAACTTGTGATGTTCATTGGCGCTCAATAAAATTTGCACACGCATCTGGATGTGCGCTGTTCTATAAGGCATGGTGCCTAACTCCAATGTTATGTATTTCAAAAGAGAATGTGGCCATGGGTATGTCAGTAACATTCTGAAAAGTTGCATGTAGGAACGACCATGTTTCAACAGGTGTACTCGTAAGTCCAGGTTAGGTGTGGGATCTGTGGTAAATGCCATTTTTTGAATTCCCTCCTTAGTGAGTTTGAATGCTACAGTCCAAAAATTGCACCATCGAAGGAGAGAAAAATTTCACTGTTACATGAGATATAGCAAGCTTAAGGGTATTGTATATGAAAATAAGGAGGTCTTGTCATTTGAAAGGGTGTGGAGCCCATCAACATCATTTATTGAGTCACAATAGCTGTCATTTACCTTTTCTTTTAATCTGTCCTCCTTACACATCCAGGGTGGGAGGGAGGGAGATGGGAAAACATTATAATTATTATTCATTATATCTATTTTATTGAAATTATACATGTGGTTTTATTTTCATAAGTTAAGGGGAGAAGGGTGGGGTGAAAATGTTTGTTGTTGAAATATTTGTATATTTAAAGTGCTTGATTCGTTTATGTTTAAATTCACTGTATTGCACTGTCAATAACTGAAAACTAATAAAGATTTTTTTTTTTTTTAAAAAAGGAGGCCTTGTCAGAGATTACACTGAACTGGATGCTGAGACAGCAGAATGATGATATGCCTATTCAGACAAGGTGCACAAGAAGCAGAACATGGTCACAACCCTGGAAGATTTAAATAGTTCGAAGAAATCATCTGCCTATAGCGGGTTTAAAAGAGGTAGCAGAAGGAAAGAATATGTTTCTAGAGGAATTTTTGCCAAAGCTCTTGAAATTGACAGAACACCCTGAAACTATTGGGGCTGACTCAGGAAAATACCCCCAGCCAATAGTTGTTCATTTAGGGGTGTAGTTATCAGCATGGGCTACTATTTAAATGTGCTGTTTTACCATTAACTTGTGCTGTTTTAGCACAGGTCCCATTTTATGCAAAGAGGCTTAGGGGGTAATTCAATCTTTAGGAGTCTGTGTCTTTAAACACTGACAGCTGTGGGTAGATTTAGCTCCATATATTCAATGCCAAGCCATATCTGGGTACTGGCATGATTATCTGGGGCTAATTTCAATAGGGGAGACTGTTGGAGCTTATGTGGGTCCTGGTCAATATTCAGCAAGAGCCAGCATAAGTCAATTATGCAGATCCTGGCTAAATATTGACCAGGACTCGCATAACTATTAAAAAGATCTATGGAGCCCTGGTAGCCTCCTCCTGACCCCCAAAGCAGCCACCTATTTCCCTTCCCCCTCTCCTAATCTGCCAACAGTCTGAACCTCCCCCCCCAAACTACTTCAACCCTCCTTGGTCTTGGTAGGTACACCCCCCCCCCCCCCGTGCCTACTTTAGCACCCTGGTGGGTCCAGTGGGGGCAATTGTGGCTGACTATGGAAAATGACTGCCACAAGTTTTCATTCATTCATTCAGTTTTCTATACCGTTCTCCCAAGGGAGCTTAGAATGGTTTACAGGAATTTATTCAGATAGTGTGACAGCTCTAGAGGTCTGCACGGGAACGGGGATTGCGGGAATCCCCCCTAATCCATGGGACTCCCACGGGGACCCCCTACTGGCCCATGGGACTCCCACAGGGACCCCCCTCTAGCCAACAGGACTCCCACGGGGATGGAAGACTTTGGAAGCAGGGTTCGTTCATATAATATAATGGACACGTCAGCCTTAGCAAAAGGGGGGTTTATAAGTTAATTACCTGAACAGAAAGCAAAAAAAGGGTTCCACCAAAGAGATTCCACAAGGAAAACAGCAGCGCAAACACAAAAGAAACTGTGGAATTGATGATCCTGTCAGAAGTAATTGCTGCTTTTTATGGGGACGGGCGGGGATGGAGGCAATTCCTTGCGGGGATGGGTGGGGACAAAGAGGATCCTGATGGGGACGGGCGGGGATGGGTGGGATTTCAGTCCCCGCGCAACTCTCTAGACAGCTCACACTGATCTATGTGGTTCCTGGTACTAAATATTGCTGGCACTTGCACGACTGCCAGCTCCTCCCTAACTCCACTCTCTCTGTTGCCCCTGACTTGCCCACTTTTCTTTTAGACCGATCAGAGCTGATATTCAGTGGTGTTGCCTTATTAATGTCACTGAATATCAGTGGTTGGGCAACCTAAGATGATTTACGTGGGCAGGAGCCTCTCTCACCAGTTTAAATCACTTTGAATATTGTCTGGTTTGTTGCCAATAACTGGAGTTAAAAATAAAATTATATCCTATATAATAAAACGCTAGCCGCGCATGCGCACTCAGACCTGCATGATCTGTGATCCCTGATCCGTGATCTGTAGGTCCGTGGCCAGAGTGCGTATGCGGCGGCCAGACAAAGCGGGAGAAACACTCTTCAGCTCCTCCAGGCGCGGCTCCTCTCACGATTCTCGAACCGCAGCAGGCGGGGATTGAGAAAGGAGCCGAGGCGTCGGCTTTGAATTAAATGAACATTTTGACCACAACTCCAGGCGGCTGTTGGTGGAGCGCAGACGCAGGGCCAGGATGGAGAGCAACTGCATTGCAGGAACCTCTTCGCCGTTACCCAGGCGGCCTGTCGGATGCAGGAATAGGAGCGACCAGGTAAAAAAAAAAAAAAACAACCAACGGAGCGAGCCGGGCCGGTGAGAAAGCGCAGGAGGCCCGGCCGGGCTGCAGACGGGGACGGAGCCGGGGTGGTGAGCCTTCCTTGCGGCTGCCCGCTGAGGCAAATGCACTGCTTTTAGGCCCAGGCTGCGCTGGGGTGGGGAGGCTGCGGGTGAGGAACGGGTCCTGGTCGCTGCCAGCAAGCAGGAGAGTTCAAAATCACAGGACAGAAATTCCAAATTGCCAGTTAATTTATAAGCTCTGTCTCATAATTGAGCCGGCCACATCGCGGGATGGGAGAGAAAGGGGGCTGCTTTGGGGGAGGGGTGTGCTGCAAGGCAGACAGCTTTGCTTGGGGGGAAGACAGAAGGGGGGCCACAGACAGAGTCAGGGAGGAACTGGAGGGGGAGAGGGAAAGGGGGCTGCTTTGGGGGAGGCAGACAGCTTTGCTTGGGGGAAGAAAGAAGGGGGGCCTCGGAGACACAGTCAGGGAGGAACTGGAGGCGGAGAGGGAAAGGAGGCTGCTTTGGGGGGAGGGGTGTGTTGGGAGGCAGACAGCTTTGCTTGGGGAGGGGAGACAGAAGTGGCCCACAGAGAGACAGTCAGGGAGGAACTGGAGTGCGAGAGGGAAAGGGGGCTGCTTTCTAGCACCCGTTAATATAACGGGCTTTAACACTAGTATCTAATATAATAAAATGATAGGCCGCGCATGCGCACTAAAAAAACATGTTCCCTGATCTGTCGCGGAAAAACGAGTGCGTATGCACGCCCCTGGCTCTCACTGTGCACTATGCTCAAGCTGCCGCCACGGCTCCTCTCTCGAACTGCAGCAGGATCGAGAGAGGAGCTGTGGCGGGGGCTTTCAGGACAGAATATGATTACCATGTTTCTTTAGGCAGCCCCGGTTGTTTACTTGGATTCAATGTCAGCATTAGGGTTCGCCGGCCGCCAGCTGTGAGAGCCGGGTGAGGAAGGCCGCCGCAGCCTCGCGGTTAGGTAGGGGGACAACAATCGCGCTTATGCTCAAACCGCCTCCACGACTCCTCTCTCGAAACGCACCAGGATTGAGAGAGGAGCTGCAGTGGGGGCTTGAGCATAAGCGCCATTGTTGTCCCCCTACCTAGCCACGAGGCTGCAGCGGCCTTCTTCACCCGGCTCTCATGGCTGGCGGCCGGATCCAAATAAACAACCGGGGCTGCCTAAAGAAACAAACTTTCACGGTGCTTGGCCCGCCAAACAATTCCTGCCGTTGCCGAAATTTGCCCCACCGTTCCTTCCCTTCCTCCATCAGGTACAGTTCAGCTCCGCCTATGTTAAAAGGAGCTGCTTTGAAATTGGAGCCCTGCTGCCACTGTAACACGTTCCCTCTGCCGCGGTCCCATATGTCAGAGAAGGGGCGGGACCAAGGCAGAGGGGAAAGTGCTACGGCAGTGGCAGGCCTCCGATTTCGACGCGGCTCCTTTTAACATTGGTGGAGCTGCACTGCACCTGATGGAGGGAGGGAAGGAAAGATGATTGTGCGCTGTTGAGCCCCTCTTTGCCCTCAGACCCTCTCCTAACTGCTCCCTCCTGTCTCAAACCACTGGGGGGAGGTGCCTATCTTCAGCTGCCGGGATGGAGGGAGGGAAGAAGAAAGAAGGGGCCCTGGCAAGCGAGTTATCAAAAGCCAACCATAGCCTGGGACCCCTACATGGTATGAATAATGACCAGACAACAAAAGGTAAGAAAAATAATTTTATTTTCTGTTTTGTGATTACAATATGTCAGATTTGAAATGTGTCTTGAGGGAGGCTGCCGCGGCGGCTTTGGACAGAGGGGTACCATTTTCATGGGAGCCGGCCTTCGGAGAGGCTTGGGACGCGGGGACGGATGCGGGAGGGGCTGCCGCTGCGAAGGGCTTTGGTGGGGGAGCCAGCCAGACCGCGAGTGTGGGGACGTTGTAAGTGTGGATTGGTCAAGGAGCCGCCACTGCCGAGGCTTTGAAATTGCTCTCCCACTGTCACTCCCTCCCGCCCCGGCTCTGCCTCTGCCCCTTTCCAGGTTCAAAAGTAGGAGAGGCGGTCATCTAGCACCCGTTAATCTAACGGGCTTAAACACTAGTATATATATATGTATATATATATATATATATATATGTATATATATATATATATATATATATATATATATGTGTGTGTGTATATATATATATATATATATGTGTATATATATATATATATATATATATATATATATATATATATATATATATACAGTAAAATCTTGGATTGCGAGTAACTTGGTTTTGAAAGACGAGCATAATGTTTTATAAAATTTTAACTTGATCGAGCGTTGTCTTGAAATATGAGCACATCGACGCACGCCACGTACAAGTATGCACAACATACATGCGTTGCATCGCTGAGCGCAGCTGAATGCAGCACAAGCATCATAACTGAGCACAATAAAAGTGTGACAAGCACGCACAACAGTTCAGTATTTTGTATTAAAGTTTTGGGGTTGTGGAACGAATCGTCTGTGTTTCCATTATTTCCTATGGGGAAATTCGCTTTGATATACTGTATGAGTGCTTTAGATTACAAGCATGCTTCCGGAATGAATTATGCTCGCAAACCAAGTTTTTTTTTTGTATATATACACTATATATGTATAACAATAGTTTATGTTGATAACTTTCTCCCTTTCTCCACTACTAGAATGTCACCCATGAGCATTCAACGATTATGACAGCAGAACTTTTGTTACTGTTTGACACAAACCGGTTCTGTCAGATTTTTGGTTTAATTAAAAATCTTTATTGTATTACTTAGGTCACTTCTATTTTTTATTACTGTGGCATTTTCTGTTTTAAAGTATATGCTTCAGACCTCATCATAATATGGGTTCATAGACAACAACGCGGAAGACAAAGGCACGCGCCGACAACTGAGCGCAAGATGGAGGCGCACGCCGAAGAAAATTACTGTTTTTAGGGGCTCCGACGGGGGGTTTTGTTGGGGAGTACCCCCAGTTTACTTAATACAAATCGCACCGGCATTGTGGGGGGTTTGGGGGCTTGTAACCCCCACATTTTACTGTAAACTTAACTTTTTCCCTAAAAACAGGGAAAAAGTGAAGTTTTCAGTAAAATGTGGGGGGTTACAACCCCCCAAACCCCCCACAATGCCCCCACAACGCGGCGTGATCTGTATTAAGTAAAGTGGGGGGTTCCCCCATGCCCCCCCATTGGAGCCCTAAAAACAGTAATTTTCTTTGGTGCGCGCCTCCGCGCTGCGCTCAATTGTCTGCTCGCGCCTTTGTCCCGGCGCACTTTTGACCTGACCCCCATAATATGTGCATTACAAAACACATCTATTTTTAGCCATGAGAGTGTTCTGAGCACTGGCAAGAGAAACAGGATGATTTCTAATATGGCTTCCTATACTAAATTTTAAATGCTGATTTGTTTAAATCATAACCTTTTCTTTGACATAATTGAAATGAATGGCTTAGCTCATGTTGCAGCTTTTTTAAGGTGAAATCATTTTAGCTGGATTGTCTAGCAGATATAATTTAATGGACTTTCAAGTTTTTTTAACATATAGCACATTATACCAGTGTCCTGCAAACTTTTCGGCCAGAAGACACATTAAACCCAGTGCGCTGGCCGGAAAGCACCCAGAAGTGTGTGGATGTCGACGTGATGATGTCACGTGATGTCATGTGATATCATCACATTGATGTCCATGCATGCAAGGAGGCCCTTCTAGCTGTGACCCTGAAGCTGTGACTTCAGTGGAGGACCCTGGAGGAGGGGAGGTACGGGGAGAGGAGGAGAGATGCCAAAGAGGAGAAGAATCATCAGCGCCGGCTGACTACCAACAGGATGTGCCTCTCTCTGCAAAAGGCACGTCCTATAACAGGGTTCTCAATGTCCCTCTTTGAGGGTCGCAATCCAGTCGGGTTTTCAGGATTTCCTCCAATGAATATGCATGAGATCTATTAGCATACAATGAAAGCAGTGAAATTCTGAAAATCCGACTGGATTGCGGCTCTCGAGGAGGGACATTGAGACCCCTGTCCTATAAGTAGTCAGCCTGCACTGGCCATTTGTGTACACAGATGCCATTATAGAACACCAGCATAAATCCAAAGATGTATACACAATATTAGATGCACTCATGTACACATGGTCATTAGGATGTATGATCTACGCACAACTGATAGCATAGAAACATAGACATGGAAAGCTGAAAGCAGATGAAGTCTAGTTATTTATCTTGGCTGGGCCACCAAAGGCTAAGCTAGTATTTTAACCAAAAATCTTCCACACCCAATCCCTGATACAAGAAAAATACTTAAGTGGGAAACACTTTGCCTATATTATAGATATGAAAGAATGTTGGCAGAACAAAAAAGGTGATTCCATGAAATGTAAACAGATTTGGAGTCCGCTAGATTTGTTTGTTAAAAACCATTAAATTAAGATACTCAGCGAGATAAATACATACCAGTTCCTATTGAGTTTATTGCTCTTTATGCACATCTAAATGTGGGTGGGAGAGTTAGATTATAGGGGAGGGTAATTTTTGATATGATTTCAGTATAAGTTGTAAGTACTGTTTAAATGTAATTGTCATAATAATTGTTATACTTTGTAAAAGTTCTGTTATAAAATTAATAAACAATATTTAAAATAAAATTTTAAAAACACTTAAGGCCCAATTCACCACATGCTTATTGTGAAAAAATTGCAAAACCCTTTAATAAAGCTCTGGCCTAGCAGTTAAAACATAAACTAGGCATTAATCTGTATTCTATGAAGCTGGGTGCTCAACTTTTTATTTAGCTTGCAAAGTTCTGTGCACAAGTTATAGAAGAAGGTCCGTTGTGCACATATTAGTGAGTTGTTAATTGATGTTAACTAGCAATAATTGGAACTAAATAGTGTTACTTGGTGCTTATTGGCACCTTTTAGCAGATATACGCGCTACTGACCTTAATTGAAATTCTGTAAAATATGCTTACAAAATCCATAGGGAGCATGGACTGGGGAGAGGTATGGGTGTGCCCAGGACTTATATGTACACATTATAGAACACATGTAAGTTCTGATGCCTAATTTACAGCCTCTGAAGTTACATAGTAACATAGCAGATGACTGCAGATAAAGACCAAAATGGTCCATCTAGCCTGCCCAATCTGATTCAGTCTAAAAATTTGTGGTTGTTTTTTTCTTTTTTTTTAAATCTTTATTGAGTTTTCAAAGCTGTCGAAAATGCAATACAATATACATACAAATAATAATAATAATAATCATATATGCACTTATAATCAATCAATATTAATACAAAAATAAAAAAACCCTCTCCCAATTTCCATTTTCACCAGCGAATAAAACCCCCACAAAAGATATTACCCCCACAGATGTGTGTGTGTTATACCAACAGAAATAAAGATAAAAGACAACTATAACAAATCCACAAAAGACATCAATGGGCCCCAAACTAACTTGAATATCTAATTTGTTGTTGTTGTTGTTGTTTTCTTCTTCTTCTTAGCTATTTCTGGGCAAGAATCCAAAGCTCTGCCCGGTACTGTTCTTAGATTCCAACTACTGAAGTCTCCGTCAAAGCTCACTCCAGTCCATCTGCACACTCCCAGCCATTGAAGCTCTCCCCAGCCCATCCTCCACCAATCGGCCATATACAGACATAAACCGTGCAAGTATTCTATAATGGCAATTCCACATGGAACTGCCATTATAGAATATATGCCAAGTGCCTAAATGTTTGATGTGTCACTTTAGGTGACCTTTCTTGAATTTACCCCTAATTGCTTAACATGGTTTAGTAAAAGGTCGACTGTTTTAGTAGACCACAGAAAGTAATTCCCCAAAGACATTTCTGGAGGAAGGACACTGAATCTAGAGGAAAACATGTGCACCCCTCTTCTACAAATATTCAAACCTCTGTTACAGAGAAAAAGGACATTAAAAAAAAATTCCAACTTTTTAACTTGTTTAATGTCCACATCTTCCACTGCAAAATTTATGAACTAATTTTCTATTGGTAGATCCAAGTTAAACGATTGTACACAGCTCACTTATCCTTAAGAGGCAGTTTATTTAGTTATAGAAATCTTGGCCTCTGGTACTGTGTCAGTTTTAAATTACATGGTACTTTACATAGTACAGTTCAAATGATACACTAGACAAATTACTTTTTCATGAAAATTGGAATAACAAAGCATATGTAATGTAATGTAATGTAATGTAATGTAATTTATTTCTTATATACCGCTACATCTGTTAGGTTCTAAGCGGTTTACAGAAAATATACATTAAGATTAGAAATAAGAAAGGTACTTGAAAAATTCCCTTACTGTCCCGAAGGCTCACAATCTAACTAAAGTACCTGGAGGGTAATAGAGAAGTGAAAAGTAGAGTTAGAGGAAAAATAAAAATAAAATAAACATTTTAACAAGACAGCATTGATCTAAATACTTTGGAAGGTAGAAGAGAGGAGAGAAAGGAATAGAAGCAGAAGGGGGAGCCGTTGAACAGTAGAATTCTGGAGAAATTTAAATGATAGAAATAGAACAAAACAAAGACAAAAGGCAAAACAATAGATAAGATTAAAGATAAATCATAAGCTGGAAAGAAAAATAAAATAAAACTTTGTCTTCAATCCACGGTTTCAGCGTCAGTGATGAAGTGGAGCAAGTAAGTTTAGGAGGAGCGATTGACGTTTCCAGAAAGGGCTTCTTCAGGGAAGAGACTTGGCAGACAGTCCCAGGATGCCTATGTCTCCTCCCCTGCGATGTTCTCCCATCCATGCATTCCCTCCCAGACACACTGCCCGTGCCCCAGCCGCTCCAAGGAGGCTGCCCCAGATGAGGCCCACAGTGAATGCAGGATTCTCTCCTCTGCGGGATTATCAGGATTAAATGATAGTCAGGTTGGCTCATGGGAAATTTGCTTTTCTTAAATGGACATTTACTTCTGTGCAGGATTTTTGTCCACCTTCAAATTTGGAAAAACAGATGTTAAAGCACTATCTTTTTTAAAAAAATTATAAACTTTCACAGCTTAGCAAACTAAATTTAGGCACAAATCAATTTTTTTGTCAGATGTGAAGTACGAGACAGTATGACTAGAAACCAGTTCTGTTTTTCATGATATCCACAATGAAGCTTCATGAGATTTGCATGTACTTCCTCTATTGGGCCAGTATGCAAATCTCCCTCATGCATATTCATTGTAGATATCCTGAAAATCTGACTGGCTACATGAGTCCTGAAGACTGGGTTGAGAACCACTGCTCTAAACCACTACTTTCTCTCTCTCCCTCTCTTTCTCTGCTTTTATTTCTTACTTATGAATAAAAGCTTAATTTAATATTACCTTTCAAGCTAAACTTTCAAGAACGGCAATTATACAGCTGGTAGGTTTGATCAAATATTATTTCAGGACAGTGTAGGTAAAGTATACATCTCTAATATTTACAAAGAAAGGATGATTATGTAAGATTTAACATTTACTCGTCCAAATCTCCATTAAGAATTAATTTTGAGCATCTGAATTTATGCAGATGTTGCAAATAACCCTTGGAGTCTGCCCTGTGGTTTAAAAATTAGCATGTTGGATCTTTATTTTTGACATTTCTGATATTTCAGCAGCATTCTCTCTTTGCTGGTTAGTAATGTATTTATTACAGTGATTCCAAAGTAGTTTACATGCTTTGGCAATCCTAGACCTATTTAAGTATCCTGACATCATACTATTTACTACATTGTTGATGAATACAATATGTTGGCCTTTCATTCAGTGTTCTTATTTTACCCAAGGGCTTTCTGTAAATATGCTGAAAATTTGCCATCCTCGATCCACTACATTCATACACTGTGAACCAAAAAACAACAAATCCTAATGTTTTTTGTTGTATCTTCCACAGAACTCGGCAGTAGGGTATGTTACATTCTTATGAAATTTAGGGCTCCTTTTACAAAGGTGCGTTAGGGCCTTAACGCACGGAATAGCGTGCACTAAAATGCCGCACGCGCTAGCCACTACCGCCTCCTTTTAAGCAGGCAGTAGTTTTTCAGCTAACGCGCACTATAGTGCTAAAAACGCTAGCGCACTTTCGTAAAAGGAGCCCTTAGTTGACGTAAAATGATGTAAATATTTCACACTGTACCATAGCACTACTTTGGGAAAATGCATTGTTTCTATGGGAAGCAGAAGCAGGTGATAATTTGTAAACAGTCTGTATCAAAATGGTTTTCATTTCAGAAGACCGAAGACTGATAAAGAACTTGAAAATGCTATAAGATTACGGCAGTAAAAGATTGTTGAAAGAGTTTGCACAGAATGGTTGGAACAAAATGGCTTTGATATGCTGCTACGCAAGATCCAATCAACAGGCTCTATGGATCATAAGCCAGACAGCAGACAACCTCGTTGATGCGCACACAAGAGCACATTCACGTTGTACAATGATCTTGTGCTGAGCAAGAAGGATGAGCCTCAAACACACCAACCAAGGCTGAGGACATGCCTTCGTACAAAGGTAGCGCACTTCCAACATCTGATTAATTGAAAATTGCTGTATGACTTTAGATTTTTGTGCAAGAGATGCCATAAAACTTTTGATGTGCTTTTATTCAGTTTACACTTCATTATCACAAGGTAGTGCTGCAATACAGTGGGAAATATTTACATCATTTTACATCAACTTCCCTCAGGATATGACACACTAAATTTCATAAGAATAAGTTGAGTTCCGTGGAAGACACAACAAAAAACATTAGGGTGTGTTGTTTTTTATTTGTTTGTTCATTTTTTGGGGAGTTTTTTTTTGGGGGGGGGTCAAAATGCAGTGTACTGATAAATCTTACACTGTAACTATGGCAGATTTAACCTGTAAACTGTATATTATATATATTGGTACCGTATATACTTGAATATAAGACAATCCGAATTTAAGTTGAGGTACCCTTTTTCCACCATAAAAGGAGGAAAAAAAGTTGACTTGAATATAAGCCAGTGGTGCCCAGCCCCCCTCACTCCATGCCCTGCCAGGCTTTACACCCTGTCCTCCCTCCCACCCTGCCAGGTTCTGAACCTAGTCCCACCTCCCTTCCCTGCACCATCTCTCAATGTCCTGCAGACCTCCACCGAGCCTGCTGTATGACCTGATGATTCAGTGGTAGGCTGTGACAGGAGGAATCCCTGCCATCTCCTGTCCCAGCTGACTCTGACAATTTTTTTTTTTTAACCTCCCTCCCGCTTCCCCCCGTGTACCTTTTTGAATCCCTGGTGGTCCAATGGTATACTGGGCAGGAGCTAGCTTTCCATGTTCCTTCCCCACACTAAACCCCTCTGAATGGCTGCTCATATGGCAGGCTCGGTGGAGGCCTACAACAAGTCCGGGAGAGGGGGCGGGGGGGGGGCACTGATCCGAATATAAGATGTGACCCCCATTTTTGGACCATTTTTTTTGGTCCAAAAATCTCATCATATATTTGAGTGTATACAGTATTAGATCCTTAGTATGCGTCAAGTTAGGATAAAAACTTGTATTGAAAAAACCTGTACTGTAACTATGGCAAATTGTAACCTGTCAGCTGTATATTATATACATGTTAGCCTGAAACCCATTCTGAACTCTTAGAATGGGATAGAAAATGAAATAAATATATAGGCAATTCTTCAAAATTCTGCATTGTTTTTTGTTAAGCTGAATTGCTTCCTCTCAAACCTTTTTTTACATACCTTATAGGATGATGACAATGATTATTGTTAATGGTTTGTACCTATTATAAGGATCTGGATAATAAATAAAGCACAGGCTAACCTGGACAGATATATTTATGCTTACTATGAAATTGTCATGCTGCTCCACTATGGTTTAGCAATAGCTAGAATTCTCTAGAGATTCCTGTTGTTTCGTTTTAAAAACAACACGAAATGACAGGATTTTCAGAAGTTCTTTGCTTCATTTTTAGGTAGAATTGTACTGTGCAGAAGTCAAATGTGCTGCCACAGAAGCATAGCTATTGGCTATTAACACACAAAATATGCTAATCAGTTTGACAAATATTTGCTGGATTGATATTAAACTTATCAACAGATATGTACTGTATAATATTATTTTTATAAAGAGAACAATCTTAATTACAGCATGCGTAGATCACTCCCACATTTTCACTCCCACTGAAAATGTAAATCATTCTTTGTTTAGTGAGGAAGGTAGAGATGGGAGCCATAGAAAACAGGGAAGACAAGAACAGAAATTTCCAGATTCCCTAACCCTGTAGCTGCCACTCAAAGGAAGGGGAAGCGCCAAGGGAGGGATTGGAGGACTCTTGCAGTTAGAAAGGAGGAAGCAGAACAGTGCAGTCAAGGGAGCTAGAGAAAGAGCTCCAACCCATGGAAACAGAAATCCCAACCCCAAACATGGAAGGAAAGCCTGAGGACATGGAGCCGCAGGAAGCTGAGGAACAGCATATGATGACTGACACGTGGTGCAAGATCTCAAATAATAAATTTTAGATGTCAAAGGTAGAGTCCTTTGATAAATCCTCAAAAAGTGCTGCAAGCCTTACTTAGGCCACAAGGCTGATAAAAACCATTATTGGGTACTTCCACATCCTGTATGATAGACTGTACCATGTGCATCCCCTGGAGTACGCAGTTCAGGGTCCTGGCTTGAAAATTGAATGGACTTTTAAAATATGTCAATAGCGACGTATAATCTTGGCTACCTGAGCAGCCAATACATTGTGCTTCAAAACATATACTTGCTGTTCTATTGTTTGTTTCTGTGACATAGGTTTCAATAATAAAGGGCAAATTCTATAAGAAGCGCCCAAAAGTTTAGGCGCCTAATTAGGCACTGTTCGGCATGATTCAAGTAAAATTGGGTGCTGTTTAATGAATCACGCTGAGCGGAACCTATTTTGGAGGCGCCCAAGAAATAGGGCAGCTCTAGGCACAACTAAAAGTTAGGCGCCTAGCTGAGCGCTTAAGCACGCTTAAGAGTGGCGATTCTGCAACAAGGCACCTAACATGTAGTCACGCCTAACGTGCATAGCGCCTATTTTTTTTGAAGGCTGCCTACATTTTTAGAGGCGCCTTGTTGCAGAATCGCTCTTTCTTGATAGGCGCCTAAGTTTCAATTATTGCTGATTAAAAAGCTTAATTGAGCTTGTTACTTGATTTAGATAGGCACCTATCTAGATGGGCGCCTCTGAAATAGGTGCCTAATATAAGGCGCCGGTTACATATATTTGGGCCTAAATCTCTGTCTGCATATAGGGCTCTGTCGCAGGCTCTAGAAACTATGTTGATGGTAGTGCATGGTAAATTTCAAGTTGATATCTAAAGTATTTAACCATGCTACAAATTGTTCTAATTCAGACAGAAGAAGACCAAACCTAGGGTTACCAGATTTTACTTTAATAAAATCCAGACCACTAGGCCTGCCCCCAATCCAACCCAATTCTACCCACCCCTCCCCATTATACCACTGCCCCATCCCCATTACCACCCTAGCCCTGCCCCTCCTTCCCCCACTGCCTGCTCTCAGCGGGCAGGGGGCATCTGTGCATATGTGGATGCCCTCCTGCCTGACGCGATTATGAGGAAGCTTTTCAAAATCCAAAGTGCCAGGTTTTGAAAAGCCATCCGGACCCCCAGACATGTCCTCGAAAAGGAGGACATATTCAGGGAAATCTAAACATCTGGTAACCTTAACCAAGCCCCCCCCCCCCCCAATATCATTGATGAACCTCAACCAAATTTTAATGTTGGTCCACCACAGGAAGGAATACACCCAGTTGTAGGCAGTGGTTTGGGGGGGGGGGGCAGGAGTGCTGCCCTAGTTCCGGTTGAATCCTGCATCACAGCCCATCACAAGCTTCTGACTCCACCTCCTCCCTCCTCCCAGAATTGTACTTTAAACCTTTGGGGAAGCCACCACTCAGAAACAATGAGCAGGCCTGCCCATGGAAGTAGAATGAAGGGTTCCGGGACAGGTCTGCTTGTTGATGCTGCACGGAGGCTACTCCAAAGATATAAAGTGCAACATCAGGAAACGGGTGGGAGGGCAGGCACCAACCATCGACCGCCAATTTTTGGGGAGGCCATAGCCCCTGTGGCCTCCCCCGTTCTGACACCTATGCAGCCAAGCCTCTTCAAATTGTGAGACGTACAAATTAGTCACTTATGGAGCCATGGCTGTGCCAAATGTTTGGAGATAAAAATCAGTTCCAAAGAGAAAATAATTTTTACACAATACTATTTCATACTGGCTGAAATAGTATGAATATTGTGTAAAAATTAGAATATTGTTATGTAGTTCAGTTGCACTGTTTAAAATTGAAGCCAGGAATTTGTCTCAAAAATTTATTGCCATAGGCTACACTGTCAGGGTTATTAATAGAGCCTATAACAGAACTCTGTTTGCAGACAGAGACCTATTATTGAAACCTATGTCACAGAAACAAACAATGGAGCAACAAGTATCTCACTGTATTGACTTCTCAGGTGGCCAAGATTATATGCCACCATAGGCAAATTTTGGAATTCCAATCAATCATATCTTTCATACTACAGGTGAAGCATTATTAGAGACAATATGGTAGTCTCTCAAACAGCACTTCTTTGAGGATTTCTCAATGGATCATCCTTTTACATCTAAAATTTATTATTTGAAATCTTGTATCATGTCACAATTATCATATGTTGTTTATGTGATTGTGTGACTAACTGTAGGTTTATCCATTTGCACCGATTACAATGTGGTGTAAATCCTCATTATAACTTAGGTACAGATGCCTCTTAATCTCTAATTATGTGGGTAAATTTTGAGGAAAACCCCCAACCGGTCCATTACCCTCCAGTATCTGTGCCCCCTTTTTGGTATCACACATAAATTTTAGGCATGAATGGCTAATAATTTATTGTTAAGAAGCCTAGTATCAGAGCTAATTGGCTCATTATTCAATTATGTTATGTGTGCAAACTGGGTGCATACACAAATCTGCACATGTAACTCAAAGCAAAGCATATAAAATGAGGGGATAGTGTGAATTGGGAAAGTCCCCAAATTTATTAATGAACTGTTTGCATTGAGTGTTAATATAGTCAGACTTAAAACAAGTTGTAAAATGCATGCTAGAAACATCACAAATACGTGTGTTTTGCTGAGTGGGTGGGGTTTTTATATCTGAGTGTGGGATTGAATGATGATGTATGAGTGGGAGGGATGCATGTATATATGTGATTGCATGCAGGGGGTACATACATGTGTGTGCTCCAGAAGTGAGATGAGTGGGAAAGGTACTTCACCAAATTTTATTGTATTCTAGCATATTGTATTTTATTCATCTCTCCACTTATTGTATAATTCTAGATCAACTTTTTAGAATATTGTATTTTATTCATTGACAGTACTAAGATTCAGTAAGCACTAATACGTGCTTACCATAGGTTAAAATCCACTACTTCTTGACGTGCTCAGGTATCCCGTGGTAGTTAGATCTTTGTGCGCTTCCTACACGTTAAAAATTGTTTTTTTTTAGTGCTGGGGATAAAGAATAATCTATTATACTGGTTGTTCAAAATACTTTTGCAGGTCTAAATAGTCAATTTACCAAAAATACAAATTTATGACCTCTATTAATCTTCTAGTCACATTCTTTATTTAGTAATTGTTTTTATAGTTTGTCCATACCAGTTCACCACAAGGTTTTTCTCAATTAACTTCTTTATAAATATTTATCCAACCAACGCCATATGTATCAAACACAAGATAGTAAAGAGTTTGTTTTAGCTGCATTTGCTTCCTCCTCGGCTATGGTGGTTATTTTTAACTTTTTATCTTATATATATATATAAATATATATATATATATATTTCCACTTATATGAGTTTCTATTATATTTTGAACTTGTACTTATCGTTGTCTGTATACAAAACTTTTATAAAGATGTCCGCTGCCGAGATGCATGTTTTGTTTGCCAATATGGCAGACTGTGTCAGGGCGCGGCATCTACAAAAGATAATAAATCATATTTTGCATCTATACAGCCCATAATGAATCAAAAAACAATTACATTGAAAACTGTCATTACTCACATATTAATTTTCTGAATTTAACATGGCAGGCCTTAGAGTTCACCGCTTCCTTTTCCTTAGTGAATTTAAGGACCCACCCTCTCCACGTCATAAATGACCTGGAGCTTATTGATTGGATGACTCAGTAACTTAGCACAGGGAACCCCATTTTTTTCACATCAGAGATTGCCAGTCTAATTCAGCATTTAAGCCTCTGGACTTTAGAGACTGAAGCTCAAAAATCCATCTTTGCTCTTTATAATTGAGCAAAGATTCGATGTTGCCACTCTCCCACCCTACTAAGATCTCCTCCAAAACCCTCCATTTGAGTCTCATGGGGTTATGTTTCATTTGTTCCCAACGGGCTGTAAGCGGGGCTAAGGGGGTATTATTCTTTAGTCTTGATTTATGCTCCGTGAGTCTTAGTTTTTATCAGACGCATAGATCTCCCAATATATAACTTCTCACATGGGCAGACTATTACGTAAATGACCCCTTTTGACATGCAAGAAGTATTCTGCTCAATTATAAAGAGCAAAGATGGATTTTTGAGCTTCAGTCTAAATTACTAAATAAAGAATGTGAATAGAAAATTAATACAGGTCATAAATGTGTATTTAGGGGGATAAAAAATAGGCATTCCTGGGGCTAATCGGTTAGCACATCTAGATTAACGCATGCTAACCTATCAACATATGGTTAGCGCAGGGGCCATTACTGCCAAGAAAATAGATGTCAGTACGGGTTCCTGTGCTAATGGCATTAATTGGGAAATTAGCAGATGGCCATTAATTGAGAAAATTGAAAATGCAGCCATTTTGTAGCCATGCTATAAAGTGGCCTCAGTTTGCAGGAAACCCATGAGCTAGTCATAGTGCAGCCTACTTTTTAGCACAGCTTAATAAAAGAGACTCTCTATATTCACTCTTTCTGTTACCTAAAAGTTGAAACATGAAAGAAAAACCCTCGGGTGCAACCCCATTCAAGATGCAATCAATGGGTATAACAACAAAAAACAAATGACAAAGCTTAAATAAAATACATGCCTCAACAGGATGCCAATGAAGACTTCCTCACCAATTTACACTCCACTAAGAACTAGATCTAGAATTGCTTCACCTCTTGTCGGTTCCTGAACCAGCTGCTCCATAAAGCAGTCCTTGATTTCATCAAGTAATTTTATCTCCCATACATGCCCTGATAATACATTTACTCAGTGTGACACACTTATCCCTTGCTCTAACCAGCAGGGGGACTAAGTGTGCTGAGTTCTGGCCTGTCGGCGTGGCCTCCTCAGGTTGGAGGAAGGCTTTTCAGGGTAGAACAGGCCTAGGCGCCTGCCTAGTCTGCCAGGCCACACTGAGAGTAACTTATAAAGAGAAGACCACACAGGTAAGTCTTGTTCCAAAAGAATGTTCTTGAGCTTTATTGAACCCGGGGGTCTGAATGCCATCAGCCACCCGTATGTCATGGCAAAAATTATAAAATACAAAATAATTTGCAGTTGTCAGAATGGCTTGCTATAAATGCCACATACAGTTCAATAACCCTGGACTTTCCAGTTTAACTACAGTCCTCTTCACCAGGGAAAAAGGCAAATGAAAAATATCAGGAAAATAAAACTTTCCAACTTGGCACACCTTGTGACTACAGCCAGAGTAATTACAGTTTCAAAACTTAGTACTGAATTTCTTAAACGTTTCAGCTTATCTAGCTGAGAGACGGACAGGTTTGCAGAGCAGGCTTCACAGCTCATTATTATCAGCTGGGCTTCCTGGCCGAAGGAACACAGCAAGGCATTATATAAGCTGTGAACTTTACTTGGGTTTTTCCCACGGAGCTTTCACACCCCTACAGATAAAAGTTCCTTGAGCAAACAAAGCTCTCCGAGCAGTCATACAGAGTAGCGGAGAGATTTTCCTGCTCTTCGCCTAATCTCTGTCAGCTGGGCTTGGGTTACGGGAGACAGCACAATCACAGCCTTGCTTCCTTCCCCTTAACAACTAACCTCCATGTCAGTGGGGAAATGGCTAGCTTCCAGCAATGGCTCAGCGGTGTCCATAGCCTCTGTCTGCTCAGCAGCCTCTGGGGTGGAGTTGAGGTAGTCCTCTGTCATCTCCACGTCCTCACTGCTGCGGGCTGGAGGAGAGAGACTTCTCCCCTCATCTGCCTCCAAGCTCTGCTGTCTCTCCTGCCGCTGCCTGAGCTCGTTAGCCCCAGCTCCGTCCCGGCTTTCCCTGCTCTCCTGCTCTCCTTACTGAGATTTCATACTCTGTTTTTATGTTGGTTAAAGCCCCACCCCTCTCTCCTCAGAGCAGCTGTGTTAGGCAGGAAATCCCTAGGGAAATAACTCAGGTTTCTCCTAGGTTGGTAATGAGCACACCTTCCAGCCCTAGGACTCCACTTCTTCATAAGAGTCCTCTCAGGCTTTCTAGGGTACCTGTCCTGAGATGGCGCCCTCTGCTGGATGTATCTATGTTCCTGCCTCTCCTGCTCTACCTCACTGTCTGAGGGGTAGTCAGCCAAAACCAAACTTTTACTTTTAACCTGGTCAGCCCTTCTGACCAGGGACCATGTTTTGCTTTTATCCCATACAGGGACAAAGCTGGCCACAGGTTTGTCACACCAGTCAATATCGGGATAGTTGAAATCACCCATTATTACTGTGCTACCCAGTTTGTTAGCCTCCCTAATTTCGCAAATCAAAGAAACCTCACAGAAATATTCACCGTTCATTAAGGAAAATCACCCACTCTGCCCCAGGGGACGCCCCTCACTACCAAAAGGTCCTGGGTTTCTACTTAAACATCTGTTCTATCAGGAACAAAGCCCAACTAGTTAAAGACTGGCTAGAGGAGACCAATCCTGACTTTGTCCTCTTTACCGAAACATGGCTGATCTGCGACAACATGGCTGGTCTCTAAGGACTGAGTGGTTTTATGTGCTGGCTGTTTATTATTGGGGGGATATTCCTTGATAAAGCTACTTACAGCGAAACATGTCGGTATGACATTCCCCTTGCCAGAGACCACACGAAAAAGCTAAGTAACAGCTTTTTAAATATTGATTAAAAATACTTAAATTCTAAAAAAATTTTTTGATACAATGCAAGAGTGAAAATAGCACTTTATAGGACCCGATGACGAGTAGACACATAAAGCTTGGAGCAATGAAATGTTATTAAGCTCCAAGTGGTGCCGCTGAGGATCCTTGAAACTTGACTAAAAGTGTTGAATGCATAAAGGTATTCTAATGGTGGTGAAGGTATGCTGCCATTTGAGATATAGTGATCTCCGACAACGACATCATAATTTGTGACTGCCTTCCACTTGGATTTAAAATTACCTCCCTACTCAGAACCTGGGGAAGAGGGGGAGGCCTAGCCATCATAACAAGAGATGCTTTCTAACCCACCATCCTAGCCTCCAAATCCTCAATGGACCTCAAAATTCTTTCCTGTAAACTTCAATCGGACCAGCTAGAAGATAGCTTAATCATTACCCTATTTTACATTCCTCCCAAGAAATGGCCCACCGCCAAAGACAACTTCTCTGAATTCCTCCTCACTAACTCAAGGTCCCTACAACCTATTGATCGGCGAACTAAACATCCACCTAGACCAGGTCGATCGGACTGACATGAAAGAGTTACTTTCCCTCACCAACTCTTTAGACTTCTCCGTACCAACCCTTGAAAGAACCCACCATAAAGGTCACCAACTTGATCTAGCAACTTTCTCCTCCAAAGATTTACTCTACCCCAAGATTCTCTGGGAGCTACCCACTTGGACAGACACCCTATGGTCAGACCACCGACTATGCAACCTTCAACTTAACTGGCAAGCAAGACACCACCCATCTTACCCCAAGCTGAAAAAAAGGACCAAGAAAATGATATCTACCAGAGGCTTTATCAACCCAACTGAATTCTGGTCACACTATGAGCTATCCTCCAACCTAGATCCCGACTCATTCACAGCTGATTCTTGGTCCAGCACAAGCACACATATACTAAACACTATGGCCCCCATTAAAAATAGGAAATTGAGAAACAAAACCACTGACGGTTGATTCAACACGGAACTAGGATCAATGAAACGAGAACTATGGAAATCGAAAGACTATGGCTGAAATCCGGTGACAGTAAAGACAGAACAAACTGGAGAACAAAATTAAAAGACTATAAAAATCTTATAACATCCAAACGCACCAACTTCTATGCTCTAAAAATCGGCTCCCCTTACCCCTATATCAAAAATCTTTTCAAAATAGTCAACAACCTCTTTGACATTCAGACCCTAACCCGTCCTACCTCTGAATCCCCTCCTCCAGCCCAAGCCCTAGCAAAATTCTTCAACAATAAAATCTCCAATCTGAGATCCTCCCTATCGGGCACCACTGCCAACCATCTGAATTACCCTGTTGCACAGCCTTCTGATGAACCTAGAGCGGATCTTCACAATCCCAACCTGGCAACAATTCTCTACACTCTACTCAAAATACGCCAACTCCCACTGCAAACTAGATGAGTGCCCACCTAACATAATGAAAATTGCTCTGGTCACCTTCAAAGCCAAGTTACACACCTGGCTCTCTTCCCTTTTACTATCGGGAACTTTTCCTGAGGACCTAGGCCAAATCCTAATTACCCCGATTGTAAAAAAACCCCAAGGAACCCATTAACCTGACATCAAATTACAGACCCATAGCAAACATCCCCTTCTTCACAAAACTTATGGAAAGTCTGGTCAATCAAGACCTAGTATACTATCTGGACAAATTCAACATTCTAAATGACAACCAGTCAGGATTCCGACCCGATCACAGCACTGAAACCATCATTGCCTCCCTACTAGATTCCCTCCACTCCCTGTTCAGCCAGGGCACAAGTGCGCTAGTCCTCCAGTTCGACTTAAGAAGTGCCTTCGACTTAGTCGATCATTCCATCCTCTTAGACTGCTTAGTGTCAATCGGTCTCTCAGGCAATGTTCTAAAATGGTTCCAGGGCTTCCTTACAAAAGGGTCATATCGAGTTTACAGCGAAAACACACATTCCTCCAGCTGGGTAAATGCATGTGGGGTCCCGCAGGGCTCTCCCCTCTCCCCCACTCTGTTCAAAATCTACCTGGCTGCACTAGGGAACCTTTTGCAAAACCTGAAAATCAAATTTTACATTTACGCTGACGACATTTCCATAATCGTTCCCCTAACCAGCGTAACTCCTGAGACGAAAAGTCACCTGGCATCCATCCTCAAGCAAATCGAACTATGGATGTCCGACTTCAAATTGAAACTCAACTCAGGTAAAACCAAATTCTTCCTGGCCAGTCCAAATGACAAAATCAAAGACACATCAATCTCCCTGAACGGTCAAATCTTTCCCATCACAGATTCCATAAAAATTCTAGGAGTGACTCTAGACTGCAACCTCACCTTTGAAACTCACACCAACCTACTAGTCAGAAAATGCTTCTCCACCCTATGGAAATTAAGAACCATCAGAAAATACTTCGACACACCCTCATTCTGCTTACTGGTCCAATCCTCCATCCTGAGCTTACATGACTACTGCAACATTATCTACCTGGGTTCCTTCAAAAAAACCATTCAAAGACTAAGTATCATCCAAAATTCAGCAATTCGACTGATTTTTGGGCTGAAAAAATGGGAACACATAACTCCCTACTACCAAAAACTCCACTGGCTGCCTCTGGAGGTGAGAGTGCTGTTCAAGTTTGCCTGCCTCTGTTACAAATCCATCCATGGTTCGGCACCCTTATACATGGTCCCCTACTTTACCATGGATCGTCCATCCAGACCCACTCGCAAAGCTCATCTCTTCAGCCATCCAACTCTAAAGGCCTGCTGTTACAAAAAACACCTGAATAGAACTCTAGCCTTCCAAGCAGGTCATCTAAATGACTGGCTGTGCAATATTTTCTCGCACTTCTACCTAAACTGCAGAAAATTATTAAAAACTAATCTATTTAACCGATTTGTAGCCCAAGACCCCTCCCCTCCCCTTGTCCCCTAGATCTCCTTTCTCCACCTTCCCGCTCACCTTACTCTTGACCCCTTATATTGTACCAGCTCCCCTGCTTACATCTATTAATTGTATCTATTTTGCTGATTGTTCCCACTCACCGATTGTATTTGCTGATTGTACCCCTTCTCTGATTGTACCCATTCGCTGATTGTCCAGCCCTTCTTTATTGTAAACTGCCTCGAACTTCTACGGCTTTGGCGGTATATAAGAAATAAATTATTATTATTATTATTATAACATTTCAGCATCTGTCTGTTCATCCTGGTCTAGCGGAGGGTAGTACACTCCTATCACTATTCTTTTCCCCCTTACACATGAAATTTCAAGGTGTGTTTTTGCTCCTGTAGAATTTTTAGGCCGTTCGTCAGCTGCTGATGGATCTCCTCTGGCTGGCACCATGGAATCTTTCTGCTTTCCACTGGTAAGGTTGAGTCTTAACTAGACAGTGCCATTGTAAATGCCTGGTTAGCACCTAAGATGGAACTAGCTATTTTCTAGGTGTTCCTGATATCCAGGACTTTAGCAGCTAGGACAGCTGCATAAATATGACCGTGTAAAACACAGTCCTATCTTTATGTGATGTACCATAACCATTCAAGTGTTGAATATCACACTTAATCAGCTTTGTTTTCACTGCCTATGTATATCCAGACCCGACTCGGCATTGACTTGCTAAATATCTACCCCATAGCTAAATATCTACCCCATAGATTTCAATTTGTACAAAACGCTGCAGTATTAATGCTCTTAAACTTCATGATCATGATGTTCCAAAACCAAAGATTCATTTCTCACAAAAAATCCTGCTGGAGACTCCGTTAAAAAGATATTGCTTTTGCAGAGATCAAAAAGAAAGCTTTTTCGTGCTTAGATCCCAGTATGCTAAACTCATTTCCGAAAGAGCTAAGGTCAATTGAAGATCATATAAAATCCCATTAATTATGTAAGGACTTGTTGTTTACCTTTGCTTTTAATTGATTTTTGATTTTTTAGTGTCTGCTCTTCCCCTATTTGAGCTTAAGTTATGTCCCATAGCAATGTTGATGATTTGGTTACACTATTAAAGATTTATTTGTCTGGTTCCTCGTCAGAGATTTTTTGTGTGCCACTTTAAAATATCATGGTGTGATAAGGATGTAAATTTGTTAGTGTACATCTGGTTCATTTGAGTGTGCATTAAAGAGAGGGGGAGTAAATACATGAAGAAAACTCTTATCTCAGGGCATGGTCATAGTTTGTTGTGGATAGTGCATTAATATCGATTTGTACTGAAGTTTCACATGTGATTGATACACTTTGCTGGTGTTTGCCTTGGTGTTACATTTATAAAATAAGTTGTTGTTTTTTTTTAATTCTTTATTGGTTTTTAATCAAAAACAGTGTCATACAAATGAAAGAACAAAGATATTCCACATATTACACTATTGTCTATACAGGTAACATAAATATAATTCAATAATTTCATTTTCCTGCATATAATAATATCATAATATATCCTAATATACAATACAAATAAAGAATAAAGTTACCCAAACATCACTATCAATATTTATTCCCCTCCCTCCAACCCCACAACCCCCTGGATGTTTAAAGATAAATAAACCAAGAAAAGAAGAGATATTATGTTTTTACAAATTTAGTCAATGGGCTCCAAATTTTATTAAATACCTCACTAAAACCCCTACATTCTGCGTTAATTCGTTCGTATCTGTATGTAGTACACACATTCACCCACCAAAATGTATAATTAATTCTATCATGATTTTTCCAATTACTTGTAATCAACTGAATGGCTATACCTGTTAGGATCATAAATAGACGACTCTTATATTTATCTAGAGTGGGTTTCACATGCAAAATTGTTCCACAAATTATAGCCTCATATGACATTGGAAATAAGTTATTATTAAAAAATGTTATCTTCACAAATGTGTTCAATCAACCAGAAAAAATTGAATCTGGAGAAAAGGTCTAAGAATGAACCAATAATAAACCAAAAAATATTCTCTGTGCACATTCCTATGTTATGTGTTGCTATTGTCAAATATATTGTTAATGCATTTTTGCTCTTATGCCTACCTGCCTCTCCTAACTACAATAATAAACAAATTTATAAATATAAGTGATTAGGGGGAAGTTACTAAGCTGCAATGAAATATCATATTTTGCCACAGCATACAGTTATACATTTTGAAAGTCATTAACGTATGATAACTCAATACCACAGGTTAGTAACTCCCATGGTAAATGAATAGTACAACTTGAGATCAACCACATAAGTTGCATTATTTTTCTTTCCTGGACTATCCTGCCACTACTATTAGGCCTAATGCTCTTGGGGGTACTCTTAATTGGACTGGTGTCTCAAATTAGACTCCACATAGGAAAAAACAGGAGAACAAAACCCTATGCCGTGCAGCAAACCAAAATCCTGGTGAATTTGCATCAGAGAAAAACGGGACACTAAGGGGTCCTTTTATCAAGCCGTGCTAGCGGGGTTTAGCGCGTTGGACATTTCATCACATGCTAACCTCCGCGGACGGCTAAAAAAAACTAATGCCTGCTCAATGCAGGCATTAGCAGCTAGCACGGCAGTCGGTTTAACTCGCGGTATTATGCGCGTTAAACCTCTACCGCAACTTGATAAAAGGACCCCTAGAACATGGATGAAGTCGCACCAGAGGGAGACATTGATGCCTTGGACCAGCTTTGACCTTGTTGAGTCAGTTAGTTGGGGCTGTCTGGGAGTTGCCTGGAGAAAGGGTGCTGAACCCATTCTTGGAAATCTCCATGGGGAGAGCAACCGTCCTGAGCTGTAGTTTGCCATAGGCCTTGCTTGTGACCAATAAGAGGCATTAGGAGCTCACCAACTGCCTTCTAGATTCCAGCATTACACTCAAGCTTATGCACACATGTATGGACTTGCACATGCATGCGGCATTATAACTCTGGATTTTAGTAGTACTATTTTAAAACTACTCAAATACATGTGTTTATACAATTAGGGCCGGATAAACTGTGCTGTCATTGGTGGACGCTTAAAAAATGCCTGCTGATTGTGTGTCAGTCATGCAACATTACCATTTATAGAATCGCGGCTTTTTGAAAGGTAGGAGCAGGAAATATAGACCAGGGTTTTCCAGGCCTACATTTCTGGCACCTACCTTTCATGCAACTACAGAGGCACTTTACAATGCCTAATGCCACTTCCAGTGTTAGTCATGCCTAAAATGGTATTAAGCATCATAAAGTGCCTCCACAGCTGCAATGCAGATATCTTTTTTTTAGATATCGGTAGACGCCTATAATTTTTTTAAAAACAGCTTTTACTTATTTTTAAAAGGCGTTTTGCACTTAAGTTAGGGTAGGGTGCTTATCTTAAGGCGCTATTTATAGAATATAGCCTGTGGATTTCTTCCCCAGCATTACATTCAACAGATATTGTGACTCCTGAAGCAGGACTAGTGCCGAAAAATGGATTTTGTGTCAGGTTTTGTGGTTCAGCTTTGATATTGTCTGGTAGATTTTATGTAGTTGTCTTCAAATAAAAATCTTTTAGTGGAACCCTGAGTAATAATCTCTTTACACTATGAAAAGCCTGTAGTTCATCCTTACACAGCAGGACTCAAATAAGACTCCTTCATCCATGCCCCACAGCAGAAGACACACCTCCCGTTCCTCAATCCCCTCAGCAAAAGGGAGCACCTAACCCTCACCCCACTGAAGAGCTCCCCTGATCCTCCTGCAAAGACCACCATCCTTGGCCTTATCTCATCAATACCTGGGCTCTAGAAGTATAAGGTACTAGGGCATGTTACATTTAGATTTTTATTTTTTGAAACTTTACAAGCTTATAGTGACCAAATTATGCAGTATTGCATGCTGAATCTAAATCTGATTTCAAAAGCTGCTTAAAGTTGGTCTTACTTACATTAAATCACAGTTGAAGTATGTAGAAAATAAGTAATATTTATTTGAATGTTCAAATAAACTGACCTACATCTGTAGCCACTTAATTGCCTTTAAATGTCATTTACGCAGTTAATTTAAAGCTATTTAACATAGTCCAACAAAGAGGCCATATCTTGTTTGCTTCTGTTGCAGCTTATAAGCTCCCTGCTGACCACTTGACCCCTAATATAATGTTCCTTCATCTCCTGATTGTACACAGCCTCAGTTGTAATTTTTACACACATTTCTATGGATTGGATGTATGATGGACAATCTGGAACCACCATGGGTTTTCTCAGAAATGCCTTGATCTCTGCTCTTGTTTTGGTACAGATAAGAAGAGACTCAGAGACTCCGGAGCTCCAGTCGTGTAATTGGTGAGTGTGGTTGCCTCTGTTATGATGGATGGTGTTTTCATGGGTCTCATCCTGCTGTATAAGGTTGAAAACAATAAAATTAGTGAGTGAGAGGGGTGTAAACCTGTGACGTGAGTAGGAGTATGTGAAGACTTTCACAATACAACCCGAATTGGGTACATGACTCCATATTCTGAGGCTTTTCAACCCCTATAGAGAAAAACACAAAAAACCTTACAGTTTTATTTCATTCACCAGTGGTTTCTTAAGATAGTTTAGTATATAATAATTTTGAACCATTAAGATACCTTTTGATGTGGTTAAAACTGGAAGACAGACATTTAGGCAATACAAGTTTGTTGAATGATAAAATATCTCTCTATTCTATTTTAAAGAAGTCCATATATAAACACTTTTGAAGAGTGTTTTTTTACATTTACAACTTATTAATGTAAGATTTGAATTTGACTTATAGAGACCCATCTTTTGAATGGACTTTGGATTTATATTGGATTTATATTCCCTGAGACAGCACACGAAACATAGTCCATGTTGGGATCCAAGAAAACTCCTGAAGATAAATATCTCGTCATATTGTTTTCAGTATAACACCATTTGAATTACACGTTGAGCCTTTATAAGAATAACAATATATGCAGTGATTGGATGGTGAGACTAATGCTGGGGGACTTGCTCCATCAACAGGTCTATGGGTCTCTGAGCATATATCACACACTGAATTCAAGAACAGTGCTATTATTATAAAACATTATTATAAGACTACATCTGCATCTGGGATTATTTTTGTGTTTTGAGCCTAAATTTTAGGTGCCATATATAGAATGGGCTCCTATTGCCTGAATGGTGCAGATTACAGACAATTCACACTAGCTTCTTTTGTAGCTTCTCTTGGAAGTGGAAGAGATGAGAGTATCCCAAGGAAAGGAAGGACCAAAGCTTGAAATCCCAAAACGTACTGAATCCATGACCACTAGGAGGTGTAAGGTAGTGGTAGCTGGCGATTCCTTTCTGAAGGGTACAGAAGCATCCATCTGCAGACCAGACATGATGTCACTAGAAGTATGCTGTCTGCCTGATGCCAAAATCCAAAATCCAAGATGTTACAGAGAGATTGCCAAGACGTAAAGCCTGATGACTATTATCCAATGCTTCTCATCATAATGGCACTAACGATACAGCTAGGTACCCCTGCAAATGTATCAAAAGTGACTTTGTGGCTCTGGGAGAGAAAGTGAAGCAGTCAGGTGTGCAGGTAGTATTCTCATCCATTCTCCATGTCAAGGGTAAAGGCCAGAGCAGAGAAGCTTGCATCCTGGAGATGAATGCATGGCTACATGAATTGTGTTTTTGAGAGCATTTTGGCTACCTGGACCATGGGATGATTTTTCAAGGGCTGCTAAGCAGGGATGGTGTGCATCTATCAAAGAAGGGAAGAAGTGTCTTTGGCAGCAGACTGGCTAATCTACTGAAGAGGGCTTTGAACTAGAAGTGATGGGGCAGGGTGATCAACAGTGGCCAAGCCAGGTCCAAAGTACCTAACTAGATCCCAAGTAGTGTAACAGATTTTATGCTGCTTTTTCTAAGAATAAGTAGTAGATTTCCACAAATTATCTCAATAATGGCCTACAAACTTCTCTTTTAGGAGAGTATCAAAACCTTTTTAAAACCCTGCTAAGCTAACTGATCTCACCACATTCTCTGGCAACGAATTCCAGAGTTTAATTACACATTGTGTTAAGAAATATTTTTTCCAGTCTGTTTTAAATCTACTACTCAGTAGCTTCATCACATGCCTCCTAGTCCTAGTATTTCTGGAAAGAGTAAAAAAGAGATTCACATCTATCTTTTCCTACTACTACTACTATTAATTATTTATATAGCGTTACCAGACGTACGCAGGGCTTCACAGAGTCACAAAGAGTAAGAAAGCAGTCCCTGCTTGAAAGAACTTACAATCTAAATAGGCAAGAAAGACAAATAGGATGTCATGGATACAGTTAAGGGGAACAGTTAATCAGCTGGCTGGGCTGGAGGGCAGAGGAGTAGAGTTAAGGATTGGAGGCTATATCAAAAAGGTGGGGTTTCAGTCTGCTTATAAACAAGGGAAGGGAAGGGGCTTAACGGACAAACTCGGGTAATTTATTCCAGGCATAGGGGGTAGCTAGATGAAAGCAACAAAGTCTGGAATTGGCAGTGGAAGAGAAGGATAACATTAAGAGTGACTTATCTGAGGAACGGAGTTCCTTTCCACTCCACTCAGTATTTTATAGACCTCTATCATATCGTCCCTGAGCTGTCTCTTATCCTTGCAGAAGAGCCATAGCTGCTTTAGCCTTTCCTCATAGGGAAGTCATCACAACCCTTTTATCATTTCCGTCACCCTTCTCTGTTTCTAATTCCACTATATCTTTTTTGAGATAGGGTGACCAGAATTACACACAGTATTCGAAGTATGGCCGTACCATAGAGTGATAGAAGAGCACTTTAACACCATCATCTTTGCTTTCCAATTCTTTCCTGATAATTCAACGTATCCTCAACGCTGACACCTAGATCCCTTTCATGGCCAGTAACCCCTAATGTGGAATCCTGCATTACGAAACTATAGTTTGGGTTCCTCTTTCCCACATGCATTACTTTGCACTTGCTCACATTAAATGTTATCTGCCATTTTGACACCCAGTCTTCCAGTTTCACAAGGGCTTCTTGCAATTTTTCACAATTCTCTTGTGATATAACTTTGATATATCACAATTCTCTTGTGATATAATTTTGAACAACTTTGTGTTATCAGCAAATTGAATAATCTCACTAGTTATTCTAGATCATTGATAAAAATGTTAAAAAGCAGTGATCCCGGCACAGACCCTTGGGGAACCCCACTATTTAAACTAAATATGAAACAAGAGCTATGTGCTGAAAGATGGTGAGCTTGTTAACTTCCTCGCTGGAGAAGAAAGACCTCAGAACCCTGTCAGGGAAAGCCCTCCTCAGACTAGAGAAGGTAATCATAAGGCAAAAACACTCCAGTACTTGAATTGGCACAAAATGCTGCTCAGGGCTCCTCAAAGAGCATGATTTTGTGCCATTTAGAATAACATAGTCTGTCTAATGTCCGGAAACAGCTGGGAGGTGAAACACTGGCCATCGTCGATGGGACCGCACATTGCTTAAGCAAGATCAGTGTCTGCAGTTTGCTGCTTAAAATTTCAAAATTTCACTATTTATAATCAATTAACTATTAGGGGATATTACAAAGTTTGAACTTTTGAAACTGAAAAACTTAATAGGGGCCTATGAAGTTATTACCCTCTCTAGTTCTGAGGCCTTTTTTCTCCATCAAGGGAGTTAATGAGTTCACCATCTTTCAGCACATAGCCTTTGCTTGAGATTTACCCCCCTTTACAAAACCACGCAAGATGTTTTTAGCACTGGCCAGTGCTAAATGCTCTGCACTGCTCTGATGTTCATAGGAACTCTATGACCATTGAAGCAACGCAGAGCATTCAGCAATATTGCCAGCACTAAAAACCTCTTGTGCAGATTTGTAAAAAGGGAAGGGTTACTTTGAAAAGATCGTGGGATCTTTACAAGGTTTTTGGTGAGCCCCACTATTTACCCTTCTCCATTAAGAATACTGACCGTTTAAACGTACTCTGTATTTTCTGTCTTTCAACTAGTTCTTAATCCATAATAGGACATTACCTCCTTTCCCATGATTCTCTAATTTCCTCAGAAGTCTTTCATGAGGTACTTTTATTTAGGAAATTTGTACATTGAGTAATTTAAAATATTGATTTTTATGGCATTACTGGCAACTAATCAACTATCATTTTGTTAGCCGCTTTGAACTCAAGTTGGTAAAATGTGGGCTATAAATTTCTTTTAATGTAATGTAATTATTTTCCCATGAATAATGCAGCTTGTAAAGTTCAACGCAAACTGCATTGTTCAATTTACATAATAATGAGATGGTTTGCATCTCATTATTGTGAGGATGGGTTACATTAATCTAATGAAAAAAGGTGTTAAAACAAAAAAAAATTCTGACCACAGCCACCAAAATTATGCCTAGATTTTCATCATCGGGACATTTCCAGGTACCAGCATTAAATATATGAATATGTACAAATAGCCAGAATTTAACTGAAAAAGTGTCTATATTCAGCCATTAACCAGTTAAGTTAAATTGGCCAAATATAGGGATCCTTTTACCAAGCTGTTGGCATTTCCTGTGTGCTAAGGTACTGATACACCAATATTCCCACCAGATATAAATTCATTATCAAGGAAGGAGGAGGTGTGCCTGTGGCCACATTCATTTATACAATATATTAAGTATATCACGAGTGTGTGTTTGAATATACAATCACATTGATATCAGTGTAAAACATTTTCAGTGTTGGGGAATATAGTGGAGAGTGGCCATTAGTACATGGCCATTAAAACAGATTAGGATGTGAGCTCTTACCACCAACCATTATGTAGGCGGTACAGGCTCACGCACTAAGCATACTCTAATCAGTTAATGTGCGCCAATGTAGCTGTACTAACGCATTCACTTAAAACACACCGACTCTCCATTCCCAGACATGCCCCCAATGGCAAAAAATAAATTGTATTTTATAGCATGTGGGTAGAATGCACAGATCTCAAAATTACTGTGGGATGACTCAGCACATCTGCAGTAGGCCGATTTTTGCTGCGAAAGGCACGCGTTAGTGATTACTGTACGAGGTGGATGCTGAAAAGTTCTCAGTCCAACCAACTTCCTAAATTCTGAGCACCCCCTCGTAGCTTTGCAAAAGAGCCCCTCTATCGTCAGGAAACCGTCCCTGTTTCAGCTTCCTTTAAATCTTTCCATTGATCTGCGCAATCTTACCCAGACTACACGCATATTTGTTTTGCACAGCTGCCATAGTTTTTTTTTTTTTTTAAATAATTAGTAAAACTAATAATGGTAATAAAAAATAATAACGATCATCATGAAACCCACAATCGAAATGTGTTCACTGAAATGTCAAGCCTTGCATGTGTGTAGAGGCTGAAGCAAAATTGCCTGGGCTCTGCCCTTAGGTATGCATTCTCAATAAGTCCCAAGAGACTGTTCACACTGTGCACATGCCTGATAGACCTAATTGATGCATCTGCTTTATGGCATATTCGCACAAGCTAAACTTTGAAAATTTAGGTCATGATTGCAGTGGGAATACCAGCATAATTCAGATGCAACATCTGTCATAGAAAAAAAAAAAAGTTATTATAGTCCAGGAAGCACAGTTGCTACTCTGCCGTAGCTAAGTTAATATATGAGTCTCTTATTTATAAAAGGTCATGTGATGTGTCAATAATCAAGTCCAGTGCCACTCATATGGTGCAATTCTGTGAGCAGCACTGGATTTGATTATTGAATTATTAGACTTTTGCAGCAATGACTAAAATGTTTAGCATTATATTGTTTTTAATACCGTAGAGCACAGAGGTTGTAACCCTTGAGGCAGACACTTTGACCCTGATTCTATAAAAGATGCCTAATGGTAGGTTCCTAGATAGGAGTGCCTAGCTGATCTAGGCACCTAACTTAACCCCCCCCCCCCCCCATTTTACAAAGCCATGCTAGAGTTTTTATCGCTGTCACTGCGGTAAAAGCTCTGCCTCTCAAAGAATTCCTATGAGTGTCGGAGCTTTTACTGCAGCGGCTGGCAATATAAAACCCTAGCGCGGCTTGATAAAAGAAGGGGGGTAATTTTTTTTAATCAGCTTAATCAGTGCTGATAATTGAAAAGTGATGTAATTATGGGCGAAGAGTAAGGAAGGAGTATTACTCACTGATTATAGCCAGTGTGTGGGGGGGTTCATTGAGGAAGCCACTGGCAAAACGTGTCAGGATCCACTGGAGTGAGACAACTTCCTAACTACCTCACTTACGTTAAGTTTCTTCAGAAATATTTCAAGTGATTGAAGATTAAGTTTTTTTCACATAGAAATGAACATTTTTCAAGTTTGATTAAGACACAGTCAAATACATTTCTACTGATTGAAGATGGTGCAATGATAGACTACTGAAAAACACTTACAGGGGTGTGTCCCCGATTTGTGATTTTCTTACCATCTTATGGTTCTGAGCACCTTCTCGGTTCTAAGGTTTTATGCTTATTAGAGTTCCTTTTTTTGATTGCTGGATAATTGAAAAGTGTCATTAAAAACTATTTTAAAATGATTAAAAAATGATCTGGTAGGTACCTAACTTGGTAGATGCCTACTACTTCAAAGTGAGCATGGTTAGGAATAGGCTGTGGGCAGATTTTGGGCATGGTTTGACTTAGGCACCAGTGGGTGCCTAACTTAGGCACACTCATTTAGACCAAGAAAACCTTGACTAAAATAGTAGGCGCCTGAAGTTTTAACATCTAAGCGAGAGGAAGGACCAGAGAATTGGATCGAGGACTTGCGCTAAATGTGATTTACTTAGATTTCAGCAAAGTCTTTGATACAGTTCCTCATAGGAAGCTCTAGAATAAACTCCATGGACTGAAGTTAGGGCCCAAAGTGGTGAACTGGATTAAAAACTGGTTGATGGACAGATGCCAGAGAGTGGTGGTTAATCTGGTTGGTTAATGGAATTCACTCGGAGGAGGGAAAGGTGATTAGTGGAGTGCCTCAAGGATCGGTGATGGGACAATTCTGTTCAATATGTTTGTGAGCGACATTGCTGAAGGGTTAGAAGGTAAAGTTAGCCTTTTTACAGATGATACCAAGATTTGTAACAGAGTGGACAACCCAGAGGGAGTGCAAAGATTGAAAAGGATCTGCAAAAGTTAGAAAAATGGTCTGCTATCTGGCAACTAAAATTAATTGTGAAGAAGTGCAGAGTGATGCATTTGGGGGTAGAAATCTGAGGGAACTGTATGTACTGGGAGGTGAGAGGCTGATAAGCATAGACATAGAGAGGGACCTTGGGGTGATTGTGTCCGAGAACCTAAAAGCATCTAAACAGTGTGATAAGATGGTAGCTGTAGCCAGAAGGATGCTAGGCTGTATAGAAAAAGGAGCAACCAGCAGAAGAAGAGAGGTGTTGATGTCCCTGTATAGGTCTTTGGTGGGGCCATACTTGGAATATTGTGTTCAGTTTTGGAGGCTTTGTCTTGCTATGGATGTATAAGGACTTAAAACAGTGCAAAGAAAGGTAACTAAAATGGTATGAGGTTAGTGCCAAAAGATGTGTAAGAACAGACTGATAAGCCTGAATATGTATACCCTGGAGGAAAGGAAGAATATGGAATATATGATGCAAATGTTTAAATACTTACTTATATATATTTCTAAGAATTTTTAAAAATCATAGTAGAAGTTTTTGATGCACAGGGATGAACTGCACACAAATTAATTTGTGGACTAATGCATTGCAAGACCTGTTTTGGATAGCTTGTTGAGAACAGAATTGAGATGTCCAGGTCAGGATGTGTTCAGTTCCCAATCTATTTTTAAAAAAGGTTCTTTCAAACATAGATATTTAAATGTCTCTACTATCCCTAGCTCTTTTCTCCTATTGTTTTTTTCCTTAATTGTTCTCTTTTACTTTGACTAATGCAGTTCTTGCCTTTTTACCTTTTGTTCCTGTTTGTCTTTGTTTTTAAAGTGTTATTGTTATAGTTTGGTGATGCAATGTCACTTAAACATGTATTTTAGCTAAAGCATGTTTTATGTTTTTATGAATTTGTACACCGCCTAGAAGGCTGATTGGGCGGTATAAGAAATTTAAAATAAACTTGAAACTTCCACATCTTTCTCCTCCAAGAGAGGAAATGAACAATGGGTCACATTGAAGGTAATTTTATAAAGCTTTTTCCACATATAAACCTGTTTTAAATTGCAGAAAGTAATACAATTGTGCAGCTCTTCACATAAATACAAAGTATGTGTGCTGAAAGATTGTGTGTACTTTTATATAGACCAGGGGTGTCCAATGTCGGTCCTCGAGGGCCGCAGTCCAGTCGGGTTTTCAGGATTTCCCCAATGAATATGCATGAGATCTATTTGCATGCACTGCTTTCAATGCATATTCATTGGGGAAATCCTGAAAACCCGACTGGATTGCGGCCCTCGAGGACCGACATTGAACACCCCTGGTATAGACTGTGCATATGCATTCCAGGGGCAATGTTTGTGTGGAGTGGAGGAAGAGTTGTGATGTATGCATATGTTTCACAAAATGCATGGGTAAAACTGTGTTTAATATGTATGTTATGATATGGATATAGGGGAGCCCCAGCAATAGCTGAATTAAGAACCTGAAAGGACCACAAGAAACATTAGAAATATCCCCTACAGATTTAAAAAGTGGTGCCTTCCCACCCTTCCAGGTTATTTTGATTAAATGGGGGAGGGGAGAAAGCTATGACATCAGGTAGGTGAAAGAGAAATCCAAAGAAAGACAAGGTAGTTCTGCAGATTCCCTGTGCTGACATCAGTTTGATTAACATTCCTGCCGAGCAACTGGGACAAGGAGAGGAGGTCAGTCAGTTCCCTTGACCTTAAGGAAGATACAATGCAAGTTTTCCTGAGAAGGATTGGGAGAAGAGATGGCAAGAAAGAGGAGCACAAGCAGCTTGGATACCGATTTAGTTCCAGGGGGGCATTGCTCAAAGGTTCAAGATAGAGGAAAACTCTAGAATGAAACTCGCACAGAAAAAAAGTTGCCAAGGCATACTCAAAATAATGAGCTCGCAAATCTGCTGCTTAGTGCAAAAAAAATGTCAACTTTGCTGTCAGTGCTTGAGTATTGATCGCCTTAGCCACTGACAGGAAAGTTGACATAATAAAGCATGCCAAGGCAATAAAACCCTTACACCCAACCAAACCTGGCATCTCTTTCCATGTACCCTGGAAACCTATCCCTGATATTTAGCAACACCCACCAAGACCCAATTCCCTGTTACTGCAGCCTTCAAAAAATGGTCTCCTTCAGTCACAAGCCTAGCCCGCCTAGTTGTCTCCTTAGCATGGCAAAGATGGGTCTGGGCCTCCCTGTCACCCTGTCCCTGGTGGTCTAGTGGAAGCCCAAACACCCCCTCCCCCCCTTGTACAAAGCAGTTGCAATGATCACTCACTCCTGCTTCTCCGGGCACCATCTTGAAAATAGCATCACCCTGCCCCATATTGTACATCCTGGGATGACTGGGGACTGGGTAGGACTTTTTTTATTTTGGGCATATCTGGAGGCCACACCTTCAAAAAGATATAAAAAGAATAGAGTTGGTCCAGAGGAAGGGTACCATCACAAGGTGTATGGGGACAGACTTAAAGATCTCAATCTGTATACCTTGGAGGAAAGGCAGGAGAGGGGAGATATGATAGAGATGTTTAAATACCTACCTAATGTAAATGCGCATGAGTCGAGTCTCTTTTATTTGAAAGGAAACTGCAATGAGAGGGCATAGGATGAAGTTACGAGGTGATAGGCTCTGGAATAATCTTTTTTTTTAATTCTTTATTGATTTTCCAAACTTCAATAGTGCAATACCCAAATATATAACATATAATAAGTCAATAAAAGCACATTCAATGTACAAATATACATAACCAACCATTTTCTCCCACCCACCCACCCACCCAATGCTTAATCAATTAAACACAGAAACATAGATTTTCCTAATAACCTTACCCTATTCAGATTAACAATATCCTCCCACCCTCCACCCAGAAATACCCCCCCCCCTTCCCTGGTTGTATATGAAAATAAACAAAAACTGACTCAAAATCAAAGACCTATTATAGTGAAGTAATATAAGATGTCAATGAGCTCCAAATCAATAATCCAGAGTAATCTAAGGAAATACTTTTTACAGAAAGTGTGATAGATGCATAGAAGTCTCCCAGAAGAGATAGTGGAGACAGAGACTGTGTCTGAATTCAAGATGGCATGGGATAGGCACGTGGGATCTCTCAGAGAGAGAAAGAGATAATGGTTACTGTGGATGGGCAGACTAGTTGGGCCATTTGGCCTTTATTTGCCATCATGTTTCTAAATCTGCACTTGCTCCCTGATTCTATGCTCTCTTCAAATTTGTATGGTCTGCTTCCTCTTCACCTTTCTATACTGATGGGGATGAGCAAGTTAGAGATGATGGAGTTAAGATATGGATCTTATGGAATGAGCATAGAATATAGTAGAACAGGCAAAAAAATAGGTAGTTATTTTGAATGGGAATGTTATGTGATTTTGAGCAAAATTTTAGAAATGGCATGTGAAACTATCCCTGAAATGCTTTCATGTTTTCTTTATATATATACTGATATTTGTCAACATTTGCTTATTTCTGATCTAAAGAAGAAGGGTTACCTTCAAAAGCTCATCATAAAATACATTGAATTAGCCCAATAAAAAGGTGTTAGTTTATTTCCTTTGGGTTTATTTTTTTTGTTTTATTTCTATATATTACCTTGGAAAGTGGATTAACAAGGCCACCACAGCATTTCACTCAGAAATAACATGGAAATGGAAATTAATATTTCCAGGTTTGGGTGTGGAAAATTAAGAACATAAGAATAACCTTACTGTTTCAGACCAACGGTCCATCTAGTCAAGTATCCTGTCTTCATGGTGGCCAATCCAGGTCACACGTACCTGGTAGACACCTAAATAGTAGCAACATTGCATGCTACTGATCTAGGGCAAGCAGTGACTTCCCCATGTCTGTCTCAAGAGCATACTGTGTTTTTTTCCTTCAATAATTTGTCCAAACCTTTTATTTAAAACCAGCATCTGCCAGATGCAGTGCCTCTTGCAAAATGTGAGTAAGGACATGCAGGACTACGTCCATGCCCAATGGGAGTTTGTGATTTAAAAAATCTACATATGGGTGAAAAATGTACAGCCTTCTCAGATGTGCATGAGAACAGCTTTTTTAAATCACTACTATTAAGAGCTACTTTCCCACCTCCCAATCACCCCAACTTCTTCCCTCCTCTTGGTGGTTGCCCTGACACTAAGCCCCATTTCTTATGCCACCCTCCCCGAAACATCAAGGTAGCCATCCAGTCCTCTCCTAACATCAAACTAGGATAGTCAAATTTTGCAATTTATTTATTTAAAATAAAATGCTAAATTGTCATCTTTTCATTCTTAGAAAGTCATAAAAAGCAACATTTGAACCACAATTAACATGTATTTATATTGAAGTTATACAAAGATGATTATAAAAGATTTAGAAGTAAGTAGTTTTCAAGATTTGCAAGTCACTTGATGTAGTCTCCCATCATGTTCTCTTTATATTATCCTTGTTAATGGTGTTCGAAGTCCAGTATATCTTGGTGAAAGCGCTCAGCTTGCTCTTCTGAGCTTGGAGAAGAACATAAGAATTGCCGCTGCTGGTTCATCATCATCATGCCCAGCAGTCCACTCACACGGTGGCCCCTAGTTCAAAGACCAGGGGCCCTAACTGAGACTAGCCCTACCTGTGTACATTCTGGTTTAGCAGGAATTTGTCTAACTTTATCTTGAATCCCTGGAGGGTGTTTTCCCCTATAACAGCCTCAGGAAGAGCATTCCAGATTTCCACCACTCTCTGGGTAAAGAAGAACTTCCTTACATTTGTACGGAATCTATCCCCTTTTAACTTTAGAGAGTGTCCTCTTGTTCTCTCAACTTTGGAGAAAGTGAACAACCTGTCTTTATCTACTAAGTTTATTCCCTTAATTATCTTGAATGTTTCGATCATGACCCTCTCAGTCTCCTCTTTTCAAGGGAAAAGAGGCCCAGTTTCTCTAATCTCTCACTGTACGGCAACTCCTCCAGCCTCTTAACCATTTTAGTTGCTCTTCTCTAGACCCTTTCAAGTAGTATCATGTCCTTCTTCATGTATGGCGACCAGTGCTGGACGCAGTATTCCAGGTGAGGGCACCCGGTATAGTGGCATGATAACCTTATCCGATCTGTTCGTGACCCCCTTCTTAATCATTCCTAGCATTCTGTTTGCCCTTTTTGCCATCACCGCACATTGCGCAGACAGCTTCATCGACTTGTCGACCAGTACTCCCAAGTTTCTTTCCTGGGAGGTCTCTCCAAGTACCGCACCAGACATCCTGTAGGCGTGTATAAGATTTTTGTTACTGACGTGCATCACCTTACACTTATCCATGTTAAACCTCATTTGCCATGTTGTGGCCCATTTCTCGAGCATGTTTATCTCACGTTGCAGGTCTTCGCAATCCCCCTGCGTCTTTACTACTCTGAATAACTTCGTATCATCTGAAAATTTAATCACCAGGTCATTTATAAATATGTTGAAGAGCACGGGTCCAAGCACAGAATCCTGCGGTACTCCACTCGTGACGTTTTTCCACTATGAGTATTGTCCATTCACCCCCACTCTCTGTTTCCTACCCGCCAGCCAGTTTTTAATCCATGTGAGTATTTCAATCTCAATTCCATGCTTAGGGGTGATATGATAGGGGCATGTGATGAAGCTACTAAATAGTAGATTTAAAACAAACTGGAGAAAATATTTCTTCACACAATGCTTAATTAAACGCTGAAATTCGTTGCCAGAGAATGTGGTGAAATTAGTTAGCTTAGCAATGTTTAAAAAAGGTTTGGATAATTTCCTAAAAGAGAAGTCTATTGGCCATTATTGAGATGGCTTGGGGAAAGCCACTTCTTATTCCTAGGATAAGCAGCAAAAAAAAATAAAAAATCTGTTTTACTACTTAGAATCTAGCTAGTACTTGGGACCTGGGTTGGCCATTGTATGAAACAGGATACTGGACTTCATGGAACTCCGGTCTGTCCCAGTACAGTAATTTTTATGTTCATATGTTCTAATAAATCTTGGACAAGTTCCTGGAGGGAGTCCATAGTCTGCTATTGAGACAGATATGGGGATCAATAGCATAGAATGTTGCTACTATTTGGGTTTTTGCCAAGTACTTGTGACCTGGATTGGCCACTGTGGAAACTGGATACTGGGCTAGATGGACCATTGGTCTGACCCAGTATGGCTATTCTTATGTTCTTATGGATTACATTTGGCATGAGCAAATTCTCAACAGAACCCTACTCTGGATATCAATCAAGCAACCACATAGCTTCATGAACTTAGAAACATAGAAACATAGAAAATGACGGCAGAAAAGGGCTATAGCCCACCAAGTCTGCCCATTCCAAATACCCGCCCCCCCTGAATTCACTCCCTTAGAGATCCCACGTGAGTATCCCATTTTCTCTTAAAATCTGACACGCTGCTGGCCTCAATCACCTGCAGTGGTAGTTTGTTCCAATGATCCACCACTCTTTCAGTGAAGAAGTACTTTCTGGAGTCGCTATGAAACTTCCCTCCCCTGATTTTCAGTGGATGCCCTCTGGTGGTCGAGGGTCCCATGAGACAGAAGATATCATCTTCCGACCCGTGATGTACTTAAACGTTTCAATCATATCTCCCCTCTCTCTTCTTTCTTCAAGTGAGTATAGCCGCAATTTATTCAGTCTTTCTTCATATGTGAGATCCTTGAGCCCCAAGACCATCCTGGTGGCCATTCGCTGAACTGATTCGATTCTTAGCACATCTTTCTGGTAGAGTGGTCTCCAGAATTGAACACAATACTCCAAATGAGACCTCACCATGGACCTGTATAGCGGCATCATGACTTCAGGTTTCCTGCTGACAAAACCTCTACGGATACAACCCATCATTACTCATGTTCAATTCAGACATCAAAATCCTGCTCAGTGTTACAGATTTCAAATGTTCATAAATTCACATGGGATGTCCATTTTATTATTACAAATAACATTTTAAAGGTAAGCAACCATGACATTGATTTTTAGCCATTTAGAAGGGGCATGGTATTGAATTGTATATGGTATATGCACATTTCTGCTAAGGAATCATGCAAATGTTTTCCTCCCTAATAACAGCTGAATCCAAACTTCAGCATGATGTATGAGTAGAACAACTGTTCACATGTCACAAGTTCCTATCTTCAGCAGAAGGGTGGTCTGAAGTGTTTACTACTTCCCCAGGACTGCCACTGTTATTCTTTAACCTTAAACTCTTTGTCCTTCTGGCTAATATCTCAAAACCCCTACATTTAAATGCATTCTTTTTCTCACCCTGACAGTCTAACAGCTGAACAAAATAAATTCCATGTTGTTCTAGAAATTCCTGAGATGAAGCTGGGAGAACACAGCATATTGAAAAATGGTGAGGGGGTAGAATATTTCACAAGAACAAGTTTGGTTTTTATTGGATAAATAAAAAAAATAGAGGTAGAACTGGAGGTCTTTATGGATTTTACTCTATATTCCTGTAAATAATATAATTTAATATACTTTGGGGCTCACTTTCAAAACAGAAAAACATAAAAAAATAACATAAGGTGGCATTTTAGACACTTATTACCAAGGAACAAATAAAAAATAATATTTTGTTACATATTACTACTACTTAAGTTTAAGATTAATAAAATTTGATAAAATCACTTATCTGGAATTACTAAGCGAATAACAATCCAATAAATATACAATTTAAAACATATATTAAACACTTACAACTAACAGGGGGAAATGACAAACCGGAACATTAGGCCAGAAAGGGATGAAATACAATCTTTGTAAGAAAAGAGGCAAATAAGTTAAGGGCTCCTTTTTACTAAGCTACTATATATTCACACATTATACCTTCAGTTTTATACAATTCTTCCATATCATATCTAAAAACCTACAAAAACCCACATTTTCAATAGCTTTCTGAATTATTTCAAATCATTCATCATAATTTCCCTAGGTAAACTATATTGGTTTCTAAGCCTCTCTCACTTCACTTAAATAGTTAGAAATCCAAATAAAACATCCTGACTAGATCTTAAAAACCATCCTAGCACATACTTCCTCAATTTGTCACTCAAATATCTAAGATGATTCTGCCTTAGAGCTCTACGAGGGGGTACTGAAAAATTCTCAGTCCAACCAAGAAGAGAATGACGTAGATATGGTCCAATCAATGATCTGAAACAATGTCAAAACATACAATTTCATTTCTGCAAATTGGCACTTAACAAAATAAGACACTCTTTTCAGCTACAGTGGCAAAATAATGTTCAGAATTCAGAAAGTTGGTTGGTTGGGCTAAGAACTATTCAGCACCCCTCATAAACATCAATACTAATACAGTGGTACCTCGGTTTACAAGATGAGCAAAACATTTGCATAATCGGAGCCTCGGAAACCGAGTGTGCCTTGATTTACGAACCCCCCCCCCCCCCCCGCTGCGATCCAGCATGCCCCAGGCACCCACTCACCCACCCGATCACATTCCTTACCCCCATTTGGCACCGGCACCAACGCACAGGACATGTCGGTGCCGGTGCCCGAAGATCTGCCTTCTTCTTCGCGCTGGGCCTTGAGTATCTGCGCATGCTCAAGGCCTTCGGGTTCCCGTTCTCTCTGAGATTCTCGGATCTCTGAGAATCTCGGATAGAACGGGAACCCAAAGGCCTTGAGCATGCGCAGATGCCCAAGGCCCAGCGCAAAGAAGAAGGCAGATCTTCGGGCACCGGCACCGGCATGTCCTGTGCGTTGGTGCCGGTGCCAAATGGGGGTAAGGAATGTGATCGTGTGGGTGGGTGGGTGCCTGGGGCATGTCGGATCACGGCGGGGGGTGCAATGCGAGCAGGTGGGGTGCCGGATCGCAGGGGGGGGCGCCACGAGCGGGAGGATGGTGGATCATGCGGGGGGAAAAATGAGCAGGGGGATGGCGGTCATGCAGGGGGGGGCCTTCATGAGCAGGGGGAGCAATACCGGTTCTTGGGGGGTAGAGTAGTGCCACTGGCCTTGGGGGATGGGGGTGGGTGGGAACAAATCAAGCGAGTTTCCCTTAGTTTCTATGGGGAAACTCGCTTTGATATACGAGTATTTTGGTTTACGAGCATGCTTCTGGAACGAATTATGCTCGTAAACCAAGGTTCCATTGTATTTTAATTTTCATTGGTAACCAGTGAACATAAAAATAGCCTTACTTAGGGTTAGCAGACATCCAGATTTACCTAGGACTTTGTCTGGGTTTTGAAAAGCAGATCGCATGCGCAGATATCCTCCCAACCGAAACAAGCAGGCTAAGGGGGGCAAAGTTGGGGCATGGTATGGGCAAAATGGGGCAGGCTTGGGTGGAATTGGGTGGGCCTGGGGGCATGTCTATGGGTCTGGATTTTACATATGTAAAATCTGGTAACCTTAGCCTTACTGGTTCAGACCAATGGTCCCATCTTGCCCAGTAGTCTGTCCTCACAGTGGCCAATCCAGGTCACTAGTGCCTGGCAAAAACCCAAAGAGTAGCAACATTCCATGCTACCGATCCAGGGTAAGCAGTGGCTTCCCCCATGTCTGTCTCAATAACAGACTATGGATTTTACCTCCAGGAAAATTTCCAAACCTTTCTTAAAACCAGCTATGTATGCTATCTGCTCTTTCAAAAAAGATGACATTTTTTTCTGATGAGATTGTCCTAAAAGTAGTCTTCAAACTGCATTTTGCACCAGCTGAACACATCTAGTCAACATTTTAGGGAGACCCAACATCAGAACAATTGATCAGTCCTGTAAGGGTGGATAATGCCTCCTTATTAGGCAGAGTCTGTCAGGGTTTTGATGAGACAACTGCATGGTTTAAATCAAATGAGTTGGTTAAGAAAATGGAAAACTCAGATTTTACAGATTAGTATGGGAGTTGAAGAACAATTGAATATAGATTTGAAATTGGATTGGGGTGATACTGTTGGTTAAAAAAATACATTGCATGGGGGTGGTGACCAAGATGGCGGCGATGTAGAGGAGCTGCGAGAGACGCTGTTAACAAGCTCCTAGCCTGCATTTTCATTTATACCTTATATCGATGCCTTCTAAGAGGAAAGGGGTGCTTAGGGTCTCTGCCTCGTCGGCCCTGACATCCACCCCGATTCAGCAGAGGATGGACCGTTTCTTCGCGCCTTCTCCGGTGCTCACACAGGCTGGAGTAGAGAGCTCGGCGATGGGCGGTGACGGGAGGGAGTCATTGGCCCTTTCGGGCACTGAGACATCGTTGTCTCCTTCGGCTCCCATGACGCCTCCGTGTCCGGCAACAGCCGAAACGCTGTGGCGAGAGACACACGCTTCCGGAAGTGAGAGCGTGGGGTCTCCCGGCGAGGGCACAGCGTTGTCGGCAGAACGGCAGATGGAAACAACAGCAGAGAGAGGGGATCTTTCCCTCTCCCAAACGGAGGTCTCCATGAATAGCATCTGGCAATTGCTTTCAGAGGATGGAAGGAAAAATTGAAAAATCAACTGAAGAGGTAACAAAATTAAATGAAAAACTGGAATCATTGACTGGGTCAGTTGAATCTATGAAGTTAGAGTATACAGGCCAAGCCAAGCAAATGCAGGTGGATATACAACATTTGCAACAATTTAAATTGGCTTCAATTAAAGATAACTCCACTATTCATAAGAAATTAGAACAATTTGAAAATTTTAATAGGCGTTTGAACCTCCGCTTTCTAAATTTTCCTCAAACTTCAGGCGTGTTACCTATTGACTTGTTAAAAAGATACTTCATTGAGAATTTGGAAATTTCTTCAAACTGTATTCCTCCAATTAACAAAATTTATTACCTACCAAATAAAAAGATGCCTAATGGAAATGGAAAGGTAAATGGAATTGAGATTGGGAAAGTAAGAGAAGGAGAGACAAATGTGATAGATTTTGCAAATGTGACGGCTTTACTGGAACAAACGATAACATCTGAAATGGACAGAGCAACGCTACTAGTATCATTTGTTTTTGAACAGGATGTGAATATGATTATGAAATTGTTTTCAAAAATTCCCAAAAATTATTTGGGGGACAGAAAATATGGATATATCCTGATGTAGCTAAGACTACACAAGAACGGAGGAAAGAATTTCTTTCAATGCGACAACAGACTATAAATATTGGAGCAACATTTTTATTGGTGTATCCCTGCAAATGCATGGTTAGGTACTTAGGTGTTAAATATGTTTTTTTCTCTCCTAACCATCTGAAGGAATTTCTAGATGTTAAGCAGATCATCAAGGATTAAGGGATAATAATAGTAATGGGCGCTTGATACATTATGCCTTTCTTCTTTGCAGTATTCCTCTAAATTTCTCTCTAATTTATGTTATGGTCACCCCCTGTTATTGTGGTCTAAGAAGGGGTTTATCATTATGATGATTGTTGTAAAAGTATTATTGTGCTGAAATTTTCTTCCCTGTATTTAATGTAACAAGAATTAATTCTTGTAAAATAAGATTGTATAATTATAAATTTAAAAAAAAAAAAAAAATACATTGCATAAGTGATTTGGGGGGTGTTTTCTTTTGTGGATTTTGATTTCAGTATGCAGGTGTAGCAGTTGATAAAAACTATGACAATTGCATATATATCTACAGTGGTACCTTGGATTACGAGCATAATCCATTCCAGGAGCATGGTCGTAATCCAAAATGCTCATTTATCAAAGCGAGTTTCCCATTGGAAATAATGGAAACTCACTTTGATGCATTCCCACCCCTCCCACCAAGGCCAGCAGCGCTGCTCCACACCCCCCCCCCCACGAGAACCAGCATTGCTCCCCCCAAAGGCCCCGCGACCCGACACCCTCCCCCCCACGATCCATCACCCCGCCCCCCGCCGCCATCGGGCACCCCCCCGCTGCCATTGGGCACCCCCCCCCCCGCCGTGATTGGGCAGCCCCCCGCCATGACCTGAAGTCCCCCAGAGCCCTCTTCTTACTGTAATATAGCACCGGCATGTCGGCCTCCTCTTCTGTGCTGGCCTTTAGCATGTGCGCATGCTCAAGGCCTGCAAGTTCTTGTTCACTCCGTATGTGGCTCATAATCTAAAGAGAAAAATGTCCAAAAACCGGCCTAAGTCGGCACTTGGACGAACATTTCCCAAATACGTCCAACTGCCGATACTAAAAATGGGTTTTGGATGGATTTCTAAACAACCTAGGCCTTCATAGTGCCACTGAATGACCAAAGCTAAACAGGGCATTTCGGGAGGCGTGTCGAGGGCAGGAGTTGGGCAAATACAATAAGACATGACACAGCTGTGTTTCAGCATATAATTGCCTATACCAGGGGTCACAGCACAACTGGTAAAGACAGTAGTCTACGCACATGTGTAAAAGGAATGCACCTGAGGATGGTTTGTTTCTCTTTATAGAGTTCAAGTCTAGCAAAATGTTACACAGGTATGTTAGTCAGAATGTGAGCCCACCTGGACAGATAGGGAGAAATACCTGAGTATCTCTGAATGTAAACCACTGAGGATAAAAGTGGTCTATAAATACTAAAAAAATAAATAAATATAATAGAAGCACCATTGATTGTTTTATGTTTTTACTGTTGCTCCAGTTTATCCGTCTTCTTTCTTTTTTTTTTTTTTTTGTCTTTTTGCTGCTTTTAAAATTAGCACATAGCCATTAATACAGAAAATAGGATTTTTAGCCATTTTACTGCTACGGTAACAATGGCTTCAGCACCTGAAGCCTTCTTTTACCACAGTTTTGTAAAGGAACCCCTTTTGGTAGTATATCAAGTCCAATAAATAAATACAAATATCTGTTTCACTTTATAGAAAAATTTTGAACACTAGGCCCAGCTCTTGAATCCCAGATCCTGAATCATGAAACGTGGATAGATTGATCTTAAAGTAAGAGCTGAAATAAGCTTTCTGAGGGCATATTTACATATTTAATAAGCTGCAGTAAGAAATGGCCTTAGTGTGCCCTTATTTAGGTCTTTCCTATGTGCTTAGGCCATTTTTACTACAGCTGTAAAAGTATCTTTTCCAATTATTTTCATTTGATTGTGTTCATGTTAAAAAATTAATATGTAAGAATTTACATTCACCTATTTAGGATGTGATAAGGGCTCCTGTGTTAATTGTTCATTAACCAATTACAGCACAGTAAGGGGTCCTTTTATTAAGGTGCACTAACTGATTTAGTGTGCGCTAAATGCTAAGGCATCCATTATGTTCTATGGGTGCCTTAGCATTTAGCACGCGGTAATCTTTAGCGTGCGCTAAATTGGTTAACATGCCTTAATATTTATTTATTTATAGGGCATTCAAGTCATAATTCAAACATTTGAAAAATATATTTATATGATTTTTTTTTTAATCCCCCTCTTTTATCAAGCTGAGCTGGAGGTTTTTAATGTGAGCCGGTCAATGTAAGTGTTCCGACTCTCAGGAATTCTATGAGCATTAGATCATTTACCACGCTGCCTCGTGCTAAAAACCTCTAGCGCACCTTGATTAAAGGGGCCCTTAGTGATGTCAATTTTCATTTTAGCATGTTCTGCGTTTGTTTACTGCACAAAATAATGTGTTCTACCACAAAAAAATAATTTCATTGTACTGCATTCTAGAATAAAATAGCATGTACTAAAATCAACCAAATTAATAGGAGAAAAAAAAAACTGCAAGGAAAATCATTTCTCTGTACACTTTTAAGTGGAGTAGATATACAAGCAACTTACTGTACATCAGAAAATATGTAGTTTGGTAAAAAGAGCTTGCTATCTATTAAAGCTGTCTTCTCTCAGATTATTTGTAACAAGAAATAAACTGACCTGTCCATAGAAATGAAATGGGAGCTATTCACGTCAGTAAAACCTGTTTAACCCTATGTTGTTAACAAGCATGGGTCAGCCATCTTTGTCACAAGCCAGTGACAAGACAAGCAGTAAAATTCACAGACATTGGAATACAACAGGGGCTGTGATATACATTTCTTTGCAATGTCTCTGCTACTGAGCTCATGTCACATATGTCACCTTTTCAAGTCCTTGCTGATCTCGGCTAAGTTTGAACTGGTGACCTAGAGGTGAAAGGCCCTATAATGCTGTGACAATTCCCTTGAGCCATTCTGTCCCAGTCTATGTCAAAATTAAAAGGCTGTTAAGCTCTTGCATTATTTCCTTCTATCTGGCATCTGTCACGCTTCAAGATAATTGTCTACCATGGAGTCAAAGTGGCAGACAAGTGTGTGGTCCTTTGATAAGGAACACTGACGTAATTTGTCTTTTTCTGCTTCTAAAGATTGCCATTAATGGGTTAACAGCAGGATACCACATGAAAATAAGGACATGTTTCCATGACTGTCAAGTTAGTGATAGACCACACTGTTGATTGTCAGTATTTTATGCTGTTTAAACAGTTGAAGTATTAACACTTTCACAAAATAATCTATCCAATTTACTGTTTCCTTTTGATTCAGTGCAGGGAGATCTCCTTTTCTAAATTTATCAATTAAGCATGGAATAATGACCTATTTACTGATGGACCCTATAAAAAGGCCACAAACCTAAGGATTCCTCACCATTTTCTCTGGAAGATGACCATTGACACAGTGAAGCTCAATATTGCATCTTAAGAACATAAGAATTGCCATACTGGAGCAGAACAAAGGCCATCAAGTCCAGTAGCCTGTTTCCAGCAGTGGTAAATCCAGGTCCCAAGTACCTAGCAAGATTCCAAGTAGTGAAACAGATTTTATGCTGCTTATCCTAGGAATAAGCAGTGGATTTCCCCAAGCCATCTCAATAATGGCCTATGGACTTCTCTTTTAGGAAAGTGTCCAAACCTTTTTTATACTCTGCTAATTAAATGATTTCACCACATTCTCCGCTAATGAATTCCAGAGTTTAATTACACATTGTGTGAAGAAATATTTTTTCCAGTTTGTTTTACATCTACTACTTAGCAGCTTCATTGCATGCCACCTAGTCCTAATATTTTAGGAAAGAGTAAACAAGCGATTCACATTTACCCTTTCCACTCCACTCATTATTGTATAGATCTCTATCATATTACCCCTGATCTTTCTCTTGTCAAAGCTGAACAGCCCTACCACTTTAGCCTTTCTTGATAGGGAAGTTGTCCCATCTCTTTTATCATTTCTGTCACCCTTCTCTATACCTTTTCTAATTCCGCTATATCTTTTTTGAGATATGGCAACCAGAATTACACACGGTATTTGAGATGCATCCATACCATAGAGCAATACAAGGGTATTATAACATTTACATCTTTGTTTTCTATTCCTTTCCTGATAATTCCGTTTGCTTTCTCAGCTGCTTCTGCACATTGAGCTGAGGGTTTCAACGTATCCTCAACGATGACACCTAGAGCCTTTCCCTGAGCAGTGATTCCTAATGTGGAACCCTGCATCATGTAGCTATAGTTTGGGTGGCTCTTTCCCACATGCATCTCTTTACATTTGCTCACATTATATGTCATCTGCCATTTTGATGCCCAGTCCCATCTCTAGACCATTGATAAATATGTTAAAAAGCAGCAGTCCAACCCCAATATTTACCAAAAAATTGATTCCCTTACAGCAAAAGCATAAAAATCCCTTGTACTGAAACTGCTGTATGCTTTTAATCGGAGGAAACGCCTCAGAGCTCCATTAGAGAGGAAACCCTCACCTAACTTGAGAGGGTGAGTAATTTCATCAGCAGAAAATCCTCCAAAAGCAAACGTTTCAAAGTAAATTAACTTGACATAATCTTAACAAAGTTATTGTTAAAGTCTTAATAGTATTGTGTGTTAAGTACCAACAACTTATCTTTCCCAACATGTAGGGCAAGTAGACAGTCCCCCCAACCAATGATGACCAACCGTTTTGCCTCATAGTTGCTTTGGGGCCTTCAGGACCTCTAAAAACACATGTAAATTGTAGACACACTTCACATCTCCAAGAAGATGTGACTTCTTGCCGGCACTCTCCTTCATCCTCATTGCTGACCCACGCAAAGATGGCTGTTTTACGTTGACCTTTTCATCAGACTGCTCATTTTTGAAGGAACCAATCAAAACATCGAAAGCAATTGCTTACAAGAATGAAGCCCTTGAAAAACTTTATGTGTTCTGAAGAAATGACATCATTCTACTTTGGCATTTAAGCCTATAGGCTCTTCTGTATTCAGTGTAAAGATTTAGATGCACTGCAAACAACCACCATAGAAATCTGTCTAGAACATGAACTTCAACATTTGCATATTGGAAGGGTTTGGTGAGACAAATGTCTATCCGCCCCTTTATGCCACTTTTTGGACATTTTTCTTTTTTTGAAAATGAGCCCCATTAGCTACTATTTTAATTACTTTGGTTTTCAAGCAAAACAAGAACTCAATTATGAGATGACATGTTGGTAATGATAAGACACTTTTCATGGAAAGGCAAATTTGAGTTTTTCAGGATATATCTATCTAGGAACATCCAGGAATCATAGGAAGCAGGGATTAGCTGCTTGCATTTGAATAGAAAATTTATTTTTTGACATCCTATAAATGTGTCATTATATGAGGGGGTGCTAAAAAGTTCTCATCCTAACCAAACTTCCTAAATTCTGAGCATTATTTTGCCATTGTAGCTGAAAAGCGTGTTATCTATTTTGTTACGTGCCAATTTTCAGAAAAAAAATTATGTGTTTTGACATTGTTTCATATCATTGATTGAACCATATCCACGTCATTCTCTTCTTGGTTGGGCCGAGAACTTTTCAGCACCCACTGTGGTGTCATAATGTTGTATGTGTTCTATGAATATTCCCAGTTTTTTTTTTCTTGAATTTAAGAGGGTATCCATGTGGCTTTTTAAAAGATTCTTAAAATATGCAGCTACTTAGCTTCCTAGTCTAAGTGACCTGAGGGCAATTTTGTAATCTAGTTGCTCACAATTGCATACTTCTTGCATATATGCATAGTAAATGTATAGAATACTAGTAGTTATAGGGGTAATAATAAAAAAAAGTCTAAAAAGTGTCCTAAATGGCAACTTGGACGATCAAAAAACCTGATCATCCAAGTACCAATAACCAAAGCTGGTTTTTAGACGTATCTAAAAACAGCTTAGGCCTTTCCCCTGCAACTAAACGCACAGAGAGAAAAGAGGTGTGTTTAGAGGAGGGGAAAGGGCGGGCAGTGGGCGGGAGGTGGGCCGACCTACACATAGGCGTACAACAGGTATAACTAAAACATTAACAGGCCCATGTGCCTCAGGCCCCGCCCCCAGGAGGGGCCTAAGGCTCCCGGGCCTATTCTGATTGGCTCCAGTCTGTCCGGCCAACTTATAAAAATGTACGGGAAAGGGGGGTAGGGGTGGGGGGGTCGTGGGATCGGCCGGGGGGGTCGCGGGTCGGCTGGGGGGGTGATCGGGAGTTCTGGGGGGGGCGATTGTTGGGGGAAGGGGGTTCTGTTGAGAGCAGGAGGGCCTGGGATCCCTCCTGCCCGTATTGTAGTGGGGGGTAGGGGTAGGGGGTCGCTGGGGCCAGGAGGGTTTGGGCTCCCTCCTGGCCCATTCATGTAGCAGCAGGGGGTTTGGGCTCCCTCCTGGCCCGAACGAGTCGCTGGGGTGGTCGCCGGGGCCAGGAGGGCTTGGGCTCCCTCCTGGCCTACGCCAGTCGTGGGGGGGGGGGGGGTCGCCAGGGCCAGAAGAGCTTGGGCTCTCTCCTGGCCCAATGTTAATCGGTGGGGCAAGAGGGCTTGGGCTTCCTCTTGCCCCAATATCGTCGGGGGTGCTGCGGTTGGCCGGGGCATGAGGGCTTGAGCTCCCTCTTGCCCCGATGTTGTCGGGAGAGGGGGTCACGGTTTGACATGGCAGGAGGGCTTGGGCACCCTCCTGCCTGGATGGTTGTGGGGAGGGGGGATTCTGTAACCGGTGTTGTTTTTTCAGACACCGGTTACAGAATCCAGCTTTTAGGCGAAGGACTGGCTCCTCCTTCGCCTAAAAGCCCTTCTATTGGACGTTTGTGGCTTAGGCGTTTCATTATGACTGAAAAGTGTACACGTGGTGTGGGTGTACTTTTAGATGTAGTGGTGATTGGACGTTTAGGCAGAGGAAGGCCATAATCAAAACAAGGACGGTTGGTTTGATTATGAACACTTTTCCTACTTCTGCGTTGAACGTTTAAGGACTTAGGCCAAAAGGGGACTTAGACGCTTTTTTTTATTATGCCCTTCCACGTATGTAAGTTTACACTTAGTTATGAAATTTGTAGCAGGGTGTCTAAGTGCAATTCTACAATCCTGCATAATTAGCATATTGCAAACATTCAATGTAAGAACATATGCAAGAAGGGTCATATTGGGTCAGACCAAAGGTCTATTAGCCCAGTATCCTGCTTCCAAATAGTGGCCAATCCAGTTCACAAGTATCTAGCAGAACCCCAAAGAGTAGCAAGATTCTATGATACCTACCCCAATGATAAGTAGTGGCTTTCCTCATGTCTACTATAATAGCAGTTTATGGACTTTTCTTCCAGGAACTTGTCCAAACATTTTTTTTAAACCCAGATATGCCAATAGCTTTTACTAAAACCCCAAGCAAAGAGTTCCAAAGCTCAATTATTTGTTGAGTGAAAAATATATTTTCTAAAAGTATTTGCAGTGGAACTTCATGGAGTATCCTCTTGTCTGTAGATTTTGAAAGAGCACACAATTGATTCATATTTACCCTTCTAATCCACTCAGGATTTTGTAGACTTCTATTATATCCCCCTTCAGCCCTCTCTTCTTCAAACTGAAGAACCCTAACTCCTTAAGCCTTTCCTCATATGAGAGGAGTTCCATTTTCTTAATCATTTTGGTCACCTTTCTTTGAACCTTTTATAATTTCTTTATATCTTTTTTGAGATATAACATGGACATGCTTTGAACTGCTGTGGAGGAGAGTGGAAAGTGGGATTCAGATGTCGAGTGCAAGACATGGGGGAAGAAAAGTTGATGCATATAGGAATTGGTAAGCTCCCCTACAGTGAATGATAGAAACCCAGAGGAATAATTTTAGCTGGGTAGACTAGATTGGGTATCATAACTAAAGCGCGTCAGACATTGGCACGCCGACAAACCTGCAGCGACATTTACACGCAGGACTAATGCGCGCCACCACTTCTGCTGGTTTCAGGCCTTCAGGTTTGCGCTCTTAAGGGGGGGGGAGTTGGAGGGAACCCCCAGTACACTTAGAAATCCTGGTGCTCCCGTGGGGGAGTATGGGGAAACCCTCCCACTACACTGAAAACTCCCTGAAAACTCATGAAGAAAGGAGAATGGGAGTTTTCAGTGTAGGGGGGGGCACCCCCCTTACACACCCCCAATGGGAGCGCCAGGACTTCTAAGTGTAATCTAAGTGTAAGCTAAAGCTATGCATTTACCTCCTATCACCTGCAATGGTCTGATTTATGAATATTTACATAAACCGGACTCAGAATTTAGTGCTATCTAGAGACCATGCCTTTCCTGGAAAGTCAATGCTGGGACATGTTTGCGCACCCTCAGAGCATAAACCTGAAGGCCTGAAACTGGCAGAATCCTGCGCACAAATGTTGCCACGGGATTGTTGTCGCGCCAATGTTCAGCATGCTTTTGACGGGTCACCCTAGATAGGCTCATTAGTCTTTATCAGTCATCAAATACTGTATTAGGTTATCATTTAAAAACTGTCCTCCTGATATTCAGCTGTGATTAGCCTGCCAGGAACAGCTCCCAGTCAGCTAAGAAGCACTTAGCAACCTATCTGCAGATAGCTGGTTATCTCCTGCTGAATATCAAGTTTGCCAGATTGGCCAGAGACTGGCTAAGCCTAGTGGCTAGATAGACCTGCTTAAAAAGCAGGTCTATTTTTTACCATTTTCCTTTAGCTGGCCAGCCACTGAATATTGGCTTGGCTGGCTAAGTCTTTGGCGGCAAATGTTGATCTGGATATTCAATGCCAGTGACTGAACATGTCCCCAGCATTAACTATCCAGGAAAGGCGTGGACCGTGTGAGGTAGCTGGGCTGCCTCCTGCAGTCTGAATATCAGGGCCTGCATGGAATGTCCACTTGGGCTCAGAATAGCACTAAATTCTGAGTCCAGTTTATGTAAATATTCATAAATCAGACCATTGCAGGCGGTAGGAGGCAAATGCATAGCTTTAATGCTGCAATTTTGTTTACCTCAGATAAATCAAGGGTTTTGTTGTTGTTATTTTAGTAAACTTTTTACCCCTGTTAATCCATTTACTCCATAGAGTAGTGTTCTTCAATGCAAAGCCCAGAGGGCTATGGCGGCTCCTGGAGACTGCAAGGTGGCCATTGTCTTTCTGGGTATTTTCTTTTCTGCTTATCTGCCTCTCTACCCAGGCTCAGGAGAGAAAGGGGAAAGTGAATGGATAGAAGAGCTACATGTTTGAAGGACAAGGCATTTCTTAATACACCAAAGGGAACGCATTTGGAAATGCTCACAACCTTCAAGATATTTCCCCACCCCCACCCCTACCCCAATGAAGTTTAAAGATGGGTTGGTAGGGATGAATGTCATTGACACACACTGGTCCGCAGTGCTGTGGCTCCACACGAGAAGATATTTGGTGGTTGTCCGTCAGTTCATTAGAATCCAGATTAACTCCAGTTTAAAAATGAATGAAGACCACTGCCATAGTGTGAACTGTTCACAATGCTGGCTGTTCCTGGATCGCATAATCTTTCTCCCTTTCTCTTAAGCTTTATTGAAACCTTGCAAAAGACTTGAAGTCACACAACTTATGATTGCTGACTTGCCAGAAGATTAATGATAGCATAGTGTTCTTGTGAACTGAAATGTGTCTAACACTGTGTTGAAAAATCTTTCCCTTTCCTTTCACGCATTAAAAGTGAGAAGAGGCCTGTTTTAAAAAGCAAGAATGTTTAATATACATAATTATAGAGATATATGATGTATATTTATTTATTGTAAGTATTTATATACCGTACTACTTATAGCTCAAGTGGTTTACATTCAGGTGCTCAAGCATTTTCCCCTATCTGTCCAGGTGGGCTCACACTCTAGCTAATGTACCCGGGACAATGGGGGATTAAGTGTCTTGCCCAGGGTCACAAGGAACAGTGGGGGATTTGAACCCACAACCTCAGGGTGTAGAAGTTGTAGCTCTAACCACTGATCCCTCTATACAGTATATACTGTATATGTACATTTTTATCTACCTATATACCTATGTATGGTATACTTATCTATATCTATATAAATAAAAATAAATCTGCAGTATTATACATATACGGCCTCTTTTACATAGCTGCGCTGCACTAACGGCCCTGAAGCCCATAGAAATTTAAAGGGCTTTGGGGGTTTTGCCACGTGGCAGCCGCTAGCACAATTTTATAAAAGAGGCCTATAGTGTTATACCTACCGTATAGTCCACTATTCATATAATGCTATACATAGAGCAGATAGGCATGGTTAGGATATTTTAGGGGCAGTGCCAATATTCATATAGATAATTTATTTAAGTACTAATATTTTGCCCTTTACATATACAATGCTGAACCTAGGACATATATTAGAATACCTGAACAGAGTATGTAAGCATATAGCAAAATCGATGTATATCACCCCTCCCCCTAGCAAGTTGTTTAAAAAGCCTGAAAAATGCATGAGCTAAATGTTGATCTCAGAAAATTCTGCCTTGGTAAACAGAGAAATCCATAATTCTCTCAAAGAGTGTCTATGATGTAGAAACTCCACATGCACAAGCACATACATGCCCTGTTCACATATACTGTATGTAGTAATTAGCATCTGTAAGGTCCCTTCACCATGCCAGCTGCCCATTTAAGTGTCTGCAAGGAAAAAAAGTCTAGCACGGTTCCGGTATTGGCAATAAACATAACAAAACAATCAACTTATATACTGCAGGACCGTAAAGTTCTATGCGGTGTACAAAAAAGTAAGATATACAATTAAATGAAAAAAAATTAGTTACCCAAATATTTGACAAATAAGTATGCTTTTAGATGCCTCCTAAATTCCAAGTAAGGACATAATCAATCGATCCAAATCCTTACCCCATAGAGCCGCCTGGTAAGACAAAAAATGTTGATGATTTTTTTTTAAGTTTGCAACCTTTTACGGGTGGAAAGATACAATTCAGATGCAAACTTCTCCTGTTTTTATTAGTGGCAAAAGAGAGATCAGTTAAATATTTAGGGGTCAAACCAAACAAAACCTTGTAATAAAAACAGCCAAACTTAAACTTCACCCGCGCCACCACTAAAGGCCTGATTCCATACATGGTGCCTAGGTTAGGAACCACTAGGCACCCTAATTGTGGTTGCCTAGCAACACCTAACTAAAATCTGTGCACAACTAAATTGTTGGTTTTTTTTGGGGGGAGGGGAGGTTTCAAAAATGTTTATTTTAACAACTTTGCATACAAAGGAAAAGATACAACAGTCGGAACACATACACAACCTATACAAAACTAAAGATAAGATAGTCATCTGTGGGGATGCACGGAGACTAAAGAACTCAATGAAACAAGTCAAGAACCATCCCCCCACCCCAATCCCACCCCATACTCCACCCCATCCCACCCTCCACAGCACTCCAGTATCAAAACGCCAAAGAATCAAAAATTCAACAGAGCACTTCGGGCTCCATGGGACAAGCTGTGGTAAACATGGAGCTATGTGCAGCACATGGACGGCCCCGCCTGGCAATGAGCAGAGCAGCCCTGTGCCTGTGGGCCACCTCACACAATATATACAGCACCCACTATTGACCCTTCAAATACACAGAGAAGATGGAGGCCAGAAGGGAGTGGAACATTTTTGCAAGAAGAAAGTGACCTCCTTGTCACTCAAAAAAGGTGCTCCTTGTCACTCAAAAATGAGCACATCTTCTTCAGGGAGGGTAGGTGCAGGGTGCCACAAGCAGAGGAAAGAAGGGTCTCAGTAGATATCTGAAAGACCTTGGGAAGGTAAGAACGCACACTGCTCACAAGCCTCACACCTAGTTGAAACTAGGGTAAGCTATACAGTATTTATTCTCAGCTGCAGTCGGCTGAAGTGACAGCATAGTGCCAGGGTGGACAGTTCATCACACTGCACACATGTTGCTTAGCACAACACCCATGTATAAGTAGACAACCCTAGATCCCCCTTCCCCCATGGGAAAGACACCTATCCAGTGATCCCATCTATACCAGCCAGACCTGCCAGGACCACCCACAATGGACACACTGTCATACCTCCATGAACACTCCCTTACCCAAACATCCACAGTGTTGTGATACCAGTTGACATCTCATTCTGGCGGATGTATGACAGGTGGCCTTGACAGCAGCCATAACCCTTCTTGTGGTATCCCAAGTGTGTGACCCTTAGGCAGCAAGAACCAGGGAGCATCAACAATACTAATAAAAAAGGTGCCTCACTGCCACAAGTACTTGACAGATAATCCATTAACTCCCTGAACCCTGTACAGTGCATCCTGAAAACATTATAGTGGATTTATCATTCATACATCTGCAGCAACACTGGAACAAAGTGTGTAGCATCCTTTCATATATTACATAATCTTCAGTGACATCTGAGTCCTCGAAGCATGCAAGAGCAAAATGGTGCTATCCAGAGGACAAACCTTTTCTTGCTAGTGTGCTTCAGGTGTTGCCCGCAGCTATAGACAGGTATGACCTCTACAAACACACACCTACTGCCACCCTTAGCTCTACCAAAACTCCAGCCCTTGCCCCAAAGCCTCTGTAATGTGTGTGCCATGCCAGCATTCACAGTAACCCAAAATTATATCATGTGCCTGGCCACATCTGGGAGAAGCAGCTACACAGGAACTGTCACCCTCAACCATTGCCCATACATTTACATACAGTATGGATGGCAATGTCCCCATGTGACAGGCTCATGTTCCCACATCGGCAAACCTGTGCCATGCACTCACATTGGCAATGGTCATGGTAAGTGAACGTAATTTGTATACCTCGTATATCTAAACAGTTTACAGCAAATAGTGGTCAGGGACTGTAAGTGTTTCCCTGCCTCTCCCTGTGGGCTAACAAACTACGGTACCTGGGACAATAGAGAGTTAAGTGACTTGCTCAGAGTCACAAAGAATGGTGCTGGGATTGAACCCACAACTTCAGGATGCAAAGGCAGCAGCTCTAACCACCAAGCCACTGCTCTACTCAGTATTATGGGTGACCTTAACAACCAGACATCCTGGCAGCGCATGGTCAACAGCTCTCACTGCCAACACAAAGAGTGCTCCCCCCGCCCACACACATAACCACCACCATCACCTAGTGTGCTCCCCTCCACCAACACCCAGTACAAACACCAAGTGTGGTCCCCTCCACCAACACTCATTGTGTTTCTCTCCTCCAGCATCTAGAATGTGACACAGTGAAAGAGCACAAACACTAACAGAGAAGTCACAATTCACAGACACAACCTCATTTAAACACACACATGCAGTTCCTTCAATGTTTTTTTGGTTTTGTTTTGTTTATCGAGGAGAAGCTGTTATCGTTCTCTCTCTCTTTTTTTTTTTTTTTTTGTTCTCTAGCCCTGCTTCTTTTCAGGAGGGTTCTCCCACTATTTTTGCTACACTATATTGGATCCAATTTCACTTTGTCATGTCAACAGATAGTTAAGTTCTGAAGTAGAATTTAGGCAGTCATTCTCTCTCTTCAGTCCCTGCACACCTATCAATCTCCATATAGACCAGGACAGCTACTGCCAATTCTTCAATCTCTTGATCTCTCCTTTGGCCTGGTCTGCATTACTCAAATCCTTTTCTAGAACTCTGCACCTTCCCCCCCTACATTCCCTCCTTACTCTTTCCCTCTACCTACACAAATTTGTCTTTCATAGGAAGTTCAGTTGTTACCCTATCCAATCATTATTACCCATTATCGATCTATCAACTGATTGATTGGGATTTAGGAACCACCTTTGTGAAAGAGATTTCACCCAAGGCAGCTTAACATAAAGCTTACAATTTTGTCAACAGTATAAACAACAGTACAAGTCAAATGAACACAAATAAGCATGGCTACAATCAATGATTTAAACTTAGAAATGACAAATTGGAATCCTAGTAATAAAATTAAGAATATAAGAAATATAAGTATTTAACAGCACTATAAAGCAATCATATAACAGAAATATAATTGATGCAATCATAATGGTATCATAATAGACACAAATTAGACCATTCAAATAAACAGAGATATGACACTAACACTGTTCATACAATACATTACAATGGAACATCTTTATAGGTAGAAAAGGGGACAAGTGCAATTGGGATATATAGATATTACAAGCAGAAGACATATTATGAGGCTCTTTTGCTAAGCTGTGGTAAGCATTAATGCAGGCTTACCACAGAGTGTGTCTAGATTGGAGAATAGGTATATATTGTGCTAATCGGTTAGCATGCACTAAGGAGCTGATTCCATGAAGGGTTAGGCACCTTTTAGATGCCTAACTTAGGGGTTCTTTCACTAAGGCGTGCTAACTGATTTATCGCGCACTAACCAATTTAGCATGTGCTAAAGATTAGAGCATGCTAATTGCTAAGGCACCCGTTATATTCTATGTGTGCCGTAGCATTTAGCGTGCACTAATCTTTAGCGTGCGCTAAATCGGTTAGCGTGCCTTAGTAAAAGGACACCTTAATTGGCAAAATACCCTTAACAGCCTCAATAACTCTGGACAACAGTTTCCAAAAGTTTTGCTTCCTTAAATCAAACTGGTGATTATGATAGACTCCTTCAAAATAAACACAAATATAATTTCCTACTGACTGTATCACGTAGGAATTTTGAGAAACACAATGGTACAGTATCTTTAATGGGTTATAACATGTTTTAATGCACAGTTTCTGATACGCTGCAATAGTTCGCTGTGGCTAAAAGTGTTTTCCTGCTGATTTTTGTTTGTATTCAGTGTCCAGTGCATCTCGTTGCATTGTCCAACCATAGTCAGCCAGCATTGATGGATTACAATGCCCTGATATCTTTTTTCCATAGTGGCAATGTCCTGGTGAAACCTTTCATCTTGTTTGTCACTGACTGCACCAAGATTTGCGGGGAAGAAGTTCAAGTGTGAATGTAGAAAGTGCATCTTCATTGTTTTGTATGCTCTAAGACAGTGTTCTTCAACCTTTTTACACCTATGGACCGGTAGAAATAAAATAATTATTTTGTGGACCAGCATCGGTCCGCGGTCCGGCGGTTGAAGAACACTGGGCTAAGTCGTGAGCTAGACCCCGCCCATCTCTACCCAATCTCTACCCCAGACCCTGTCCCATAATAGTACTAATTGTAACACTATTTTTACCATTCATTTTTCATAGATACACACAATATAATCTTATTAACAACACATAATGGTTAACCACAAAATTAAACTACACAAAGCACCCTAACAGCAGATGTAAATTCTCAAAATTGACATAATTCAATCACTAAATTCAAAAATAAAATCAACCCCCCCCCCCTACCTTTGTTTTCTCCCTCGCTCTATGCTATGCCTTACTTTCTGGCCTGCTCCCGCCTAGCCATTTTATGCCGCCCCCGGTGTTATCTTCAGGCCAGCTTCCTCTTCAAGTTTCAAGTTTATTAGGATTTTATATACCGCCTATCAAGGTTATCTAAGCGGTTTTACAATCAGGTACTCAAGCATTTTCCCTCTCTGTCCCGGTGGGCTCACAATCTAGCTTATGTACCTGGGGCTATGGAGGACTGAGTGACTTGCCCAGTGCAGTGCACAGAGCTGTGGGCAGCAGCTCCTTGCACGTTTCACACTCATCTGGAAGCCTTCCCTCTGATGTTGTGACGTCAGAGAGAAGGCTTCCTGTTCAGGCGCAGGACGCACTTAGGAGCAGCTGCCCATGGCTTTGTGCACTGAATCAGTGAGGAAGAGGGAGCCGGCTCAAAGATAACGCCGCACTGAAGAACACTGTTTTGGGCCTGATGCACGTGCCGGCCCTGTGGACAGGCAGGAAATTTCTGTGGACCGGTGGTTGAAGAACAGTGCTCTAAGAAGTTTGTCAACCAGTTGAATATAGTTTGGTGCTCTGTAACTGCCAAGAAAATTCTTAACATCATTGAATGCTTTCCTGGCGATTTTTTCTGACCTAAGAGATCTTCAAATCTCTTGTCATTGATGTGTCTGATCTGTAGACCGACAAAAATACCTTCCTTAATCTTGGTGTCAGTTATTAATTATTAATTGTATTTTTTTTGTTAAAATGGTAAGTGATACGTAATTTTAAACGTGATTTTCGTGATCAGCAGCCAAGATTCTGTACGATACACCTGAAAGTGTTGACAAGCAAAAACGTTGTTGTCCAGTGTAGTTGGTTAAAAAAAATTAATTGGGGAAATAGGTACCTATTCTATATAAGACAGGCTCCTATCACAATGCACTTAGTAGCGCCTAACACCTAAGTGGGCATTTCTATGAGTGGAGCATGAGGTAGGCGCCACTAAGAGTGATTCTCTGAAAACTTGAAATGGAAGCCTTTAAAACCCTCATCTACATTTCAGGTGCCAAAGTTTTTACATAGGCACCGCTAGCAGCAATGTGATAAACAGCACCTAAGAATGCTTGACATGCAACCAGTTCCTTTTTTATAGGCACCAACCTATTTAAATACCATTTATAGAATCAGCCCCTAACTGATTAGTGTGTAGTTAGTGCGTAAATCCGTGGAGGGGCATAATAATTAAAAAAAATATATCTAAGTCCCCTTTTGGCCTGTCAGTAGACACTGAAGTTGGCAGCAGGGAAATGTCCATTCTAAAAAAAAAAACCCATCCAAATTGAGGGTTTTTTTTTGAATGGCCTACCTGCACGTTCAGCAATCTACTCACCCAGACTGCCACTACGTCTATCCCTACACCACATTCCCGACCAAAAAATTGCCCAAGTCCCAAAGGCCCAAACCCAGACCTTTTAGGAGAAGTTGGGGCCAGTCGTTCGCCTAAAAGTAGGATTCTGTAACTGGCGTCTGTCAAAAAACAATGCCGGTTACGGAATCCTGTAACTGCTTCCCCCTCCCCCCCCCCCCGCAATGATCACGGCAGGAGAGATACCTAATCTCTCCTGCCATGATCACGATCCTCCTCTGAACTGCCGCGAGCTGGCAGGAGAGATGCCCAATCTCTCCTGCCGTCACCCCCACCCCGACAAATCAGCCATCGCCGCCAGGAGGGAGCCCAAGCTCTCCTGCCAACACCTCACCTGCCGCAAATACTGGCAGGAGGGAGCCCAGGCCACCCTAGCCCCCCATCCCCTACAAATGCCGGCAGGAGGGATCTTAAGCCCTCCTGCCAAAGGTGTCCCCCACCCCTGTGAATCCTCTGAACCCCCGAATGCCCTCCCACTACCCTGACCCTCCATTACCCTAGATCCCACCCCCCCACTAATTTATCAGTTGGCCAGCCATACGGGTCCCCGGTCCAGCCAGCTGGCAGGCCCACCATCTTACAAATGGTGGACCTGCCCCTTCCCGGTGCATTGTTGGAGGCACTGGGGAGGGGTCTTGGGCCTGATTAGCCCAGGCACCTAAGGCCCACTCATAGGAGGGGGCCTTAGGCAACTGGGCAAACTGTTGCGGTGGGGGGTGAGCAGGTTGCTGCAGCTGGGCGATCTCCTTAGACTTTTGGTTATACTTGCAGTACGACTAAGTCTAGGTCGGCACCTCATGCCCTTTCCCCTCCTCTAAAAATGCCTCTTTTCACTCTAGGGCCCTGATTCTCCAAAGTGCATCCCGATTTTAGGCAGCTGTAGGCGTCCTACAGCTGTCTAATCAGCCAATCGGGATGCACGTTTTTTAAAAAAAATGCTCCCCAGGCAGGCCTGAAGGCGCCTCCGGGAGCCTAGGGAGACCCGCAAGATGTCTAAGCTCGTCTAAGGGCCTTAGGCGGGCCTTAGGCTGAACCTAGGCGGCCCTACGCGTCTCCCTAGTAGAGGAGAAGCTTAAAATGTAGGCCAGCAAAATGCTGGTCTACATTGTAAGTAGAAGCGGCCACTATACTTATCGCGGCAAGGGATCTCTATGCCGCTATAAGTATAGCGGGCCGCGGCCTGTCCGATCGCTGGCAGGAGGGTGCCCAATCCCTCCTGCCCGAAGACGCACCCCCCCCCCCGGCGCTAACAATCCCCAAACCTCCACTCCACCAAACCTGTTCTTACGGCGAGATGGGTTTTGCACATCCAGCCGGCAGGCAAGCCTCGTCGAAATGAGGCGGGCCCGCCCCTTCCCGGCCCATCCCGGCGAAGCCTAAGGCCTGATTGGCCCAGGCTCTAGAAGCCTGGACCAATCAGGCCTTAGGCATAGCGGATCCGCCCATCCCCACTAAGTCTAAGGTCTGATTGGCCCAGAGGCAGCTTAAGTCATCTTGGGGTGGGTTAGGGACTCATGGAGAGGAGGACCCATGCCCATAAGCCCCTGTAATCACTGCATTGATACTTAAACATGTGTACTCCACTATACACTCCCAAAACCCTTTTGTACTGGCATATCAGTGGCTCCTGCAGCCAGAAGGGCTATTGGGGTGGTAGATAAGTGGGTCTAGGGGATTCTGGAGGTGGTTTGGGGGACTCACCGTAACCTATAACGGAGCTGTAGGGAAGAGAAGACATGGCACCCTTTTTGTGAAGTTCACAGCAGTGCCCTGTAAGGTACCCCACTATTTAGGTGGCATGTCTGGGTGTGCAGTCCATCACTTTGCAGACCCCTCCCACGTCCAACAGGGCTTGTTCTAGGCGTTTTGGACTTGGACGGAAAGTTGGATGAAAATGTGGTATAAAGATAGATGATTTAGTGGCTTGGACGATCAGATCGGCAGGACATATAATTAGACGATTTTCGAAACGAAAAAAAAAGTTGGACATATCTTTCGAAAATGTGTCTTAAGCTGTTTTTTTACTTTGGACGACTTGCGAGATGGATGTAAATGGACTTAGACTTACCTTTCGATTATGCCCCTCTATGTTAATTCAAAAGCCAAGCGTATATTCATCATGATTCAGAAGCAGTCATTTCTCTAGAATAAATATCAAACATGTACTTTCAACATTTATCCATTTCCTCTTTTGGTTTCTGTATTCCTCAATCAAAGCACATGAAAAAAAAAATTAAAAAAAAAAAAAATATATATATATATATATATATTGCATACTAAACCTTCTAATTTTGTGTGTAAAGAGGACTCCTCTTTGATAATAATGGAAAATGAAGATTAATAATGCATTACTCAAACAAAGCACAAAGTTTAAGAAAATAAGAAGAGAAACCCTACTCAGAATAGCTGTGGTTCAGAGTAAGTAGACATGTTTGACGCACAATCTTGACATCATCAATATGCACCTAGATACATAAAAACATGCTGAGGTACCTGACCATACTAGTGGTGTTGAATCCATGACCAAGATGGAAGCAGTGCCTTTAACCACTGAGCCACATGTGCTTCCCTTTAGGCATGAGTTCCTGCCATGTGAGATAATAACTTAGTAGATCATAGCTATCTCTGGGTAAAAATAATTTTCCCTCTGGACCCTGGAAAGGGCAGAGTACAAATTTAAATGGCAAAATCCACATGCTTTCTTATGAGACCAAAAAGAAGCTGTTAAGGTACTGGGGGGAGGGGGGAGGGGGGTTATGTGAATTTTAACCCATGATCTGGGGAAGATAGAAAAAGTACCTTTAACCACTGAGCCACAGAAGCTTCCTTTAAGGAAGGGATTCCTATTATTTTTTAGTGACATTCTATCATCTAGGTGCATATTAATGATAATAATAATAATAACAGTTTATATACTGCAGGACCATGAAGTTCTATGCTGTTTACAAAGATTAAAAGATGGTACAAATTGATTGAACTTAACAGGGTGGAAGCTAGTGATTAATAGCTCAAGGGATCAGTTATTGAGGAGAAAAAGTTGTACTGATCAGCTGCCTAGATACTTCAGGAACAGATATGTTTTTAGGCGTTTCCTGAATTTCCCATAAGTAGTAGGCGTAAGCAATTGTTCTAGATCTTTACCCCATAATGCTTCCTGATGTGAGAAAAGGTGTTGATGGTGTCTTTTGAGTTTACATCCTCTAACTGGGGGGGGGGGAATTAAGTTCAAATGTGAGCTTCTCTTATGTCTGTTGACTGAGAAGGAGAAAAGATCAGTTATGTATTTAGGGGCTAGACCTATAAAGCAGAAACACACAAACTTAAACTTTACGCATGCCTCCATCGGTAGCCAATGCAGCTGTCGGTAGAAAGGTGTCACATGATCAAACGTCTTCAGCCCGAAAATCAGTTTGGCCGCTGCATTTTGCACTAATTGTAATCGTCGCATATTCTTTTGGGAAATTGCTAAATAGGCAATGTTACAGTAATCAAGTTGACTCAGTACGAGGGATTGTACCAGGATTCTAAATGTTGACATATCAAAATATGCTCGAATGGATCGAAGTTTCCAGAGAGTGAAAAAACCCTTTCTGATTAAGGAGTCTACCTGGTCCTTCATGGTTAAGCACTGGTCTAGTGTTACACCCAATACCTTCATGGTAGACTGAATAGGATAACTAAGTTTATTGATGCATAGTGGTGTTTTGGTGTCAAGCGGGTGTGGCGAAGTTACAAAAAATTTTGTTTTTTCCTGAATTAAGTTTCAGTTTGAATTCAGTCATCCATTGCTCACAATGATGTCAAGATTGTGCATCAGACATGTCTACTTGCTCTGAGCCACAGCCATTATGAATAGGGTTTCAGAACTTGCGACTTACTTTTTAAAACCTGGTGGTCTAGCAGTGAAGTGAGGGCAGGAGCAATCTTCCTACGCTCCCGGCCTGTGCAGAACTGGAAACAACCATGGCTGCCATGAGTATCTGCGGTCTCACGGGAATGCACGGCAAACACAAATATGGAGGAAGATGTATACAGATCTGTACCTCAACTCAGTTTGAGTTACCTTCTATTGCACAGTGAGATTCTATGTAAAGAAGTGGATTTTGTTTTGTATGAAATTAAAGTATGGCCATTAATAGGGAAAATGGAAAACTGTGCCATTTTACTGCCACGCTAAAAGTAGCATCAGCACGTAGGAAGCCCTGCACTGTTGAGAGTGCTGGCCACTTTTTTGTGCAGTTTAGCCTACAGGCCCCATATGTGCTGTTGAATAAGATATGAGGAACTGGTTTAAATTATATGATACACAGTAAGCTAGCCCAAGAGCAGAATGATCTGATAGTCACCATATCTATTTATTCAATTTTCTACACCGCTCTCCCAGGGAGCTCGGAATGGTTTACATGCATTTATTCAGGTACTCAAGCAGTTTTCCCTCTCTGTCCTAGTGGGCTCACAATCTATCTAATGTACTTGGGGCAATGAGGGGATTAAGTGACTTGCCCAGGGTCACAAGGAGCAGCATGGGTTTGAACCCACAACCTCAGGGTACTGAGGCTGTAGCTTTAACCACTGTGCCACACTCTCCCCTGTACGGGTTTGCACTTTTCATCATAAGCAGAATGCAGCCTTGTTTCCCTTTTTTTTTCATTCCTATCATACTTCTACTATTATGACACCTTGCTGAGATTTAGTCACTGCACAAAGGTACCCAAAAAGAGATAGCTGACAGGTTAAACAATTTCTTCTCGTCAGTCTTCACCAGAGAGGACACATCCAATATCCCAGAACCCGAGGTGTTTATAAACGGAGAACACGATGAAAGACTGATTCAACTAGAGGTAAGTAAAGAGGATGTCCTCAGACAGATAGACAGACTAAAGAGCGACAAATCACCAGGCCCGGACGGCATCCACCCAAGGGTACTAAAAGAACTGAGAAACGAAATAGCAGAGACACTTCAACAAATATGTAACCTCTCCCTAAAAACTGGGGAGATCCCAGAAGACTGGAAAATAGCAAATGTCACGCCCATCTTCAAGAAGGGATCAAGGGGTGACCCGGGAAACTACAGGCCTGTGAGCTTGACCTCGGTTCCGGGAAAGATGATGGAAGCAATGGTAAAGGATGCAATCTGCGAACACATAGAAAACAATGGACAACTGAAGGCGAGCCAGCATGGCTTCTGCAAGGGAAGGTCGTGCCTCACGAACTTGCTGCACTTCTTTGAGGGAATAAACAGCCAGATGGATAAGGGGGTATCCATAGACATCATTTACCTTGACTTCCAAAAAGCCTTCGACAAGGTACCTCACGAACAGCTACATAAAAAGCTGTGGAATCACGGGGTGCAAGGGGATATCTACCGATGGATCAAACACTGGTTGGCAGGCAGGAAACAGAGGGTTGGAATAAAAGACCAATACTCAGACTGGCAATGGGTCACGAGCGGAGTTCCGCAGGGGTCGGTGCTGGGACCTCTACTGTTCAATATATTTATAAACGATCTGGAGACGGGGACAAAATGTGAGGTTATCAAATTTGCTGATGATACCAAACTCTGCAGCAGGGTTAGAAACACGGAAGACTGTGAAGACCTGCAAAGGGACCTAACGAGACTGGAAGACTGGGCAAACAAGTGGCAAATGAGTTTTAACGTACAGAAATGCAAGGTCATGCATGTAGGGAAAAAGAACCCGATGTTCAGCTACAAACTGGGGGGAACACTACTAGGGGTGAGTAACCTTGAAAGGGACCTGGGGGTGATGGTAGACACATCACTGAAACCATCGGCGCAGTGTGCGACAGCCTCAAAGAAAGCAAACAGAATGCTGGGCATCATCAAAAAGGGTATCACAACCAGGACGAAAGAAGTCATCATGCCGCTATATCGCGCAATGGTGCGCCCGCACCTGGAGTACTGTGTGCAGTACTGGGCGCCGTACCACAAGAAGGACATGGCGGTACTCGAGGGAGTGCAGAGGAGGGCGACTAAACTGATAAAAGGTATGGAAAATTTTTCATACGCTGACAGGTTAAAAATGCTGGGTCTGTTCTCCCTGGAGAAGAGGAGACTTAGAGGGGACATGATAGAAACCTTCAAAATCCTAAAGGGCATAGAGAAAGTAAATAAGGACAGATTCTTCAAACTGTGGGGAGCCACAAACACTAGGGGTCACTCGAAGAAATTGAAAGGGGACAGGTTTAGAACAAATGCTAGGAAGTTCTTTTTTACCCAGAGGGTGGTGGACACATGGAACGCACTTCCAGAGGATGTGATAGGCCAGAACTCTGTACAAGGGTTCAAGGAGGGTTTGGATAGGTTCCTGGAGGATAAGGGGATAGAGGGGTACAGATAGAACTTGAGGTAGGTTGTAGAGGTGTTCAGAAACCACTTCACAGGTCGTGGACCTGATGGGCCGCCGCGGGTGCGGACCGCTGGGCGAGATGGACCTCTGGTCTGACCCAGTGGAGGCAACTTCTTATGTTCTTAAGACTTGGGGAGAAAGTTTTATTGCTGCCTCCTTAGAGATGCACCAGTGAACAATTCACTAACTTACTCCTAACTCCCTGTTGACTCCTGCAACCTTCATTTGATACTTCATTTGATACTTTTTTTTCTGACTATATCCAATTCTGACTATATTTTTGTGGCATTTTTTTATTTAACTATTTCAACTGTTTATTTTCTAGATTTTGAATGAAAATTGGATGACTAGACATCACAAGGGTAAACCTCAAGAAGTATATTGTAAGGTTTCAACTTTTTTATTATTATTTTTAATAGTGCATTGTGTCTTTATTTTCTGACAATTTCAGTTACTGCCTGACAGATAATTATTTCAAGTAGTCAACACTTGATCTGGATTTTCTTGAGTAGTTAGTAATTATTTGATTAGGTAACTTACCAGAAAGAAATCATTTTATGCACCTAAGTATAGAACCTGGTAGTTTTCTAATTCCTGCACATCAGACTTAAAAATATTATATTATATACATAGTGATCCATGTGAAAGGCAATGTCCAAAGTCATTTATATCTGTAAATGTACATATATACATTTTTTTTTCTTGTGTAAATTTGCCCTCCCTCACTGTGGGTACACTGTACATTTTATCCTTCACTTTTTCCTCTACTTCCTTCTGTCTCCAGCTTCTTCAAAACCTGCTGTCCTGAATTTTTATTTCAGATTACACCTGTAGCTTTAGGTTACGTTACATCTCTCTCTCCCTCAGTACTTAATGTGCTCATTGCAACAGTGGCATTGGGCCACTAGCTATGCACCAGGGACACTGTGAATCCTGCCTTAAGAGCATCTCCAGACCCAACCTGACCACATCTGCATTTTAGTTTGCAGTAAGAACATCTGCTCTGGGAGACATTTTAAGTCAGAGAAAAGAAGGTACACGAGTAAATTGCCTTTTTAAGTTTTACATACATACTTTCTTGGCAAAATTCTACTTATATACAAGTGTAGATAGATAGATAGATTATTTCACATTTGTAAACGACATTATAAACATAATGGACCTGTTACTGGAAGCAGTTTTGCACCATATAAAATTAAATGACAGAACTTATGCATAACATTATGTTTGTATTCCGTGGTGCCAGCCCTTTAAAGGACACTGCTGAGTACAGGTATAAGCAGAGACTGTTCTTTTGCTGTTCAATTGATAGGTGCAGAGCGCTGCTTTGCTTTAGGAATAACTTTCATGCCTGCCTCTGGGTCAACAAATGTTTTATGCATCGATCCCCCCAATGGCTTAGTCTACACTTAAATCTACACAAAAAAATTATGTATATGTATACATGTGACTGTATATAACAATGACAAAAAAGAGTTATGGATTTGCAGGATATTCAATAAAGCATGTTTGAATGGATATATAGGGAAGAGCCTGTCACTGGTTTAAACCCCCTTTTACAAAACCATGCAAGAGGTTTTTAGCACCAGCTGGTAAGCTCAATGCTCTGCGCTGCTCTGATGGTTCCAGAGTTCCTATGAGTGTCGGTGCTGCGCAGATTATTCAGCGTGCTGGTCAGTGCTAAAAACTATCCATAGGTAAATAGAGGCTTTCTAAAAGCAGGATTTAAACAAATATGTGATATGTATTATTTCTAAAAATAATGGCTTAAGTGTTTTGCCTTTACTGCAGCTGCCCTTTTCTGCTTCCCAGAAGCTGCTGCCCTAGGCCACTGCCTAGTCTGCCAAATAGTTAAGCTTGTCCTGATTGCAAACTATGCTTCCTGAGGCTACAGACTTTTAGTTAATAGAGAAAAGTGTGGTGTTCCTCTGCTTTAGGAGGGCAGGGAATCTTATTATTATTTAATCTTTGCTGTAAGTCAACGACAGAAGGCGTTTTCAGTAATTTTTCCCAAGGAGCTCATGCTGTCTATTTCATGCTGAAATGGATTTTCTTCCATTATAAATGCTGTTTTGATTTCAACAGCTTTGGTCTGCTTTGTTCTGAGCCAGTCAGTCTGTTAGCTTCCTCTAACTCTCCAAGTAGTCTTTGTTTTAAGCCCTGTCAGCAGATAAAACTGAAATTACAATTATTCTCTTTCTGACAGATACCCTCAGAGTGCTGTAAGGCCTGTTTTATAGGAGAATTGCTGGTATAAAAACAGATTGTTTCTTTTCTTCTTTTTTTTTAACTAATAGTTTAGCATAAAGGCCAGTATTGGTCAGGCAGACTTGATGATTGTCAAATCAGCAACAGAGAATCTATTACTCTTAAGGATCTGCTGGATACTTCCAAGTGAATTTGGCTAGTGCCAGGGACAGGATGCCAGGCTCAACGGCTCATTGTTCTGGAAAAGCATGGGATGTCCTGTGCCACCTCAGAACATCCCTGGTTTCAGGGGGCTAATTTAGCAGGAGCCTCTGGGTCCTGTTTTATAGGTCCCTTATATAAATGCTATCTGGTGCCTCCACCTAAGGTAAAAGGGTATTATGGGTAAGATCTTCTATAACTATAACAAATGCTTCAGTGAAAATAACTCTTCTGATTTTCCAGTCCTCTGTGATCTGTGGCTTATATTAATCTGACAGGTATCACAAATTCCACAGAGCTCAGATCTATTCTGTACTAAGGGCTCCTTTTATCAAGGCGCGCTACCGGGGTTAGCACATCGGACATTTCATCACGCACTAACCCCCGCGGCAGCCTAAAATCCTAACGCCTCATCAATGAAGGCGTTAGGTACTAGCACGGCAGGCGGTTTAACACGCGGTATTCCCGCGCGTTAAACCGCTACCGCGCCTTTGTAAAAGGACCCCTAAGTCTAGCTCTTTGTGATCTGTATTTTTCTGACCAGATTCACAGATTCCAAAAGGCACAGATATTACTCTGTATTCATTCTAATTTTCTGTGATCTGTGACCTATGAAAAGACTCTCAAATTTCATAAATTATTCTTAATTTATTCTAACCCTATATAATTTGTATTCTTCTGCATTTATGCCACATAGGTATTTAAGAAACAACAAAAATCCACAAAGAGTGAAGACAAACTAGAGATGAAGAGGACCGGAAGGGGTATCAGACAACCCGACACTCAATAATAGAGTGTTGGGAGCGAATCCTCATTTAACCCCGCGGTACCTCCACCACCTTGTTATGCGAATTATTTTTTAATTATTCTTTGTATTTGACTAAAAAGCTCATTGATTTACTGTTTGTAAGGCCATTAAGGTTACTTGTATTTCATGTCAATTAATTAAACATAACTTAGCTTTGCTTTCATTTGCTTTTCATTTGCTTTCATTTTCAGCAAAGTGCTTCCCCCAAACGCCAACGCGTTTCGATGTCCTTTGTCAAGGCGACATGGGGAGTTTAAAGTTAGAACAGTCACTGCATACCACCACCGGCTGCAAACGCGTTTGCAGCCGGTGGTGGTATGCAGTGAGTGTTCTAACTTTAAACTCCCCATGTCGCCTTGACAAAGGACATCGAAACGCGTTGGCGTTTGGGGGAAGCACTTTGCTGAAAATGAAAGCAAATGAAAAGCAAATGAAAGCAAAGCTAAGTTATGTTTAATTAATTGACATGAAATACAAGTAACCTTAATGGCCTTACAAACAGTAAATCAATGAGCTTTTTAGTCAAATACAAAGAATAATTAAAAAATAATTCGCATAACAAGGTGGTGGAGGTACCGCGGGGTTAAATGAGGATTCGCTCCCAACACTCTATTATTGAGTGTCGGGTTGTCTGATACCCCTTCCGGTCCTCTTCATCTCTAGTTTGTCTTCACTCTTTGTGGATTTTTGTTGTTTCTTATTGGAATTTTCTCATATAGAAGATTGTGGAGTTGACATAGGTATTTAAACATCTCTATTATATCTCCTGACTTTCCTCCAAAGTATACATAATGAAATCTTTAAGTCTGTCCCCATACGCATTTTAGTAGCCTTCCTCTGTACTGACTCCATCCAGTTTATATCTTTTTGAAGGTGTAGTCTCCTGAACTGTATACACTATTCTAAATGAAATCTCACCTTATACAGGGGTATCAACACCTCCTTTTTCCTACTGGCCATGCCTCTCCCTATGCACCCTAGCATCCTTCTAGCTTTCACCGTTACCTCTTCGACCTGTTTGGCCACCTTAAGATCATCACATAGTATCAATCTCAAGTCCCGCTCCTCTTTCATGCACAAAAGGATTTCATCCCCTAAACTGTACCTTCTCTTCAGGTTTTTACAGCCCGCATGCATAGCCTTGCATTTTTTAACATTAAATCTTAGCTGCCAAATTTCAGACCATTCTTCAAGCTTCACTAGGTTCTTCCTCATGCTATTCATACCATCAGAGGTGTCTACTCTGTTACAGATTTTGGTATCATCCGCAATGAAACAAATCTTACCTGACAGCTCTTCAGCAATATCATTTACAAAAATGTTAAAAAGAACAGGCTCATGATCTGAATCTTGAGGTACATCACTGGTAACAAAGTGATCTCCATGGACTACTACCCTTTGTCACCTTCCACTCAACCAGTTCCTGACCCAGTCCATCACTTTGGGGCCCATACTCAGTTTATTTATTAGATGCCTGTGTGGAACACTGTCAAAGACTTTGCTAAAATTTAAATACACTACATCTAGCGCACTTCCTCTATCCAATTCTCTGGTCACCCAGTTAAAGAAATTGATCAGATTTGTCTGACAAGACCTGCCTCTAATGAATTCATGTTGCCTCATGTCCTGTAATCCGCTGGATTCCAGAAACATCACTATTCTCTGTTTTTAAAGTATTTCTATTAATTGGATGCCTATCTCGAAGTGGTAGGCACCTACCAAGTTTCAGGACATGCCTATCAGATAATTAAGATTTTTAATTAGATAGAGCAAAAGAGATGCAACATAGATCCGTGTTTCAGCACAAAGGCCCTTATTCTATAAACAGTGCCTAACTTGTAAACACTGTTAAGCGTAATTATCAATCATCGGCTAGGCACCATTTATAGAATCACACCTAGTGGCACCTAAACACTCTTAGGCATTGAAACCTAAGACACACTCCCATTTATGCCAGGGTTTTCTTGGTCTAAATATGTTTGCCTAAGTTAGGCGCCTACCATACCCAAAGTGCACCCAGATTCTGTCCCTAACCATGCCTGCTCTCTGATAGGCACCTTGGAGTAGATACCTATCTCAAAGTGGTATGCACCTACTGAGTTAGGTGCCTATCAGAAAATTACATTTTTACATTGTAGTTAAATTAATTTATAATGGCACTTTCAATTATCAGCACTGATTAAGTTAGGCACACTGAAGTAGGTGTCAAACTTTAGGCGCCATTTATATCTGGGCCTTAGTGCAGATTCTTTCTAGAGCCTAATTTTGGATGCTATTTTCTGAATCTGGCCCATTTTTTGCATAGTGTGTGTTTTCATTGTGGGCATACACATAGGCAAAGTTTGGACAGAGCATACGGAGTATGGGCAAGAACATGCATTGATTATGAAATACAACAACTTACACATACAGTATACTTGCAAAAGATAGAGGCAAGAATAATTTTTAAATTGGCCTCTATTTGATATAAAAAAAATTATACGGTCTTATACCAAGTTACCTTTTAGATCATTTTGAACTAGTAGAAATCAGACGTTCTTCATGACACACAACCTTTTTTTCCCCTCAATAAAAGGTTGCGTATACAAAAGATTTCTTAATAGAACCCGGGGGGAGGGGAGGTTGGAGTGAGGGGAATAAATATTGATAGTGATATTTGGGTAACTTTATTCATTATTTGTATTGTATATTAGGATATATTATGATATTATTATATGCAGGAAAATGAAATTATTGAATGATATTTATGTTACCTGTATAGACAATAGTGTAATATGTGGAATATCTTTTGTTCTTTCATTTGTATGACACTGTTTTTGATTAAAAAACAATAAAGAATAAAAAAAGAAAAGAAAAGAACCCTATCCTTTCAGGCAGGACTTCAGAACAAAAGTTTTAGTGGTTTGATGTTAAATTTTTCTTCTTACCAGGCCTTTAGAAGATTGTTAAAAACTTATCTGTTTGATAAATACAGTCTAGATAAGTTAATACTTTCTTAATGTTATATTTTATAAATATAGTGGTACCTCAGAATCCGAACGCCCCAGAACTCGAACGATTTGGAATCCAAACTTTTTTTTTCTTCATTTTTGCCCCGGAATCTGAACGCTGCTTTGGAATCCGAACTGCAAGCAGTGCTCAGCCCAAAGCTTCCCCTCTGACACAGCTTCCTGTTTCCGCCTGGGAGGGAATCTTTGGGCTGAACACCACTTGTCATTGCCAATCTTGCTGTCTTGCCGCTGGGGGTCCCGATCTTGCTGCCTCTGCTGCTGGGGGTCCCGATCTTGCTGCCTCTGCTGCTGGGGGTCCTGATCTTGCTGTTTCTGCCAAGTAGGCCCGATCTTGCAGAGTTTGTGGGACCAAGGAACAGATTAATCTAGTTTCTATACTTTTAAGTGGGAAAAAACTGTCTTAGAACTCGAACATTTTGGAACTCGAACAGGGTTCGCATTCCAAGGTACCACTGCAATGTACTGTGTTTTGAGGTGTAAATTCACGGTATTTTTACAGTTCTTAGCTCTTATTGTAAACCGCACTGAGCCGTGAGGTATTGCAGTATATAAATAAATGTATTATTAATAATAATAATATCAGCTCTAGGACTTGAGTAAGTGGTTGCAGTATAAATTGAAGTGCATTATCAGCCACTTAAGCTAGTGTTTTTAAACCAGTAGATGCCTGGTTTTCTTAACAAGCTTAAAATAGACACCTTAAATACTGTTTTTTAATAGGTGCCTTGTTCTAAAATCAAGGAGGTTATTCCAAAAGCAACCATCAAATTATAGGCATTAGGATGGCATGTAAATGGCAGTGTTCTAGTCATATATTTACTAGGATTGCATTTTGATTGAAATTTTAATCATGATTAATCGTATGATTAAAGAGATAGATAGATATTCCCCCTCCCCCCCCCCCCCGTGGAGCTCATTGTGACTCTGCAAGTCACTTAGGGGGGTCTTTTACTAAGGCGCGCTACCCTTAAAATATCGCAGCTCTCCACCTCTTCCCTAATTGCTCTCTAATGTACCTCCTACAGATCTACTGTACAGTATATCCTTCTCCGCTCAGACCAGAGATCGTTAACTTAAGTAATCCCAAGGCCTTAATTGACTTCTAATGCATCCTTACACTAAAATGTCTCCTTAAAATTCCAAAACTTCAAAATATAATGTCTAATTTATTGTCTTACTCGCTATACCCCGCAAAGTTCTCCTGCAATGCCCTCCTTAGATTCTGTTATGATCTAATGTATTATTCCTTTCTCGCTGTAAGTCACCTTGAGCCTCTAGGTATAGCACGACACACAAATAACAGATTAGAGCAGAGTAGATTAGATTAATTCAAGACAATTTGCCAAAATCATTCTTGCATTTACCAAATAACTCCTCCAACCAGCAATCCCATATTCAGTCTAATATCCCCTTATATTTCTTTTGTCTTTCTGATTTAAATATACCATATCACTTCTATCGAAAACATTTATACATATACATAAAACTCTTTCTAAATAGAATTATTCCAGATTTGATTGTATTTATAGATTCTTTATTTTATAAGCAGCCCTCTCATTTCACATTAATGAATATCCAGTTCCGGTTCTCAGTTACACACAGACTTTTTCTAGTGTCTGACAACCTGCAACTATGCCAATATTTATTCACTGTCAGGAAATTGACAGAAGGGGAAAAAATGACACTTTATTAATTAAAATACATATTTTCCTTCTCTCATAGTCTGAGTGGTTTTATTTTTTCTGGAATTCAACGTTTGCTCTTGAATTTAGCATACAAGCTTTTTCCCCTTTCTATTGTTCTTCCTTAGTTTGAATCAGTTTTAATAATCTGAGAGACTTTCTTACTTCATTGAAACACTCTTATTCATACACAATCATACATCTGCTTCCCACACAAAGTTTCTTTTCCGTTACTTTAACAGAACACAATTTACAAAAAATCAGTCACTTAGACACATTTAGCTGTATTATTTGATTGCTTTAGCAATAATTTCCAAGTCTTTCCTGGAAGAACACCTAGTTAGTCAGGTTTTCAGGTTTATTACAATGAATGTGCATGAGATATATTTGGAGAGCCTTTTATCTCATTTATATTTATTGTGGTAATTCTTAAAACCAGACTGGATAAGTGTACCTCCAGGAGATACTTGAGAAGCACCATGCTACAGAATCCTTTTAAGGCTTCTCATTCGAATTTCAGTTTGGAATTTGGATCCATTCTCCAAAGAACTTAGGCCCTTTTTTACTATGCTGGGATCTAGCTAGGTGCTTGGGGCCTGGGTTGGCCACTGTTAGAAATAGGATACTGGGATTTATGGACCTTTGGTCTGTCCCAGTATGGTAATTGGTGTCAGGTCAAAAGCGCGCCGGGACAAAGGCGCGCCCAGACAATTGAGCGCAGCGCACGCCACCGCACCGCTCTAAATTACTGTTTTTAACGCTCCGACGGGGGGTTGTGGGGGGGGGAACCCCCCCCCACTTTACTTAATTGACATCGCGCCGCGTTGTGGGGGGTGTGGGGGGTTGTAACCCCCCACATTTTACTGAAAATTTCACTTTTTCCCTGTTTTTAGGGAAAAAGTTCATTTTATAGTAAAATGTGGAGGGTTACAACCCCCCAAACCCCCCATAACGCCAGCGCGATGTCTATTAAGTAAACTGGGGGGTTCCCCAACAAAAACCCCCGGAGCCCCTAAAAACTGTAATTTAGAGCGGCACGGCGGCGCACGCTGCACTCAATTGTCAGCGCGCGCTTTTGTCTTTCGCGCCGTTGTCTATGAACCATGGTAATTCTTAGGTTCCTATGTTGCTACTATGGCCCAGAGCACTAAATGCTCTGATGCTGCTCCGACACATAGGAATTCTATGCGTGTTGGAGCAGCGTAGGAGCATTTAGCGCTCTGGGTCACAGTAGAAACCTCTACCGTGGCTTAGTAATAAGGGAGGGGGGGAGGGGTAGTCTTTCCCAGCTGTTTTTCTCAACTGCACTCTGTCAAACTGTGGTGCTTACCAATAGGAAACTCCAAAAACCAGACCTGCTCTCTATTCTCCAGACACCTGAAGGGCTTCGGGCTAACTGAGCCCCTTATACCAAATGTTTGTTTGGAAGTTGTAAACAGAGTGGGAACTCGTGTGGAAGGTTTTATCTGAGTTCACCAGGGTTCAACACCACCAAATGCACCAATGTGCTTGGCAGACATTACCCATTCACATTTTAAAACACTCTGTGGGCTAATCTAAAAATCTGTAATTCATAATGCAAAAGTTTTTTTTAAAACTGCTTTTTTTCTTTTTCTCTTTAAACCAAAAGTAAGTGCAAAAAATGTTATCAATCGCCCAAAACCTGGTGTCTATATAGTGTGGAGAATTAAATTTAAATAGGATTGAAATAAATAAATCAACAATGCTTTTAAATTACATTGGTGGAAAAGCTCCTGAGAAATATAAAGCCTGGTGATTTTTATACTCTTAATAAAATGGCTGAAAAACAAGAACTTATCTGCAAACCGCTGTTTGTTATATCATGCGGGGTGCCAGCTGATTGCCCTACAGAGCCCCGTTTTGTGTCCTTCGTCAGGGGCAACCTCAGAGGCATCTCCCAAAGCAGTACGGATCAAAAGCTGGTTCTCCGTGGTACAGTTACACTGCAAATAAAAGCAAGAGTATGGAACCTTATGGAACACTCCCCGGCCCCCTCACTCCAGCTGAAATTAATCCTCCTATTCACAGTAAGTCCGCCCTTCTAGCATCATAGATTGTCTCTCCAATGCTAGCTCAATCCTACAGCAAAAGAAGACATGCTCCACTTCCTAATGGACCAGCTCAACTCAAAGCTCCACAGGGGGAAAAAAGCATTCTGATTTCCTGAAAGAAAAAATCAAAAATTACTGGAGCGTCCTTATACAGGTTATGAGATATGTATAGGAGCCATAAACTTAAATTCTGGATCTCTTTGAGTAGAATGATTCACATCTAATCCACAATGTGTCTCTTCTAAATTGTCTAGAATACCCTTTCTCCCTCCCCTAAAAAATGCACTTTCATTTCTATTTTAGGAATCTTCAGATTGTAGCATCGTGTTATTTTTATTTGTTTATTTTTGAGTGTTTCCTATGTTCTGCAGTAGTGGCAGGATAAGGAAATGGTGCTACTTTCCCACTTAAGAGCATAAGAATAGCCTTACTGGGTCAGACAAATGGTCCATCTAGCCCAGTAGCCAATCCAGGTCATTAGTACCTGGTAAAAACTTCCAAAGCAGCAAAATTTCATGCTTCACTTTTGATACCATGCTCCCAATTACCACCCAACTTAGACATAAAAAAGGGAGTCAGACCAATATGCTCCCCTGCCTTCCTCTGCCTCCCACCTCCAATTGCAGCCACTGTCAATGGTACTACAACCTAGAGTTAAATCACTATTAACAGTGCTAATTAACTCTAGTTGAGTTGGGTATTTTATTGCGTCCATGAGAGAAGATATATGAGAAACTCTTGACTATTAAAACTAAGCAGATATTGATATTTAATAATGTATTAATCTTAGGAGATAAGAACTTTCACTTGGAAAGCACAGGAGAGCCTTTTGCAAATGGGTTTATTACTTCTATGAAAGTTTTACATCTAAAATCAGTACATTCAGGGACTTTTCATAAAAGTGGTCATTATTAACTAGATTTCCTGCCGACTTCCTTTTTGAAAAAAGGTTTATGTATAATAGCCGGCTATACATCTAGACCACTTAGCTTAATGGTCTTCATTGCAAGGCCCACGAGCCAATGGCGGCCATCTGAGACCTCTGTGGAAGCTCGCAGAGCCTGTGCAGAATATCATACACCTGGTGGGATCTGTTACTTTTGTTGTCAGCACTGCAATCCTGCACTCTTAGGTTCGCTGGTAGCGTGAATGAAGTAAACACTACCACTATCCTGTTTCCCTGAAAATAAGACCTATACCGAAAATAAACCCTAGGATGTTCACCTAATATAAGCCTTATCCCAAAAATAAGCCCTAGTTAAGATCAACCCCTGAAGCCTCCCCACCCCCCAAATGTCCCCAATACTCCCTGGCTCCATCCCTGTCTGATTCGCCCAAAAAAATCAGACTCGTCGATTCAGCAATCCCCACTCCAGTGAGACCTGACATACCTCTGCCCTGAGACCTCCTAAGGCAGCAGTGGTGGCAGCAATCTGAACAGACTGCTTCACGGCCTTCCCTGCCGAGGCCATCCCTCTGCCACATCACTGAGCGCTGCCACTGCTGCTGTTTTTGGAAACCTCAGAGTTGAGGTTTGTCAGTCTCACGGTGAGAGGGTCAATGGGGTTCTGCAGCACAGGGGGATGGGAGGGAGGGATAAAAAGATGCTACACAAGGGGATGGGTGAGAGGAAAGGAAAGATGCTGCACTTGGGGTGAGGGGAAAGGAAAGAGGAAGAACTGGGGTAGAGGAGAGGAAGGGAGAGATGATTGTTGTATATGAAAAAAAAAAAAAAAAAGACATCCCCAAAAATAAGCCCTAATGCATTTTTTTTGGACCCCAAAATTAATATGATACTGTCTTTTTTGGGGGAAGCACTGTACTATTATTTAACACTTCTATAGCGCTGAAGGGCATATGCAGTGCTGTACATTTTGACATTAAATAGATAGTCCCTGCTCAGAAGAGCTTACAATCTAACTTGGGCACGCTGCTTTCGGTGGTTACACTGCTATAGCTTCTTACCCCGAGGACAGGAAGCTGTAGCAGAGGGAAAGCTTCCAGGGCCTCTGAATGCAGCGTGCTTATTTAATTAACTCTGCTCATGACCTGAAGAGTGCAGGACTGCAATACTCTGAACAAAAAGTGCTGGATCCCAACAAGGGTAGGGGGCTGTGGGGATGGGAAGAGGAAGAAGATGCCAGACCTCAGTGGGAAGAAAGATGGGAAGAAAAGGGAAAGGGCTGTGAGAGGGAGGAGATTGTGCACATGAAGGGAGAGGAGGGAAAGACATGGAAAAGTAGAAGGAAGCAGAAAAGCATATTGAGAAAGAAGCAGAAAAGTGGAAGAAAACTGAATGTTAAAAGTTAGTGGCAAAGATGGATGTAGGACAGAAAGTGAAGAAGAGAAAATCAGCAAAAGGATAAGAAGGTCCTTGGAACAGTTTAGAGCACAGACAAATGAAATCGCAGCCAGATCCTGGGAAAAAATAATAAGAAAAATAAAATCACAAGACAACAAAGGTAGGAAGAGAGTTGAGTGGTCTGTCTGTGAAGGCCTAGGGTCTTCAACCTCTAGTGAAAACATTTCAGGGAGATGGGAAAAATGTGGGGAGGGACTTGACCCATCGAGTGTGACACCCCCCGAGGTCAGATGGACCCCGAAAGGATCCCCAAGCTCAATCCAGCACCACAGATGAGGACAAGGTCTAAACATAATGCAACAGGCCTACATTATACCAGGGAAGCCTGCAGAGGCTTACCACCTCCACCTGCTGGAGACTGAGAGCAGACTCAGGCCCAGATTCTGCGTCCCAATTGTAGGCAGCTGTCCTACAGCTGTCCTACAGCTGTCTAATCAGCCAATTGGGACGCACATTTTATAAAAATGCTCCCCAGGCAGGCCGCCTATATTGAATGCTCCTCCGGGAGCCTAGGGGGGCCTGCAAGCCCGCCTAAGCTCACCTGATTAAAATATGACAGTTTTGAGAATTGACATCTGCTGTTTATATTTTGTACTGTTTAGGAAGAATAGCATTTCTCTCTATTTCCCCGGTGATGTACTGCATGCAGAGTCTGGCATTAGAGAATGACACAGGGACAAATTTTTCCCCGTCCCCGTGGGAACTCATTTTCCTGTCCTGTCCCGGCGAGTTCTTTTCCTGTCCTTGCCCCTGCCCCATTCCTGCAAGCTCTGTCCTCATCTGCATAAGCCTGAAACCTTTTAAAATTATAAGTGTTTGAGGCTTGTGCGGTTAAGGCAGAGCTTACGGGAATGAAGACAGGAAAACTGAGTTCCTGCAGGGAGAGGGAAAAATTTGACCCAATGCCATTTTCTATCTGGCATCATGGGTTTCAGTTGTGTATATTAGGACTCTTAGTTTGTGGTCCTGTATTTGCATAGGGTTCATTGTGTGACCAAGGACAGGTGCTCTGGTAGGAATGAATGAATGATCCAAAAAGGCCCTCGCTTAAACATTAGCAAAGACCACTGACTTAGCTGTTCCAACCTGCACTTACTGGAGTTACTGTTACTATATTTCAGACTCAAGAAAAGGTTAAACCAGTTCCGACTAAGGTTTTGTCCAGTGGAAGATTTCATGTTATAGTGTAAGATCTACTCAAGGTTGGAGGAAGATAAGGAAAATGCAATCTTTTTAAAGCTAGGTAAGTGGAATATTGAAATTAGAGAAGTGGATGAAATTGTTCCATATAAAAGGAGAAAGGTCTCAACTATACAGGCTGCTCTTTGATATAACAACAGCCTTTAACAGATGAAAATCATCTGTTGCCATTTAGAATGTAAATGGAAGAACAGTGGAATTTCTTTAGTAGGGCTACAATGGCAGATGCAGATTAACAACTACAAATTAGCAACAGTGGAAGCTAAAAAAGTCAATTATTTAAGGATAATTAAAATGGGGCAAAATATTATTCAAAGTAGTACAAGAATTAATAACACTAAGGTACAAAGCTGAAATTTGGGGGATGGATAGTTTGAAAGCTTCAGATGTAGCATTGCATTATATATTGAAAATATTTTTAACATTAGGGAATCAATAGCGAGAGATTTAAAAGAATGACTTTATGTGGATTGGGTACAGAATGATGAGAGTGATGTCGGAAGTCATCAAATGCTGGATATTAGAGCTGAGTGCTCTTCGATCCAGTTTCCACCAGTATCGATGCTTGAATTTCAATGATTAATCAGGAAGTTTGCTAAGGGTAATAATATTCTGGATCTATCTCCCAGTTTTTATTTTACTTTTTCACGACAAAGATATTGCATTGGTTAAGTAGCTTGGTAATAAAATTTTGACATGTAGAGTTAGGTGATGTGTATGCAGACAAATGATGATATTCTCATTATTATAACAAAAACAGAGTGCAATAGGCTGTAGATAGAACAACAAGGTGGAGTCTGCATTTTGTAGTCATTGTACAGTAGATGTTTGACTGCTTTTGACGGAAGAGTTTGTATGCTAAGTGAGTAATATTTTGACTCCCAATGCAGGCCTTTTCAGAAACACAGGCCGTGTCAGGTCCTGAAATACAGGGCTCCTTTTATCAAGCCGCGCTAGTGGGGTTAACAAGCACTTTTTATCACGCGCTAACCCCAGCGCTGGCTAAAAACTACCGCCTCAGGAGGAGGCGGTAGCGGCTAACGCAGCCGGTAGTTCAACACACGCTATTACGCGCATTAAACCGCTAGCGCGGCTTGATAAAAGGAGCCCAAAGTTTGCTTCCATGTGAATGTGACTGCCTCATTGTTCCATCTAAGGCCTATTACACTCTATTTGTGTCGTGGGCCTCTATGTTACTTCCCCCCCCCCCTCTGGTGTACTTTTTTGATATTCTAGTCATTTACATGTATGTGAACACCTGTGTAAACGACAAGAACCCAGCTATGCACTATTCTACTTTGCAGGTGGGCTTAACATGGTTGGAGTTTAAGCAGATAGTAGGTAGGTAAATATATAAACATACTCTTCCAAATATGAATTATCTTGCACATTATCTAACTCTTCAGTGGGGCTTCTCTCTCCTTCATATGTGAGGGTCAAGCTATTGTTCCACTCTTTAATTTGGTAGCTGGCAGAGTTGAGGGTAAAACATCTGCCTTTTATATTTACACTCTACTGTACCCTTAATAGTCTGAATAAAATACACCAACTGGATAGCACAGTGTAACTTAATTAATTGGAGAGAGCCAAGTATTGGCTATAATTGGCCTTAATTGGTACTAATTGGCACCAATTAGCAGTTGAATGTGTAACTGTCTGCAGTCACTAATCTATAAATTGTGCTTTCAAATTCCAGAGCACTCAACTTCAAAGGGTGTGATCTGGGAAGGGGTATGAGCAGGCCAGGGGTATGCCTGGCCTAAAGTTAGGCGTGTAAATATGGACTTAAGCTTCTATTCTATAATGGCAGTTATGCTCACAACTGCCATTATAGAATTCATACCTATGTTAGGCTGTGTATACAGTTAGTGGTACTATTCAGTCTATTAACCACAGAGCTATCTAGATAAAGTTAGAAAAGCCCCCAGCTTCAATTAAACTTTATCCAAAGACCACCCTGGCAAAATCCGAACAGTGCTGAGATGGTCAGAGGAATATGACAGCAATACTCAGTGCCATTGAACATCCCTCTTCTCACTAGCACTTATCTGTGTCATTTTTCTTGCTATACCTTAGATCTAGAATGTACCTTAATAAGTAAGTAATAAATGTCTAAATAAATGTTTGAGGATGAATCAAAACTTAAGGGCAATTATTAAATTACATAACTGGAAAAAAGCTAGTGAAATGCAACATATGTTCTCGTACATTGCCTTATGGATAGTTTGTCCACTTTGCCTTTAGTCGTGTGCCAGGCAAAAGGTCAGAAACATGGACACTCTATTGCAAGATTGCACCATCGAAGAACAATGTGCAGTAGTGTGCTTTCTTTGGTCAGAGGGAGTGAAATCGGTGGAAATTAACCATTGGATCCTGACTCGGTATAGACATGGCACCATGAATCAACAAAAGGTTTATGAGTGGATAAAAAGGTGCAAAGCAGAAAGAACAGATGTAACCGACAAAGGTCGTTCTGGTCGCCCATCAACATTGAGCACACAAGAGCACATTGACAGGGCAGATACCTTGATTAGAGAAGACAGACGGATAACAGTGTCTTGATTGGCTGCAAATTTTGATATCAGAACACTTCAATCCAGTGATCAACACTTATTGACTGTTCCTTCACTAAAATTCATTAATACTCGCAGACAGTACATTTTTTCACAATTGTGGAATTCATCACCTATTTATACAAGGGAAGAGAGACATATAGATAGATTCAAGGGCAAGTTAAAATGATTTCTTTTTAAAGATACTTTTGACTTTTAGTTCCCTTAGATAAGATCGCATACTTTTTTTTTACCTGTTTTTTAGTCCATTTTAAATTTTGGAGTGTGGCACAGTGGTTAAAGCTACAGTCTCAGGGGGGGCGCTAGTGAGTACCACTGTTAATGGCAGCATAGTGGAATTGCTCCGCAGCTCGGATCACTTTACAGAATTTATTTTCTTGCCCTCCGGAAGATTTTTCTCGTGAAATACCACTGACCAGCTTGTTAAAGATGTCAGCCTCAAAGACAGGCAAGCGCAAGAGCGTGGAGCCTATATCGCCGCAGAAAAACCCGCCGGCAAAAGACGAAGCTGAATCCTTACAGGGTGTCATGGCGGAACTTTGCTCGATACGAGAGCTGCTGACTAATACGAACCAGAACACGGAGGAAATTAAAATGGACCTTGCCTCCCTTAAGGTTGAAATGGTGGTTTGTCGATCAAGAATAGATACCGCTGAACAAAAAATCGAAGTTTCTGAAAACAATATAAAAACGCTGCAACGGCAATTTAAACGAGTTGCCATCTTGGAACAAGAACTAGAGGACGCACAAAATCGTTCTCGTAGGAACAACTTACGAGTGTTGGGGGTCCTGGAGGCGAGGGAAGGCAGGGACTCCATTGCTTTTCTTCAGTCAATGCTGCCTAAGTTGCTGAACATCGAATTCAAATTTGAGCTGGAGATTGATAGAGCGCACCGTTCGCTGACGCACGTGCTCGACGCACAGGCTAAATATCCGAGGCCCATCATCGCCCGACTGCTGAGGTACTCCCAGGTCATGGAAATTATGCGTCAGGCTAAACTTCTCCACCCGCTTAAATTTGAGGGACACACCATCCTCATTGTGCCTGACCTATCTAATCATACAGCCAAGCGCAGGAAGCAGCTTTTAGAATATAGGCCCAAACTGAAACAACTGGGCGCAAAATATGGTATGTTTTACCCAGCCACTCTCCGAGTCACGCTTAATAACACTACCAAAAACTACCAGCACCCTCATGAACTGGCTGACTTTCTGGAGCTGCAAGCACCGAGCACTATCGATGCCACCTGATTCATCTGCCATCCAGGGGCTGGTTTGTCTTTTCATATCGCTGTGATGGCTGTGCCTTTACTATTTCCAGTTGCTGTTGTACTTTAAGTGCCTTCTGTTAGAGGTTGTGTTATTGACTGAATACCTTTATGTTCTGATTTGAATTGTGTTTAACTGCTAGATAGCTCAGTTTACTACAAAATTTTCCTCCAGTTCTTCCGGGGATTTTTCTTTAGCTGATCTGTTCTGTGTTGAACTTTCCACTATCTGCCTATGTGGCCTTACTATACCTGTGTTTTTTCAGGTACCTATGTCCGTTTATTACTATGACTTTATTGAGACAGACATGCTTCCGAAGCACAGGGAAAGGAAATGAAGGCAACAAAATTCCAGGAGCTAAATTGCATATATACTAATGCAAGGAGCCTAAGAAACAAAATGGGAGAATTAGAAGCCATGGCCATTGCAGAGAACATAGACATCATTGGAATCTCCGAAACATGGTGGAATGAGGAAAGCAGATGGGATACAGCACTGCCGGGGTACAAACTCTATCGCCAAGACAGATTAGGACAGAAAGGCGGTGGAATAGCACTATACATAAAAGAAAGCATACAATCGACAAGAATGGACACAGCAGAGACGGCCAACAAGCTAGAATCGCTATGGGTTAAAATACCAGGAAGGAAAGGGCCTGAAATAAAGATAGGTCTATACTATCGTCCACCCGGACAAACCGGAGAAATCGATGAAGAAATGGAAGCCGAGATGAAGCGAGAATGCAAAAGCAGTAACACAGTTATTATGGGAGACTTCAACTACCCTGGGATAGACTGGAGTCTTGGAAGCTCAAGATGCGCTAGGGAGGCAGACTTTCTGGAGGCTGTACAAGATTGCTTCATGGAGCAGCTTGTTAGAGAACCGACGAGAGGAAATGCCACTCTGGATCTAATCCTAAATGGGCTAAGGGGACCTGCAAAGGAAGTGGAAGTAGTGGGACCGTTGGGAAACAGCGATCATAATATGATCAAGTTCAAGGTGGAAATAGGAATACTGAAAGGAAAGAGAACCATAGCGACAACTTTTAACTTCAGGAAGGGAAACTACGAAGCAATGAGAGGAATGGTAAAGAAGAAACTTAGGAACACTTCCAAAAAATGGCATATGGTAGAACATGCCTGGTCCTTTTTCAAGAATACAGTGAGCGAGGCGCAAAATCTGTATATCCCCAAATTCAGAAAAGGGTGCAACAAGAGTCGAACAAAAGACCCAGCGTGGATAACTAAAATAGTGAAGGAAGCGATAGGCAATAAGAAAAACTCATTCAGAAAATGGAAGAAGGACAAATCTGAGGGAAACTGGATAGATCACAGAAAGTATCAAAAAGAATGTCACCGTGTGGTTCGAAAAGCCAAAAAAGAGTATGAAGAGAGGCTAGCCAGGGAAGCACGAAATTTCAAGCCGTTCTTTAGATATATTAAAGGGAAACAGCCGGCTAGGGAGGAGGTGGGACCACTGGACGACGGAGACCGGAAGGGAGCGGTGAAGGAAGAGAAAGAGGTCGCAGAAAGACTTAACATGTTCTTTTCATCGGTATTTACAAGCGAAGACACAACCAACATACCGGAACCTGAACAAATCTTCAAGGGAAATCAAGCACAAAAGTTAACATCCATGGAAGTGAGCCTTGATGAGGTGCGCAGGCAGATAGAAAAACTAAAAACTGACAAATCGCCGGTTCCGGATGGAATCCATCCAAGGGTTCTGAAGGAACTAAAGGAGGAAATAGCGGAACTACTGCAGCAAATTTGCAACCTATCTCTGAAAACAGGTGTGATTCCGGAGGATTGGAAGATAGCCAACGTTACACCCATCTTTAAAAAGGAATCAAGAGGGGACCCGGGAAACTACAGACCGGTGAGTCTGACCTCGGTTCCAGGGAAAATGGCGGAAGCACTGATAAAAGAAAACATCGATGAACATTTTGAAAGAAACGAACTTCTGAAAACCAGCCAACATGGTTTCTGCAGGGGAAGATCGTGCCTGACTAACTTACTGCACTTCTTCGAAGGAATTAACAAACAAATGGACAGAGGAGACCCCATAGACATCATATACCTAGATTTCCAGAAAGCCTTTGACAAGGTGCCTCATGAACGTCTACTCCGGAAACTGAAGAACCATGGGGTGGACGGAGACGTGCATAGATGGATCAGAAACTGGTTAGAAGGTAGGAAACAGAGGGTAGGGGTGAAGGGCCACTACTCAGACTGGAGAAAGGTCACGAGTGGTGTTCTGCAGGGCTTGGTGCTCGGGCCACTGCTTTTTAACATATTCATAAATGATCTAGAAACAGGGATGAAGTATGAGATAATAAAATTTGCGGAAGACACCAAACTATTTAGTAGAGCTCGGACAAAGGAGGACTGCGAAGAATTGCAAAGAGACTTGGACAAACTAGGGGAATGGGCAAAGAGATGGCAGATGAAATTCAATGTTGGGAAGCAAAAACTCGAGGTATAATTATGCGATGGGAGGGATGTTTTTGAATGAGAGTACCCAAGAAAGGGACTTGGGGGTGATGGTGGACATGACAATGAAGCCGACAGCACAGTGCGCAGCTGCCGCTAAGAGAGCGAATAGAATGCTAGGTATAATCAAGAAAGGTATTACAACCAGAACGAAATAAGTTATCCTGCCGCTATATCGGGCAATGGTGCGTCCACATCTTGAGTACTGCGTCCAGTATTGGTCACCGTACCTTAAGAAGGATATGGCATTGCTCGAGAGAGTTCAGAGGAGAGCAACACGACTGATTAATGTAATGTAATGTAATGTAATGTAATTAAGGGGATGGAAAGCCTTTCATACGCTGAGAGATTGGAAAAACTGGGACTCTTTTCCCTAGAAAAGAGAAGATTAAGAGGGGATATGATAGAGACTTACAAGATCATGAAGGGCATAGAGAGAGTAGAGAGGGACAGATTCTTCAAACTTTCAGAAAATAAAAAAACAAGAGGGCATTCGGAAAAGTTGAAAGGAGGCAAATTCAAAACTAATGCTAGGAAGTTCTTCTTTACACAATGTGTGGTGGACACCTGGAATACAATTCCAGAGGAAGTTATAGGGCAGAGTACAGTACTGGGGTTTAAGAAAGGTTTGGACAAATTCCTGCTGGAAAAGGGGATAGAGGGGTATAGATAGAAATTTACTGCACAGGTCCTGGACCTGTTGGGCCGCCGCGTGAGCGGACTGCTGGGCGTGATGGACCTCGGGTCTGACCCAGCGGAGGCATTTCTTATGTTCTTCTGACTTATTACCTCTATGATGTCACACTTAGTTTCTTAATGTTTTTTTACTGCTTTTTACTTTATCTCATTTGCACTAAACCATCTCATAAATTGCATGCCTCCATTTTTGAGCAGATATCCAGGAAATGCACGGAATTGCTTTTCAGATGCCCTGTGGTCAAACCAAATATAAACTGTCATGTGGGAATATATGTATTTTAAGTTTTCAGGTATTAATATCCGCTTTGTCATAAGTAACATCCTTTGGGTATTACTATTACTGAATAGCTATGTCACTTAGATTTTGCGCATTGAATGTGAAAGGACTTAACAATCCTGTAAAACAACAAAAGATACGAGAATATGTTACTAGACTGAAGCCTGATGCAGCTTTTCTACAAGAAACCCATTTGAATGTTAATGATTCTGCTAAATTCCAATTTTCCTGGGCCTTACCTCCCTTGTACTCCGCAGCTGTTGATAAGAAAAATGGTGTCATGATGATTATTAAGCGTAGACAGGATTTACAGTTATTATCACACTCTACTGATACTGCAGGTAGATGGATAGTTGCCCATTTGGATTTTCATGGTCTGCCTCTAATGTTTCTTAACATTTACGCTCCAAATGTAGACTCCCCTACCTTTTTTGATGACATAGCTGAACAATTTACATTACATTACATTACATTAGAGATTTCTATTCCGCCTGTGCCTTGCGGTTCTAGGCGGATTACAATAAGATGATATCTGGGCATTTCCAGTAGAATTACATTACAGGAGAAGAGTTAATTACAGTTTATATTGAAGAATTATAGTACATTCAATATCACAGGAGATGTTACATAGCAACTGAGTCAATTTACAACTCTCTTCTAATGAACACTATATTATGGGAGGAGACTTCAATCTTATTTTGGACTCCATATTTGATAGGCAGTCCAAAGCTTTATTCAAACCATCTCGCTCCTGGTATAAACTGCAGGGTCTGATTTCACAATTTAATCTAATTGATTCATGGAGAACATTACATCCGGCTGATCGAAAATATACATTTTTCTCTCCACCCCACTCAACTTACTCAAGGATAGATTACTTTTTAATTAGCTCCGCTTTATCTACTTTCCTCTCTTCTGCTGATATTAGGGAGATTGCCGTTTCAGATCATGCAGCAATACTTCTACACTTTACTAACATTGCTAGGCCTAAGACTTGCAAACAATGGAGATTTAATAATTCACTGCTCCAAGAACCTGACTTTTTGGAAACTGTTTCCCTTGCTATAACAGACTTCTTTCTCTTCAATACTCCCTCCACTACTAATTGGATAAATTTATGGGATACATTTAAGGCGTATATCAGGGGGATTATAATTTCACAGGCAGCACACCTACGACGTAAGAAACTGAAATTAATTGCAGACCTAGAAACACAAATTAGAACAAATGAAGCCCTCCATGTTCAAAATCCACACGACTTTGGCATTCTATCACGTTTACGGGCTATAAAAGTGGAGTACAATCTCCTTCTTAGTAAAACAGCTTCTCATACATTACTACTTAAAAATGCATCATATTATTCTGAAAATAACCGTAGCGGACATCAATTAGCTATGTATCTCAATGGTAGAGGTTCCAAAACTTATGTTGCTGCCCTCACTGATACTAACAACATCACTGTAACTAAATCAGAAGATATACTCTCACACTTTCATACCTACCATTCCTCGCTTTACACTTCTGAAGCTTGTGACTTATCCAATATAACTCAATTCTTGGACACACTACCTCACACTCCAATACCATCCTCCTATCTACAAGATTTGTCTTCTCCCATATCACAAGCTGATATAGAACAGGCTGTCAGTCAACTGTCCAAAGGCAAAACTGCAGGACCAGACGGTCTCACAGCAGAATTTTACAAGACGTTTCTTCCCCAATTGATTGCTCCCATCTACTCTTTCTTTACTTATGTCATCCAATCAGGCAAAATCTCAGGATCATTCACAGAGGCGACCATAATAGTGCTTCCCAAACCCGGAAAATCCCCATTGTCTGTGGCTAATTATAGACCTTTATCCTTGATTAACACAGACGCTAAGATTTTTGCCAAAATTATTGCAAACAAGCTCCTTCCTAGCATTCAAAATATCATTTCACCTGACCAAATCGGATTTCTCCCAGGACGCCTCTCTAGTGATAACACTAGATTATTAGCTGATGTCCTCTGTACAGTTCAGGATAGCTCTGACTCACTTCTTCTTATGGGGTTGGACGCTGAAAAAGCGTTTGATCGCATAGAATGGAATTACATATTTCAGGTTTTAAAATGGTATGGATATCCACCCTACTTCCTCTCTCTAATTCACATTCTATATTCTGCACCTACTACTAAATTATATATAAACAACTTCTATTCTGCTCCTTTCCATCCATCTAGGGGCACAAGGCAGGGATGTCCGCTATCCCCCTTACTATTCAATATTGCATTGGAACCCTTATTGACAGCAATTCGCATAGCTCCCAATATCAGAGGCCTTCTCACTCCAACGGTACATGTGAAACTCTCAGCTTATGCTGACGACGTTTTACTATATGCCTCTCCTTCCTCTATTCCATATATCCTCACACTAATTTCTTCATACTCATCCATATCTGGATACAAACTAAATCAAACCAAAACTGAAATCATGCTGATTAATTGTCCCGATGCCAAAGCAGACATTGTCAAATATGGTTTTATTTGGACCCCTACCAAACTCAAATATCTGGGTATCTTATTTGGACCCAATATTGTGGACACCTTAGCATTTAATATGGAATTTCTATTATCCAAACTTAAAATACTTATCTCCCGTTGGTCACCTCTAAAGCTTACTTGGTGGGGACGCTTAGAAACCATAAAGATGATGCTTACTCCAATTATTAATTATACATTATCTATGCTTCCGTGCTTAATGCCAATACAAAATTACAAGACACTAGAACGCTTACTAGTATCCTTTTTGTGCAATGATAAAACCCCCAGAATTAGTATCCGCAAACTCAAATGTTCCAAGCAACAAGGCGGTGTTAACTTCCCTAGTATCTATGAGTATCACCTGGCCTTCCTACTAAGACAAAGTAAGAGATGGATGGAATTGCCCTTCTCAATTAATACTCCCTTGTGGGTTCACTTAGAGGTACCTACTGAAACTTTGTTTCTTAAGTATGCCCCTGCCATGCATGGTCTTACTTCACTAGAACATCATCCTGTGATACACTCTACTCTTACTGCAATTAGATATTATGACTCCCATACTGAACATAAATGGGCCACTTCCTTAGCGGCACCACTTTGGAATAACCCCGTTATTAAAATTCAGAACAAAGTAATTTCTTGGAAACTCTGGCAGACCCATGGGCTATGGTGTATATCGCACGTTTATGATGGAAAGAAATGGTTCCCCTTTGAAACTATTTGCAGAACACATAATTTGCAACCATCTCAGTTCTTTCGTTGGTTGCAATTGACCCACTGTATCAAAAAGCTATTCTCCCTTACTGCGCTCAACTTCAAGAAAGGGAACTATGTTGCTATGAGGGAAATGGTGGGGAGGAAGCTCAGAAACATCTTTAGGATGGAGACTGTGGAAAGCGCCTGGACCCTATTCAGGGACACCCTGCAGGAAGCACAAAAAACATACGTCCCCAGTTTCAGGAAAGGCTGCAAGAACAAGCGGTCAAAGGACCCGATTTGGATCTCAGCAGAAGTAAAGAAGGCAATAAATGACAAAAAAGTATCCTTCCGGAGATGGAAAAAGGATCCAACGGAGGAAAATCACCAGGCGCACAGGAAATGCCAAAAAGAATGTCACCGAGAGGTTAGAAAAGCAAAAGGGAAATACGAAGAGGGGCTGGCCAGGGAAGCAAAAAACTTCAAGGCATTCTTCAGTTACGTAAAGGGGAAACGACCAGCGAGAGAGGAGGTGGGGCCGTTGGACGATGGGGATAGGAAGGGAGTGATTAAGGAGGATAAAGAGGTAGCTGAGAGGTTGAACACGTTCTTCTCGTCGGTTTTCACGAGAGAAGACACATCTAATATACCGGACTCAGAGGAGCTCATGAGTGGGGAACAGGCTGAAAAATTGGAGCACATAGAGGTAAGTAAGGAGGATGTCCTCAAATAAATAGACAGGTTAAAATGCGGCAAATCACCGGGTCCGGACGGGATCCACCCAAGGGTTCTGAAGGAACTAAGACAAGAAATAGCGGGCACAATCCAGCATGTTTGTAACCTATCCTTGAAAGCTGGAGAGGTACCAGAGGACTGGAAATTGGCGAATGTCACACCTATCTTCAAGAAGGGATCGAGGGGTGACCCCGGGAACTACAGGCCGGTGAGCCTGACTTCAATTATAGGGAAGATGGTGGAAGCTATGATAAAGGACGGCATTTGCGAGCACATTGAGAGAAATGGCCTACTGAGAACAAGCCAGCACGGTTTCTGTAAGGGAAGGTCGTGCCTAACGAACCTTCTGTACTTCTTTGAGGGAATAAGCAGTCGGGTGGACATTGGGGAACCCATCGACATCATTTACCTCGATTTTCAAAAGGCTTTTGACAAGGTACCACATGAAAGGCTGCTCAGGAAACTGTGGAACCACGGGGTGGGAGGGGATGTGCACAGATGGATCGAGCACTGGTTGTCGGGTAGACTGCAGAGGGTCAGAGTAAAGGGCCAATATTCTGACTGGCGGGGAGTCACGAGCGGTGTGCCGCAGGGATCGGTGCTGGGGCCGTTACTCTTCAACATATTTATCAATGACCTGGAAAAGGAGGCAAAGTGCGAGGTTATAAAATTTGCAGACGATACCAAACTGTGCGGTAGAGTTAGCTCCAGGGAGGAGTGTGAGGACCTGCAAAGGGATCTAGACAAGCTGGAAGACTGGGCAAACAAATGGCAAATGCGCTTTAATGTGGAAAAATGCAAGGTTATGCATATAGGGAAAAAGAACCCGTTGTTCAGCTACAAATTGGGGGGGGGGCATTGTTGGGAGAAAGCAATCTTGAGAGAGACTTGGGTGTGCTGGTGGATGCATCACTGAAGCCATCTGCACAGTGCGCGGCGGCCTCAAAAAAAGCCAACAAAATGCTGGGCATCATAAAGAGGGGCATAACTACCAGGACGCGGGAAGTCATCATGCCACTGTACCGAGCGATGGTGCGTCCGCATCTGGAATACTGCGTTCAATATTGGTCGCCGTACCTCAAGAAGGACATGGAGGTACTTGAGAGAGTCCAAAGGAGAGCAACGAAACTGGTAAGAGGGCTGGAACACTACCCATATGCTGAGAGGTTGGATAGGCTGGGGCTCTTCTCTCTGGAAAAAAGGAGGCTCAGGGGTGATATGATAGAGACCTTCAAGATCATGAGGGGCATAGAGAGGGTGGATAGGGACAGATTCTTCAGGCTGAAGGGGACAACATGTACGAGGGGGCATTCGGAGAAACTGAAGGGAGATAGGTTCAAAACGAATGCAAGGAAGTTTTTTTTCACCCAGAGGGTCGTGGACACTTGGAATGCGCTACCGGAGGAAGTGATCAGGCAGAGTACGGTACAGGGATTCAAACAGAGACTGGATGGATTCCTGAGGGATAAAGGGATCGTGGGATACTGAGAAAGCTAACCAGAAAATAAATGTAGAAACCCAACCAGGTCGTGCAGGTGCAAGACCGGAGGGCTAGGACTTTGATAGGAAGATAGGACTCAATTAGGAAACCAAGGAGGCATGGGGGCACCTTCTGGTGATTTAGACAGGTCGTGACCTGTTTGGGCCACCGCGGAAGCGGACTGCTGGGCAGGATGGTCCTATGGTCTGACCCAGCAGAGGCACTGCTTATGTTCTTATGTATGATCCAGATCCACCTAGTTATATGACGACCAGTGCTTTAATAGCAGCTTCAGGAAAAGAGGCATCTAGATGGTATAAGTCGATCCGCTTACTTATTGATTCTCCACCCGTTACCACTAAAAACAGCTGGCACACAGACCTTTCCATTACTCTGCTGGACGATGAATGGTCAAATATCTGGCTCTCTGCAAGTAAAGCACTGCACTCTGCTTCTTTGCTTCAGTCGGCCTACTTTCTCTTACATAGGGTGTACTGGACTCCTTGTAGATTAGCCAAAATGGATGTTTCTATGTCTAAATTGTGCTGGTCCTGTAAACTGCATGATGGTACATAACGCCACATGATTTTTGACTGTCCCATGATACAAAATTTCTGGAAATTGGTTTGGACAGATATTGCTGGTATGCTTAATATTAAGGAACACTTTTCTTACACTTTACTTATTACCGGTACTATATCTGCTCGATATTCTCCTACTGAACCTGGGAGTCTGGCTCTACGAGCTTTATTGTTAATAGCACTTAAGACCTTATTTACAAAATGGAAGAATCTAGCTGATGTATCTCATGCTGAATGGTGGTCTCATCTGAATACCAGTTAAATATGAATCCCTTTATGCTCAGAAGGTTGGCTCACTTACTAATTTTCACAATATATGGGATCCAATATTACAATATTGTTCCCGAGAATCCTTGGACAGATAATTGAACCGCACTTTCTCATCTATTTTATTATTGACTATGTGATTCCACTGATTGATTTCAACTATTGTGTTATATTCTAAATTATTTGAACTACATATGTGCAATCTTTCCTGTTATTTTCTCATTTTGTTTTCTATGATTGTTTATCTGATGTATAATTTACCTTGTAGCTGCATTCTGTCTCTTACTCTACTCTCTGTTATACGGACAATGGTCATTGGTTTTATAATTATCCTGTTGATAATCCTTCTTTTTTGTTTGTATTGTTTTGCAACTAAAAACAATAAAACTTATTGAACTTAAAAAAAAAAAAAAAAAAAGCTACAGTCTCAGCACCCTAAGGTTGTGGGTTCAAACCCATGCTGCTCCTTGTGACCCTAGGCAAGTCACTTAATCCCCCCATTGCCCTAGGTACATTAGATAGATTGTGAACCCGCCGGGATAGACGGGGGGAAATACTTTAGTACCTGAATAAATTCATGTAAACTGTTCTGAGCTCTCCTGGGAGAACAGTATAGAAAATTGAATAAATAAATTAAATAAATAAAAATAAACTCCACCTTTATTGTCTTATTTACTATCAATTAATGTATTTCTATCCCTGCCTTCCCTAGTGGTTCAGTCAGTCTTGTAAGTCATGTCTGTAGCATTGATAGTTCCCCCTTATATCTTGTAACATAATTTTAGTATTGTACATCGCCTTGAATATATGATTAGGCGATTAATCAAATTTTTAAATAAACTTGAAACTTGATCTCCATTTGCCATAATGCATGATGACTTGGGGATACAGGAAAGTCTGCGTACGATGTGCTCCCAAACAGTTTATTGATCTCTACAAGCAACAGCGTGTGGAGGTTACGACCCAGTTCTTGAGACAGCATGAAGAAGATCCAAATATTCTGGAGAGAATTGTCACCAGCGACGAGACATGGGTGCATCACTACATGAAGAAGTAAAGGATGCGGTGCTCACCTGGCTTCAGGAGCAGCCAAAAAACTTCTTCTCTGCTGGAATGCAGAAGCTAGTTGAACGATACAACAAATGGGTCATCATGCATGGGGATTATGTTCAATTGTTCACAGTTACTTCTATTAAAGTCATTAAATGTGTTTTGCCTTTACTTTCTGATTTACCCTCATATATATATTTGGCCCAAAGTTCCCCTAGCTACACAGAATAAGATTTTGATGAGAAAAACTTATCTCTGAGTTGTACAGATCTTCTGCTGTCACTATTATAATATGGGATGGCATATGATTAAAAATTGATGCCTTGGAGGTCGCAAGTATGTCTCCTGGGGAACATAAAGATATGACAAAGTATTGAAGGAAAGGCCTAAAAAAAGTTATCTGTAAACTGCAGAGCTGCTGGAGGAGTAAAGAAAAGCCTGTTTTTAGTAAAACAATTTACAAGTTTTATAGCCAGAGCTGAAAAGAACGGGTAGCGTCACCATGATTATCTGAACTCTTGAATGTGTAGAAAATTAATAGGATATAAAATTAATGGTCTACTTTTGTACAGTTTGTGCATTCTAAAAATGTAAAATGCATTACTTTTATTTAATAATATATATTAGTACTACAATAATTACTGTAATCACCAGTTTTTTTTATTCTACACAGACTTGTCAGGCACCTGGAATAAAAGAAAGTGAGATAATATAATAGGTGCAGGTAAAGACCTCCCAATAGGCAACTACATTGGGGTAACCCCTTGTCACCATAAGTTTGCCCCATAGCCTTCCTTGGACTTGTTCCAATAGTTTGGAGGAGGTTCTCCTTCACAGTTGCCTCAGATTTTGGAGATGAAACCCTTGGCCAGAAGCATCTGATTATCCCAATACCTAAAGTTGCAAACAAATAAATCTGTTATTGAACAGGCACTAGTTATAACCACATTTCAAATTAAACTATTCTATTGGGCAGGGTTCTAGAAACTAAGACTCTTGAGCTGGGTGTGGCCCTTGAAGCAAATTTTTTCTGGTCTTCCATGAGTAGCAAGGTTACATAGTTTTCTCAAGCCTAATTTATATATTTTGACAACCACACCCACTTCTGGTCCCATCATCCAGTAAGAAGTGAGGATCCGCCCAAGCCCTGCCTACTTTCTGCCACTCCAAGTTCCCTTCGATGATGTTGCCAGATATGATATTGTGGCCCTACCCAAGCCCTGTTCCATTTGCATAAATCTGCCCCCAACTCCACCTTATTTGAATGATTCAGTCCCAAACCCTACCTTTATTTGCATAACCCTACCACAAGCACCACCACTTTGGTGACATCTCAGGAGTTAACAGCATAGCTACTCCCAGGCCATGCTCCCTTTTCAAGATGGCAGCACACACTAGTGGTTCCTAAATCACTTCCTGTTTGCTAGTACCCACCGCCATCTTGGATGGGTCACATGACAGGAAGTAATGTTGATCACCCAACAATGCCCCCCTGATAAACATGTGCTTTTTTGTTTTTTCCTGTCCTTTCTTTTTATTTTTAGCTGTTTACCCCCTCCCAGCTTCTTGTATAGTCCGCTGGGTTTTTTTTACAACATGTAAAAATGATCATGGTCAACACCTTCCATTCTTTTTTATCTTTGCTCTATCTGTTTTGATCCAACATGGCCTTCAATGCTTGGGTCAAATATTGAATTTTCCAGAAGAATTACTGAGAAACCTTTTATAAGATCAACCAGCCATCGATACAGATGGCATCAACTCCGTATCTCTCTTAGATACATGGAAAGAAATCATATCTCTTAATAGAGAAGTTATCAAAGCGGATCTACACTATGCTTTTCTGCTTGAATACTGTCGCAAACAAATGATCCCCAAAGGATTAAGGATCATTAAAGGCTCTACAATTTACAATGATGATCAGGCATTTCTAGATAAATGGTGCTGTATATTGAATAAGTGCTCATTGGACCTTATGATCCTTCTTATAGAAACATCAAAAAGCAGATCAGATGAAATAAGAACCAGCTTAGAAGAGAAATTAGAATATGTCAAAAAGGATAGTAATGCACTCCTCATTTCTCTTCCTTCAAAACCATAAACACACCTTACCTTTTTAAAGCTCTTTTATTTCTTATTTGTATGGTTCTTATAGTTTCAATTAATTTCCTGGTGAACACTTATTCACACACTTTCATCATCATTTCTTCACTATCTTACCTTTCTATGTCTTCAGCTCATATAATTATTGAGATTATACTTTCTTTACTAGGACCCCTGAGGAAGACAGTGTTAATCGAAACACGGAACAGGTCGAGTCCCATTTTGCTATAAGCAGTTTATTTGTACGCAATAATTTGTTTATTAGTCTATAATAAATTTTGTCTGCATCTTTTTTTGTGTGTAAATCTTTATTGATTTTCTAACTAAAACAGTGCAATACAAACAAAAGAACAATAAGTACTACATACATTGCACTATTAACTATACAGGTAACACATATATCAATCAGATCCCCCCATCCTTCCTTCCTTTATTAATAACATAACATAGGACATAATATGTAGTGATAAAATTTAATTACCCAAGTGTAACCATCAATATTTATTTCCCTCCCCCAACCCCCTACCCTGGATGTGTAAAGGTAAATAAGAAGAAGAAAACATAAATAAACATATTATAAATTCACAAATTTAGTCAATGGGCTCCACACTTTATTAAATGAATTACTAAATCCCCCACACTCTGCATTCATTCTTTCATATCTGTATATAATACACATATTCACCCACCAAAAAGTATAACTTAGTCTGTCATGGTTTTTCCAGTTACTTGTGATCAATTGGATAGCTATACCTGTCATGATCATAAAAAGATGGTTCTTATATTTGTCTAAAGTGGGCTTAACATGTAGTATCTTCATATGTTAATGGAATATCTGCTTCAAGAACAAGATTTATTTGTCCCCAAATTGACTTCCAAAATATAAATATCAAAGGACAAAAATATAACAGATGATCCAAAGTCCCTACATTAATATGACAATGCCAGCATCTATTAGATTTAGAATTATCTATTTTATTTAAATGAACTAGGGTCCAGAAAATCCTATGCAATAAAAATAACCATGTTTGTCTCATAGATGCTGACGCTGTACATTTCAACCTCCAAGTCCAAATTCGTAATCAACGAGACACAGAAATAGACTGTTTTATCTCGATACTCCAAATGTCTCTAAGACTATTTTTTGGCCTCTTATTTAAAAATCCAGAAATCAATTTGTACCACTTGGCAGCCTGATGTTCTACTAGATCTGTTTGATAGCAAAGGATCTGCAAGCTGAAATAAGATTTTAAATTTTTCCATTCAGGGAACCCACTCTGAATAGCCTGCTTCAACTGCAACCACCTATATTGTTGAGACTTTGAAATGCCAAATGATTGCTGCAGTTGTAAAAAAATCAAGCAGTTTTCCATTAGATCTAATGTCCTAATAGTTGCTTGTATCCAATTCTTTCAAGCGATCCCAGCACCGCCTATTTGAATCTTGGAGTTTAACCATAAGGACTGCAAAGTAGATTTCATTATAGGTACATCTGTTAATTTATCAATAAATTTAATTGTTTTTCATGTATCCAATAAAATTATGTTGTCCTTGGCATAGATAGTCACATAGGGGACATTATCTTCCATTCAAGATATAACCAATCCGGTTGATGTTCCAAGAGCTCAGGGAGGATCCAATACATACCTTGATGCATTATATAGGCTTGATGATACCTATAAAAATTGGGAAAATTTACCCGACCCTTCGCAATTGGTTTTTGTAGAGATACTAAAGCGATTCTTGCGTTTTTCCCAAGCCAAATAAATTTCACCAGAATACTATTTAACTTTTTATAAAAAGACCCCTGAAAATAAACTTTGCCTGCATCTTGTACACCTGTCTGCAGTCCTTTTGTTTGTCCTTGGTTTAATGTTTTTGACTGCAGATCTGTTGGACCTTCTTTTTTGTCTTTGCTCTATATGTATATATATATTTTCATGCACTTTGAAGAACATAGAGGCCAAAAGAGGAAATGGACAAGTGTTGAGGGTACATGTTTGCTATTTATCCTAGAAAAATGGCTGCTTGTAAATCAAGAGAATATAAGCTTAGCTTTGGAATTGACATGTGGTTTACTATATGAGTGTGTGTGGTGCAGTAGTTAGAGCCTTAGCACGCTGATGTTGTTAGTTAACATCCCCCACTGCTCCTTGTGACCCTGAGCAACTGGAGCAGAAGAGAAATATGATAAAGGAGACAAATTTAAATACCTACATGGGTTATAAATAATTAAAAGATAAATAAATAAAATATAATAGTGGTGCATTTTGCTGCATACAATTTTAATGTAAAAAAAACAACATAAAATCACTATTCTTTTTTTTTTTTAATCTTTATTGATTTTTAATTTAAAAACAGTGCCAAACAAATAAAAGAACAGTAGATATTACATACATATTCTAAAGATGTCATAACGCTGACACATGATAATGGTATAGACGTTAATAGGACATCTATGTAATGCCTAAAAGACGATTCTGCAAAGGACATCTAATAATATAGGCACGCTTAGATTCGCTAAGCATTGCTGATTCTCTATAGTGTGCCTATGCATTATAGAATTGCGCTCAGCATTCTGCTCCTGGACGTCTAAATGGCACCTAATTTTTAGATGTCCTTTACAGAATCTGCCCCAAAGTATTCAAGATGGCTGCATCAAAAAATCAATGTATCGATGCAGCATTTGTGGTGGTTCAGTCTGTTAAAAGATCCAAGGCAGATCCTTCATCTCCTCAGAAAGCCAGTGTGGTGAAGGAATCATCGTGTTCTGTACTGGTGGTTATGATGATGGAAGAGTTTGCCGAAATCAAAGAACTTTTAGAAAATAATCATCCGCCGATTAAAGATCTGAAAACCGGTGTTGAGTCACAGACTGTGCAATTGCAAGCTCTCTGCCAGAAATTTGAGACACTAGACTCTCATACATGACACTGGAGGCTAAGTAATGTAATGTAATGTAATTTATTTCTTATATACCGCTACATCCATTAGGTTCTAAGCGGTTTACAGAAAATATACATTAAGATTAGAAATAAGAAAGGTACTTGAAAAATTCCCTTACTGTCCCGAAGGCTCACAATCTAACTAAAGTACCTGGAGGATAATAGAGAAGTGAAAAGTAGAGTTAGAGGAAAAATAACTCTGTCATCTTGGATTCTCACAGAAGAACAATTTCTCAGCTCCAAATGGAAGTTGAGGATTTTGTCAACCATAGCAGATGGAATAATATAAGAGTTATGGGCATTCCAGCTGAAACAGCTGAAGCGAGTGACCTGGTAGGTTTTTGTGTTAAGTTCATACCGGAGCAGTGGCGTACCTAAGGTATGTGGCACCCGGGGCCCATCATTTTTTGACACCCCCCCCCCCCCCATGTAAAAAAAATTTTTTTTTTTTTTTTTTTTTTTGCAATAACCATGAAATGGAATAAATGGTCAGAATAGAAACAGGCAGTGAAAATTTTCTTTTATTGAACCTCATATATGTAACCATTATTCCAAACATAACAAAACATAAATTATGTCTAAATTGTCATGACATTAGAAGTACATATGGAGTAGTTGCAGGCAGTGGCGTACTTAGGGTATGTGGCACCCAGGGCCCATCATTTTTTGACATCCCCCCCATCTATATGAAAAATATGATTTTTAGTACCAATCTACATATCGCACCACAAGAGTGTACCTAGGAAAAGGCTGCATCTTAAACACTGCAGTGAGCACCAACACATACATTGTAAAACTAAACAAGCCAGATCCCGCACAGTCAATTGGTCCTGTAGTCAATGCCAACTGAAAACTATGTCTTTTTCATACACACAGAACAGAGATACACCCTCGCCCAAAATGGAATAATCACAAACTAAAAATAGAAATATGTAGACAAAAGTTAAACTGATCCGCCAAGAAACCAGACCCTGGATACAATGCAACACCACAAAAAACAGTAACACATGTCCTCTAATACAGTGCAAAATATAAAGACAGTAGATGTAAATTTGAAAAAACTGATACATAACAATCACCACTTTATAAATTAACAAATAAAAATAAAACAAATAATGAGATATAAAAAAATACAATTTTATTGGACTAATCCCCGTAAGCTCGGTCCCCATCCCCGCAAACCACCTGATTCCATCCACACAAGCCTTGAATTGTTTATATTAAAGTATAAAAAGAAACAATATTCTGTACAATTGTCAATTTATAAATCAGCGTCTTCTCCCCACTCTCTTCCTCATTTCCCTTCAGCATCCTCAGCCCACTCTCTCTCCACTTTCCTTCAGCGCACGCACATAAAAACAAGCAAGTAATTTTATATCATTTTCATTCTATTCATTCATAGAAATTAAAGTCTAGATAATGCCAGTCACATAACAAAACATGATTTTACAAAAATAATTCCCTGCAGTCAAGCCTGCAAGGATTATTAGATGTCTTTCAGCAGTTCCCCTCCCTCCCTCCCTCCCCCTTACCTTTGTGGCCAAGTCAAAATGATCTACCAACAATAAAATTTTAAAAACACAAAGCACGCTGTACGCAGAGAAAATGTTAATTATCATTTATATTCCGCGGGTTTTCAAAGAGGTCAAGGCAGATGACTTTATGCAATGTCACCTCAGTAACAACTATACAAAAATAGACAAATATTCCCCCTCCCTTTTTACTAAACTGCGATAGCGGTTTTTAGCGTAGGGAGCTGCGCTGAATGCCCCACGCTGCTCTCGACGCTCATAGGCTCCCTGCGCTAAAAAACTCTATTGCGGTTTAGTAAAAGGGGGCCATAGTGCAAAATATAGACAGCAGATATAAATTTTCAAAACGGACACATTTTGATCACTAAGTTGAAAATAAAATCATTTTTCCTACTTTTTTGTCTGGTGATTTCATGAGTCTCTGGTCCTTCTTCTGATCCTTCTTCTTTCTCTCTCCCCCTGGCTCCCCTCTTTATTTCTGCCTTTCTTTCTCTCTCCTCCTGGCCCCCCTCTTTCTTTCTGCCTTTCTTTCTCTCCCCCTTGACCCCCCTCTTTATTTCTGCCTTTCTTTCTCTCCCCTTGGTCCCCCTCTTTCTTTCTGCCTTTCTTTCTCTCTCCCCCTGGCCCTCCTCTTTCTTTCTGCCTTTCTTTCTCTCCCCCTTGACCCCCTCTTTATTTCTGCCTTTCTTTCTCTCCCCTTGGTCCCCCTCTTTATTTCTGCCTTTCTTTCTCTCCCCTTGGTCCCCCTCTTTCTTTCTGCCTTTCTTTCTCTCTCCCTCTGGCCCCCCCTCTTTATTTTTTCCTTTCTTTCTCTCTCCCCCTAGCCTGCACAAAGCCATCGTGCCGATTTCTCCACTTCCACGATTCTTTCCCTACCCTCACCCCCAAGCCAGCAGCCGATTTCTCCCTGCTCCTTCCCCGATGTCCTGATGTCCTGAACTTCATCGGGCAGCAGCAGCATTCACAATTCACTGATGTTACCCGCTTCAGGCCTTCCTCTCTGTCGGGTCCTGTCTTCATGAAAACTGGAAGTAGGCAGGACCCGGCAGAGAACAAGGCCTGAAGCCGGCAACAGCAGCGAATTGTAAACGCTGCTGCTGCCCGAAGAAGGTAATGGAGCACCGAGGCAGTCCGCTTCTCCCCCCTCCCAGCCGAACCCCCGCTGACCCTCCTATCTCCCCCCCCCCGTGAACCTTTCCGACCTTCCCAGCGAGAGCAGCAAACCTCCTTCGCGGCTTTCTCCTCCCTCTGCCGCGTTACTGATGACGTCATCAGTGATGCGGCAGAGGGAGGATAAAGCCGACGCTACTGGAGGGAGGTTTGCTGCTTTCGCTGTGAGGGTCAGAAAGGTTCACTTGAGGGGGGAGAGAGATAGGATGGTCAGCGGGGTTTCGGCTGGGAGGGGGGAGAAGCGGTCTGCCTTGGTGCTCCAAGGCCTGGCGCCATTACCTTTTTCGATAATGGCGCCGATGCTGCTTTCGCTGGGAGGGTAGGAGCGCGATAGGGACCGGGCCAGCTGTGCACCCCCCCCCCCTAAGGCGGCACCCGGGATGGACCTCCCCCTCGCCCCCCTTGGTACGCTACTGCCCTGGGGAAACAGCCTGCAACAAGATCGCGCGATGCCAGAGATCTTTGCCTGCTTCGGCTGTTTCCTCCGCCGCGGTCCCGCCCCTCCTCTGACATCAGAGGAGGGGCAGGACCGTGGCGGAGGAAACAGTCGAAGCAGGCAAAGATCTCTGGCATCGCGATCTTGCTGCAGGCTGTTTCCAGACGCGACACCCGGCGCAGGGGGGGGTAACTGGACCGGACCGGGAGCACCCCCTCAGGGCTTGGTACCCGGGGCGGACCGCCCCCCCCGCCCCCCCCCTTGGTAGCCACTGTACCGGAGATCTTAAATTTACATTTTGACCTGGAAATCAAGAGGGCCCATTGTGTGCCTTCAGGTAAGCCATGTTTTCCTAAATTCCCTAGGCCTATGGTACTTAAATTACTGCATTATCCACATACTTTAGCCATCCTCAATGCCACCATAGCAAAAGCTCCTTTGAAATGGAAAGATAATACAATTTTGAACCTGCCTGATTTAGCAAAAGCTACTGCATTTAAATCTACACAGTTCCTTGCAATGCGGCCCGAAGAAACTTAAAGCTCAGTATAGTTTATTATACTCCACCATAATGCGCATTACTCATAGCAACGTTACAAAAAATTTTGATTCACCAGAGGAACTGCGGTATTATCTTCATCAGTAGGGACATATGTTGATGGATACTCAAGAGGCTCAACTTCCATGACTGTTCACTATTATAAGTCTAAAGAAGGATATGCAGACCGGTGGCATACCTAGCATATGTGACACCTGGGGCCCGTCATTTTTTGACACCCCACCCATCTATATGAAAAATTTGATTTTTAGTAACAATCCACATATCGCACAACAAGAGTGTACCTAGTAAAAGGCAGCATCTTAAACACTGCAGTGAGCACTAGTACACCAACACATACATTGTAAAACTAAATAATCCAGATCCTGCAGTCAATGCCAACTGAAAACTATGTCATTTGTATACACACAGAACAGAGATATACCCTCGCCCAATATGGAATAATCACAAACTAAAAATAGAAATATGTAGACAAAAGTTAAACTGAACCGCCAAGAAACCAGACTCTGCATACAATGCAACACCACAACACCACAAAAACAGTGACACATGTCCCCTAATATTGTGTAAAATATAAAGACAGTTGATATAAATTTGAAAAAACTGATACATAACAATCTCCACTTTACAAATTCAAATAATGAGAAATAAGAAAATACCATTTTATTGGACTAATCCATTTTTCAATTAGCTTTCAGAGGCCAAAGTATATTGCTGTTATGGTATCGTGTCCTTACCTGAGAAAAGGGGTTTAATACAAAAATTGCCTTATTGCCATTTTTGATTTATAAACTTTTATCAATACAGTTACAATACTACTTGATTCTAAGTAAAGCAACAAAAAATCTTTCTACCTTTTGTCGTTTCAGCTTTAATCATCTTCGCATTGCTCTCTTCTTTCTATACAGCATTTGTCCTCTCTCCCTTCCATGCAACTTCTGCCCTCTCTTTGCCCCTTCTACCCAGCTTCTGCCCTCTCTCTCTCTCTCTCTTCCATCTACTGCCCACACTTCTCCCTGCCCCTTCCATCTACTGTCCACCCTCTCTCTCTTCCATATGGCATCTTCCCTCTTTCTATGTCCCTTCAATAAACTGTATATCCTGTGTCCCCTCTCCATTTTTCTGTCTCCACTCCCTCCCCTATGCTTTGGCATCTCTCTCTTTCTCTTCTCCTTTCCTTCCTTCCTTCCCACTCCACACCATGGTCTGGTGTCTCTATCTCCTTCCCTTCCCTCCCCCCATGCCATGGCATCTCTTCCTCCCCCTCCATGGTCTGGTATCTCCTTTCCTTTTTTTCCTTTCCCTCCCTCCCATGGACTTGGCATGTCTGGTTCCTCTCCCTTATCTTCCTTCTCCCTCCTTCCCTCTCTCTCCCCAATTGGGTGCTACAGCAGCAGAATTTCTCTCCCCCCCTTCCTTGTGCATTCTCTTCAACATATTTATAAACGACCTGGAAATTGGTAAGACGAGTGAGGTGATTAAATTTTCAGATGGTACAACGTTATTCAGAGTAGTGAAGACACAGAAGGATTGCGTAGACCTGCAACATAATATAAACATGCTCAAGAAATGGGCTGCGACATGGCAAATGAGGTTTAATGTGATACATGTCGGTATCAAAAATCTTATACACAAATACAGGATGTCCGGTGCAGTACTCGGAGAGACCCCCCCAGGAAAGAGACTTGGGAGTACTGGTCGATAAGTCAATGAAGCCATCCACGTAATGTGCGGTGGTGGCAAAAAGGGCAAACAGAATGCTAGGAATGATTAAGAAGGGGATCACAAACAGATCAGAATAGGTTATCATGCCGCTGTACCAGGCCATGGTCCACCCCCACCTGGAATACTGCATCCAGCACTGGTCGCTGTACATGAAGAAGGACACAGTACCACTCAAAAGGGTCCAGAAAAGAGCGACTAAAATGATTAAGGGGTTGGAGGAGTTGCCGTACAGTGAGAGATTAGAGAGACTGGGCCTCTTCTTCTTTGAAAAGAGGAGACTGAGAGAGGACTTGATCGAAACATTCAAGATAATGAAGGGAATAGACTTAGTAGATAAAAACTGGTTGTTCATCCTCTCCAAGGTAGAGAGAACGAAAGGGCACTCTCTAAAGTTAAAAGGGGATAGATTCCGTACAGAGATAGATTCCGTACAAAGAGTGGTAGAAAACTGGAACACTCTTCCGAAGGCTGTTATAGGGGAAAACACCCACCAGGGATTCAAGACAAAGTTAGACAAGTTCCTACTGAGCCAGAAGGTACGCAGGTAAGGCTAGACTCAGTTAGGGCACTGGTCTTTGACCTAAAGATCGCCATGGGAGCAGACTGCTGGGCACGATGGACCACTGGTCTGTCCCAGCAGTGGCAATTCTTATGTTCTTAAGAGGAAGAAAATACTTATCTGGTTTCCTTGAAACCTATTTTAGCATTTATACAAGAAATGCATTTAAATAATAAGGAATCACTGAAATTACAGACAGACTGGTTTGGACAATGTATATTTGCTCCAGCATTGGGTAAACATATTGGAGTAGCAATCTTTATTCATAAGAATTCTGCTTGGACTGTACTATATCATAGGTCCGATCTGAATAGCAGATGGGTTCTAGTCCAGGTGTTTAATGATAATTCATTAAATATGCTATTTATGGTCCCAACAACATAAGAACTTAAGAATAGCCTTACTGGGTCAGACCAATGGTCCATCAAGCCCAGTAGCCCATTCTCATATTGGCCAATCCAGGTCACTAATATCTGGCCAAAACTCAAAGAGTAGCAACATTCCATGCTACTGATCCAGAGAAAGCAGGGGCTTCCCCCATGTCCTAATAATAGACTATAGACTTTTCCTCCAGGAATTTGTCCAAACCTTTCTTAAAACCAGCTATGCTATCTGCTTTTATCACAAGTGATGCATATTGGGAAAAATAACCCAAATCATAGTTACCAGATGTTAGGGTCCACCTTGTGGATTAGTGCCAAGTAAAAGATCGAAAGGGACACAAGAGGGAAGGAAATGCAAGAAAGGAACAGGCCGCAAACTCAAGTGTATGTACACGAACCCAAGGAGCCTAAATAATAAAATGGGTGAATTAGAAGCTATGGCACAAAAAGATAACGTGGACATTATCGGCATCAAGGAAACATGGTTGACTGAGGAAAACGTCTGGGACACTGTGCTACCAGGATACAAACTATACCGCAGAGACAGAGGGGCTCAAAAAGGTGGTGGCATTGCCATATACGTCAAAGAGGGAATTGAATCTACTGGAGAGAACATGACATAGCAGACGGATAAGTTAGATTCTCTATGGGTCAAAAGTCCGGGAACAAATGGACTGGAAATGAAGATCGGCATCTACTACCATCCCCAGAGTAGTCCGAAGAAACTGATGGAGAAATGACGGACGAGATTAAACGCAACTGCAAGGGAGGCAATGCAGTTATCATGGGTGACTTCAACTATCCAGGGATAGACTGGAACCTAGGCACCTCCAGCTGCGCTAGGGAGACCAAGTTCCTGGATGCTGTAGGTGATTGCTTCCTGCAACAACTTGTCAAGGAAAATACAAGAGGAAATGCAATTCTGGACTTAATTCTAAAAGGACTGTGAAGACCGGCACAAGGTGTAGAAGTAGAAGGGACGCTGGGAAACAGCAATCACAACATGATCCGCTTCGACCTGGATGCAGGGGCGAAAAATCGGTCCAGAACATCGGCCATGGCACTGAACTTCCAAAAAGGGAATTACAAAGAGATGAGACTCATGGTGGGGAAGAAGATTAAGAAGAGGATAAGCACTGTAAAAACGCTAGAGCAAGCTTTGTCTCTTTTTAAGGACACAGTCACCAAGGCACAAAATCCACATATACCGCGTATCAACAAGGGATCCAAGAGGAAAAAGAACAAGGAACCGGCGTGGCTCACTGTAGAGGTGAAGGAAGCGATCAGGGACAAGAAAACTTAGTTTAAGGAATGGAAAAGGTCAAGAATGGACGGAAACTGGAATAAGCACAAACAACATCAACTTAGGTGCCATAAGGCGGTAAAAGGGGCCAAAAGAGACTATAAGGAAAAAATAGCCAAGGAAGCGAAAAACTTCAAGCAGTTTTTTTCGATATATTAAATGGAAATGACCCCCAAAAGAAGCGGAGGGACCGTTGGATGACCATGGAATAAAGGGAGTGCTGAAGGAGGACAAAGTAATCGCCGACAAACTGAACACATTTTTTGCGTCTGTATTTGCCAAAGAGGATATGCACAACATACTGGAACACATCAGGCTATATGCTGGAAACGAAGACGGGAAACTGACAGGGTTGACAGTCAGTCTAGAAGAGGTATGGAGGCAGATCGATAGGCTTAAGAGCGATAAATTCCCGGGACTGGATGGCATCCATCCGTGGGTAATCAAAGAACTGAAAGGGGCTATAGCTGAATTGCTTCAACTAATAGCCAATCTGTAGATCAAATCAGGAAGAATTCTGGAAGATTGGAAGGTGGCGAATGTTACACCGATCTTCAAAGAAGGTTCGAGGGGAGATCCGGGAAACTACATACCGATGAGTTTGACCTCGGTACCGGGAAAGATGGTAGAGGCGATGCTAAAGGACTACATTATTGATCACCTTGACGGACACGGTCTGATGAGGACCAGCCAACATGATTTCAGCAAAGGCAGATCTTGTATGACGAACTTGCTGCACTTCTTCAAGTGAGTAAACAGACAGATAGACAAAGGTGACCCGGTTGACATTGTATATCTGGATTTTCAGAAAGCGTTTGACAAGATTCCACATGAATGACTACTTCAGAAAATTGCAAGCCATGGAATCGAGGGTGAAATACTCACGTGGATTAAAAACTGGCTGGAGCATAGGAAACAGAGAGTGGGGGGTAAATGAACAACGCTCCTACTGGAAGAGCATCACCGGTGGAGTGCCGCAGGGCTCGGTGATTAGACTCGTGCTCTTCAACATCTTTATAAATGATCTGGACATTGGTACAACAAGTTAGGTGATTAAATTTGCAGACGATACGAAGTTTTCAGAGTAGTGAAGAAACAGGGGGATTGCGAAGATCTGTAACGTGACATAATCAAGCTCGAGAAATGGGCATCGATATGGCAAATGAGGTTCAAAGTGGATAAGTGTAAAGTGATGCATGTCGGTAACAAAAATCTCATACACAAATACAGGATGTCCGGGGCGGTACTTGGAGAGACCTCCCAGGAAAGAGACTTAGGAGTTCTGATCAACAAGTTGATGAAGCCATCCACGCAATGCGTGGCGGCGGCGAAAAGGGCAAACATAATGCTAGGAATGATTAAGAAGGGGATCACAAAAAGATCGGAGAAGGGTATCATTCCACTGTACCGGGCCATGGTGCGCCCTCACCTGCAGTACTGCATCCAGCACTGGTAGCCATACATGAAGAAAGACACGGTACTACTCGAAAGGGTCCAGAGAAGAGTGACTAATATGGTTAAGGGGCTGGAGGAGTTGCCGTACAATGAAAGATTGGAGAAATTGGGCCTATTCTCCCTTGAAAAGAGGAGACCGAGAGGGGACATGATCGAAACATTCAAAATACTGAAGGGAATAGACTTAGCAGATAAAGACAGATTGTTCACCCTCTTCACGGTAGGGAGAATGAGAGGACACACTCTATAGTTGAAAGGGGATAGATTCCATATAAACGTAAGGAAGTTCTTCTTCACCCATAGAATGATATAAAACTGGAACGCTCTTCCAGAGTCTATTATAGGGGAAAACACCCTCCTGGGATCCAAGACAAAGTTGGACAAATTCCTGCTAAACTGGAACGTACGCAGGTGAGGCTGGACTCATTTAGAGCACTGGTCTTTGACCTGGAGACTGCTGCATGAGCGGACTGCTGGGCATGATGGACCACTGGTGTGACCCAGCAGTGGAATTCTTATGTTCTTATGGGTATAATTGTAGACAATACAATGAAACCTTCCGCCCAATATGCGAAGAAGGCCAAAAAAATCAAAGAAGATTCTAGGAATTATTAAAAAAGGGATGGTTAACAAGACTAAGAATATTATAATGCCTCTGTATCGCACCATGGTGCAAACACCTTGAATATTGTATTCAATTCTGGTCACCTTATCTTAAGAAAGACATAGTGGCACTAGAAAAGGTTCAAAGAAGAACAACCAAGATGATAAAGGGGATGGAACTTCTCTCATTGAGGAAAGAATAAAAAGGTTAAGGCTCTTCAGCTTGGAAAAGAGAAGGCTGAGGGGGATATGATTGAAGTCTACAAAATCTTGAGTAGAGTAGAACGGGTTCAAGTGGATCGATTTTTCACTCCATCAAAAAAGACTAGGGGACACTCGAAGTTACAGAGTAATACTTTTAAAATCAATAAGAGGAAATATTTTTTTCACTCAGAGAATAGTTAAGCTCTGGAATGTGTTGCCAGAAGATGTGGTTAATGTAGCTGGTTTAAAAAAAGATTTGGACAAGTTCCTAGAGGAAAAGTTCATAAACTGCTGTTGAGACAGACATGGGAGAAGCCACTGCTTGCCCTGGATCAGTGGCTTGGAATGCTGCTACTTTTGGGCTTTTGCCAGGTAGTTGTGACTTGGATTGACCTCCGTGAAGATGGGATACTGGGCTAGATGGACCATTGGTCTGACCCAGGAAGGCTAGTATTATGGTCTTATGTGTTAACTTTGGTTAAAAAAAAAAGTTTCATTTTTTTTCTTTCTGTGTGACCAGCATCCCTTTTTTTTTTTTTTTTACAAGGAGAAGATAGAGGGAGGTTTGGAATATATGAAGCATAAACAGATGAGAAGGCTTAGTCTCTGAATATTCTGAATTAAGTACAAAATGGGATTTATTGATTTTGTGAAAGTTATCTTTATGTCTGTGTGCTGAGCGAAAGAAAGAGAGATTTTGCTGCTTTTTCCATGTTGTTTTTTCACAGAAAGATTTTTAAACAGGTGAGCTGTCAGCACTCAGATTCATTACACTGAAGAGAGAAAAAAAAGAAGAGGGGTTTGAAAACAGTGTGTATGAATATAAAAGTTATTTTCCTACATAGTTCTATTCTTCCACTGTGAAAGTTTGTTTTGTGACTGTGTCATGGGAGATACAATTACTCCCCAAGCTTATTTGTGTTTTACATGACTCGTGCCAGTGTTCAGTGTTTTAGTAAAACATTTGCAGAGATAGAAAAAACTGATCATTTTCCTTTTTTTTGGCTTCAGTATGTGCGCTGAGAGAGACAAAGATCCTGCAGCCTTTTACAGTGTCTAAGAAGTTGAATTTTATTTTTTTCTGAAAAGAAAGTGTATGTTTTGTAAAAAAAAAAAAAAAAAACAACAACACGCTAGGAGGGGGCTAAAAATAAAAAGAAAGGACAGAGAAAACCAAACTGCACATGCTCATTGAGGGTGGTATTAGGTGATCAAAGTCAGTTCCTGTGACCCATCCATGATCAGTGACCCAACTATGATGCAGTGAGTACTGGGAAACTGGAAGAGACATAGGGAACCCTAGTGTGTGCCACCATTTTGTATAAAGTAGCATGGCTTGGGCAGAGTTACGATATCACTTCCTGTGATTCCACTACAAAAGGGTGGGGATTGGGATGGGGTGAAGTAAAAGGGAGTGGGACTTAAAAACATAAGAATACTGGGACAGACTGAAGATCCATCAAGCCCAGTATCCTGTTTCAAACAGTTGCCAACCTAGGTGCCAAGTACCTAGCTAGATCCTAAGTAGTAAAACAGATTTTGTGCTGCTTATCCTAGGAATAAGCAGTGGATTTCCCCAAGCCATCTCAATAATGGCCTATGGACTTCTCTTTTAGGAAATTATCCAAACCTTTTTTTAAATCCCGCTAAGGTAACTGATTTCACCACATTCTCCGGCAATTAGTTCCAGAGTTTAATTACACATTGTGTGAAAAAATATTTTCTCTGGTTTGTTTTAAATCTGCTTCATTGCATGTCCCCTAGTCAAGTTTCAAGTTTATTAAAATATTTGTTATACCGCTTATTAAAATTTCTAAGCGGTGTACATCAATAAAAAGTAAAAGTTTATAAAAGTCCTAGTATTTTTGTAAAGAGTGAACAAGCAATTCGCATCTACCCTTTCCACTCCACTCATTATTTTATAGACCTCTATCATATCACCCCTGAGCTTCTCTCCAAGCTGAATAGCCCTTGCCAATTTACCTTTCCTGATAGGGATGTTATTCCATCCCTTTTATTATTTTTGTCGCCTTTTTCTTTTTTTTTTTTTTTTAAGTTCAGAACAAGTTTTATATCTTTTTTGAGATATGGTGACCAGAACTGCAGTGCACACCATACCATAAAGCGATAAAAGGGCATTATGATGTTTTCCATTCCTTTCCAGGTAATTCCTAACATTCTATTTGCTTTATTAGCAGCTGCTATACATTGAACTGAGGGTTTCAATGTATCCTCAATAATGACAACTAAATCTTTTTCCTGGGCAGTGACTCCTAACACAGAACCCAGCATCACATACCTATAGTTTGGGTTCCTCTTTTCCACATGCATCACTTTTCACTTGCTCACATTAAATATCATCTGCCATATCTCACAAAGTCCTCTTGCAATTTTTCACAATTCTCTTGTGATTTAACATAAGAACAGAAGAATTGCCGCTGCTGGGTCAGACCAGTGGTCCATCCTGCCCAGTAGTCCGCTCATGCAGCGGCCCTCAGGTCAAAGACCAGTGCTCTAAATGAGTCCAGTCTCACCTGCGTGTGTTCCAGTTTAGCAGGAACTTGTCCAACTTTGTCTTGAAACCCTGGTGGGTGTTTTCCCCTATAACAGACTCCGGAAGAGTGTTCCAGTTTTCTACCACTCTCTGGGTGAAGAATTTCCTTACGTTTGTATGGAATCTATCCCCTTTCAACTTTAGAGAGTGCCCTCTCATTCTCCCTACCTTGGAGAGGGTGAACAGTCTGTTTTTATCTACCAAGTCTATTCCCTTCAGTATTTTGAACAACTTTGTGTCATCAGCAAATTGAATTATCTTACTAGTTATTCCCATCTTTAGATCCTTGATAAATATGTTAAAAAGCAGTGGTCCCAGCACATACCCATGGGGAACCCCACTATTTAAATTATAAGAACATAAGAATAGTAAGAATAATACCTTACTCTACATTTAGGATGCTGAGATCGTCGCAACAAAATTTATTAACAATTCCTTCTTTAAAAATAATTGGGACAAGAAGAGCAACCATATTTTCAGTACAAGCACCCCAACTGTGGAACAACTTACCAATGTTTTACGTAACGAACCATCATTAGTCAAATTCAAACGCGGTCTGAAAAGCATTCTTTATAAAGATGCATTCAATACATAGATAGAACATTCCAATAAACACAGTACTTAGTCCTCAAAGAATCAAATGAGTAGGGCATCAATATGGAAATTATAAGTGCTTTTATAATCTTAATCCTCTTACTTTTCTCTTCTTTTAAAAGGTCATTAATATTAATCTGGGTCTTCTTACTTTCTTCACGTAAAAGACCATTTACTTTTAAACTGATTAATCATTCTTAACATTACCTCATTCCTTGAATCATTTTAAAATAATTAAAGCTTTTTCTATCAATTTATTTTTTTATATTCTTTCTTAATTGACCCTATCCTTGTGTACAAACCTTAAATGTTCCTTTTTTCTTTTATTTTATAAATTGTATAAATTGTATTTCTACCCTTTACCTACTTGTTCCAGTTTATATTAATAGAACATAATAATTTGTCTGTATAATTTTGTCTCATTTGTATTTGTCGTCCCTGGCTTTTATTGAATATTACAATTATGTAATACGCATTGAAATATTGGATATTGCGTAAAATCAAAATTTATTAAACTTGAAACTTGAACTTGAATAGCCTTACTGGGTCAGTACAATGGTCCATCAAGCCCAATAACCCATTCACACAGTGGCCAATCCAGGTTACTAGTACCTGGCCAAAACCCAAGGAGTAGCAATATTCCATACTATCGACCCAGGGCAAGCAGTGGCTTCCCCCATGTCTTTCTCAATAACAGACTAAGGACTTTTCCTCCAGGAATTTGTCCAAACCTTTCTTAAAACCAGCTATGCTATCCGCTCTTACCACATCCTCTGGCAAAGTGTTCCAGAGCTTAACTATTCTCTGAGTGAAAAAAATGTCCTCCTGTTGGTTTTAAAAGTATTTCCCTGTAACTTAATCGAGTGTCCCCTAGTCTTTGTAATTTTTGATGGAGTGAAAAATCAATCCACTTGCACCCGTTTTACTCCACTCATGATTTTGTAGACTTCAATCATATCTCCCCTTAGCCATCTCTTTTCCAAGTTGAAGAGCCATTTTAGTCTTTCCTCATACGAGAAGAGTTCTATCCCCTTTACCATCTTGGTCGCTCTTCTTTGAACCTACTCTGGTGCCACTATGTCTTTCTTGAAATAAGGAGACCAGAACTGAATGCAATACTCCAGATGAGGTCGCACCATGGAGCGATACAGGGGCATTATAACATTCTTAGTCTTGTTAACTATTCCTTTTTTTAATAATTCCTAGCATCCTGTTTGCTTTTTTGGCCTCCGCCGCACATTGTCTACGATGATACCCAGATCCTTTTCTTGGGCGATAATCCCCAAGGTGGACCCTAGCACCCGGTGTCAGTCTCAGCATTTTCAGTTGGCCTAACCAATGTCAGCAAAAGCCTATGGGAGATCATATCATTCATGTCTGATCGTAGGACATGTCATTGCAAAAAGCTTTAGACAGCCTAAATTACATTAGTGCTTAAAGGTAACAAAGGACCTTGGTACAGCTAAGAGGTGCAAAGAGGTGCTAAAGACAGCTAAGATGTGGCAATGTCTGGTGCTTAAGATGGACAGCTTAAGAGATACAGTAATCCCAGGTGCATGTGCTAGCATAGATAGTTAAGGTAATCAGTAACCATTGTCAGAGTGAAACTGGAAATTACATTTGACTCCTCCTCCAGTCTCTCACACCCCACTCACCTTATTCACCATTGTTTCAAACAGTTTATAAATTATAAACAAAGATACTGGGGCATACAGTAGTTTCTATATTTAAAATAAGATTCCAACCTATAAAAAAACCCTCTCTGCAACACCCCCTTTCTTGCTCTCCCTGGAACATCACCCCTCCCCCTCTTTTTTCTTTCCTCTGAACTCTATAAGGTAGGTAAACTGTCTTTTCTCTCTCATTAATTGTAATGCTTGATGTATCTTTATGAATCTTGCTTTTCTGTAATATTAAGCTTATTTCTGCACAATATATATATATACTAGTGTTTAAGCCCGTTACATTAACGGGTGCTAGTAAAGCCTCCTTCCCTGCTCCCTGTCCCTCTTCCTTGCTTCCCCAGTCCAATAGCACCTCTTCCCTGCTCCCCCTGTCCCTTTTCCTTGCTCCCCCGGTCCAATAGCACCTCTTCCCTGCTCCTCCTGCCCCTCTTCCTTGCTCCCCCAGTCCAATAGCACCTTTTCCCTGCTCCCCAATCCCTCTTCCTTGCTCCCCCTGTCCCTCTTCCTTGCTCCTCCAGTTCAATAGTACCTCTTCCCTGCTCCCCCTTTCCCTTTGAATTCTGAAGAAAAAGATTGTGGATACTAAACCTATCTAATACATCTGAGACAGATTGGAGGAAATGAAAACTAAAGCTGGATAAAAGCACATTTGAGAACTTTAAGGTGTAAACAGTTTAGGTGCTATATGAATGAGAATGCGGCATGCACAGTAGAATAAAATGTTTAGTGGATAGTTGTATTGAAAAGGAATGAATACATTACCTTAGAACCCATAAATGTTTAATATTTTAACGGAATAAATTTTTAAAAGAAGGAATTCAGCTGAATTCTACCAGTTTAAATTCTTTTCGCATACCAGATTGATCCGGCCTGCTCCTGACCCTCCCACCGCCGACAAACTTTGGGACTCCAGCAGCGTAGGCAGAACTTTAAACACGCTGCTTCGCGGCCTTCTACTGGCGATTTCCTCTGCCGCGTCTGTCTCCGATGATGTCTTCAGAGACGCGGCAGAGAAAATCGCCAGTAGAAGGCCGCAAAGCAGCGTGTTTATAGTGCTGCCGACGCAGCTGGAGCCGGAAGGTGACGGAGAGGGCAGGGGGTGCTAGCGGCCAGCAGCGGTGGAGAGCAGGGAAGGGCGCGCATGCCACTTGTCTTGCCTAGCGTGAGGCCAGACCGTAAGCCTCGCATGCGCACTTCCTATGTGTGCTACAGCTCACGGAAAACGGACGCACGCATAGGAAGTGCGCATGCACGGCTTACCGTTTTATTATATTAGATTCTTTATGCAAGCATTCAGTGGTCTTTATCAGTTATTTTACTTCCTACTGAATCTTCAACGAGGATATTGAACCTGGGACCTAGTGGATTGTAAAGCCGCCTCAACATTACCCCTCCATGAAAAATAATTTCCTGACATTACTTCTAAGTCCACTACCTGGCAGTCTCATTTCATGTTCTCTAGTTTTACTGCTTCTCTTTCTCTTGTAATGTCCTCTCAAGAGAGGTAGTGGAGATAAAAATGGTGACAGAATTCAAAAGAACATGGGATGAACACAGAGAATCCTTAACTAGAAAATGTGAGGTATAAAAAACAAAACTTAAATGACCAGGTGTCAAATGGTGTGAGAATGACACGTGTACAGATTTTGTCTCTGTCCCCGCAGATAACCATGGAAAACCATGTCATTATTTGGTGTGTCTATCTCAACCTCAGTCCTTCTAAACCAGCATTGTTCAATGCAAAGCTTGAGGGTCAGAGGCTATGCCCATTCATACTCTGATTCTTCCCTCTCCACTTAAAGAATGGCATGGAGATGGTTTTCCATGGTTAACCGCAGGGACAGGAATGGGGACAAATACTCTGGCTGTGAAAAACTAAGGCCAGTGCCAGGCAGACTTCTACAGTTGGTGACAGTTTAGGATGGGCTAGAGAGAGCTTTAATGGCAACTCCAGTGGTTGGATTAGGAAGACAATGTTCTGCCTAGCTGTACCATACAACAGACCAGTGTAAAACACGTTTGACAAACCACTGATTTCTATAAAGAGAATAGAACAGCACACAAACTTCTTTTAAAACTATCTATAACATTTATTAGTAAAGAAAATGATACATTACTGTAGAAAGAAACTGCATCCTTTAGTCTTTCACAGACCTGGTAGCCCTCAATGGTCAAACTAAGAGCCATTTCCATGGGAGGGGCTTCTGGGCAGAACACATTTGCTCCTCAGAAGAGCTGTAAGCATAACAATGCTGAGGGGCTTCCTTTTATAGTGACATTCGCATGCAATGTTTACCTTTCAGATACACACAGGATATCACATGTCCAAACACATCATTTGCATCTGCTGTCAGTATACAAAGGATCAAATATCTGTTCTCTCTACATTACAACCAACAGACATTACTAGGTTTCAGCAGGTAATAATGACATGAAATCAGGTGGAGCTGGCTAAAGCCATGAGTCAACTAGAGCAATGGTCAAAAGAGACAAGTCGTGAAACTGTACAACGCTGTTCTTAGACTTATAGGCCCTGGGCCCTTTTCAGGTCTGCAAGTACTACAGTGGAATGTGTGATCCTTCCAAAATCCATCCAAATCCCACTGTACTTACATATAAGTGACATCTGAAGGCAAAAAGGCTATTGGGGCGGTGTACTGTTGGGTTCAGCAGGTTTTGAGTGGGTATTGCAGGACTCACCATGCAATATAATAAGGGGGTTATGGTGAGATGTATACCTGGGACTTTTTATGTAAAGTTCACTTCAGTGCCCCCTAAAGGTACCCCACCGCTTTGCTAGGATATCTGTGCAGCCAGTCTACTATAAAAAATGCTGGCAAGGTTAGAACCAAGGAAGACTGTGAAGATCTGCAAAGGGACTTAACGAGACTGGAAGACTGGGCAAGAAAATGGCAAATGAGTTTTAACACTGAGAAATGCAAAGTCATGCATGTAGGGAAAAAGAACCCGATGTTCAACTATAAAATGGGGGGGATCATTGCTGGGGGTGAGCAAACTTGAAAGAGACCTGGGGGTGATGGTGGACACAACATTGAAAGCATCAGCACAGTGTGCGACAGCCTCAAAGAAAGCGAACAGAATGTTGGGTATCATCAAAAAGGGTATCACGACCAGGACGAAGGAAGTCATTTTGCCGTTGTATCGGACGATGGTGCACCCACATCTGGAGTACTGTGTCCAGTACTGGTCGCCGTACCTCAAAAAGGACATGGCGGTACTTGAGGGAGTCCAGAGAAGAGCGACAAAGCTGATAAAAGGTATGGAAAACTAATACGCTGACAGATTGGAAATGCTGGGGCTATTCTCCCTGGAAAAGCGGAGACTTAGAGGAGACATGATAGAAACTTTCAAAATCATGAAGGGCATAAAGAAGGTAGACAGGTACAAATTCTTCAGGCTGTGGGGAGCCACAAGTACAAGGGGGCACTCGGAGAAATTGAAAAAGGACAGGTTTAGAACAAATGCTAGGAAGTTCTTTTTCACTCAGAGGGTGGTAGACACATGGAACACGCTCCCGGAGGCTGTGATAGGCCAGAGCACGCTACAGGGGTTCAAGGAGGGTCTAGATAGGTTCCTAAAAGAAAAGGGGATTGAGGGTTACAGATAGAAGTATAGGTAGGTTATAGGAATAGTCAGGGACCACTTCACAGGTCATGGACCTGATGGGCCGCCGCGGGAGCGGACCGCTGGGCACGATGGACCTCTGGTCTGACCCAGTGGAGGCAACTTCTTATGTTCTTATGTTCCTTCTTCATCCCAATGGCTTGTTTTATGTGATTTTCTTTTGTTTGTTGGGATTTTTTTTAATGGCTCAAAAAGATAAATGCACTGAGAACAAACACAGCTGAGAAATGGCCATTTTCAAAATAAAAAAATTGGGCATTTTATTATTTTGAAAATGGTTATACTCACCACTGGATTTTTGTGCATATTCCGCAAAATGTCTAAACTCAGATTTAGATATCATACCAAAAATGATCCTTCATACTGCATAACTTACACTAATATTGTTTTATAGCGCAGCAGTAAAATTTTAGCATGCATGTTAAAATGAGCCTTTATGTGCAATGAAAAAAATATTTGTCATGGGGAAAAATTGACCTTAATAGTTTGACTGCAGTAGTAACATGGGCATTAACACAAAAAATTTTAATATCTATGTCAGCTGTAGCGTAAAATTCCCTGTTCTAGCTGGCCTAAAGTACAAGGGACAGTTTGCAGTTTATCATTTCAGCAATAGAATCATACTTTTGAACTGCTCCATGTGTCGTCCTCCAGCACATCACATACTCCCCCCTGGGAACTTCCCTTCCCCAGTAAATATCCTCTGCCTAATTTTAGAAGCAACCCTCCCATTGTTGCTCAGCAGATTTCCCCTAGATATATCTCCCCTAAGAAACCCATCCTTGCAACAGAAACCTCCTCCAAAAACATGTCTTACCATTATGGAAGGTCAGGATCTTCATGGAAAGGGAGGGTATTGGAGCCACTGACAATATGAGATACACATGCCTACATTTGATCAAGTATCAGGTAAATTTGCATATTTACAACAATTGAAACCCAAATTTGCAATCACTGGTCTACTTCGCAGAATGCAGTTTGAAATGAATGTAGGGTCTACTCCTTCCCTTAACTATTCCTCTTGAAGCCCTCAATATTTCTCCACAATACCTTCAATTCCCTGGCCAGTACATGCGTACTTTCCCTACAGCTATAAAATCTCTCCACCATTCCTAAACTCCTAATTAGTCTCACAGTCAGTAAATACATTTTCTGTAGAATATTTGCTATTTAAGGCTGGAGCAGATGTTGCACATGAAACTGAATTTGAGTGAATAGGGTGAAAATGAGCACATAATTAAGCTTTTAGGGTCTGCCTAAGCAATGGATTATTAACTGTTTCATTTCTCTATGTATAAAATTTGCTTTACCTTCTTGGACATACAAAGGCGTATGCTTGTCACCTATAGAAAAGGCAGATAAAGTACACTGAGCATAGTCTGTGATGTGAATATTTTCTAGGTCAAGAAGTCAAAGACATCTGTTAATCAAGTTCAAGTTTATTAGGATTTGATATACCGCCTATCAAGGTTATCTAAGCGGTTTTTACAATCAGGTACTCAAGCATTTTCCCTATCTGTCCCGGTGGGCTCACAATCTATCTATCTAATCTCTCTAGCATCTCATTTGCTTACTCTCTGAAACACTTAACATAGCATTGTCACATAGTAGATGATGGCAGATAAAGATCTGAATGGTCCATCTTGTCTGCCCACATTTGCACTCATTACCAATACATTGTTGAACGAACAATGAATGTGGCATAAAATACTTACGTTATGGTATGGCATTTGTAACCTGATTTATCCCTTATGAAGGTTCAAAGTGGGGCATAAAAAAACTACAGATTCATTAATCAGGACTATACAGCATAAAATACAATAATAACCTTTATAGCAAATATTTTGAAAACAAATAAGATTTCAATAACCTTTGAAAATGAAAATAGCAAGAATACAGATGAATTTCCTGAGGTAAGTTATTCTGAAATTTCAAGACTGATACATAAAAGAATTTTTTTTAAAAAACGCAAACACCATAGACTTATGATACTTAACAGACATGAAACTTAAAATTAAATAATTAACTTATAGTGATCAGTTTTAGAGCCCAACAAGCTAATTAAAGAGATTAAATCCTCAGTACAGTGAACTTTTAATAATTATAAATCAAGCTGTCCACCATAAAAAATATGCAAACCCTCAATGGCAACTGATATAATTCAATAAACGGGAGGGGGAGGGAGGATGCATTATCATACTTTGTTATGCAAATAATCAGTTTAGCTGCTGTACTTCAGATTAGCTGAATTCTATTTGACAATTTTAAAGTGATACTCAGATAAAGTGAATTACAGTAGTCAATCTGCGCAAAAACCAGCAGCTGAATAAGCACCTTAAAATGTTTTTTTTTTAAAAAAAAGATTACATCAGCTGTAATTGCTTAAGCTTAAAAAAAATCTTTCATACTAACAACCTCCTGTTCTGCCTAGCCATCCCTACAACAGGCCAGTGGTACAGCTAGGCAAAACATCCACCATAAGTGTACTAGTTAGAACGAGATATGGGTCCGAGACCCCATCTCTATAGTTCACTACACCGACCACCAGGCTACTCCAAGTACCTGCCTGCTGCTGTAATAAGACTAGCCATAATATCTGAAGCTGTCATACAGGCAGGTATGTACTGTTTCATTCACATCTTCTTTTTTTTTTTTTTTTTGGGGGGGGGGGTCAGTGACCACTGGGAGAGTAATGTGGAGTCATGCCTTCATCCCTCCAGTGGTTTGCTTGGGTACCTTTTTAACCCTTAGATCTCCTTTTACTAAGGTGCACTAGCGTTTTTAGCACACTCACAAGATTAGCGCACGCTATAGCGCGCGCTAGTTGAAAAATTACTGCCTGCTTAAAAGGAGGCGGTAGCGGCTAGCACGCGCTAAAACCACTAGTGCGCCTTTGTAAAAGGAGTCCTTAGTTATTATGAAAACAGTTTTAGCTTCAAATATTCAAATTGTGCCCTGGACAAATTCTACAATGTTCCATTATTGCCAAAAAGACATCCAAGTCATAAGCCAACCCTAGTCCCACCCAAAACACACCTCCAACATGTCCCCTTGAGATTTACATACATTGCAGGCAAACAGCATAGAAATCAGCCTACAAAATGGGTTTCAAAAATAGTGCTTTGGAATGTTTGGCAAGAAAAATGACCATCTGCCACTTTATGCCACTTTTTGGACATTTTTCTTTTTTGTTAATGAGCCCATAGCCTCCTAAATACTTTATAAAGTATTTCTCACATGTAAGTTCCATTTTATGCACCCTTTAGATTTAAATGTATCACAGACAATCACCTTAGAAATCGGTCTAGAAATGGGTTTTGAAAATAGCGAATTGGAAAGGTTTGGTGAGCAGAATATCCATCTGCCCTTTTATACCACTTTTTGGACATTTTTCTTTTTCAAACATGAATCCCATAGTCTTAGATTTGTTGGGATTGAGGATGAGCTTATTTTTCTTAATCCATGATGTAACTTGCAATAGCTTGTGATTTGTATCTGAACTCTGCAATCTGTTGAGGATCCGAGGAGTCAATGTTGCACATATGTACATATGTAAATGCTGAAAATCCGTTGAAGCGCTTCTGTAAATATGCATTCTTCAGTGCTCCTGGGCTCAATTCATAGAAACAGAGAAAAAAAATCATTTTCTATGTTTTTTCTGTGTTTCTATAGATTGAGTCCAGGAGCACTGGATATTGCCTCCTATCTACTCTTTTCCTTCAGGAGATCTTGAACCTTCTTCCTTCCAGATCTTTCTCTCTTCATCATGCTGAGTCATAGGCTCATAATACACAACTGATTGTTACCCCTAACCTCCTAGGAGTTCCCATTGCACCAGTTAACTCCTTAAAATACTCTGGGGGTTTGAACTGATACACAACTTATATTGAAACAACAGATTTCTACAGTAGCTAAAATGGGATTTGCAATGATTCATTTTCTTCATTATCTTTGCAGTTTTATCTAGCATGTCATGTGCTTCTCATTTCCCAAATCGATTACTATAATTTTATTTATGCGGGATACAACAGCTACAAATCTAACACAACATTGAAGTTAGGTTACTTTGCAACACCCCCAAAAAACTGATCATGACACTCCATTGTTTATTCACCTCCATTGGTTATGCATTCAATAGAGAGTTTGGTTCAAAATCCTTGTGACGCATACATTTTTTAAATTCAGATAAATTTCTATATCTTTTATTCCTAATATTACCCTACGAATCTACCCATAATTCGGCATTCTTCTTCCTTGCACCAAAACTTTGTAATGATCTTCCTCCCTTGATTCGGGCTAAGTTATCCTTTTCCAAATTTAAAAATCTTCTGAAAATGCATTAGTTTACTTTAGCTATTTCATGATTTCCCAGCGTAGCCGACTAGGTGACCAGTTTGCCTAGAAGATTTACTTACTTTTTTAATGAATGGTGTTGTGTGAATGGCGTTCTTTATCTATCACATTTATAGAGTTCATTGTTTTATTTGTTGTAACGTATTTTGCTATACACCGCTTAGACATACATTTGTAGTATGGGTGGTTTAAAAAGTACTGATAAGCAATAAACCAATCTCATGCATATTCATTGTGGATATCCTGAAAACCTGACTAGCAAGGGAGTACTCCAGGACCAACGTGGGAGACACTGCCTTAAAACATTCTTCACTTTCTCAACCTTACACACACACACACACACACACAAGCAAAGATTAAGTTCCCTAGGCAGGGCAGGATTAACCAATAGGCCAAGTAGGCACGTGCCTAGGGCCCAAAATGGTCAGGGGGGTCCGATGAAGGAGGGCATCCATTGTTTTTTCCAATCGGCGATGGGCCCTTCCAGCATCGATTGGCAACGTGCCCCCCCCCCCCAATCAGCAACCCGAACCCCCAATCGACAGAAAGTAAGAAAAGTAAGCAACGCGGGTAAGAAAGGCATGGGAACTGTAATTGTGCAAGCGGTGCTGCTTGCCCAAAGCTTCCCTCTGACGCAGCTTCCTGTTTCCGCCTGGGCGCATGGTGGGGTAGGGCGGGGCAGGGGGCCCAGTGTACTTGGGTGCCTAGGGGCCCTCGACGAATTAATCCTGCCCTGTCCCTATGCAAACCTTCAGCTTTGCACCCACAATTAAGTTTTAGCCCCTGATCTCCCTCCCCCCCTACACCATCAACTATTTGAAAATTGCCCACTCTCACTGCTGGTAAAGGTATACTTTACTGTTGGGGAAATGCAGCAAAGGGGAGACCCAGTTCAAGTTATTTCTCAGACTAATTCTAAGAGTTCTAGAAAAATGTTAAAAATGTATCTTTTTAGCAAATTGGTGTTAAAAGAAAATGATGTATGCATTTTATAGTTTTTCAATGTTTTAATTGTTGTTCTGGACATTGACTCCACTCTTGCTGATTGTAAACCACTGTAAACTTGTATAGGTATTTGTGGTATATAAGGAATGATTGTATTGTATTGCAAGGACCTCTGTTGTGATGATTGCAATTGTTATGCTGCCCTAGGTGACTACCTGGTCCTGCCTAGCAGTTGGATTGGCCTTGGCTAGAAGGAAAACCTGTAACATTCTTCAAGTTGCCTAGTAGCAAACCCAGCACTTCTCTGATTCTTCTCTCTCTCTCTCTCTCTCTCTCTCTCTCAGCATCACCCTCTTCCCAGGCCAGTAGGTGTACGAGAATACTATGTTGGCATCATTTTTGTGACCATATGGTATCAGTCTTCTACAAGCCACATGTGGCACCTGAAGATAACATCTACCTTAATGCTACTCCTATAGCCTACTGGTACTGGGAGGCATTAGAACATGGGCCAGCATTGCTAGGACAGCTAGAAACAGGAACAGAAAGTCCTGGGGCAGGAACAAATGGTAGCTGCTTTTTCATGCCCATCCATGCAACTCTCATTATGGGGCTCAGATCATTATAAAGAAGCAGTGGCAGCACAAGTCTTGCTTCTCCTTCTATCCAGTTACATAGCAAAAAAATGCTACAGTGCAGTACATCAGCAGCTGAGAACAACTGGTTTACAGTCAACTTAAACACTAACCTTAAGCTTCATATGTTGCATTTCTGAATTATAAAGAAAAAAAAAAACCCATGTGATCCATATTTAAGATTCACTGGGTGTAAACCTTTTATTCATTCAAACATTTTATCTACTAGAATAAAACAAATGGCTTGCTTCTGTCATAAAATACATAACTAACTCACTCTTTACTAAATCGCAATAACTCCTGCTCCTGACACCCATAGGAACTTTATGTGCATCGGGAGCAGCGTGGAGCATTCAGCGCAGCTCTCTGCGTTATTAACCGCTATCGCGGTTTAGTAAAAAAGGAGGGGGGTAAATGTTCTGGAAAAGACCTTATTGTATAATAGAGTATTTTAGGCAGGCAAACTGATTATCTCTCTGCATAAATATGAGTTTTATTCTCAATAGAATTTAGACAGCATTTTTGTGTGCACAATTTTCTGCTGTACTTACTTTTAGTATTATTTTCTCTTTATTCTCACCATTTAAAATTTTTTAAATGCCTAAAATATTAATAGGTTAATAGTCGCTGAAGATTAGATTACTTTGGCTTGAACTTGTTACTCGTTCTCACCTTGAAGTCTCACAACTAGGTCAAAGGCAGTGAAAGATATGAACTCAATATAATGTTTTCATTAAAAAAAAAATAAATCCTGGACTATGAAAAGGGCACATTTTCAGAAGCCCAGGAAATTTGCATGTGCACTTTCTAAATAATTCTCAAGGGGAAATTCCACACTGATTTACTGTTTCAAAATTCAGGTTGGAACAATATTTTCTTGTGTCCGCTAATATGCATATGCAGCATCCCTTCTCTAATATTCTCTGCTTCCAGAATTTCCTCTTTTCCCTATGGTTAAAAATGCCTGCATAGTGAAATCATACTTCTAGCCATTGAATGAGGAACAATTTTCACTCATGGGGATGGGCCCAACAGTTAGATGAACAAACTGTAGAAATCTGAGAATGGGAAAAAAATGTTAGTCATCAATCTTTACAGATTCTGCCATAAATTCACCATATCCCTGCACACTGTTCTAAAAGACAAATTACATTTCATAAAGTATTCATCAAAACAAAATGCTGGTATACACTTTAGATTGATTAGTCCAAATTAAAATTTAAAAATGGATTAATCACCAGTAAATAAACAATACAATAAAACATGATATACCACCAAGAAGGCCAACTATATATACGAGGGGGCCACTGAAAAGTTCTCAGCCCAACTAAGAAGAGAATGATGTGGAGTCATGAAACTTACAAGCTATTTCACACTTTTTTTGACACTTTTTGTTTCATTTCATATTATTGAAATGAAAAGTGTCAAGGAAAGTGAGGAATAACTTGTAAGTTTCATAGCTCCATATCATTCTCTTGGTTGGACTAGGAACTTTCAGCAGCCCCTCATAGATATACTATTGAAACAGGAGTACACATGTAGGAATAGATTCAATAAAACGCGCCCAAAATTAGGCACAAAACTATGGGCACTAAAGGCTCCTTTTACAAAAGTGTGTTAGGGCCTTAACGTGTGGAATAGCGTGCGCTAGCCGCTACCACCTCCTCTTAAGCAGACAGTAGTTTTTCAGCTAGCACGCGCTATAGCGTGCGTTAATCCGGTGTGTGTGCTAAAAATGCTAGCGCACCTTTGTAAAAGGAGCCCTAAATGCCAATTCCATAATGGCAATTGGACATAAAATTGCCATTAAAGAATAGAGTAAGTCAGCATGCATGGGACCGATTTCCAGACCACTGGAGGCAGCTCAGCTACCTCCCATGGTTGGAAGTGAATCCCGAAATTCAATGCTGGGGCTGTATCCGTCGATTAGCATTGAATTTCTGGTCTAAGTCGTGGGTGACATAGCCTGCCAAGCATTGACTGAACATCTAAGTCATAGTTTATAGCCAAATATTTAGACTGGTCTTTCTGGCCACTACTACTATTCTACCAGATGTACTTACTGTTGTACAAGACAAGAGAGATGAACAGGATGCCATGGATACAGTACAAATGTATACACCTTTCTGGAACATAAAAATGTATAAGTGACCTACAAGCCTAAGGATTATTGTAGTGGTGGACCTTTAGATACAGTAGGTTTTCTCTGTTACTGGAAGGCTCACCATACAATATGTAGGAGTTTAGGTGGGATTTGTCAACCTTGAACTAAATAGGTAAAGGCAGGACAGAAAGCCTGATTAACATAACATTTGTATACGAGTCCCTTTATACGGTCCACTGTATTAACCACCAGACCGCCCCTTTGCACTGCAGGAGTTACCAGCTAGCTATCCCCCACAGAATATTAGCAGTTAGCTGGCTTTGTGCTATTTAGCCAGCCAAGAGCCATTCCTGGACAGCTAAGAATCAGGCGACATGTGCCCAACTCTTGGCGTGAACATTTATGCCGTGTTAAAGGCTGGTGTAAATAGTCACACCTAAAAAAGGCATAATCAAAACAAATGTCTAAGTCCATTTTGGGCCTAGGGCACTAGTCACCCAAAGTCAGCAGCGTCCAAAGTCCGTTCTCAAAAAAATATATCCAAATCTGGATTTCTTTTTTTTTGAAAATTGTCTACTTCTACGTCCAGCCATTTGATTGTCCAGACTGCTAGTATGTCTATCTTTATTCTACATTCTCATCCAAAAAATTGTCCAAGTCCCAAATGCCTAGAACAAGATCTTTTGGATGTGGGAGGGGCCAGCAAAGTGATGGACTGGCCACCCAGATATGGCAGTAGAGTAGTAGGGGTACCTTACAGGGCACTGCTGTGAACTTCACAAAAAGGGTGCCACATAAACATCTCACCACAACTCCTTTGCAGATCATAGTGAGCCCTCCCCCACAAACACCCCCAAAACTTATCTGTCTACAACCCCAATAGCCCTTATGATTGCAGGTGCCACCTATATGGCAGTACAGAAGGGTTTGGGTTTTTTTTGGTGGACTCACATTTCCCACCATGAATGAGGTTAGAGTGGCTTATGAGCATGGGTCCTCCTCGCTATGGTTCACAAGCCCACCCCCCAGACTACTTAAGCCACCTCTGTGCAGCTTTACAAGACTTTCCTATGCCAGGTGCTGATGTTCTAGAGGCAGGTATGTATGTTTTTATTCTGATTTTTATGGCAGGGTGGGGGGAAGAGGTCAGTGACCATTGGAGGAGTATGTAGGGGTCTGTACTTTGTGTCTGCAATGGTTATCTGGTCACATCGGATACCTTCTGGGCACTTAGACCTGGTTTTAGATCGCCTAAGTCACAACGTATAAGTTTTGTCCAGGCAGCCTCGTCAAACTTTCGATTATCCCTGCAGCACAACTAACCCCCTCTTTTACTAATGAAATAAAGGCTGCTTACTTTACCTTACTGGGGATCCATCGTGAAGGGAAAAAAAAAACAAAAAACCCAAAAGATTGCATTGTATATTCCAAAGCAAATAACTTTTTATTCTAGTAATAAGTATTATAGAAACATTTGGCAAATCAGAAATAAATCAGTTTGGACATATACAATAGAGAGAAGAAAAAACTCATACAAACAGTGCCAGCATATTTCTGTAAGTATGGCACAGCTTCTTTAAAGAAACTCTGCCAAAGCATGGGGGTTATATACAGAGAGTTTCTTTGTCTTAAGCCATCACCTGGCTGTGAATATGTATCACCCTATTGGAGCAGATATGCTGCCTTTCTAACCCACTCCTAGTCCACGCCTCCATTCTTCCCTGGGGGGCTTGGACAGGCATAGCTTCTGGAACTTTCTTCTTCACACGGGTACATCGATATCTTAGCCTGGCAGCACTTTATCAGTTCTTAGGTTCCTGGATAGAGTGTCCTGCTGACTTGCATTTTCTTTCAGAACTGTTAAATAGCTCATTGTTTTTACAGCACTGTTTGGTGTCCTTGAGAAACTCTTCATAGCAAGAAATCTACACAACACATTAGCATCTCAGCATCTGAACTTAAACCAGTTTGTACAAGTCCGTGGCTTCAGCAACTCCAGCAAAATACAGGAATAGGTCTCACAACCTGTAAAAATCTCCCATAAGTTCCTGGCATCTATCTCACTAAGGTGTGCTAACCGATTAGCACGCACTAAATGCTAATGCATGCATTAAACGCTAACGCGTGCATGTTAGTCTGGACGCTTTAGCATTTAACGTGCGCTAATTCAATTAGTTAGTGCACCTTAGTAAAAGAGGGGTTAAGTCTAGGTTTGCCCACATCCCTCCCTAACCACTCCTTAAAGAACGTCCCTTTCGGCTCTGGGCACACAGCGGAATTCAGAGGCCTAAAAAGTCTCTGAATACAGTGGTTCCTCGGTTTACGAGTGCACCGGTTTGCGAGTGTTTTGCAAGACGAGAAAAACATTCGCAAAATCTCGATTTGCGAGGGCCCCCCCACCCCCCGCGAACCGGCACCCTCCCCCCCGCAATCCAGCACCCCCCCTGCTGTGATCGGGCACCCTCCCGCCGCAACCTGAAGTCCCCCAGAGCCCTCTTCTTACTTTAATGTAGCAGTGGCATATCGGCCTCCTCTTCTGTGCTGGCCTTGAGCATGTGCGCATGCTCAAGGCCTGCGAGTTCACGTTCTCTCCGAGAATCTCGGAGAGAACGTGAACTCGCAGGCCTTGAGCATGCGCACATGCTCAAGGCCAGCACAGAAGAGGAGGCCGATATGCCACTGCTACATTAAAGTAAGAAGAGGGCTCTGGGGGACTTCAGGTTGCGGCGGGAGGGTGCCCGATCACAGCAGGAGGGTGCCCGATGGCGGCGGGGGGGGGGGTGCCGGATTGCGGGGGGGAGGGTGTCGGATCGCGGGGCCTTCGGGGGGAGTTCTCGTGGGGCGGAGCAGCGCTGCTGGCCTCGGTGGGGGGGTGGGAACCTATCAAAGCGAATTTCCATCTTTTCCTATGGGGAAACTCGCTTTGTTAAACGAGCATTTTGAATTACAAGCATGCTCCTGGAACAGATTATGCTCGTAATCCAAGGTATCACTGTATATCTAAATCCCATTTTGATTATCGGTATTTGGACAATCTGTCTCTTTCATCGTCCCAAGTGCCGATTTAAGCAGGATTTTAGACATATTTCTGTTTTGATTATGAGCCCCATAGTATCCTTGACATCACCCATAATCTTGCCCCCTTTGTAGTTGCTTGCTGTAACATTTAGGTGATAAGGGCTGGATTCAGTAAATGTCACTCAAAATTCAGTACCAGAAAAAGTCAGTGTAAAGCATGACGCCTCCCAGAGTCAGGCTTACCATATGGGTTGTATTGATACTCAGTTATGTATCCGCTGTTCGGTGGAGGTAAATTCTTACTATCATGGTTTCTGGAGTTGTGAGGGGATTCAGACCTTCTGGACCGAGATGGCCTCCTTTTTACAGGGCTTGTTGCGGACCCCTGTGCCAGTCTCCGTGCAGTCTATGCTGTTTCCCCATTTTTCATTCTTGTATATGTACAATTCTTATGAAAAATTATTTCTTAGTAAATGTTTTATTTTGGGGAAGAAGTGTATCTTGTGTTGCTGGCTGTCTTCTGAACCACCTTCATTCTGGTATTGGAGGAATCGCCTCCATGAACTTATGGGTTGGGAAGCCCGTTTGGCTCGTTCTTCCCGACGCCGGAGCAGAGACTTTGTTCACACTTGGACTCCATATTTGAACATTTTGCCTCCTGAGAGTCGTAGCCGGGTCTTGAATAGACTCCACCTCTGAAACTGTGCTTCTAGATGTCTCTGCTGTTCCCTGCTTGCGCGTTTTCTGTATATGTGGGGGGATGGGGAGGGGTGGGTGGGGGTAGGGTTTTCTTTGTTGGGGGGTGGGGGTATGGTGGGTCCGGGGAGGACATAAGAGTCCAGTCCTCCGCGGGTGTTTGATGAAACTGCATTCCATGGTTATTATTGCTGTTGTACTTACTGTTGCTTAATAAAATAGATTTAAACATAAAATTAAAGGCAATTGTTAAATGATGCCAGACCAGATGTAGTAAAATGCAACGTGTACTCGTACATTGCCTGTTGGATATTTCCTCCACACACAGTGCAGCACTTGGCCTTTAGTCGTGGCAGCCATGAGGTCAGAAACATGGATGCTCCGTTGCAAGATTGCACCATTGAAGAACAATGTGCAGTAGTGTTTTTCTTTGGACACAAGAAGTGAAACCTGTGGAGATTCATCATCGGATATTGACTCAATATGGACATAGTAACATGAATCAATGAAAGGTTTATGAGTGAGTAAAAAGGTTTAAAGCAGGACGAACAGGTGTAACCGACAAAGGTCGTTCTGGGCACCCATCAACATCGCGCACACAAGAGCACACTGACAGGGCGGATGCCTTAATAAAAGAAGACTGATGGATAATGCTGTATCAATTGGCTGCAAATTTGAATATCAGCTATGGATCTGCATTTGCCATAATTCATGATGGAAACAGGATACTGGGCTTGATGGACCTTCAGTCTTTCCCAGTATGGTAATTCTTATGTTCCTAAAGTCTGCGCATAATGGGTTCCCAAATAGCTTACTGATCCGCACAAGCAACATGTGAAGGTTGTGACCCAGTTCCTGAGACATTATGATGAAGATCTGAGTATTCTGGAGAGAATTGTCACTAACGATGAGACATGGATGCATCACTGTGACTTGGAGAGAAAAAGATAAAGCATGATGAAGTAAAGGAAGCTGTGCTCACCTGGCTTTCGGGAGCAGCCGAAAAACTTCTTCAAGCTAGTTGAACAATACATGTGATATGTTCAATTGTTCACGGTTACTTCTATTAAAGCTGTTAGATGTATTTTGTCTTTACTTGTTGATTTACTTTTGTATAAAGGGCTTGCACCCTATATAGAACTGTGCTTAGTGTTGATTCCTATGTCTAATTTTAAGCACCAGATTTACACTTGCTGAAATCTGCAGTTTGTTGGCACCCAAGTTAGGTGCACTGATGCAATATCCTTTAATTATATAGGTACCTACCTATATAATTAATCTGATCAATTTCTTTGACTGGGTGAAGAGAGAATTGGATAGAAGGAGTATGCTAGATGTGGTGTATTTCGAGATTAGCAAAGCCTTAAACAGTGTTCCACACAGATGTCTAATAAATAAACTGATAGGGGATAGGTCCCAACGTGACAGACTGGGTCAAGAACTGATTGAGTGAAAGGCAACATAGGGTAGTGATCAATGGAGATCCCTCTGAGGAAAGGGATGTTACCAGTGGTGTGCCTCAAGGCTCTGTTCTTGGGCCTGTTCTTCTTTAACATTTTTATAAATGATATTGCTGAAGGGCTGTTGGATAAGATTTGCCTCTTTGCGGATGATACCAAAATCTGCAATAGAGTAGACAATAAGGATGGTGTGAATAACATGAAGAAAAATCTGGTGAAGCTTGACAAATTGTCTGAAATTAGGCAGCTAAAATTTAATGCTAAGAAATGCACGGTCATGCATTGGGCTGCAAAAACCCAAAGGAACGGTATAGTTTAGAGCAGGGGTGTCCAACCAGCGACCCAAGGGCGGCATGCAGCCCCATGAAGTATTTTGTGCGGCCCCAGTCGAGGGCGATGCAGTGTTTTCCTCTGCTGTCCCCGGGTGTTTACCGTCTTACCGGCTCCCTCCTCTATCTTGTTGCAGTGTTTGTGCGGCCCCAGAAAATTTTTTTTCGGCCAATGCGGCCCAGGGAAGCCAAAAGGTTGGACACCCTTGGTTTAGAGGGTGACAAACTTATATGCACGTCACAAAGTGGGACGGGTGTGATTTTATGTGATGATCCCAAGGTAGCCAAACAGGTCGAAAAGGTGACGGCAAAACTAGAAGGATGCTAGGGTGCTTAGGAAGAGGTATGGCCAGTAGGAAAAAGGAGATATTGATGCCCATGTATAAGACTTTTGGTGAGACCTCATTTAGAATATCGTGTACAATTCTGCAGGCCACACCTTCAAAAAGATATAAAAAGGATGGAGTCGGTCCAGAGGAAGGCTACTAAAATGGTGTATGGGCTTCATCATAAGGCGTATGGGGTCAGACTTAAAGACCTCAATCTGTATACTGTGGAGGAAAGGCAGGAGAGGGGAGATATGATAGAGATGTTTAAATCCCAAAATTTAACTACAAAATATTACTCACCAGAGATGGGTTACATTCCCCCGATAACCATTTAACAAACCAGTGGAGAAAAAACCTCAAAAATTTCAATGCAGCAGTAAACAACTTCAATACTGTTTAAAGTCCAAGCTGCTAATGTACTATCACTGGCAAAAAACTCCACCACCACTGAAATGTAATTATCAAAACGGGTAATATACCCATCACTGTGCAAAGGAAAAGCAAAAAAAGTTTTACTTAGCTTGGGACCATGGTCTGAAACGCCATGCTGTGCTGGTAGAAAATGTCTGGACAGACTGTAGATGGAAACACCACGGCACCATTTAGATGTGCAGTCCAGAATCCATGCCCAATCCTCCAAGTGCCTTATTTCGCCTTTCAAAGGGTTCCTCAGGGAATTTAAGAGCTGGAAAACTTCACTCCTCTTCCATGCACACCGTCCATTGCTAAAAAGAACTACAGGATCCAACTTCCTGGTAGCACTTCCGGGTTACAGCGTCATAGCAACAGCCAAAAAACGGCTGCCATTTGTCCATACAACTGCCATTCATTCTTCAAACTGTCACTCATCCAAAGAATACCACCCACTGCACCCGCTGGTTAAGGCCATTAGGCCAAATAGTATCCAAAAAGAAAATCCAGCGCTGTTCATGCTGGTACAAAAGCCTCTTCACATTGCCCCTCCGTAGGGTAACAGGAATGTGTTCTAACACAAAACACACAAAATCATGCCGTTCTTTGGCACAATGCCGAGTCAGGATGTCAACTTCTTTTTTGTGACCGATATTGGACCGGTGTTCAAATAACCGAGTCTTGAAACATCTGGCAGTGTGACCAATACAGGCTAACCTGCAAGGGCACGTCATCCCATATACCACTCCTCTTGTTTCACATGTTGTAAAAGAGCGCAATTTCACCACTCTTCTGCCAAGAACTTGTACAGCCATGCCCTCTTGCATAACACTACAAGCTGCACATTTTCCACAACATTTTTGGATACTATTTGGCCTAATGGCCTTAACCAGCGGGTGGAGTGGGTGGCATTCTTTGGATGAGTGACTGTTTGGAAGGGGAGACTACTACTGGTGCCTTTGTAGGCGGGCCTGACCGCAATTGTAGATGGTGGTGGATGAAGTTATAAATGGGGCAGGCAAGGTCATGGTCAGAGTGGGGCACAGTTATAGGCAGAGTTATGGGCAGAGCAGGGCAGGCTTTAAATCTCCCACCTAGGAGGTCGGCCATCTTGGCAATTCTGTTCAGCTGACTAGCAAATTGAACATCGCCACTGCCCAAACTGTCTCTGGACTGCCCCCAATCTAGCCCATTAGGGAACAACCTAATTAAGTGCTGCTGAATATCAGAGGCTGTCCAGTTCAGCAGGGTTTAAATGGGAGGTAACTTCTCCTGCCTGGTTAAGTGCTTTGAATATTGATCCCCTAAGTTTTCACTTAAATTTGCTTGTGACACAGTTACTTTGGAAATTTAGGTATTAATCACAGATGCTGTCTTTAATGTCAAATAACAAATGGAAACTCCTCTATGATATAAACGTGGGACTTGTGACATTAGCATAAAAATTAAATATAAAAGACAGGAGACCACAATTGATCTGATAACCAGCAATTATAAAATCCTTATGACAGCTCTTCGCTGTTCAAGCATATGCTTGAACACAATGGAGCTGAAACATATATCTTGCTACAAGTGTCTACAGTAGATTTGAAAGGTTTGTTCTTCCATAATTCTGTCCATCTATAAATTGTACATTCCAGTGTACTTGTGCCCAACTATTTAAATACTAGTGTCCATATAAATTGAAAAAAAGAGCATAAAAATTAAATGCCATCACTTAGCTTTCATATTATTCTTGCTAGCTCTCTCGGTTTCATCAACTTTGGAGATGGCATCAGTTCGACGAGACTCCCTGTTTCAACTCCCACTTCAAGGACTGTTGAAAATGCTTGAAGGCTAGAAGAACTGTAGCCAAATTGACCAGAATGGCTTACCTATTGAGATGGAGCTCCATTCTTTATAGGAAGGAACCTATTCCAGGGCCAACTCTACCCCCTCCTTTTGACTTCTATAATTGATGGTTTTCAGATAAGCTGATGGTCTGTCTTTTATATCACATTTTTCTGTTGTTGATATGAGTGCCATTATCTTAGAGGAATTTCATTTTGCTGTTTGCATTAAACTTGATCTCCTCATAAAGGTGGTTGGATTGTTGGATGATAGCTTTAACCATCACTGAAAAGCAGCCAGAAGTATTCTGGACTCGTCTTCACAGCACTTGTGGAAAGAGGCACAGACATGTTTTTATCACTGTCCTTAGCTAAATCCAAGTTACTCTCATTCACAGATGTCAATCTTGTGCCTTCTATCAAGTGCTTATGCTTTTTCTATAGTGCATGATTAGGCAGCAGCTGGTGTGGTTGTTTATATACATTGCCGCAATTTTCATGTCCATTTCAAACATCTTGCTGTGCATTGCTTTCCTTTCCTAAGTTCAGTGTCTCTAAAAGACTGAATGCTCTATGTTTTGAGGTGTTCAGAATTTTTATGGTTTTTTAAACAAATAACCAAATCATTCACGTGCATGGAGGAGAAACCATGGTGGTGAAATCCAGGTGAACTGGGTATGATTCCCACTGCAGCTCCTTGTGACCCTGGGCAAGTCGCTTAACTCTCTATTGCCCCAGGTACAAAAGCTTAAGACTGTGAGCTCACTAGGGACAAACTACCTGTACATTATATGCAAACTAGTGCTTTAGTTGTACCACAGATAATCAGTATATCAAATAAATGGCCTTTAAATTGCACAAAATTCTTTCTTACCAATAATGCAAGAACATGCTCAAAACAACTGTTATCAACACTTACTGTTATGCACCATCAGGCAAATTAATTTTTGAGGTCATGTAAATCTATCTTTCTGTAAATTTTGCAAAATAGATCTATTCTAGACAGAGGCATGAAGGTGAGTCCACTGCTGCTGGCTTTGATGTAAACTTACTCTGACAATGATTAGAATACCCTTCCCCACCCAAAAAAAAAAAAAGATATACAGATCTATATACCATTTATATATGCTGTGTTATGTTGCTAGATTTTGCAGTTCTAGAAACCCAAAATAAGTGAATTTCTCTCCACAATTCAATCCCTAACAACAATCCATTCTGGGATTTCATCTTTCCAGATAGGAATTCCCTCCAAATTTATTACGAGTTAAAAAAACAAAACTCCTCTAATCCAGGACATAAGATTCAAATATTATAAGCTTTTAATATAGAGTCACATAAGGAACAAGTTGGTTCATTTAACAAATGCTTGTTGATTTCCCCCTTTTTAAGGCAGGTCTACAAAACAAGCAAGGAGTAGGGTTTTAATCTGGCTCAGTTCACAGTCTCCCAAGGGCCAAAAATCCTCCTCTCATTACAACTGTTCTTGAACATTAGTGCCCCACTAGGCTTTTTTTTTTTTTAGTTTATAGTTTATTTAAAATTTATCATAAGTAGCAGGAAATGAATTTAAAAAATGTCCCTTTCCTTTCTCTGGATTACACAGTTCTGTTCTGGTCTTTTCAACAGAACAAATCCACTTCTGAATAAAGTCTAGACTGCAACTCTTCTGTCGGACTCACAGCCCTCCACCCATCCTGCCAGAAGTTTAAACTTTCTTCACCTGGCAGCCATCTGCTGGACTGCAGTAGAAACAAGGGAAGAGCATGAGGCATGCCAATCAGGGACTTCCTTAGTAAGGAGCCTAAGGGAGTCCCTGATTGGCCAAAATAAATGTCTTCATGGCAGGAGGGAGTGGGCATCCCTCCTGCCAGTTTTTTTTCGGGGGAACAGTGCCTTGGGGGGGGGGCTATTGTCAGCTTTTTTAATAGGACAGATGGTGCGCGTTTAAGTCACACAGAACATCTGTCCCATTTTTTAAAAAGCAGAAGCCCTGACAGCAGTGACAGGAGGCTTCTTCTCCTGTCACTACTGTCAAGGCTCTGAGTATGTCTCAATCGCTCACTGAGCGATTGAGTCGGTGTGTTTGCATGCAAATTATGCAAACTTGACAGTGAATCAATCGCTGTTTGAAAATCAGCCAATTGGCCAGCAGCTATTGAATTGCTATCTTTAGTGAATCTAGCCCTTAATGAGATAATGCTGTCAAATTTTAGCTCTGACTACCATGACAATATCTGGCTACTGTTGAAAAGGTTGGGAGGGGGTGGGGAGAGATTCAGGGTACAGCATGGGCTTACCTGATGATTTTCAGACTCCTAACTGGGTAAGTGACAAGATAAAGTTAGGACATCAAAAAGGCTGTCCTAACTCTATCCATTTAGTTATCCAGGCACCGATCTGAATGTCAGTGGGCAAAAGGACAACTGCCAGTGGCCACAAATGACCTGGATATTCAATGCCAGTGCCTGAAAAAGGCCTGGCATTGACTTATCTGGATTTAATTAAGGCCACGGGTCTCAATGGTTTTAAAATCAATGACTGAATATCAGGGGGGTGGGAGATATTGGAATTGCATTATCTAAAATCTGATTTCTAAATCTGCATTTTATAGTATGATAGCCGTTAGATCTTTCCAGCTGGGAATTGACATTAACATTTACTGTCCTCCTGCTGTGATATTTAATGATCATCCTCCTAAATCTTAGAAGAGTGATCACCACACTTTTCATTAAGTTCCTCTAAGAATAGGGTTACCAGACGTCTGAGAAAATTCAGACATATCCTCTTTTTAGAGGACTGTCCGGGTGCATGGATGGTTTTTTTAAAAATTGAGGTCTTGGTTTAGCTGGCTCTCCCAACTCCCCACCTACCTCCTCCCCAGGCTCAACCACTATAATTTAATCTTCTGGCAACCGTCAGCAGCAATGAAGTAAGTCTGCTGCCACCAACCTGCCTCAGAAGCCACCACCTAACAGGAAGTCAATGCAGAGCAGTAGCTTCCGGGACAGGCCAGTGGCAGCAGGCTCACCTTGTTGCTGTTGCTGGCTGCCTGAAGATTGTGTACCATCTCCTCCCTCTTTCTTCTCCCCTATTCCTACTTGTTGAATTTATTGTTTATTGAAAGCTTCTATGCCGCTGCTAATGACTGGGAGAGTAAATTCAGAACAGTTTATATGAGTTTTGTAATGGTGTAATTGCCTCCTTCTTGTTAAAATTACAATGGCATGGTAACAACAAAAGAAGCTACTTTATAGTTTTACTTGAGGCAAACAATTAAGGGGTCCTTTTAAAAGGCGTGGTAGCGGTTTAACGTGTGGAATACTGCATGTTAAACCACCTGCCGTGTTAGTACCTAACGCCTCCATTGACGAGGCATTAGGATTTTAGGCTGCCGCAGGGCTTAGCGCGTGATGAAATGTCAGACGCGCTAACTCCCGTAGTGCACCTTGATAAAAGGAGCCCTAAATTGATTACAAAATGTACTTCAGGGAAAAAATGGTTAAGCACCACCAAAGCACACAGTTATGACTTGCAATGTATTATATTTGATATACTATAAATAATTATTAAGATAGTTGACCAGTTCCAGATTCATATTAAAACACAAAGCAAATAAAGTTATACAAATAACAAAATAGTATAAATAAAAAATATGAAAAGACTTGCATTAAGCATAAAACAGAATAGATCCCTATGTGAGCCCAAAGCCAGGAACAATGATGAATGAATTACAGCCGTATGTCATCTCTGAAGGCAGCCCTCATGGAGATATGAAGGAGTACTGAGGAAGAAAGAACTGTAGATCATTGTAAAGATGATAATATGCTCCAAAGTTGACCAAGATCATATAAAACATGGCAGCAGATAAGGCACACTCTTAGTTCACATGATCAAGCTCATCCAAGAAGCTTGATCCTAACCTGTCAAACTCGATCACAGAAAATTTACTGAAACCAGGCAAGAACTAAATGGGTCAACCCCAATCAATTTCAATGTATTAAGCCAATATGTTATGATTAGGATATCAAACATCCTTGGCACATCTAAAAACATGATCAAAACTGCAGAACCCTTGTGTAACCCTTTTAGGGTGATAAGGTTAGAAAACAACAAAATTTCAGTACTATGACTTGATGATATTTGTTGATGTTTATTTCTAATATGGTATGATAATTATTCCTCTGAATTGTCTTGCTTTCTCTTAACTACAACTTACGAGCATTTGTTGAAAGTATTGTTAAGGGCATTTTTTTGTGTCAATAGCTATATGTGTGATGATTTTGGATTGCTATGTTTTAGTGTATGTATATTTTTTTTGTATGTATGTTTTAGTGTATGTATATATGCTTTTATGTATGTTATTTTGGAAAGCACCGAGACTTTTGGCGGTATAAAAAATTTTTTAATAATGAATATAGCATCATTTTTATTGACATTGATCAAATATATTAAATCCATCTATAAAGACCTGTTCTTAAGATATAAGGTAGATAGGAATGAGCTGGCTAGCACCACTTCTCCAAGGGGCAGAAGCGTTCCCCCCAAAAAAAACAAATGCATCCTAACCCAAGTGGTTAAAGGCAGGCTTATGCCTGGCAGCTATTAACAATACTAACCAGAAATTTAACAACACTGGCAAAAACTGACATTTCAGGGGATTTTTTCCCCTGTCCAAACAGCATGAGAAATGTTATTTACATTTCCCATGTCCTTTCAAATAAATGTACATCCACACCAATTTGTCACACATCAGGAAGTTTTATTTCAGTTGAAATATCAGACTATGTTTGAAACCTTTTTGTTCAAGACTAAGTCCAAACAGAGCCTACTAGATAATCTGTCCCCTACAGCTCCCTTTATAATACAGAGGACAGGGGTTGTAAGTAATAAATAGATAGAAAAGTCTACGAATGAAGGTGTTAGGAACAAGTAGAGTGTTGCAGTTTAAGTAAACATGAAACAAAGGAGACTCTTACTAGTGCAAAAATGAGAGTAAAGTTAAAAGACTGGATTATTATTGCAATAGGTAGAAAAAATAAGCCCTACAAAACAAAAGAATGTGATTTGCCATACTGGGTCAGGCCAAATGTGCATCAAGACTAATATTCTATTTCTAAGAGAGGCCAATCCAGGTCACAAAACCTGGCAGGATCCCAAAACATAGCTAGATTTCATGCTGTATCAGTGACTTTTGCCAGATCTACTTCAGTAAGTTTTATTGTAATCTGCTTTGGTTTAAAGTGGAATATACATAAATAAATAAACATCAACTTTTCCCCTAGGAATTAAGGGGCTGACTCTGCAGATGGTGTCATAATTGGCGGTTGCCTACAAAAATGGTGTTGGTCGCGTGTCAGTCACCCTATGGTGCCATTTGTAGAATTGTCTCCCATTATAGGTAGGTGTCGGTAATATAGGCCAGGTTTTAAAAGACCTACATTATGGGTACCTACCTTAGATGAAGAATCATGCCTAATGGCGCCTAAGTTAATTTACGGCTCAAACCACGCTTTGTTTGACCTTAGGCACCTCTGTAGATAAGATTATGGTGCCTACATTTTTTAAACAAGATTTTGATTTTTAATTGGCGCAATCAGTGTGCCAATTAAGCTAGGCAGCGGTAGGGCACCTACCACCACCTAACTTATGGTGCCATTTGCAGAATTAGCCACCAAGTTTTTTAAATTCAGCTATTTTTGATATAGCGTCTAAATCCAAGTTGAGATATTTTGCCAAAATCTTCTCAAAATAAGTAGCTCACAGCCATAATCGAACCATAAAAAAACAAAATCAAACAAACAGAAATTTCTGGTTTGATTATGATTTTGGCCTAGACATTTTCGTGCTGAACACATCCATCTTTAAGTACCATTACAAAAAAAAAAAAGCCCCAGAGAAAAACAAGCCATAGGTACATCTGTCTGGCAACATTCCTAGTGAATTGGCCACACAGTCATCCTAGCAGTGCAGAAGGCAGTCTAGTGGTAAATGCAGTGGACTTCACATAAAGGGACCTAGGTAGAAATTCCACCTAAACCCCTAAACTGAGAATTTTTCACTGTAACAGCACCCATTGCAAGTTTTGTCTGAAATGAGCTGAGTGCAGCTCAATGGTTTAGAAAGGATTTTTCATATGTAAAATTATCCCATGGATAAAGTATGCGAGATGACAAGAAAGTGCATTTTGTGTGCTGTATGCTGCTTTAATATTATTCTTCTCTAGTAATTTACCTATGCAGTTTGTCACTTTTTGGATAAAGGAGCATACACGTTCTTCTGTTACAGGGTGGTCATCTAATGTTCCTCAAGTCCAGTATCCTGTTTCCTACATTAGCCAACCCAGCTCACCTGGCAATATCCCTAAGAGTAAAACAGATTTATGCTGCTTATCCTAGGAAAAAGTAGTGGATTTTCCCAAGTCCATCATAATAATGGCTTATTGACATTTAACCCTACTTTCTTATTTCAATCTTATAGCCAGTTCTTAAGAACATAAGCAATGCCTCTGCTGGGTCAGACCTGAGGTCCATCGTGCCCAGCAGTCCACTCACGCGGCAGCCCAACAGGTCCAGGGCCTGTGCAGTAATCCTCTATCTATACCCCTCTATCCCCTTTTCCAGCAGGAAATTGTCCAATCCTTTCTTGAACCCCAGTACCGTACTCTGCCCTATTACGCTCTCTGGAAGCGCATTCCAGGTGTCCACTACACGTTGGGTAAAGAAGAACTTCCTAGCATTCGTTTTGAATCTGTCCCCTTTCAACTTTTCTGAATGCCCTCTTTTTGCCTTCAGGTGGTCATTGTAGGGACATCTATGCTGACATGTTTCACCCAAAGGGATTTTTCAAGGCTCATATCCCTCTACAAGCTTTCGCCGTGGTTGTATGACGGCGAAAGCTTGTAGAGGGATATGAGCCTTGAAAAAACTCATTGGGTGAAACATGTCGGCATAGATGTTCCTACAAACTGACCACCTGAAGGCAAAAAGTTAAAAGCTAAGTACCTTTCTTTAAAATGGTTGTTCACAAAATGTTTAAAAATAACTTTAAAAATAATTCAACTAAGACAGTTAGAAAAGTTGGACTCAGTGAAGATAAAGTGCGTGAAGCCAGATACAGTGAAATGTTTTGGGTTCATGTATATGCTCTGTCATTTTGTTGGTTATTGTGATTTCACAGATTGATCTGTCCAGATTCAGCATGGAAAGTTTGGGCTGAACATCCCTGATCCAGAGCATATATTTATTTATACATTTATACTCATAAGAACATAAGAACTGCTGCTGCTGGATCAGACCAGTGGTCCATGATGCCCAGCAGTGCACTCACGCGGCGGCCCTCTGGTCAAGACCAGCACCCTAACTGAGACTAGTCCTACCAGCGTACGTCCTTGTTCATTATGAATGTGTCTAACTTTGTCTTGAATCCCTGGAAGGTGTTTTCCCCTATGACAGACTCCGGAAGAGCGTTCCAGTTTTCTACCACTCTCTGGGTGAAGAACAACTTCCTTACGTTCGTAGGGAATCTATCTCCTTTCAATTTTAGAGAGTGCCCTCTCGTTCTCCCTACCTTGGAAAGGGTGAACAACCTGTCCTTATCTACTAAGTCTATTCCCTTCAGTACCTTGAATGTTTTGATCATGTCCCCTCTGTTCGAGGGAGAAAAGGCCCAGTTTCTCTAATCTTTCACTGTATGGCAACTCCTCCAGTCCCTTAACCATCTTAGTTGCTCTTCTCTGGACCCTTTTGAGTAGTACCATGTCCTTCTTCATGTATGGTGATCAATGTTGGACGCAGTACTCCAGGTGAGGGCGCACCATGGCCCGGTACAGCAGCATGATAATCTTCTCCAATCTGTTCGTGATCCCCTTCTTTATCATTCCTAGCATTCTGTTCGCCCTTTTCACCATGCCACACATTGCATGGATGGCTTCATCGACTTGTCAATCATAACTCCCAAGTCTCTTTCCAGGGAGGTCTCTCCAAGTACCGCTCCAGATATCCTGTATTTGTGCATTGTAGTAATGTTCTAATACAAGGCAAGCTCAGCACACTGACCTATTGCCATTGTGTATGAATACTGAATCATTCCTCATTCCCCCCTCCCTTCTTGACACAAAACCCCTGTCACATATTAACCATTATCTTAATTGAGCAGTCCTTATTTGGAAAGGACATCAGCTGACAGGCCTTGAGGACGTGCAAAGACTCAGGTGCTGTCCACGTATTAATCAGGCCCTTGTCTAAGTGCTGATTTGGAGGGTGATCACGAGGTAAAGCACGAGGAAAAGGGCAGGTGATCAAGATGTAAAAGCATGTACCTGTGTTTCCACCAATGTAAAAACATGTACTATTGTATCCACCAATCATTAGATGTGTAACGAGGGAGTTACTATGATGTCATTAGCTTAGAAGCATAATAAAAAGGGACTCGGAGCTAGCCCCTGGCAGCGCCTCCATCCCGACTCTAAGACTGCGTGTGTGTGTTTCCTGTGTGACATCCCTACAGTGCATGAGATTTTTGTTACCTACATGCATCACTTTACACTTATCCACATTGAACCTCATCTACCATGTTGATGTCCATTCCTCGAGCCTGATCATTCATGCATGTAATATTCTAATATTACCTCTTTGGTCTGACCAAGCATATTTATTTCTTTATTTTTATTATTTCTTTTTAAAATTTCTATACTATTTAGCACTAAACTGTTTACATAATTGACATACATAAAATTATAAAATACACAATTAGACAAACAAACAAATAATCCTCATAGAATATAGCCACAAAATAATACCAAAAGAGTCATGAATGATTCTACAGTCAAAACACTAAAAAGTTATTGTCTAGAAAAAGGTATCTACAAATAATTGTGTCTTGGAGTAATATTCTAAAACTACCCTTTTCACAGCATTTTCTAATTTTGCCCACAAGGGAGTGCCACATTTTAACTCCTGCACAACAGAAAGTCATTTTACTAGTCTCCACATACCTCAGTTAACCCCCAGAGACCCAAATATAGAAAAAAACGTAAAAAAATTTTTTCGAACGTTCACATGTTGTTATAGGAGGCTTGTGATCCCTAAATCAGTGTTTTTTTGTTTTTTTTTGACATTTTAGTAACTTTTGGGGAGGATGTTGTAAAATTGCAACGCTGGGCCTGTAAGGTAGCAGAATTTCAATAGTGTCACTCTCTCTCTGAACACATGTAAGGAATAATTAAAAGTTTATTTGTACTTTACAGCTTATAAAGACCCACCTAAGTTTATGTATATACACAACAACAATAGTATAATAAAGAAAAAAGTAATTTTTATTATCAATTTAATACAAAAAATGAGTATCATATAAAAACGCAAATTTTTCCCTGTGAAGCGCCCATTGACTTCTATCAGCGGTAATCAAGAAATTTCGTGTTTTTGCACAAAAAATTTCATGTTAGCGCAAATACGGGTAAAAACGGCCACGCTATGAAATAGCACTTGTGCTATCTTCATAGCACGGTTTTGTGAATCGAGCCCTATATGTGCATGTTTTATTTGTTCATTTATTCAGTTATGGTAGTTCCAAAAACAGTTATTTTGCTCTGAAAAGCACAGGCGATCATTGCACTTCCTGCAAAGTGTGTTGGTATAGCCTTTTGCACAGTGTCGGCACCGTCCTCTATCGGCTTTGATGGGAAAATGTCCAATCATGTCCTTGCAAACTTCCTTTGGAGGGTGTGCATTTGACTTTTTGGCTGTCATGGCAGCTGAAGAACCTCCATCATCTGTAAACTGCCTCTTTTGGGAAGTCTGATCAGGATAAGAGAAGATGCCAACTGGGCCTGAAACATTCTCCTGTTTAGCATCTGTTTCTTTGGGATATCCAAAGCTTTGCAGTCCCTTTTGTACAGGAGCCAAGCATTGATCACAGCTAGGTTAATGGTGTGCCAGAAGATGTAAAGGTACCAGCGGTAGGACTTCAGTGGAAACTTGTATTTTGCTGCAAATGAGTCTAACAAATCCACTCCGCCCATGAATTTGTTATAGGCAGCCACTTCAACAAATCTTTTGGCAGTTTTGTCCCAGCGTTGAATCTTCTCCACTGGTTGTGGGCCAGCAAAGGAAGACACAAGTGTAACCTGTCTGTTGTCAAACCATTTCACAGCACAAATGTTGTGATTTGACTCCACTCTGACATCAAAGCTTCCTCTTCCCTTTTTCTTCAAGCTTTTCTCATCCTCAAGATTACAGTTTGGAAGGCGCACTTGTCTGGCTGTTCCTGTGTAATGAATTCCACAATCCAGCAGCCTAACTATCAATGGGATGCTGGTGAAAAAGTTGTCTGCATAGATCTTGTAGTTGTGACTATGTGGAAGTGTGGAAGCAAGTTTCATCACAACATCCCCTGATAGTCCAAGTTCAGATCTTGCCCGTATTCCATTCACACTGCCTTGGTACACATCAAAATCACAAAGTATACCAGAGATTCCAGTCCTTGCCCACAGCTTGAACCCCCATGGGTTTGGCTTGCCACGCATGTACTGTTTGATGCTGCTGAATTTCCCCCTGAAAGGGATCATCATTTCATCAACAGAGTTATGTTCTTCAGGGACCACTTTTAGGCATTTCTCTCTGAAAGCATCAAGCCATGGTCTGAGTTTCCAGAGTTTGTCACTTTTTTGTTCCATCTCAGACATGGTTAGATTGTTCACAAAATGTAATGATGTCAACAGAGACTGGAATCTGTTTCGTGACATTACATCAGCGACAGGACTATATCTTGTGTCTGCTTCCCAGTACATACGGACTCCAGGCATTTGGACAAGACCCATCTTCAGATACATGCCAATCATCTGCTCTATTTCCTTTGTGTTTGTGTTTATAGATGATCCTTTCTTCTGAAAACTGTACTGATTTGTGTTATCTGCCAGAGCGTTGATCATATCTTCTGTCACAAACTTCTGAAAGTACTCCAGTGGTGTGCAGAGGGAATGGACATCATTACTCAAAAGCAGGCAACAGGGTTGTATGACTTCATGGCCAGATAAACAGACCTATTTACACATTCAACCATCCAATGGTGTTGCAGAACTGAACAATAGGTTCTATTAGTAATGTACATGAAGTTTTAAAAAGAAAAAAAATGGGGGAGGGTTTATTTTGTAGCCTTAAATGTGATGTTGTAATATTACAACACTGGGTCTCTGGGGCATTTGTTTTCAGTGAAGCTAAATTCTCATATCTTTTGTGCTTATCTTTTCTTCTGCTGAAGTTCTCTAGTAATCTATTGTCTCTTAATTCTCTTCTATTTTCTAGCAAGCTGGAATCATAAATTTGTTGCCATTTTAAAACTCCTTTTTAAAGTTATTCTTGTACCTCTCAGACCTCACAGTGAATCCTGAACATAATCATTTGTTTTCTTAGAGTAAGACTTTCTGAGCAACTAATAGAGCCGAATCCTACAAAATAGACAAAATTATACGTTGCTGAAAATTATCTCAGATTTGTAGGAATCTACACATAAATGCACAGAATTAAGCCCCCACCCCTTTTACGAAGCCGTGGCAACAACTACCGTTTGGGCGTTGAAGTGATTACTGCAGCAGCAGCCGCTGCCATGGCTTTGAATTGCTCTTTCAACATAAGAATCGCCGCTGCTGGGTCCATCGTGCCCAGCAGTCCGCTCACGCACAGCCTTTAGGTCCTGATTGAGTCTAGCCTTACCTGCATACGTTCCGGTTCAGCAAGAACTTGTCTAACCTTGTCTTGAATCCCTGGAGGGTGCTTTCCCCTATAAGAGCCTCTGGAAGAGCTTTCCATATTTCTACCACTCTCTGGGTGAAGAAGAACTTCCTTACGTTTATACGGAAGCTATCCCCTTTTAACTTTAGAGGATGCCCTCTTGTTCTCTCTACCTTGGAGAGGGTGAACAACCTGTCTTTATCTACTAAGTCTATTTCCTTCATTATCTTGAATGTTTCAATCATGTCCCTTCTCAATCTCCTGTTTTCAAGGGAGAAGAGGCCCAGTTTCTCTAATCTCTCACTTTGAGTTGGTGTGACAATATGGGGACAACACTAAGGGGCCCTTTTATATAAGTGTGCTCGGCACTTAACTCAGGAATTGGTACATGTTAACCACTATCACACAAATGTGGTAACTACTTTTACTATTACTACTATTTATTATCTATAAAGCACTACCAGACGCATGCAGCATTGTATGATAAACACGCAAGAGATGGTCCCTTCTCTAAAGAGCTTACAATCAAGACAGATATAGGACAAAGGCAGATACATGTTTCTTAGATGAAGAAATATAAGGGACTAAAGGTAGGGGAGTAAAGAGGGAATGACAACAGATATGGGGGCCATTTGTGCTATTTTTATCATCTGTTCATGCTAATTTGCATATTAAGGCTATATAAAGAATACTGTATATTGCTTCCACTGTGTACTAGCCATCAAATTTACAGTTAGAACAAGTCCACTTACCACCTCTTAAAAAGAAGAATCATTAAATACATCTGCACTAATTGTAACCAGATTACCATGGGCTAATGGACATTTTGACATATGATCTGCAAAAGAAATGTTGGACATGCCTCTAATAGGTGTCATGTTATATTTGAACCACACACTTATTTCTTGCGTTAAGACAGAGAAACTGAAAAATTAAAGTACTTTACTAAATAGTGCCCCTAAGTGGGTTTAAATTTTGTAATTTAAGAACTACTTTTAAATCTAGTCTTCAATCTAAAAGTTCTGGAGTTTTTCATCTTTTCGTATTTCCTCATGTAGAGTTTTATTTCCATATTTGAGAAACTGTCCCTAATAGTTCTCTATTTTGTGTACTGTGACTGGGCGTGGCTCCGGCTGGGGCCTAACCTGGAGCACACGGGCCTCAGCCACGCGGTAAGGTGAGGCTTGGAGTGTGTGGAGTGGAGGAAAGACAGCAAACACATAAGTGTTTAAGGTGGAAAAAGGAAAATGTGCTGTATTGGTTTAAACAGTTCAACACTTACTACAGTTTCATAAGCTGGCAATGATGGTGCAAAATAAAAATCAAGAGAAAACATATCATACATTCTTTCTGCTGCTTCTGGCCTTGTCCCATAGTATGAAAAACAGATAAGTAAAGAGTAATCAAAATAAAACAAAACAAAACATAAATGGCTTGTAGCTCAGCTGCTGTGCCCAGTGTCCAATTGCCAGTGCTTGGGGGAAAAACATGAAAAGATTTTAAAAAAAAACCCCAAATCTTCCCCAAGCTTGAGATTTTACCTCCCAACTAGGAACCTGAACTATAGGTTCCCCACCCACAGAAATCTCCAGTGAAAATACTGGCTGCTTTACAGGTTTCAAAACAGAAGGAAAAAAAACACAATTCAAAAAAACAATATCTGGGTCTTAATCAGCCCTAACAAACAACTTCAACAACTTCAACAGCAGAGAAAACAATCAAAACTTATTCCTCTTTATCAGCAAGCTCTGTTCCAGATATGGCAGCTTTTAGTTGAGCTCCATGCCTTCTGGGTCAACCCCACCCCCACATTCTGCAATATCCATGCTGCAGGTATCTGTGGCTTCTATAACGTCTAGCTCAATTGTAACATCCTCATAACTAAAAGCTGGTTCAAAATTAGAGGACTTTACCTGAGCCTTTGGTGAGGTAGCTGCTTGCTGCTTTCCAGCCCTGTGCTAGAGTAGACTCTACTCTGAATCAGTCAGTCTGTAGTTGGGAGCTGGTGTGAACTTCCCCTGCTTCCTACTAACCCCTCCCTTTTCAGTTCCTTGATGCTGATTAGCACTCAAGTCACCTGAGCTCCCCTGGCTCAAGCCATCAATCCTCTGGGTTGTTTGGGGCTGATTACTGCTCCTTGTACCTGAGCTGATTGGGCTAACTATTCTAGCCCTGGTATACCTTGCTCCAAACCTGGGGCATGCTGGGACTGGTAGTTCCTGCTCTTTCCCTGTTGTTTGCTATTTAGGGAAAACACGTGGACTGATTAACCTATCCACTTCAGCCCTGGTTTGCCTTGCTCCAACCCTGGGGCCTGCTGGGACAGGTAGTTCCTGCCTTTTCCCTGTGGTTTGCTGTTTAGGGAAAACATTTGGGCTGATTAGCCTATACCAGGGGTAGGCAATTCCGGTCCTCGAGAGCCAGAGCCAGGTCAGGTTTTCAGGATATCCACAATAAATATGCATGAGATAGATTTGCATATCAAGGAGGCAGTGCATGCAAATCCATCTCATACATATTCATTGTGGATATCCTGAAAACCTGACCTGGCTCCAGCTCTCGAGGACCGGAATTGCCTACCCCTGGCCTATACTCTCCAGTCCTGGTTTGCCTTGCTCCCACCATGGGGCCTGCTGGGACTGGTAGTTCCTTCCCTTTCCCTGTTGTTTGCTGTTTAAGGAAATTAGAACAGGCTTTGAATAACTTGCCAGTATTAGAACTGGTTTGTAAAGGATTTGGCTGATGCTGCAGTGCTCTGGACCTAACTCTGGGGAACAGGTATTGCATCTCCAACAGTCCAGTCCGTGCCTCCATCCCCGTTTCTTGGACACTGCAGGGTTTCCTTTACCAGCACAGGGGTGGCACTGTGACAGTATCAATACATCAATTTTTTTTTTTTTTTTTTTTTTAATTAGCATTTCAATTTTACAGTCACTTCAATACATCCATTGATAATGAAATTACAGTAATATTAAAGGAAATAAAGAAAAATCAGGAAAACATCCTTTCCAAACAGACCATAATACATCAGAAATAAGATCCAAAATGCATAGAAATAAACTATAAGGAAAAGCAAATTTACTTCCCTGGAAGCTTCCCCCCACATCATTTTCTCAGCCCGCTCCAGTAACTCCCATTGGAGGGTTATACAGTTTCCTTTATCTCTTCTTTAGCCAAAAGAAAATCCAATAGCTGTTTTGGGTCAAAAAAGTAAAAGTTATACCCTCAAATAATATCAATACATCCATTCTTACTTGCTCAATTGAAGGGTAGGAAATATCTTTCTATGCATGCATACATATATTAGCTCGGAAGCTTCCGATTTCTTTTTGCCTCTGGCCTCTGTCAAGGAGGCCCGCTAACTCTATCCCAAGGGAACGTCACATGCCAGGACTCTGCCTCCAGCACAGAATATTGTGATTCCCAATAGTCACAATTGCTGTCTAGGCTGGTACTAGATCTCTGTGTCTTTTCCTCTGGAATTGCACTGATTGTGGAGTGATGACTGATTAGTACAGGGGAAAAAATGGCATCGAGGGAGCCTGGAAAATATGAAAGATGATGCAGATATCAAATACAACTGAACTTGGACTAGTCCAAGATTTTCAAAACAGGCAGGGCAGAAAATGGCCATATGGTTAGCAACCAATATTTGTTTAATTCATCCTCAAATACTTCTTTCCCTGGAAGCACGTACCCTGATTTTGAGTGCATTTATGCAGTCGCAAATGTTTTACTGGAGATCTCATCTTCCTTGCTAAAGGCTTAGGTCATTGCCCAGAAGAATTGAGAATGGAAGCAGAGGTGTAATTAACATAGCTATGATCAGCATACGTTGCTTACACAAAGACGGCCTAATTGTAATATTCTGTGCCCATTTTCATATTTAGCATACAAATTAGGCCCACGGGTTATAAAATACTGCCAGTTACTTCTGTAACTTAATTGATAAATTAGGAGCTAATTGACATTAACAATCAATAATTGGCTATCACTGAAGTTAATGGCACTAATTTGCAATTAGTATATTATAACCTTAGGGCCAGATTCTGTAAATGGCACCTAAACTGTCAGGCACCTTTACAAAAAGGTGCCGGCTACGTGTCAGTCATGCTTAAGCATCATTTACAGAATCGTGTCTAATAGCGCCTATCACAAAACGTAATGCAGTTAATGTTGGTTAGGGTTTTACTGGCTGACTTGGCAGACACCTAATTGTGCCTAGCAACACCTGTATCTATCTCTACCCCCAAACACGTCTATTTAGGAGTTAGGTCCCACTAGGTACCATGCAACAGGTGCTACCTTTTATAGAACTGGTAGGCTTTATAAGAACTGGCAGGCTTCTATAGGCCAATTTATTTTCTTTTTACCAATTATGAGCTTGTTAAAGCTCATTTAGGTTATTAATGTAGGTTCCTATTTGGACCTCTTACGGAATCTGGCTTTCACCCAGACCTATCTTAACATGCCTGGGCTACATACAGTAAACTCAAACTAAATGTGGACAAAACCAAAATTCTATGGTTTCATAACGCTATACACATGGTTCCTTCTACTGTAACTCCAACCTCAGGATCCACGCTATCAACAAGCATCCAAAGTCCTTGGAGTTATACTCAACTCTACCCTATCATATGAATCTCAAGTAACCAACTTAAGGAAGAAAACTTCTACTATATGAGAAGACTAAGACTAATCAGACCATCTTTTCAAGAGCACCACTTTGATGTATTAAATGCTTATACTGTCACAGCTGGATTACTGCAACTCCTCTATGAGTGTCTAAACTCCACACTCCTGAACAAACTACAGATGATAAAAAAACATGGCAATCAGACTAATATTCAAACTAAAAAAATGTGACTCTGTCTCACTTTACTATAAGAACTTACATTGGCTACCCATCAAAATTCATTTAGCCTTCAAACTATCCTATATAATATTTCAAATTCTATAGGCAAAAACTGTAGAGATGCTCATAAACATATTTGTCAATTCCTGACCAACATCAACCAGAAAACTGAAAATGCTTCAAATACATCCCATCTCCTAAAATAATTAAATACAAATGCCTATTCAACTTGCTTTTCACTTATTTTGGCACTAAGACCTGGAACAATCTCCCGACTGACATTAGGATGGAAACATTCTACAACAAATTCTAAAAAAATTTAAAAACTCTCTTCTTTGAGAGCATACACACTATACACAACTAATTCAGTATACCTAGTATCACTAAATCCCATACTTAACTCAAGTGTTATACCAGTAGTCTTTGAACCTCAATTCCTACCTTCCCCATAACTCCGCTCATAACTCGGTTCTTTTCAAATTGCTATAATATAATATAGCTTATACATTGTATAATTCCTTATATTGTAAGTTGCCTTAAACCTAATTAGGCAAATTGCATCTCAAAAATACTGGATTAGATTATATTAGATGTTGTGGTCTTTGGGATAGGGGTGGAGCTCTAGGGGTTATGTCAGCCATTTTCAATCAGAAGTTATCAGAGGCAGAAGTGACAGCCACTAAGACCAAAAGGCCTGCAATGGTAGGCGAGGGGTGGGGGTTTGTTACAATTTAGGGGACTGAGAGGAAGGGGGGATTGGGGAGTATAGAAATTGTGTTAGGGAAGCAGGAGGGAGGGGTATGGACTGTATTGGGGGTGGGAGGGAAAAGGGATTGGACTTTGTCAAGAGGTAAAATAAGGGAGAATTGGTCTTTGTTAGGGGATGGAAGGGGAGAAATATGGACTCCTTATGCTGGTCCCAATCAATATTCAACCAGGATCCACATGCATATCTTATATAGGCCCCAGCTGAATATCCTTCAGGACCTTCATAATTTCCCACAGCCAGAACATGTCTATTCAGACCTGGATATTCAATGTCAGGGCTAGGTAGGACATGGCTTAGCGTTGAATATCCAGGTATAATTTAGCCAGTAACACTCAGCATATAAACAGCTGACTGCTGCTGGCTAAATGTTGAGTGGTAGATTTTTAGGTTAACTTGATTTTCTAATTCATTGTTTGTACTAATGATGTGTACTAATGAATTCAATCTACTGGAGTCCAGTTAAACCAGTCACTTAGAGCAGTGGCTCCCAACCCTATCCTGGAGGACCACCAGGCCAGTCGGGTTTTCAGGCTAGCCCTAATGAATATGCATGAAGCAAATTTGCATGCCTGTCACTTCTATTATATGCAAATCTCTCTCATATATATTCATTAGGGCTAGCCTGAAAACCCGATTGGCCTGGTGGTCCTCCAGGACAGGGTTGCGAACCACTGACTTAGAGTACATGATTTTAAAATGCATTAACATAGCCAGAAAGTGCTTTTAGCCATGTCTGATAGTGGCAACCATCTTATATCTTCCAACAGGTTCTATGGTATTGATCTTAACCTTTTTAAATTTGTATCTGTTTCCCCGTTTTTAAAGAAATATATGAAATTGAAATTTCTTCTTTGAATGTATCCCATCTATTACTCATTTCATATCTCAAAATAGGCCTTTCTGAATATTTAGAGTAGACTTTGCCATTAAGTCTTTACTCCTTGCAAATAGTATAATATATTCATATTGTGTTGCTCTTTCACTTCTTTTTGCACATATTTTAGAGGATAAAAAGGAAATTAAGTTCTTATACTTAAAGTAAGATTAAGATGGGAAGGTCTACAAGAGTGTTGCATGTCATGTTTGTCAATGCATAAATCCCACCTCTCCAAAACAAAAACAGAAAAAAATTAATAAAGCTTTTGTTTTGAAGTTGCTGGTGGTTTAAATAGCTTCCATTAGCCTCTATTACAGTGAAGCTTCCCACTGCAGCAAGATGTAATTTGACAGTATAGTGAGAGAAATCAGAGCACTGAAAGAATGAAAAAAAAATCATCTGTGATCTGACATAAACTGAATGGAGAATTTTTTTTTTTTTTTTTTCCTTTTTGGCATTGGTCTGCGAAAGACACAAGCACCGAGAAAAAGTGCTGTGAAACTGAAGGCAGTTATCTACCCACTGACACCAGGCTCGTGGAGATACTCGTCTGTCTCTGTCTTCACACAGTACCTCTCTCTTTCTCTCTCTGACACTGCCCTTAGAAACAAACAGTGGGAGCTTTCTGCTAAGGAACTGTGAAGCAGAGCAGACATTTTCAAAGCTCAGGTTTGTCAAAATCATTTGAGGTCAGTTATAGGTGATAATAAACAGAGGTGCAGACAGTGATCTTTTTGGAGAATGAAATGCTGTGGAATCTCACACTCGAGAAAATCAGTCATAGATTTCATTGGGGCCAAAGCATTGAAGAAGCAGTTCCAATTGCAAGGTAAGAAACTGGTATTTATGCATCTCTAGGTTTATCTTTAAACTCAAACAAAAGGGCATCAAAGAATGCCACAAGCGCCATATTACTGTCATGCTGTTTTCTTGATTGTTAGTTTTAGAGTTCTAATGACTGGGTAAGTCCTGTCACATACTGGAGCAGATGCGTCCTTTTTGTCAGAAAAAAAAAACAAAAAACAGTTTTAAAACTTGATGACAATAATGAGTCTCCTTATGGACTCAGCTGTTGCCCAAAGTCCCCTTCCTGTTTTCAAAGGGAAACACCTAGGGCTCCTTTTACTAAGCCGCGTTAAGGCTTTAATGTGTGGAATAGCACGTGCTATGTTGCCATGTGCGCTAGACCTTAACGCCAGCATTGAGCTGGTGTTAGTTCTAGAAGCGTAGTGCGCGGTAATTTCCTACGTGCACTAAAAACGCTTGTGCAGCTTAGTAAAAGGAGCCCCTAGTGATATATCCGTTTGAAAATCTTGTTATTGAAGTTGGTACAAGGTTTGTGCTGGAAATGACATGAAAAAATTTGATCAGTCAACCTCTGTGCATAATTTATTTTTCCTGGCCCAACCCTACCCCTTTTTTTCAGCAGTTGGATTATGTTTTCATGTAAAAATCTGATTATCACCCCTCACCCCATATAATTAGTCTACTTATGTTCTTGTACAGTACTTCATTAATGATACTTAGATGCCCTAAATTAAACCTGACTCGGAGTTCTGATTTTGCATAAGTTGACCCTACTATTGTAGGTCAACCATAATTGATTACTATGGCTCATCTAAATGACCATATCAATAGAGTATTCAATTAGCTCCTTGGGTCATGATATTCAGTATAGATAAACAACCAGAAGTCCTCACAATCCTTGGAATATAAGAAGCAGGTTCCATGACATGAAGTGGAAGAGTTAGGCAATCTAAAAAGGCTTGGTAACCTTTTTGATCAGAGCACAATAGTCCTTGTAGGCAGATAGAGCTGAAGATTCCTTCACAGTAGTTGATGACAATTGTCACAGATACAGTAGGTTGGCCTACATCAGGACCAAGTAGCCCATCAGGCTTTGAATTATATATATTGTTGAAACAGATCTCTCTGCTCAGCTGATCACCTGCTCAGACTCAAAGTTTTGAGTGCCATTTTCTTATAATTATGATCAAGGAATTGTTATAAAGATTGTGTCATTGACCTGCTGATTCAGTCATTAACAGTTACTGTCAGTTGTTTTGCTTGGCCAGTTCTTTGTGAGACAGGTGTCTCAGAGAATAAGAGCTTCTTTTAGAGAACTTGTCTATCAATCTTCCCAAGCTGAGGACCGGTTAGGAAGTTTGTAAGCCTTCAGCACTCTAGTAACAGGAAAGCAAGGGAGTATGTTTTCTGAAAAGATGGTGAATCTGTTCATAAAGGCAGTTAATAAATTTCAAAAAAATTAAATAAAGGTGACAACACCCCCTCCCCCACACACACACACACATACATATATCAATAGACAAGAGACAGAATAGCTCCTTCCTGGAAAATGTCTTCCTTCTGATTTGTAAGACACAGGTTTAAGATTGGTTTGCACATATTAAGTTTGTAAATCTGGAAGAAACCTGTTTTTCAGTTCTAATGGCTAAAATCCAGCCTTCTAGAATTTTAGTTGCTCACACGTAAAACATGCAAACACTAAACCAGATTCCTTCTCAGACTCTCCTACATTCTTGAGGATTGAAGTTTTTTAGCTGCTTTTCCCTTCATAGAGTTTTTGATTGTTCCCTAATGGATTGGAAAACACAAAAGACCAATACCATGGTGACTCCTTTTTCAATCATCGTAGTCATCATGGATTTCAGGGTTTGGTCATGCGGTCCACTCATGGTCAAAAGAGGAGTCCATTATGCATTGCCTCCATAGAAGTTATGAGAATGTTTACCACAGCAAAATGTTGTCTCCCTGACAGATTTGTTCTCTTGGATCTAATTTGGCCCAGATATCTAGATTGCGTCCCCAGAATAGTGGATCTCATGTGGTCTGAGTTGATCCAGAAATACTTAGGACTCCTTTTATCAAGGTGAGGTAGGCAGTTAATGCGCGGAATACTGCGCGTTCAACCGCCTGCCGCGCTAGTCGCTAACGCCTCCATTGACGAGGCATTTTTTTGGGCTTGCCATGGGGGTTAGCGCGTGATGAAATGTACGACGCGCTAACCCCCGTAGCGCACCTTGATAAAAGGAGCTCATAGTTAATATTTCAATCAGTTGCTTAGGTTTCCCTTAGGGAAGGACTTTCTCATCCAAGTTTCCAAAGATATTGAGGAATATCTCTCTTTTATTATGCAGATTGCATTGTGGGCAGTTTTACATAAGGCAATTTGAATATTAGGACAAATCTCTTTTACACTATCTATAACTAAAAAGAACTCTAAATCACAGTATACACCAGCATCTGGCATATGAAAGCCTTGATACATTACAGCTTTTGAGGTAAGTTCAGCTTTTTTTCATTAACGATTGTTGCTGTCACATGTGCAAAATATCGGGAGGGGGGGGGCCTCTCTATGAAAGTGATCCTATTCTGTTTACGTTTAGAATTTTCAGTTTTTGCACTTATATTATTCTTTTGATTGCACACTTGTGAAATCCTATGATGGTGTGTGGCCTAATTAGTGAGAAAAGTTCTTACGCGGTAAAACTGTGGCTGGGTTAGGCGTTGGAACTCATTCCTGGTTTAGGATCTTGCTTTTTTAGAGCTTATTACCTCACACTGAGGATTCATAACACTAATTTAAAAATGTCTTTAAATTGTGGGCAATTTGCCATTTATTACACGAGAGATATTCCCCTTGATATATATTTTTGTATTTTTTAAAGTATTTTGACATTGGGTTTTTTCCTAACCTTACTGGGTATTCAATTAAGGCAGAGGTTACCATATGCAGTACACTTTTTCTGAAGTTACTCCAGTAAGGTCATCAAAAGGAACTACATGTCTCTATATTCACTTTCAACTGGTTCCTTCAATTTATTTTATGGCGAGTTAGAGAGGTCTTCTTTGGTCACTCTTCCTGTCATTATTTTTTTTGGGGGGGTAAAATATATTTCATCTCTGATGTCCAGTATGTCCATCTTGCCTAGCTGGAGCATAACTATGATTTTAGAATGTTGGGTTTGACCCCATTAAGTCCTTCATATCTGCAATGGCTCTGAAAGCAGTAAGTTTGTGGGTCATTCTCTGCTTGGACAGAGCAGTATCCAGTTAAAGTTTTTTTATTTTTGTTTTTTATTCATAGACCCTTCTTGTATTTTACTGAGCCCAGTGTATATGATCTGAATTTGTGGACAACACTTGGCCAAATGAATTATCTTCAAAAGGCGATATGCCCACAACTTTGAGCACTAAATGTAAACACCACTCCATATAGGAGCTATACACTGGCAGACAAATATAAGACATGCTTCCACGAAAACAAACCACATCTGCGTTTGCTGCTATAAAGGCCTTTTCTACCTATGAGGGGCAGATGAAAAGTTGTCAGCCTAACCAAGAAGAGAATGATTTGTGCTAAATCTAATATTTATTTATATTGTATACCACTTATGGCCTAAGTGGTTTACATTCAGGTACTCAAGCATTGTTTTCTATCTGTCCTGGTGGGCTCATACTCTACCTAATGTACCTGGGGCAAATGGGGGATTAAGTGACTTGGCTAGGGTCACAAGGAGCAGCATGGGATTTGAGCCCACAACCTTAGGGTGCTGAGGCTATAGCTTTAATCACTGTGCCACACATCCATGGGGACAGTTGATTGATTATGAGAAATCCATAAAATAGAGAAATTGGAAAGAAGGGAAAACTTTTCTATATGGATCACTGCTTGCAAGCTGCTTCTTGTTGATTATCAGAAATGTCCAACCAGATCTTTTTATGTTGAGGATAATTATACAGCCTTTTTCCCAAATCACCTTGAAAAGGAACAGTAAAATAATTTTGGGATAATACATAATAAGGAACAAAGCCAAAACTAACTTATAAAATCAGTTGAGAGCTAAGAAAATAGAAGCACTCAGAGAATATCAAGAAAGGTAAGCAAGCCAACAGGTACAAAAACATGAAAAAAAATCAATGGATGTTAAGCAATTAGCCTTTGGTCCTAGTCTACTGGTCACTGCTGGCCCAAGATAAAGTGACATTTGCATTTACTGTGGCCTTCAATATCATCATGAATGGCAAGAAAATCAGGCTGAGAAATAAATTTTGTTTGATATAACAATCCCTCGTACTAAGTCAACTCGACTACTGCAACATCGTCTACTTAGCAATCCCCCAAAAGAATTTACGACGATTACAACTAATGTAAAACACTGCGGTCAGACTAATCTTTGGTCTAAAGAAGTTCGATCACGTGACACCATACTTCAAACAGCTACACTGGCTGCCGATGGAAGCTCGTGTAAAGTTTAAGTTCGCCTGCATCTGTTTTAACACCTAAATACATCACTGACCTATTCTCCTTCTCAGCCAACAAACTCAAGAGAAGCTTCCACTCGAACTTCGTTTCTCCCCCGGTTAGAGGATGCAAACTAAAAAAACACCATGAGCATCTTCTCTCACATCAGGCTGCTCTATGGGGTAAAGACCTAGAACAACTCCTATTGTCCACCACTTATGAGGTATTCAGGAAACGCCTCAAAACCCACCTATTTCTGAAATACCTAGACAGCTGACCCACTTCCCTCTTTTCCCTCTCTTGCCCTTCCTCCCCATTGTTCCCACATCCCTTAAATTAATTCAACTTGTACATCAACTCAACTTGTATTCCACTAATCTTTTGTAAACCGCATAGAACTTAACGGTATTGCGGTATATAAACTGTTATTATTATTATTATTATATAATTCAGAGCTACTAAAGCACAGCTAAAGGGAGTCCCAGAAGATGAGAGCAGGAAAATTTAGCAAAATGGCAGAGCAAGAGGAAAAGCCTACATAATCTCTTCATACTGCTTATGGTATGTCCTGGATATTAAGATTGATTCCTCTTTTGGCATTATATTAATGGATTTAAAATAATGGCTACCAGTCCAATTGACTGATTAATTCCACGGGGAAAGATTCTCAGGTGTATTTGTGAATGCACTTCCATTGAAGCCTGTACTCCCTCATGAGAGCTGACTCAAAAGAAAATTAAAAAGAATAAAACATTGACAGGATGGGTCAATGCAAACTGCACTGCAGCAACTTTTACTCACACAGAAGCTTGATATATTGCCCTATTAACCACTGTCATTGATGGTTCCTTTCCACCTACTCACCTACTGTCATTGATAGTTCCTGGCATATTCCATGCCGAATCAACCCATTTTACTGCTATGTATCATTGTGGTGGCAAGGACTATGTGTATTCTAGGCTTGCTGCTGTTATGACTGACATTTCAAATATCTTTCCTTAAAACATATCACCTCAATTAACAAGAAGGAACTAGATCTTATGTGAATCAATTTAAAGGTAATTAATAGAGCTTATATGCTGTAACCAGAAGCGAGACAATTTAATCTTAAAAAATACTTTGCTATACTCAGAATCTCATTTCTCTTGATTTAGATACTGACTGCACTTTACAATCGTACAATTAGCTTTTTATAAGTATACTTTACTGGCAAGTGAAGCTGTCCTTTATTGAGTTATCATGAGACATGCTGAATCAATAAATAATCATTTTAAATTGTTGCCAAGTGGTTCATACAACCCTCTGCATTTGTTCATTATGCACAATCATAGCTTTGATTTTGCATATGAGTTCCTTTGCCTCTAGTTGTTTGGCTCTCCTCCCCATCCACCTGAAATATCCTTATAATGAAACGTGAGTGAATAAATCCCACAAACTCGGCTAGGAGATAAAATGAAACCCACAAAAAGCATGTGAAGATATATAAGAATATTTATATATATATTTTTTTCAATTTCATCACAAACACAGAGAAAACCAAAATCCTGACAGTGAAGAAAGTCGCTATCTCCTCATTAGGCAGGAATGAAGTCAGGGAGATGATCCCCCTTGTGTTATGTTGTCTCTGATTTAAAGAATGACAACCGGGGATGATGAAGAATAATATTAACACTAGAGGATGAGGCCCAGCAATTGGCTGTAGCTGACAGACACATTGCTTAGTTATCACCTTTATGTGGCTTAATTTCGGATTTCCAAGGGTGCCATGGCTATCAAAGAGGCAGGGTAGCCATGACAGTACCTGATGAGTGTCAAGAAGACACTTTTTTTTTTTTTTTTTTAAATAATCTTACAGCAATTTCCTGTTACAAAATAATAATAATAATAAAAAAAGGAACCAAGCACCAAAAGAAAAAGGGATCCTTTTACTATGGATTTAGCATGTGCTAAGAAGTGCATAGATATAAAATGGGCTTCTTAGCATTTAGCAGGCTAATCATTAGTGCGCACTAAATCCATTAGTGCACCTTAGTAAAAGGACTCCAAGGTGTCTTAAGCTCTCTTTAATTGCTTCATCTTCAATAAGTATTTAGAGAGATTCATATCATTTAGCATAGGCAGTGGAACGCTGTTGGTTGGGGGGGGGGCAAAAGCTCTGCTCTAGACCTTTCTCTTCGGCTCCCCCACATACCTCCTCCCCAGCTGCTTTAATTTTAAATCTTCAGGCAGCAGCAACAAGTGAGCCTGCTTCCGACAGCCTGTCCTGGAAGTCTTCATTCTGCAGCAACTAGACACTGCAGAATGAAGACTCCGGGGGCAGGCCAACAGCAGCAAGCTCACTGGTTGCCAGTGTCCGAAGATTTAAAATGAGAGCAGCCAGGGAGAAGGTGTATGGGGGAGATAAGAGAGTCATCTCTTCTAACCTCTGACCACCAATTTTTTTGGGGGGCCATGGCCTCTGTGGCCACCCCCATTCCAACACCCATTCCATTTAGGGAGATATGCAGCTCTGTCCCACAAAGGTTTTCTACCTTAGCATTTGAGGAATACTGGCATACAGAGAAACTCTCAACCCCCATTCAAGAAAAGTAGCATATGGTATATTCAATTTACACATTGCAGATTTCAGAAAAACTAGACACACGTGAAGGGGCATAATCGAAAGGGATGTCTAAGTCCGTTTACGTCCATCTCACAAGTCGTCCAAAGTTAAAAAGAGCCTAAGACACATTTTCCAAAGATACGTCCAACTTTTTTTTACTTTCGAAAATCGTCTAATTATACGTCCTGCTGATCTGATCGTCCAAGCCACTAGATCATCTATCTTCATACCACATTTCCGTCCAACTTTCCATCCAAGTCCAAAACGCCTAGAACAAGCCCTGTTGGACGTAGGAGGGGGTCTGCAAAGTGATGGACTGCACACCCAGACATGCCACCTAAATAGTGGGATACCTAACAGGGCACTGCTGTGAACTTCACAAAAAGGGTGCCATGGCTTTTCCTCACTAAAGCTCTCTTACAGGTGATGGTAAGCCCCCAAACCACCTCCAGAATCCCCTAGACCCACTTATCTACCACCCCAATAGCCCTTATGGCTGCAGGAGCCACTTATATGCCAGTAGAAAAGGGTTTGGGGGTGTATAGGGCAGTGCACATGTTTCAGTATTAATGCAGAGATTACAGGGGCTTATGGGCATGGGTCCTCAACCCACCCCCAAGACGACTTAAGCTGCCTCTGGGCTGGACGACTAGGCTTTCCTATGCCAGGCGGCCAGGTGATGATGGTCTGGAGGCTTACATTTAAAGTTGTGAATAAAATTTTTATGGGGTGGGGGGGATTGGTGATCACTGGGGGGTCTGTGTTATGTGTTTTCAGTGCTTATCTGGTGAGTTTAGGTGGGTTTTTGTGACTTAGATCATGTTTTACATGGTCTAAGTCACAACGTCCAAGTTCCGTTTAGGCTCTGTTGTTAAATTTTCAGTTATACATGCTGTACGACTAAATCTAAGCTGGCCCATGTCCCGCCCAACTCCCGCCCTCGACACGCCTCCCAAAATGCCCCGTTTAGCTTTCCAAAACCCGGATTTATTATCGGCGCTTGGACATTTTTGAGAAATGTTCGTCCAAGTGCTGACTTAGGCAGGTTTTTGGATGTTTTTCTCTTTCGATTATGAGCCTCTTAGGCTTTTCTTTTTAGTACTATGAAAGGGGAATATAAAATTCAATGCTTCCAATGCTGTTGTCTAAATATTATGCAAGGAGAGTGAAGTACCATTGAAGCAGTATCTTGCCTATTGTTGCTGCATGGCTGAAGTTCTAATACCATCTCATCCCAGAGGACCACTGAGAGGAAGTCAGGTCACCTCTACTAGTGACATTATTAATTTGCACCAGCGGGTGCTATAAGCAGCCATTCCTACTGCAGGGAAGTTCAGAGTGAAGGTTCCATTTAAGTAATTATCTATCATTGTTGCTTTAATGAGGCCCTAATACCATCTCATCCCTGAACACTAGAGAAGAGGTTGGAGGAAACATCTTTAGACCACCCCTGTTGGTAACATCATGTATTTCTGTCAACAGCAGTGGATGCTTTAACAGACCAGCCTTACTGTGATGAAGTTGAGAATTAAGGTGCCCATTGTTACTGCATGAGTAAGGTAGATTGTGAACCCACTAAGGACAGAGAAAGTACCTGTAAATTATAAATGTAAACCACTTTGGTTGTACCACAGAAAGGCAGTATATCAAATCTATGACCCTATACCCTATTTTCATCTTGTCCCAGAGGATCATTGAGAGCAGGTCAGAGAAATGGGCCTTTGCACCAAACTTGTTGGTGAGATGATCCGTTTGTGCTAGTAGTGTGTGCTTTAAGATGCCAGCTCTACTGCAGTGTGCAGCCAAAAAGGGGCATGTTGAAATGGGAACCTCCCTTTGGTGCCTCTTCATCCTGTGAACACTCAGTTTATTTATTAGACATCTGGAACACTGTCAAAAGCTTTGCTAAAATCTAAATACATCACATCTAGCACATTCCCTCTATTCAATTCTCTGGTCACCCAACATCAGTCCTCAAGGGCCACAACCCAATCAGGTTTTCAGGATTCCCTCAATAAATATGAATTAGCTCTATTTTTTTTATGCACTGCCTCCATTGTATGCAAATAGATCTTATGCATATTATTGCAGAAATCCTGAAAACCCAACTGAGCGAGGCCTAAGTTTAGACATCCCTGCTCTAATTTAGGAACCAGGGCCCTGATTCTCCAAAAGTGCGTCCCGATTTTAGGCAGCTGTAGGCGTCCTACAGCTGTCTAATCAGCCAATCGGGGTGCACGTTTTTTTAAAAAAAATGCTCCCCAGGCAGGCCGCCTATATTGAAGGCGAGGCCCGCAAGACACCTAGGCCCTGATTCTGTATAGGACGCCCTGGAGAGGCGTCCTATTCAGAATCGGCCTAAACTAAACCCCGATTCTGTAACCGGCGTCCATGTTACAGACGCTGGTTAGAAAATCGGGTTAGATTAGACACGGCCCGCTACACTTATCGCGGCAAGGGATCTCTCTGCCGCAATAAGTATAGTGGGCCGCGGCCCCCTGACCGATCGCTGGCAGGAGGGTGCCCAAACCCTCCTGCCAGAAGATGCCCCCCCCCCCGACACTACCGACCGCCCCTCCGACATTACCGATCTCCCCCCCGACAATATCGATCGCTAGCAGGAGGGTGCCCAATCTCTCCTGCCCGAAGACGCCCCCCCCGGCGCTAACAACCCCCCAAACCTCCACTCCACCAAACCTGTTCTTACGGCCAGAGGGGTCTTGCATGTCCAGCCAGCCAATCAGACCTTAGACAGGTTTGGTGGAGTGGAGGTTTGGGGGTTGTTAGCGCCGGGGGGGGTGCGTCTTCAGGCAGGAAGGATTGGGCACCCTCCTGCCAGCGATCGATATTGTCGGGGGGGAGATCGGTAATGTCGGGGGGTGGTCGGTAGTGTCGGGGGGAGGGTGTCTTCGGGCAGGAGGCATTGGGCACCCTCCTGCCAGCGATCGGACAGGCCGCGGCCCGCTATACTTATAGCGGCAGAGAGATCCCTTGCCGCGATAAGTATAGCGGCCGCGTCTACTTACAATGTAGACCAGCATTTTGCTGGCCTACATTTTAAGCTTCTCCTCTACTAGGGAGACGCGTAGGGCCGCCTAGGTTCGCCTAAGGCCCGCCTAAGGCCCTTAGACGAGCTTAGGCATCTTGCGGATCTCCCTAGGCTCCCGGAGGTGCCTTCAGGCCTGCCTGGGGAGCATTTTTTTTAAAAAACGTGCATCCCGATTGGCTGATTAGACAGCTGTAGGACGCCTACAGCTGCCTAAAATCGGGACGGCACTTTGGAGAATCAGGGCCCAAGTGTCTGGCTTGGGCTGAGTTTTTATGTGCCAGTGGGATTGAGATAGTGTGGTCCTCTAATGAATACTGGTCCTATCCTGGACTCAGCATCACAACAAATATATAATTATCCCACTTGTAAAACCTATGATAAATATTACATTTAAAAAAATTGTCCTTCATACATATGCCACCCTCACCTTCTAGTTTAAACGCCCTTACATCATTCATAAAGCTAGTGTAATTGATTGTCCTGACCACATTTCACTCCAACTTTGTTCATATGACTGTCAGACTAGAAAGTTTTCGCCATTGAAGATTACAAAATATAGTCAAAATGTTGTTTATGTCTGTCAAGTGTCTACTTATATGCACATATCACCATTGATGTGCCTTCTCACCATTTAAATTTAAACAAAAAATGGGGTAAATATCAAAGCATAAATCACCAGGGGAAATTTGAATTATGATATTCAAAAATACCCCCACAGGTGTATCAACTCAAAACATTCTATTACACAATATTAAGATGTGTAGTGCTCATATGTAGAGAAGACCATCATGGATCCTCTTGTGATCCCATCAAAATGTACCTCTTCACCATTATAATCACAGCACAGCACAATTTATATATAACTTGTAGTCCAATATCTTTGTACCATAGCACAAACATTCAAATCTCTTTCAATTTGAATTTTTTTTTTTCTCTTAAAATAATACACTATCTGGCATTAGGATATTTTTACCTTTTTTATTGGAGTTGTATCTCTTTCATGTAAGATTAGAACCGCAGGGCTTCATTGTTTTTCTGCAGCCAACTGTAAGCAGACACATCACACTTAAGGGTATAAGGGATTCAGTGTTGGCGTCATGCCATTTTTAAAGCTGTTTCTAAACTTTTTTCAACAGTGAAGATACCTTCCTTTTTGCAGCCTCACAGCATTATGTAATTCAGTAATGTTTATATTACATGGGGGTTTTTTTTGGGGGGGGGTTGTTGTTTTTTTTTTTTCATTTTGTGGTCTCTGTTTTTTAGGAGCAAATTTTTTGATGCAGCACAATTAAAACAAAATTTGGCTTGCATACATTCTGGGGTTTCTGATCAAGGCCAAGTTGATTCCTGGTAACCTGTTTGGGAGACATTACTGTGTAGTACGTAAACAGTGATACAGAGATGCAGAAATAAGTACCATCATTTATATTGTTATTAAATGTTTGGAATTTGCTATGGTCCGAAGATGTAGGACTACAAGTTATATTGTCTATATGTAACTTGTGCTGTATTGTGATTATAATGGTAAAGAGGCACATTTTGATGGGATCATAGGAACATCTATACGAGAGTGGTTTGGAAAGTTTGGTAAAAAAGCAAGTTAATAATGTGATCTCCATTGAGGGTCCAGCGAGTTTCCATTTTTTGTAAGCTATTTTTCCTACAATACAAAAAAACTTGCTGCACTAAGAGCCATATTCTATAAACAGTGTCCCGATTGTAGGCGACAGTAAGCATGCCATCACTGTCTAAACAGCCAATCAGGACGCCTGTTTTCTAAAAAAAACAACTCGAGGCAGGCCACCTACACTGTAGGCGTCTTTCGCGGATGCAGAAACGTGCCTAGGGATATTTAAGCTTGCCCAAAGTCTGTGCGTGGGTGTGGTTTCACCCAGAAGTGGTCTTAGGAAAGCTTCAGCAGCCCTTGGCGTCTCCCTAGAGCCACGATAGGTGCCTTTCAAATAGACGCAGCCGCTGAACTGATCATGGCAAGGAAATCTACCTGCCATGATCAGCTGAGTGGCTGCAGCAGGGAACCTCCAAGCCCCACCATAAGTTGCCCGACAGGAGGGATGCCCACTCCTTCCCCCATCACCCCTGAATCCCCAAACTCCTCCACATACTGTCCATGGCAGGAGGGATGCCCACTCCATCCTGCCGCAAACTGCAAAACAATCCCCGGCAGAAGGGATGTCTACTCTCTCCTTTTGGTACTCTCCCAACATCCCCAGCAGGAGCGATGCCAGCTCCCTCCTACTGGCAACTCCCCAGTATCCCCTGCAGGAGGGATGCCCACTCCTTCCTGCCAGAATCACCCCCGATCCCCCACAGTCCACCTGGATCCCCCTTCCAGTATCTTTAACAGGAAGGCTGGCCAGAGGGATGCGTACTCCCTCTTGCCAGCAGGCCCACCTCTTCAGAATGATGGGCCTTCCCCTTCCTGGTGTATCCTGGGATGCACTGGGAAAGGGAAGGCTTGCCATTCTGAAGAGGCGGGCCTGCTGGCCGGAGAGAATAGGCATCCCTCCAGCTAGCCTTCCTGTTCAAGGTATGGGGCTTTCGGGTGAGCTTTGGGGTTTCGGGAGGTTGCTGACAGGAAGGAGTGGGCAACCCTCCTGCTGGGATTGTTTAGTGGTTTGCAGCAGGAGGGATTGGGCATCCCTCCTGCCACAGACGGAGGGGGAGGGGGTGTTCGGGGATGGCAGTGGGATGGAGTGGGCATCCCTTCTGTCAGCTGATTTATTGTGGTGTTTGGAGGTTTCCTGACACTGCTGCTTAGCTGATTGAGGCAAGGAGATTCCCTTGCCACGATCAGCTCAGTAGCAATGCATTTCTCTAAATGGCATCTGTGACATGGACACCAGTTAGAGAATTGGGGTGGTTAGGCAGAGTTAGGCATCTGTCCGTAAGAACAGACGTGATTATATATAGGACACCTGTGTGCGATTCTCAAAAGCAACTTAGGCAGTTGCTGAGACCGGGCATCTTATTCAGAGTCAGGCCCTAAGGGGCAAATTCTATAAACGGTGTCCCAATTGCAGGTGTCCTACTGCTGTCTAACCAGCTAATTGGGATGCACTTTTCTTTTTTTTTTTTTAAACCTCTCGAAGCAGGCCACCTACTTTTGAGGGAGCCTAGGGAGGTGCGCAAGCCCACCTAAGATCGACTAAACTAGGCATGGGCATGGTTTGGCCCAGAAGTAGCTTTAGGCGGACCTAGGTAGCCATACATGTCTCCTTAGGCCAGTGTACACGCGTACAATGTTGGCCAGCAAATGGGCTGGGCGGTCTGGCAGGGGAGTGGGGGGTATCCAGCAGGAGGGACTGGGCATCCCTCCTGCTGGCAATCTATAGGGGGGGAGTTCTGACAGGAGGAATTGAGCATCCCTCCTGCCCCGATCGTTCAGGGTTGACGGGTGGCCGCAGCCACTAAACTTATTGTGGCAGGGAGATCCTTTGCCGCGATAAGCTCATCAGCAACCCAATTCTCTAACCGGCATCTGTAACATGGACATTGGTTAGAGAATTAGGTTCTTTTTTAGGCGGGCTTAGGTGTGATTCTGTATAGGAAGCCCTTGTGCTCTGAGACCGGGCGTCCAATACAGAATCCGGGCAATAATGTATAGCCCTAAATGGAGACTATGTTGTTTAACTTGCTTTTATACCAAACTTTTCAAATCATCTTCGTATATATTTATATATGAGTACTACACATTTTAATATTATATAATAGAGTGTGCCAATTTAAATGTCTCATTATAGAATTACCCCACTAGATGCTTATTCAAAAAATGACATTTTCTCATTCTGTGTCTATAGGGAAAACGTTATTGAAAAAAATCCATGATAATCTATAAAGAAAACATAGACTACTATTTCACACTGCAACAACTGCCTCCAACATCCAGTTTTCATTATGGTAATATTTAATTAAAAAGCCCAGGAAATGCTGTTTATTTCCATGCATTCTCATGCTGAATCTGTCAAATTAATCTGAGCACTAACTGATCTCTCAGTTTGTTTCCTCTTAAAGCACAAAAAAAAAATATCTAAGTGATATTCAGAGTCTAATCTTAAAAATCAAGGTCCCATATTCATCTTGAGTTCTGCATGATGGTGAGAAAAAGTAAAGAATTTCGAAGCAAAAGGTCATACTGCTTGTATAAGACAAACTCACGCTTGTCTCCATGGTAAGCTTTACTGTATATGGAGTTACCCAGCGCTCTCTGCTTTCATCTTTATTATTTAATCTGAATTTCAGTTCATTATGGGTGACACTATGTAATCTGGGGGTCTCTGCCCTTTCTTATGCAATTGATATATTCATTCTGAGTCCTGTACCTGAAACCCAAAGCAAAACCATTTGAAAACTAAAATGTAACATCATTAGTTGATAAATGGACAAACACTAATTTTCTCAAATAGACAGAAAAGAAAATAGTTTGGTTTAAGATTTTGACTAAGAGCTAATTAGGGAAATTTTCAAAACACAAAAAAGTCCAAAAAAACTAAATTGGCACTTGAACGTTTTTCTTGGCAAAACGTCCAAGAGCTTTTTTCAAAACAAATATTTTAGACATCTTGCAAAACGTTTGCCCTCTAGAACATCTAACTCATAAAAGGGTGTGTTAGAGGTGTGTTTTGGGTGGGATTTGGGCTAGCTTTAGGCCAGCATAGACTTGGACATCTTACAGCAATAATCAAACCTTTCACAAGACATCCTGGACAGAACTTAGACATTCCGATCTACCGTATTTTCACGCATATAACGCACATACGTGTATAACACGCATACGCGTATAGCGCGCGGGTCCAAAGCATTTCTGTAAAAAAAATTTTATATAGCACGCACACGCGTATACCGCGCATGCTGCTATAACCTCCTCCCACTCCCGCTTACTCTTCTGGCCTGCGAACCGGCATCCTCCCCCCCGCTCGCGTCACCCCCCCTGCGATCCTACATCCCCCCCAGCACCGCAAAACATTTTTTACCCGATTGGGCACCAGCACCAATGCACAGGACGTGCCAGTGCCAGTGCCCGAAGATCCTCCCTCGTTGTTGCTGGGCTGGGCTGGGCTGGGCTGGGCGGTGCGAGGGAGATCCTCCTTCTTCCTTGTGCCGGGCTGGACTGGGCTTTGAGCATTTGCGCATGCTCAAAGCCTTCTGGTTTCGCTCTCACCAAGATTCTGAGGAGGATCTCCCTCGCACCGCCCAGCCCAGCCCAGCCCAGCAACAACGAGGGAGGATCTTCGGGCACTGGCACTGGCACGTCCTGTGCATTGGTGCTGGTGCCGGTGCCCAATCGGGTAAGAGATGTTTTGCTGTGCTGGGGGGGTGAAGGATCCCGGGGGAAGGGGAGTGACGCGAGCAGGGGGGAGGATGCCGGTTCACAGGGGAGATGCCGGATCGGAATGAAAAAAAAACATTGTACAACGCGCTCACGCGTATAACGCGCAAGGTTATGCACGGTTTGTAAAAATCGTGTATAACGCGCGCGTTATATGCGTGAAAATACGGTAGATCTGTTTTAGAACATCTAAGTTACAAAATGGTACCCAAACTGAACAAATGACCACTGGATGCTTTAAGGTATGACACTTCCCCCATATTCCCCCAGTGGTTATTGACCCCCCCTCCCTCCTCCCAAATATCTGAATGAAATGGTACATATCTGTATCTAGAATAGAAGCATCTGATATTGAAAAGCCTAGTAGAAATCCACACAGGTATCTTAAGTAGCCAGATGGGTGGGCTAGTGAATCATAGAGAGGAGAAGCCAGACCCATAAGCCACACTAACCACAACATTTATGATGGAAAGAATGAGCCCACCAAAACTCTACTATACTGCTATATACAGGTGCTACCTGCAGCTATAAAGGCTATTGGGAGTGGTAGATAGGTAGGTATAGTAGGTTTTGGGGGAGTTTTGGAGGGTTCAGCATAAATTATAAGAGCTATATGGTGAGATGTACTCATATATCTGTTACCCTTTATGTAAAGTTCACAGCAGTACCCTCTAAGGTGCCCCACTGCTCTGTTGGCATGTTTACATTGCCATTCATTATAATGGTAGTCACTCTCACATCTATATGGTGCTGATTTGGACATTTCTAACTTGGACATTTTTGTGGTTGAAAATGGCAAATAAAGTTAAACGTCCTGGTGACCAAAATGTCCAAGTGGGCAATTTTCAAAAAAATATTATTTTGATCATCCCATTCAAAAATGGACATTTCTCCGCATACAGCTTTGGATGTCTTGCAGGAAACATGCAAAGTGGGACTTAGAAGTTACGCATGGTTACGCATCATGGCTTTCAATGGTTTGACACTAAACTAAAATATCTAGGCATCCGCTTCGGAAATACCATCGATTCGACAATAGAAAATTGCTCGTCTCATTTATTGCAACTTGCTAAGGATCAAATTGCTAAATGGTCTCCTCTTCATCTGTCATGGTGGGGACGTCTATACTTGATTAAAATGGTTCTTGCTCCTAAAATTCTATACACCTTGAGCATGCTTCCGGTTTTACTACTACCATCTCTTTATAAGCGATTAGAAACTATCTTGTCCACATTCTTATGGAACAACAAATCTCCTAGGATTGCTTTGCATAAACTAAAACAGAAAAGACAGCAGGGCGGAGTCAATTTCCTGATCTGTTTGATTATCATTGCGCTTATATACTTCGTCAGAGCTCTCGATGGCTTTTCATTGATACTCCGAGTTCATCCACCAACTCCTGGCTACTCTTTGAAAAAAATCAAATATCATCCTCTACAGCTACAACTACTCCCATTTATGTGCCCATCGGCGTCAGCGTCTGTACGTGATCATATCTTACTCTCGACAATAACTGCTTTCAAACATGTGGAGCAATATCTTGATGTCAAGTGGCTAGATACCCTACACTCTCCGATTTGGCGAAATAAATTATTACTTATACAGAACCGGCAGATTGAATGGAAACAATGGCAGAACATTGGAATACACCAGATACGACATTTATTTGATGGTGAAACCTGGTTATCATATGATCAATTGAAAACAAATTTTGACCTGCTGAACACTCAACATTTTCGTCTTATACAATTGAAGCATGCCCTGGCTACTCACATCAAATCTCATTCCTTAGTAACAGATAAGCCCTCAATACTGACGATTGGATTATTGTTACTGACTGGGAGAAAAGAGGCGTCTAACTGGTACAAGTTCATTAGACACCACAAGACTACACAACCAATAGACTTATTAAACAAGTGGTCTTCTGAACTTAAGTTGGAGATGGAAGACCAACAATGGGAATACATATGGTCTCATATTTCTACTGATTGTAAAGCGGCTTCCTTCCTCCAAACCTCAATATTCTTGCTACATAGAGCATATTGGACACCCAGTCGATTAGCCAAATTCACTCCGGATATGAAAGATAACTGCTGGTCCTGTGGTTTACCGCAGGGCACATTACGCCACATGCTATTTGATTGCCCGCTACTACAGACCTTTTGGAGCACAGTTTGGGCGGACATCAGATCAATGTTAAAATTACCTACACTAGTTCCCATATCGTTCAACTTGGTTGTTATTGGTGATAATGGCTTTAATCTATCTCTAACTAAGGAACAAGACTGTATGCTGCACTTACTAATCCTCATAGCCATTAAACATATTCTTTCCAATTGGAAAACGTTAGAGAATGTGAATTATCAAACGTGGTGGAACACTGTATGTTTAACTGCTAAATTTGAACGTATATACGCTGAAAGAACTGGATCTCTGATTCGTTTTGAACGGATGTGGGCTCCTCTCATAGATTCCACCAGCCTATCACTTGGCATAACCCTATGAGTTTCTTGCATACACAATGTCCATGTAGTATTATATGATTCTTTGCATATTATAGCTGTCAGGCTGTGCGCTCTGTTATTGGCTGGCATATTTGTACACATCTATAATGTCGTATTACATAGCATACAGATGTTGCTTTAACTTTAATAAGTGTATTTGTTTTTTGATCATTTCTCCATATTTCTTTATCCCACTGACCTTTTGATTGTTGTATCACTGCGCAACAAATTTGTACTGAATATTTCATTTTTGTGTTTTGTAAAAAATTTTCAATAAAAAGCTTTTTGAACTGAAAAAAAAAAAGAAAATGGCCCTCAATCTTAACTTCTAGAGAAATCTTACAAATTGAAATCTGCTACTTCTACAGTATTACTTATCATCTCTATAGCTCTGTTAGATGTATGCAGCACTGTACATTAGTCACATATGAGATAGTCCCTGTTCAACAGAGGTTACAATCTACTCAAACAAGCTCAAGAAATCTGTTCCAGATATAAGGTGCAGCATGATAGAAAGAACGGAGTTTGGAGTTGGCAGTAGAGGAGAAGGGAACAGATAAAAGACTTACCCGATGAAAGGAGTTCCCAGGGAAGAATGTACGAAGAGGTAAGAGAGGAGAGATACTGAGGAGCTGCAGGGTAAATTTATTTGCAAGTCAAGAAGAATTTGAACTGATTGCAGAAATAGACAAGGAGTCAATGAATTGAGTTGAGGAAAGGGCTAATGTGAGTATAGCAACACTGGCAAAATTTAAATTGTGCAGCAGAATTTTGAACAGATTGAAGGGACAATAAATGGTTTAGTGTGAGTGCTAGGAATAATCTTGGACTCCAAATTTATGTTTGAAGCCCAAGCAAATGATCTGATCTGGCAAACCTGTTTTTTAGATTGTGACGAAAGCGGACACTCTCTCTTACTGCTTGTTGCAGGTTTCCGGGTCTCGCTGCATATTGTCAGGTAGAAACTGACATTTTAGACATCACGCTGTGGCTTTCTTCAGGGTATGATGTGAGGTCTGCGATTTGTCTTTGTAAATAGTGAGTCCATGGACCTGATTGCAGTCCGTTGGTCACCAAGTCAAATTTTGATGGGAAAGTCAGTTTGTCACAAATTTGAATTTTGGTGAGAAATTCAGTTGGTCTCTTTTTTGCCCCCCATAGAATGGAAAAGTCTCTTACTGCCAGAAACAATAGAACAATGGCACAGTCCATTCTACTACTACAACTAGACTAATTTTACTTAATTGAAATATACAGTAGATTACAGTTTTCCCTGAAAACATCTGCAAGACTGATCTATAGGGTGGGCAAACTTGAAAGAACATCTCCTTTGTTAAGGAATCTACACTGGTTGCCTATCAAGTTGCAAATTGAATTTAAAATTTCATGTTTAGCATTTAAATCTTTATTCTCCTCCTTTACAAAGCCACACTAACATTTTTTGCGCCGGCTGCCGTGGTAACAATTCCCATGCTCATAGAATCCCTATGAGTGTCCAAGCTGTTACCACCATGGCCAGCACTATAAATGCTAGCACAGTTTTGTAAAAGAGAGGGTATATGATATGGGTGCCATTGAGCTTACACAGTTATAAAATGTCTAGCAATCATTTAAATTCCCATTTCTTATCATCTATAAAATTAGGTTATCCTATTGTAAAAAAATATTCAGTGAAAATTAATGTTAGAACATTCATTTGCTTATTACAATGCAAAAATTTGGAATAATATTCCATTACAAATTAGATAGATTCCCTCATATTTTCCATTTGGAAAGCTTTTAAGACATCTTTTATCTACAATTGGAGGTTGTATGATTTAAATTCACTTGTGTCACATTATAGGTTTGTTATTATACTACCTCTTCATTCTGTTGAAGATTTCTTATACTGTAATATGCTTTCAATCTCAGTTGAAATAAGGTGGAATATAAATCACAGGCTAGACTAAGTAGAAACTTGGGAAGAATATACTGCAAAGGATTGAAAGAATTTGGAAGGAGCAGGAGAAGGAGAATTTTTTTGATGCCTCCCAAAATATGCCAAAATGACTTTTTCATCAAAACACAAGAATGCCTAAATATCTTTATTCCTGTTCCAAGATGATGAAGGCTTGGCAGAAGCCTAGCTTCACCTGTGAGATTCCCATTATAAGAATATAAGATTAGCCTTACTGGGTCAGTCCATCTAGCTCAGTATTCTGTCTTCATAGAGGTCAATCCAAGTCACAAGTACCTGGCAAAAACCTAAATAGTAGCAGCTTTCCATGCCACTGTATCAGGACAAGCAACGGTTTCCCCCAGTGTTTAAAACTTTGAAATTTCCATTAGCTAAAACATTGGCATTACGCTTAGGCAAGGCTCTCCCTCATATTATTGGTATCAAACAGGATTTGTTGCACTAGATTGGCTTTTCAAATGTTATATTTAACAAAAGCCATGAAAGATCCGGCATTTTCTGTATCCTTGGATGCAGAGAAGGCCTTTGATCTTGTTGAATGGACCTTCATGTATCAAGCATTGGAGTGGTTTTGTATAGGTTCAGGATTTATACAAATGATTCAATCCTTGTCTAGCTCCCCAAATGATAGATTATATATTAATAATAATTTCTCAGAACGTTTTAGTTTGCAGAGAGGAATTAGACAGGGATGTCCCTTGTTTCCTTTGCTTTTTGATATTGTATTAGAACCCTTGTTATTGGCTATTCAGCAAGCAAAGGGGATATAGGGTATTCCTTATTCAGAACGGGAATATAAGGTATCTGCTTATGCGGATGATATACCGCTACATTTGAGAAATCCTGAGACAACCATTCCATGTTTACTTGAACTAATAAATAAATTTGGAAAATTTCAGGATATAAAATTAATTGGAGTAATTCAGAAGTTCTTCCACTTAATGTGCATTGTACAAAAGGTTTATTTGATTCGTTCCCCTTTCTATGGAAAGAAGGTGGAATAAAATATTTAGGTATTTGGATTAAAAACACACTGGAGGACACAATGAAAGTAAATGAAAAATCTTTATTACAGAAGGTCACAGAAATGTGTGAGCAATGGAATCCTTTACATCTTTCTTGGTGGGGGAGAATACAAACTATTAAAATGATGATCTTGCCTGTGGTTTGTTATCAAATGGGTATGATTCCAGTGTTTTTTCAGGGGTCTTTTTACAAAAAGTTAAATAATATTTTAACAAAATTTATTTGGCTGGGTAAAATTGCTAGAATTGCTTTAGTGTCTTTACAAAAGCCAATTATAGAGGGAGGGGTAAATTTTCCAAATTTTTATAGGTACCATCAAGCCTATATTATGCGCCAAGGTATGTATTGGGTCCTCCTAGAGCCCATCAAAATTATTCCAGACTGGTTGTTGTTGGAATGGCAACTCATTTTTCCTCCGAGATTAAACCATGTTCTTAGTATCAAGATGCCTAGGTTATATAAAGAAAACAGAATATTAGTTGATACATGGAAAACCTTAAGATTGGTGAACAATTTAACATCTACTTCAATACATAAATCAACAAATCAAACTATATGGCTCAACTCCAAGATTCAAATTGGCGGAGTTAAAGTCATCTGGAAGCATTGGATGATGGCCGGTATACGGATTCTAGATGATGTTATATCTAATGGTAAACTGCTTGATTTTCCACAGTTGCATCATAAATTCGGTCTTGATAAATCACAAAGTTATAGATGGTTGCAACTGAAGCAGGCTATTCAGGCGGGGTTCCCTGAATGGAAAATAATCAATATAGTTTGGAATTCTTATTCTTTCAGGTAGACTTGGACACCTGAAAGAATAAGCCTGGGACACCAGGCCGCACAATGGTATAAATTGATATCTGGATTTATGAGTAAAAAACAAAAAACTGGTCTGAGAAACATTTGGAGCATTGAGATAAAGCATCAAATTACTGCATCTCAATGGCCACGAATTTGGTCTTGGAGGATGAGATGTACAATGTCAGCATCTATGAGACAAACTTGTTTTTTTCTGTTAAATAGAGCATTCTGGACCCCTATTCATTTACAAAAATTAGATAGCTCTAAATCTAATAGATGTTGGCATTGTCATCTCAAGGCGAGGACTCTAGATCATTTATTATTCTAGTGTCCATTCATTTTGGCTTTTTGGAAATCGATATGGGGCCAAATAAACTGTTTACTAGAAAATCCTGTGGCTTTATCATATGATACTATATTATTTGGAATGTCAATGAGGAAAAAAAGTCAAATTTCTTCAAATAATAATAAGTTATTACTTATTATGACAGGAGTAGCCATTCAACAAATTACATTTAATTGGAAAAATTGGAGCAGACTTAATTACAGTTTCTGGTGGAACTCTCTGTGTCATATATTTAAAATGGAAAGAACTTTAGCCACACAAAAAGGAAATTTTAATAAATTTCAGGAGGTTTGGGTTCCATTAATAGAATTTTGTGATAAGTAAATATCATTTTTCCCATAATGGTACAATTTTAAAGTGAGGGAGGGGGGAGGGATTTCGGATCTGTTATTAAACGTTTAAGCAAACAGAAAAGATTATATAATATGTTATGAGATATATGTAATCACATTTGAAATAGTGGGGATGAGGGGTGGGTTTAAATATTATAACTTAAGTTGTATATGAAAGTTAATCAAGTGATATTGTATAAGTTTAAATGATATTGTCTGATACACTTGTAAGATGTAAAATAAATAAAGAATTTAAAAAAAAAAAAAAAATTCCATTCCATTTCCTTACAAATGGTAGCAGGACAGTTCCATGTCAGTCAGTGCTGAAGCTATCTGTTGGGATAACCTGGGGGACACCACAGAAAAGGCAGTGCTTCCCTTGGAGCACTACAGGAAGCAACCTGATAATTACAGTGTCTGGTGAAATGTCTAGATCACCCCATTCCATTTCAGTTACACAAAACAGAAGTTTCTCAGAGAATAGTTAAGCTCTGGAACATGTTGACATAGGTTGTGGTAAAAGCAGATAGTGTAGCTGGTTTTAAGAAAGGTTTGGACAAATTCCTGGAGAAAAAGTCCACAGTCTGTTATTAAGACATGGGGGAAGCCTCTGCTTGCCCTGGATTGGTAGCATGGATTGTTGCTACTCTTTGGGTTTTAGGCCAGGTACTAGAGACCTGGATTGGCCACCGTGAGAATGGGCTACTGGGCTTGATGGGCAATTGGTCTGACCCAGTAAGGCTATTCTTATGTTGTTAGTTTCCAGGGATTTTTCAGATGTCCTGCATTTTCTTTTAATGTTTATAATATCACTAGCCTAATGCCTTCATTTTGCCAGGATAGCACTAGATGGATGGTACGACATGGAACTAACTATACTAAAATGAAAGGTACACCAGCTCGAAAGAATCTGGACCAAAACAAAAAATGAGAAAGATAAAGGAATCTGGAGATCCAAGATTCATGAATACAAAAGAATCTTAAAAGAAAAACGCGGGGGCGCTAGTGAGCGCGTGCACGAATGGCTGCCTAGCGAATCAGCTCCAGAGACCTGCACGTTAGAGCCTCGAAAAAACCTCACTTAAAGCTGTAAGTTTTTGATAATACTTGGCTCAGCGCCTCTCTAAAATGTCCGCGTCCAAACCGGGAAAGCGTAAGAACGCTGAACCTGCTTCGCCGCACAAGCAGACTGCAGGGAGACCGGACGACGAAATGTCGGCCATATTAACAGAGCTCCGCGGCATCAGGGAGCTCCTCACCGACACAAAACAGGATGTCTCTGACATAAAAGAAGACCTTAACAATCTAAAAGGTGAATTTACTAAGGTACTTGCTCGTATTGACACCCTGGAAGCGAAATCTGCTGCAACTGACGAATCTCTGAAATCTCTCCGTCGGCAATCAGCACGTGTTGCTGTACTAGAACGCGCGTTGGAAGACGCTGAAAACAAGGCCCGGCGGAATGGCTTCCGGTTGCTTGGTCTGGCTGAAGGGAGGGAGGCTTGCGACATTGTGGAATTTCTGAGCGCTTTACTACCGCAGCTCCTTAAGCTTACTGATGCTCCCAAGCTAGAATTTGACAGTGCATACCGCGTGCCGCATCAGCGCCATCAGTCTTCCCGGTTTCCCAGACCAATAGTGGTCACCATGCTGCGCCATAGCCAGACCATGCTGATCATGCAACATGCAAAAATTCATGGCCCGATTATATTTGAAGGCTCTAAACTACTCTTTGTTCCTGACCTGGCAAAGGAGACCGCTAAAAGACGCAAGCAATTCCTGGCATACAGACCAAAATTGAAAGACATAGGTGCAAAATTTGGAGTTCTTTTTCCAGCTCGCATGAGGGTCACCTACAACAACAAAACCACTGACTATACTGATCCTGCCGTCCTGGCTGAGTTCCTTGAGACAGTGCAGCCTTCCTCCATTGACAAGACCTGAACTGTGTTCCTGATGCATTATGTTTGGTATCTATTAGATAGTTTAATACCTGACTTATTCCATCTATAGCCAAGATTTTACCTGGTTTTACATGGTGATGTTTACTTTTTTTTCATGTCTGTTTTCTCTCTCTGGTAGCAGGCTCGCTGGTTGCCTGTGCCACTCACTTACCCATAGGCCATGTTAGCTCGTTTGCTAACTTTCCACATTGATACAGAATATGTACAGTTTGCCATTTCTTTATCACAGGACTTTCTCTTTGATGATGTACAATTGTATGCAAGCATTTTCATTGTTTTGCGCATTGTATTTACTATGCCTAGTGAATCTCATCCTGATCTATCATGTCTATAGTGTGTTTATCCCTTAATGTTAAAGGTCTTAATAACCCTGTAAAGAGAACCAAGATCTTGAAGTATGTTGCAAACTTTTCCCCAGATATTATTCTGCTACAAGAGACCCACCTCTCTGCCACTGAATCCACTAAATTGACTCTAAAGGGATTTTACCCAGTACTATTCTCCGCTGCAGTACATAAAAAAGGTGGAGTGGTCACCTTTTTGAAGAGACGCTCTGATCTTGTTATCACTTCTCATACTAGTGATGCTGGGGGAAGATGGTTGGCTACACATATGGTCATCAATAATTTTCCGATAAGTGTTGTTAATATATATGCACCGAATGTAGATTATCCGCCATTTTTTGATGATATTGCTGATATGATTACTTCTACATGTGGCTCCCACTACATATTGGGGGGCGATTTTAACATGATTTTGAACCCTCTCGTAGATAGGAAATCGACTGTTCCCTATCGTAAATCAAGGTCCTGGTTCAAGCTGCAGGAACTGATGGCGCATCTGAAACTTGGCGACCCATGGAGAACTCTACATTCCAACGAGTTGGACTATACATTCTATTCTGCTCCACACGCCTCCTACTCGCGCATAGACTTCTTTCTACTTAGCTACAATTTGATGGCCAAGGTAGAATCTGCCGACATAGGAGTGATAGCAGTGTCGGATCACGCTCCTATCACCTTGACCCTTAATAATATGGGTGTCCATCCTAACAGTAAGGTTTGGCGTTTCAACTCCTGCTTATTATCCGATGATCAATTTGTTCCCACCATGCAGAGTCACATCAAAGAATTTTTTGAATTTAACTCTGTGGATGAAACAAGTTGGACTACAACTTGGGACTGCTTCAAGGCCTATATTAGAGGCCTGATCATTTCGTATGCGGCGGCCAAGAAGAAGAAAATCCTGGAACATGAAATCGTCCTTCAGAAGAAATTACATGCTGCGGTAGAACTTCACAAAGCTCATCCACATGACCAAACACTGTTAAAATCATTGAGGTCCGTGAGATTTGAATATAACTTACTGCTCAGTTCTTCTGCAGCCAAAGATGTATTCATGAAATCTGCTTACTATTATGCCAATATTAATAAATGTGGACATCAACTAGCGGAATATGTTAAAATAAAATCAGAACGTACTAGGATACCGGCTATTCAGGATGACGCTGGTTCAACGTGGCTTTCCAATGCTGATATATGTTCGCAGTTTCACCAATTTTATACTACGCTCTACACATCTGATGGCCCGGATTTATCCTCCATAACATCATTCTTGGATGTGACACCTCACAATACCCTAACTGAAGAACAAAACACGGGCCTCTCATCTCCACTGACTTCTGATCATATTCTTGAGACTTTACGTTCCATGGCCAAAAAGAAGGCTCCGGGGCCCGATGGCCTTACAGTGGAGTTTTACCTGGCTTTCCATGAATTGCTTACTCCTATCTTACTACAATTATATACTCACCTAATTGATACTGGCTTAGTTCGGGGCACATTCACTGAAGCTACTATCATTGTTTTATTGAAACAAGATAAGAACCCTCTCAATGTCAAGAGTTACCGTCCTCTCTCTTTGATCAATATAGATGCGAAGATCTTTGCAAAAATCTTAGCAATCAGACTACAATCAGTCCTTCCCTCCATCATTCATCCAGATCAAAGTGGCTTCATGTGTGGCCGCCTCTCTTCGGATAACACCAGACTGTTTACTCATATTATTCTTCAAGCTCAAAAATCATCCTCTCCTCTGGTTGCTGTAGCCTTGGATGCTGAAAAGGCATTCGATCGTATAGAATGGCCTTTTGTTTTTGCAGTCTTGAAATGGATTGGATGTTCAGACAAGTTCATCTCTATGGTGCAAGTTCTATATACGAACCCTCACACCTTCATTCGTATTAATGACCACAACTCATCTACTTTTCAGCCTACTCGTGGAACAAGACAGGGGTGTCCGTTGTCCCCATTACTGTTCAATCTTGCACTAGAACCCCTACTCATTGCTATTAGATCTGACCCTTCCATCCGCGGATTCTGCCATGGAGATTTCCAAGCGAAGCTGTCTGCTTACGCGGACGATGTGTTGTTGTATGCAGACCCCGCTTCCTTACCACATATTTTCCTTTTATTGGATAAGTACTCTCAAATATCTGGATACAAGCTCAATATCTCCAAAACTGAGATACTACCCCTCAATGGCCTGATGGACCCTGACGTTCTTCGGAGTCTCAACTTGCAACCGGTTTCTCATAAATTGAGATATCTGGGTGTCTTTTTTGGTTCATCGTTGGAAGATATCCAGAAATATAACTCAGACTTGCTGTTCCAGATTGCTACTTCTATGACGGAACGTTGGTCCCCCCTCAAACTGTCTTGGTGGGGGAGGCTGGATATCATTAAAATGATTTTGACACCAAAACTCAACTATATCCTCTCTATGATTCCTTTTTTATTGGACATCAAGATATACGCTAAGTTGGAGTCCATATTAGTTTCATTCCTATGGCGAAAGAAACCTCCTCGCATTGCATTGAAAAAACTCAAGGCTACTAAAGAACATGGCGGGGTGAACTTTCCAAGCTATCTTGACTACCACATGGCGTTCCTTGCTCGTCAAGGTTCGAAATGGCTCATTGAACCTCCTCCTGAATATCCACCGGCCTGGCTCTTACTTGAATTAAGCCTTCACTCTGCAAACCATCTGAAATATGTATCATTTATGGCCTCTAACCACATCACGGCTGACAACGTGATTTTCTCCTCTACCAGTGCTGCAATACGTGCAATAGACAATTGTGCTGATGTATGTTGGAACTCAACATCCCATTCGTCCATATGGAATAACCCACAGGTCAAGATCCAAGGGCGTTACATGGAGTGGAAATCATGGATAAAGAAGAACATTTGGTCCTTCCAACATGTAATGGCAGACTCTAAACTGATGTCTTTTTCAGACCTCGCCTCTATTTACTTACTGCCGATCGACCATCACTTCCGCTGGCTTCAACTCAGTCATTGCCTGTCGTCATACTTGAAGACCCATTCCCTCTCTTCGCTGGCTCCCTCTATCTTACTTTGGTGTACGAAATACAGTGGCGCTAAGAAAGAAGCATCCTCCTGGTACCGCATCCTTCGGGATCATAAATTTCCTGCTCACCTGCCTCTTCATACCAACTGGGAAGAGGCTACTCAGGTTGTACTTACCCCCCTTACATGGGAACTGATCTGGGTCTCTGCAAGAAAATCTCTCAAGTCATCTGCTATGGCCCAACAAATGTTTTTCCTCCTTCATAGAGCTTATTGGACCCCACATAAGCTTTCATTAACTGGTAACAAATTATCAAACAAATGCTGGTCCTGCGCTGTGGAGGTTGGAACCTTTGCTCATATGGTTTATTACTGTCCAAATGTATATGACTTCTGGTCCAAAGTGTGGGCGCTTATTTGTGAGTATTTACCCATCACATCACCTCACTCTTATGCTGCAGTGTTTTTTGGTGCCTGTGCCCTACCTGACGACTTAGACAAGTACCAATCTAGACTACTGTGCTTTCTATTGCAACTAGCTCACAAATCAATTCTGTCTAACTGGAAAGACACTGCTTCTCTAAACGTAGCTTTCTGGTGGAACCTGGTGTGCCTCTACGCTAAATTTGAAAAGGTAGCTGCTGAGAAAGATAACTCCTTAACCTCCTTTAACAAAACTTGGGCTCCTATTGTAGACATGTATTAGATAATACTCTGGGTATAAGATCTGCCTTGACTGTACTTATTATTCTTTTTGTATTATTTGCATTTCCTGTGATAATTACTGCCTCTTCGTAGACACTGTTTTCAGTTCTGTATCATGGTGTATTTTTTGTTCCCTTGTTCTCTCTATTCATTGTTCTGGAAAACTTTAATAAAAATATTGAACTCAAAAAAAAGAAAAACGCCGTGCCTATTACTCATCCAAAATATGTTCTCCCACAGCTAACAGCAAGTAACTCTTCAAACTAATCAATACACTGTTCGAAGTTAATCACCATAAAAGATCCCCCTCCATTCAATTTCCAACTGCTGAGTTCTTTGCTACTTACTTCATGACAAAATTCCTCCTGCTAAGCACTCCCATCCAAAACTCCCCCCACCCTGACTTCATCCTGTTGACATGTGCTGAGATAGTTTTGATAAACCCAACTGGTTCCACTTCCTTCAACTCTACAACAAATATGCCAGCTCTTACTGCCACCTCGACAGCTGCCTACCCATCATCATGAAATCGGCACCCATACCCTTCAAAGCATTGCTCTACGATTAGAAACTCACAACAGATGTTCAATGGTGAATTCCTGATTGATCTTGGCCACATCCTCATCACTCCCATCATAAAGAACCATAAGGATTCCGTATCTTCAACCTCCAACTACAGGCCAGTAGCCAACATCCCTTTCTTCACCAAACCTTACTTTGACTTCACTGCGTTTAGACTGCTTGTCGAATCTCTAATTCTAAGCTCACTGGACTACTGCAATATAATTTACCTAGTGTCCCACAAAAATACTCTTAAAAGACTAAGAGCAATCCAAAGCACGGTGGTAAGATTGATCTTTGGCCTAAAAAAATCCAACCACATCTCCCCATACTTCAATAAATTACACTGGCTACCAATCGAAGCCAGAATTATCTTCAAATTCAGCTGCCTCTGCTACAAGTCATTATTCGGATCCGCACCTACCTTCCTCATGAGCCACCTCATTCTTCAGGACAATCCCCGCCCCTCCCACAAAACTCTTCTTTTCTCATTACCCACTCCCAAGGGATGTCGATACAAAAAATTCCTTGATAGGACACTATCCTTTCAAGAAGGCATCTGGAACAACACCCTAAGCACCATTCTCCATCATACCAAACCTCTGAAAATCTCTGAAAACCCAACCCACCTACTCAACAAGTTTATCTGATCTTTCGAGATCCATGCCATCCTTCCATCCTCCCTACAATTCCAAAGTGAACACCGCCTACCCACGCACCCCCATGTAATCTCAATGCTGTAAAAGGCTATAACCTCCACACTCTTTTCCACTTGTATCGATACCTGCAGTATCCACACTATACTTCTACTTTACTGTATATCATCTTGAACTGAAAAGGTATGACGGGATATAAATAAAGCTATTATTATTATTACTATATGATCTCTACCCCATCTGCTTAATCTTATTTTGAAACAGTGTAACAAGCAGCTGTAATATTTATCCAGCTTTTTGCATGAATCTCAAATCACTCAAGCCTTCAAAAACACCTTTGATTATAAAATATGCCACCATGAGCCGGGGGCGGGCCAAGATGGCGGCGATGTGAGGAGCCATGAGAGACGCTTTGAAATCTTTTCCGAGCCTGCTTTTCCTAATAAAAATAATACCTTTTTCTTCGATGCCTCATACGAAGAGGAAAGGGGTGGTCAGGGTCACTTCCTCGCCGGCCCTGGCATCCACCCCAGTGCAGCAGACTATGGACCCTTTCTTTTCTGCCCTCCCGGCGGCTGCATATTCTGGAGTGGAGAGCCCGGTGCTGGGCGGCGATTTGAGGGAGTCGCTTGCCCTTTCGGCTGGACAGCTGATGGAAGCAAGCAAGAATTGGGAGTCTCTATCCTCTCCGAAGGAGATTTCCATAAATAGCATCTTATACTTGCTTCAGCGGATGGAGGGGAAAATGGAAAAATCAACTGAAGAGGTAATTAAAATAACTGAGAAACTGGATTTACTAACTGGAACAGTTGAAGCAATTAGATTAGACTTTACAGTCCAAACTAAGCAGATGCAGGAGGAAATACAACATTTACAACAGTTTAAGGTGGCTTCAATCAAAGACAGTTCCTCTATTCATAAGAAATTAGAGCAATATAAAAATTTTAATAGACGTTTGAACCTCTGTATCTTAAATTTTCCACAAATTTCGGGTGTGTTGCCTCTTGACTTATTGAAAAGATATTTGATTGAAAATTTAGAAGTTTCTTCAAATTGTATTCCTCCAATTAATAAAATTTATTATTTACCAAATAAGAAGATGCCTGGAAGAGAAGAAGGTGAAAATGAGATTGAAAGAGAGAAAAGAGGGAAGAAAAATGCAATAGATTTTGCAAATGTGACTGCTCTTCTTGAACAAACAATAACAGCTGACACTGATAGAGCAACGCTCTTAGTATCATTTGTTTTTGAGCAAGATGTAAATATGATTATGAAATTGTTCTTTAAAAATGCTCAAAAACTATTTGGGGAACAGAAAATATGGATATACCCTGATGTTGCTAAGATTACTCAAGAGCGGAGGAAAGAATTTCTCTCTATGCGTCAAGAGACTATTACTTTGGGAGCAACGTTTCTTTTAGCGTACCCCTGCAAATGCTTGGTTAGGTATTTAGGAGTTAAATATACATTTTTCTCTCCAAATCATCTGAAGGAATTCTTAGATGTTAAGAAGATCATCAAGGATTGAGGGATAATGGAAGTAGCGGGCGCTTAGGTACATTAAGCCTATTTGTATAACTAAATGCCTCTTTTGATCACTCCCTATTATGGTGGTCTAAGAAGGGGATAAAGTGCATGATTGTAAAAATGAAGTAGTATAATTTTTGGTTTGTTTTTCCTTCCTGTGTTTAATGGAACAAGATATATTCTTGTAAATTTTGATGTATAATTAGAAATAAATAATTTTTTAAAAAATATGCCACCATAAGTGTTGAAAAGGGATAATATCCTGCATCCCTACCCATTCTTACATCCCTACATTACAAATATGCCTTTGTCCTAAATACCAGAGCACTGACTTTGCCAAAAATCAGCAAGAGAATTGTCCAGAGAGGTTTTGGCTCACTGACATCATCAAAATTTTCCAGTGCTGAAGCCTGTACATGTTTTTACCCTTCCCTGGTGCAGAACAAATTAGTTTCCAATATAAACATTAAAAACCTCTATTGTCCAATTAGAAATAGTGCAAGAGACAGAAAAGTTGAACAAGAGAGGGCATATGGAAACGAAAGTGATTGGCCTACAGATAAGGGAAACTGAGAGAAAATGAGTGCATGGACAATTTTGATCTTCATTTGGAAGGTTACCTCCAATGTGGCTTATCTTTCTCTTATTATAATAGACCAGTGTCACATCAGTGTACTTTCACATCTGAAAAGGGAAAATCAGAATCATCCTTAGGTATGATATAGGTAATTGATTCTGTGGCTCTGAGCAAATAAAGCCTATAGAACTTCTTTCTATACCCACTATGTCCCAACCTGTATGAGCTCATAACTTTGGCCACTAACTCTGACATTTCAGGTTTCAGGTTTATTGAAAATTTGATTATATCTCTTATAATACTTCTAAGCGATGTTCCATTTAAAATGAAGTATATTGGCCAGTATCATGTGAACAAGTAACCAAATGTAGACCCAAAAGAGAAAGGGGGATATGTCTTTCCTATGACCATCCTGAGGTATCTGAAAGGTGAATTTTTGTGAAGTATAGACTTGGTGGCTAAGGGTGCAGCTCAACCAATGATAATTACTTGCACATTCTTGATAGATACTGCAGGAAGTCAATGTGTTAGTGGTCTGTGCCTGTCATATGTTGCTATGACATTTCCCTCATGCTTGTGAAATGTCAATCATAAATCTCCTTCATGTCAGTCAAAAATACCTCATACATCTCACCTGTCATAGCAACAGGAGCATCTTAAAGCTTCTGATGAGAAGACAGCAATGGGGAGCCTGATGATTCAGTTAAGTGTTAGAAAACTAAGATCTATTTTCTCAGATCTCCTTTTGAAGAGTTTGTACAAGCTACAACTTATTCAGAATGCTGTTGTCCGTCTCATTGCTGTGCATAATCAGTATGTCAAGCTCTGTCTCTGACAGTATTCAAATCTAAACTAAAAGTCCACTTTTTCGAGGCTGCTTTTAAATCCTCTTACTTGTAAAGTACTCATGTTTTATCATTCCCTCTGTGAGAAATTCCTTAACCCCTATTTGTTTGTTCTGATTAGATTGTAAACTCTATCAAGGATTGTCTCCTACATGTTTAAGTACAGTGCTGCGTATGTCTGGCAGTGCCAAAGAAATAAGTAGTAGTACTAATATAATCACAGTTTTAATTTTCATTAGCTGCCTGTATCATTTTGAACAAAATGTAAAATAGTCTGTCTCAAATTCAAGATATCTGGATAAACTAGCCCCAGAAAAACTGAACAGATAATCTCAGCAGCAATAATCTCATATAGCAGCTCGTCCCCTAGTAGTAGAGTGAGATTATCACTAGGGGTCAGTGGTGCCATTTTGAACCTGGTGCTGGCAAGAGGCAGGCATAACATTGGGTCAGAACAAAGGTTCATCACACTCAGAATCCTGTTTCCAGTAGTGGCCAATCCAGGTTACAAGTACTTGGAAAAACTCTACTCACTCCAGAGGGATAAGCAGGGACTTCCCCCATGACTACCTTAATAAACAATTTATAAATTTTTCCTTCAGGAATTTATCCATATTTCAAAACCCAGCTTTGCAAACTACTTTAATCACATCATCCCGTGAATTCCAAATGTGTTAAACTTGCATATTTCCATGATCCAAAGGATTGTTGGAAATGATCTCAATATCTCTCATTCTATAAGAGAATTATGATGTTTTCCCCATTAAATCCTGTAGAACATAGATGGATACATCTTTCAGGGAGCAAGCAACTGAGATGTGGCTTGTATTTCCTGCATTTAGATCATTTGCTCCAAGCACATTCAGTGTGATTTGTTGTTGTTGTTGTTGTTAGGTGCCATCGACTCATGCCCAAGTCCTAGCAACTTGATGAATTGCAGATCTAAAAAGAAATCGTTTATGTGCTAGTCTGGAAAGATCCTCCAGTGTCATCCCTATGGTTGTTTTCAATATTTACAGCCATCTGATTGCAGGTCGCCCTGTTCACCTGGTTCCTTCGACCTTCCCAAACATGATGTCCTTCTCTTTTGATGGTGTGACCAAAATAAGACAGTTGTAACATCATCATTTGGGCTTCGAGTGACATGGCTGGTTTGATCTCTTCCAGAATCGATTTGTTAGTTCTTCTGGCAATCCACGCCATGTCTCAAATGAGTCCATGGCACCAAAGCTCAAATGAGTCAATCTTCTTCCTGTCTTGTTTCCATGTCCAGCTTTTCCATCTGTAACTGACCACTGAGAAAATTAGTGTTACCTCCAATGTTACATCAGAGTATTTTCACATCTGAAAAGGGACAATTAGAATCATCTTTAGGTATGATTAAGGATAATTGATTCTGTGGCTCTGAGCAAATGTAGCCAATAGAGCTTCTTTCTATACCCACTATGTCCCAACCTGTATGATTTATCCTTCTCACAACCTCTGTTTCTTTAAATGATTTCTTTATCCATTTGCCATACAAATTACTATTCATTGCGTACTCTAGCTTTAAAGTATGTGAATTAAGCCATAAATGTATTATACAATATTCTAAATCTGTCCATAACAAGCAGGGAAAGTCATAATCAATACAATAATAATAATAATAATTTTGTTTTTATATACCACCTGACCAGGAGTGGTTCTAGGCAGTTCACAACAAGTAAAACTGAACATACAGCGAAAAATACAATTTGAAAGTGGAAATACATCAGATAGTAAAACATAGGAAATGCATAAAATTTTAAAAGACAACAGAATACATTAGGATACAAATGTATCAAATAATGGTGTCTTCAATAATTTTCTAAAATCGAGAAAGGAAGAAGCACCTAGCATAATTTTTCCAAACCAAACATTCAATTTAGCAGCCTGAAAAGAGAGGGTTCTCTCAAGAAACCTTTTATAACAACATAATTTAACAGAAGGGAATGTAAACAAACAAACTCTACGTGTAAACTTATTTGAGTGGTTCAAAGAAAAATGGGAAACAAGATAGCCAGGTGACATGCCAAAGATTGATTTATAACAAATACAAGTAAATTTAAACAAAACTCTGGCCTCAATCGGCAACCAGTGAAGTTTCTAATAATATGGAGTAATATGCTCCCATTTTTTAGAACAAAAATCAGTCAAACTACAGTGTTTTGAACCACTCTCAATTTTTTAAAGATTTTCTTATAGGCACCCAGATAGATAATATTGCAATAGTCAAGAATGCTTAAAACAGATGACTGCACTAACAGACGGAATATTGAAATATTTCTTAATGGTGCGAAGTTTCCAAAGCACCGAGAAACATTTATTGAGTAATAGATCAGTAAGCTGTTCCAAAGTAAGGTGTCTATCTATAGACACTCCCAATATTTTTATACTGTTCTATAGTATAGTCGAGACTGTTCAAATGTATCAATATTTCTTTGATCTTATCATTAGGAGTTGCAAGAAAGAATTTAGTTTTTTTCTGGATTTAGTTTCAGTTTAAAAGCATCATCCAAAGTTCAATCTGATTCAGAATGGTTACTAAAAAATTTGTAATCTCGACTGTCAAACAAGTTAACGGGATGACTATAGTGATATCATCCGCATAAATATAAAAGCTAAATTATGCAAAAAGTTTCCCAGTGAAGCAAGGTAGATATTAGAGTAGGGGTTAGAGGCAAACTTTGCGGAACCCCACATAGATTTTTCCAACGGTAAGAATGACTTTCATCCTTGAACACCTGGTATGATCTGTTACTCAGAAATCCTCGAAACCAGTTTAAGACATTAACAGCTGGATCTGGAAAGGCCCCTCAGTCTCCTACCCCCCCCCCATTCCGTACCTCCCACCCCCCCCTCCAGACCCCTACCATATATATATCCCTTAAAAAAATCACACAACAACAGTTTGGAAAAATGAGTCACAGCTCTGTTTATTATAACAACAAATAACCAATTGTACAACCATCAAGCTACCACACAGTAATCAAACAGCTTTTTGGCCCCATGACCCTGCCCCTGTCGGCAAGGGTCAGGGGGGTGGCAGGTGCCAGCCCACCTGGGACACGCTTCCGAACCAGCTTCACTTCTGCCGCTCATCTCCAGATGAGCCCCGGCTTTTGGTAGCTCTAACCCCGCCCGCAACTCTTGAGCTCCCAACCCGGGAACCAACCAAAGCTCAACAAAGGGAGGGAGGGCAGGAAAACCCACCGCTGAGGACCTGACTAGCCCAGACCTCTGCGGCTGTCCGCAATACAAAAATTAACTAACCCCGCCCCGCATCCTATTCCCCACCAATTCCCCAACTCCCAAACACGGAGGGACTGCACCTACCCCAAACATGCCGACTATCTACTCGCCTGTCCCTCCTCCTAGCCCTCACAGAGCCAATCCCAATGGGTCACCATGAGAGACTTCCAGCCCCGTGTTACACGTGCCCATCGAGACTCACTCTTGGACTAACTTTTCCCAAAATACCAATGGATTCCAAGCAATCAATAAGAATTGTATGGTCCACCAGGTCAAAAGCGCTGCTCAGATCTAACTGCAGAATCAAAGCACTGTACCTTTACTAAACAACATATGAAGATAATCCAACAGAGAGGCCATGACAGTTTCAGTACTGAAGCCTGACTGAAACCCAGACTGATTGTCCTGTAATATATTAAACTTATCCAGATAAGTAGTTAGTTCTGAGTTAACCAGACCCTTCAACAGTTTAGTAAACAAAGGAATACTAGCAATGGGTCTATAGTTGGATGCCAAGGTAAGAAGATTCTTTAGGGTTTTTGATGATCGGTGTGATCAAAATCTGACCCAATTCCTCTGGGAAGGTCCCGTTAGATAATAAAAAATTAACCCAATTAAACAATTTAGCCTTGAAAGTGACATGGGCAACTTTCATGGCATTCGGGGGACAGCTATCAAGCCTACAGTATGAATTGGCATACTTAGTATAAAACTTACAAAAGGTTTGCCAATTTAAGGCTGTAAAATTATTCCAATACATGTCAACTCTAGGGTCAACTCTAGGGTCATCTAAACACTGAAGAACTGAGAAATACAAATGATTGTTAATAGGTGCTACTAAAGAAATTCTCAATTTTTGTATTTTTGTATTGAAGAAGGCTGCCAAAATATCAGCAGAGAGGGAAAATTCTTCAGTAGAATCAGTAAACACCTCTATATCACAGAGGTCGTTAACCGGTTTAAAAAGATTATTATTGTTGGTTGATAAGTTGCCAATCTTTTGAGCATTAAAAAGTAGTACATTTCTCTTTAATCAAATTTTTATATTCTTTTAATTTTATCGTCCATGCTAATCTATATTCCATAGTTCCTGATTTTGACCACTGTCTTTCCAATATTCTGAGTTCCCTTTTTACCAATAACAAGTCTATATCATACCAGCTATCCAAATTTCTTGTCTCTTTCTTCTCAATTTAATAGGGGCCATTTCATTTAAAATATGGGTACTAATATCAGTCCATGAATCCACATGTTCAATATCGCTATCTTGGTTTAGAGTTATATCATAGTGAGACTAAAATTCAACCGGGTTAATCAGGCCTCTGCTAGCTTGAAATTTCTTATTTCTTTTATTTCCTTTAACTTTTGATTGGATTTTTTTTGCCAATCAAATTCATAATTACATAGTCGATGGTCTGACCATAAAGAGTCAGACCATTTGGCCTGCTTCCAACAAATCTTAGGATTAACTAGTTCTTTGGAAGAAAAGGTAATCAAATCTAACTGGTGGCCTTTTTGGTGAGTCTTGACTGGGGTTGCTTTAAAATAACTTAATGAAGAAATAAATAACCAAAATTCTTTAATGTCGGTTTGATCTACCTGTTCAAGATGAATGTTAATATATGTGTGACTCCCTCCCCCCCCCAAAAAAAAAAGAATGCCTCTGCTACAAAGCAGGAGGCACTGGATTCTTCAGGGAGTCACTGAGTGCATGTGGATAGGAGGAGTTGGAAGACCCTTTGCCTGACTGAGAGGGGGATAGTATAAAAGGGATTTCAGGGCTTTTGGTCATCCTGTTTCTCCTGTGGAGCCCTAATACTGAGGGACACTCCTGAAAGTGCAGACAGCTTGTGGAGGAAAAGTCTATGTGGGTTTGTCAGAAGAGCAGACAGCAGAGTGTTCCAGCTTGGCAGGAAGATAAAGTGGTCCTAGGCTGAGGAATGAGAGTGAGACCCAGAGAGGCTCACCAAAAGAATCAATGGGACTTTGCTCTCCCAAGGGTGTCACCAGGAGAGGATAGAACAAAGATTGTGTGGAGACCCATCTCAAAGGGGTAACTATGAGAGTGAGAGAATCTGCTTACATCAAAGCCTGAATGGAGTGTTTCAGTTTGGCAGGAAAGATAGAGTGGTCCTGGGCTGAGCGAAGAGGGTAAGACCCAGAGTGGCTCACTACAAGTACTAAAGGAGTTGTATGAAGAGATTGGGGAACATAATGAAAGTGTTCTTGAATGGACTTTATCACAAAGAGCTTTGAAAACAGCTTCATTAGTCAGGAGAATGAACTGTAAATAGTTGTGAATTAAATCAGCAATTGAGTTTCAAGTGAAGTTCCAGTTATCAATTCCATATTGGTCTCTGCTGATTCCTTGACAAGGGGATAAGGTAGTGGTTGAGTGTGGTGATTGAAACCAGGTTTTTGCCAGGTACTAGTGACCTGGATTGGCCACCGTGAGGACGAGTTATGGGGTTAGATGGACCATTGGTCTGACCCAGTAAGGCTAATCTTGTTTTTCTTATGTTCTTATCCTTCGGCCTAGCAGATAAAATTTGGCCCCGGCCTATGCCCAGCTCAGAGACAATAGCCTTGGTTTTGGGACCCCAACCCAAAGAGCTAGTTGAAGCCTTAAAACTGTGTATGAGTTAGACCAGGGTTACATATGTAAAACTTATTTTAAGTCATTGTCTTTGAAACCATTTGAGACCTTGCCCTGAATTTTCTCTAGACCTCTGGGACAGCACATGTTATCAATGAAGTTGCAACACCCTTCATGCTTAATGGACATGATTGGTCCATACTTGTTATGATGTGACAAATAATTTCACACACATTACATGAACCAAACAGATTCCAGGAAATGCAAGAAAGCTGCTCCGAGGGTATTTAAAACACTGTCTTGGCAGTAATATACGTAAATGAAAAAGGCCACGCTTTCTTACTTGTTGTGAATATTCTAGAGAGGATATGTTTTCATTTAAGGAAGACATTGTTATTTTATCTGTTATATTTAAATTAAAATATCTTTTAAAGTCTGGTTCTATTTTAATCTTAAAGGTCTGAGGGAAAGCATACCCGTTCATGTTCTTTTCAACCTAACACTGCTGTCAGAGTATAGAGCTGGTGTATGTACCCTGTATTCCATTAGATTAATAAAGTAACCATGACTATTCCACGCTTGCAGGAATTAAATTCATAGCTGAATTAATTTGTCTAATTTATTCTTCTAATAATACTGAGGGGGTTTTAAATGTGTTATGTAATATATTTAATTTCAAGTTCAACCATGGGTAAAATATACAACTATGATACTTTAGCTCTGCATGTTAACAATATAAAAGACTATTTAAATGAATGTATTTAAATGAATATATGAAAAGCCATTTAATATTATGTTCTTAAGAGTACATAATTTGTATTGCACCCCATTATATGTGTGAATCAGAATAATTTTTATTTTTTACTTGTTGCCGTTTTCCAAGATGTGGCAGTTTAAGGCAAAGAAAATTGTGTTTCTGACAAAAGTAGGTCAAAAGAAGTGCAGAAAATTCTAGAAGCCACTTTTCATGCACCATCTTGCAGTAACACATCTTCACAGGAATTAATTTCCTGCAACTTTATGAAGGAAAAATATTGCACAGCAAGAATCTTTTCTTCATTTTCAAACAATGAGTCCAAGTAAATTTCAGCAATTTTTTTCACCAATTTTTACTTGCACCAAATATTTCTGTGGGGACTGTGTGTCTCTCCACAGCTGAAAGAAATTAAATCCTTTGTAGTCTTTATGCATATTGCCTCATTTTTTTTTAAAGTCTGTCCCTTTAACTATTAAAGGGTAAAACATTTGGAGACATGATTTATAGACATCATTTCATGCCATTTTTATAAACTAGGCCCTAGGAATCTTAGAAACTAAAATCATCTGCTTACTCCAGGTAGCTGTAATTTGAGTTTTCATACCACTGTTAATACTGAGAACTGGGCAGCATTTCAGTATTCATTTTAGCAAGATAGGCAAAAGTATTCTGCATCCATCATGTTCACTTAGGATCAAATTCACTAAACTTTGGCACACTTTTCATATGCTAAAAAAACAAGTCAGTTAGGTAAGTGACCCAAATTATACAGTATTTTTGTCATTATGTTAAATTGAAATAAAATATACTCTGATTTAACACTTGGGGCTCCTTTTACAAAGCTGCAGTAATGAGTTCCATGTGGCAAATGCAACAAAGCCTATCCAATTCCTATAGGCTTTGTCAAATTTGCTGCCCTGGGAATTACTATTGTGGCTTTGTAAAAGGAGTCCTTGGTTTCTAGGCCTCCCTTGAGTAAATATCAAAAGTTATATCAACCAACATAAATAGGTCTTTTTGTGAGATCCAGGAGTAGAACATTATGGTCATTATTCACATCTAAATCAAGACATTTAAATGTGTATATCACATGCATGTATAAATGACAATATTGGAAAGCTACGACTTACACGTGGAGATCCATACCATGCAGTGATTTCAAGGGGGTATGGTTTGGGCATGGGTTGGGTGTAGCATGAAAAGGATTAAAGTCTACATATTTATTCCTCATTTTACAAAGGAACTCTATGCAGTGTTGAATAGTAGCTAAGTAAATGTAACTAATTACATTACATTAGGGATTTCTATTCCGCCATTACCTTGCGGTTCAAGGCGGATTACAAATGGTTTGTCCAGATATTATAAATGTTTAGGGAGTAGTTTGTACAATTCTTTGAGTTGTTAAGGATTACATCTCAGTTGTCATGATATTAGAAGTTCATATGTTGTAGCTGCAGGTGATGCCGGTGTTATTTCGGTTTTATGTGTTTTATGAAAAGAAGGGTTTTTATTTCTTTTTTGAAGGTTTTGTAGTCTGTGGTTGTTGTCACTAGGTTGTAGAATTGTGGGTCGAGTTTTGCAGCTTGAGTGGCTAGGAGGTTGTCGTACAGTTTTTTTTCTTTTGACGTTTTTGGTTGGAGGTTGTGTGAATGGTGCATGGGTTTTCCTATGTCTGGTTGAGGTGGATTGAATTAGTCGATTGTTCCAATAGGCTGGACTATCTCCATTTATTGTAGGCAGTAAAATTTGAAGTGTATTCTCGCTTGTATTGGGAGCCAATGTGAGTCGTGGTATACCTCTGTGATGTGGTCATATTTCTTCAGTGAGTAGACCAATCTTAGGGTTGTGTTTTGTATTGTTTGTAATTGTTTTATCATGGTTGCTGTGCATGGGGGATATAATATGTTGCATAGTCTATTAGACCCAGGATTAGAGATTGTACCAAGAGTTGGAACTGTTTTCTGTCGAAGAATTTTCTGATTTGCCTCAGGTTTCTCATAACTGCGAATGATTTTTGTATTGTATTGTTGATTTGTGGTTGCATTGTACAGCCTCTGTCTATTAGCACTCTCAGGAGTTTTAAAGTGGGTTGGATGTGGTATGTTGTAGAGTTTATGACAAGGCTTGTTACGGTTGGGGTTTTGTTATTTTCGAGTAGAATGAAGTTTGTTTTGTCTGGATTTAGTTTTAGTTTGTTGTCTTTCATCCAAGTTGCTATTGTTTCAAGTGTTCTGTGTATTTTGTCTGTCATGGATGGTGCTGGTTGATCGAACGGAAGGAGAATGGTCGTCTGCATAGCTGTAGGAGGTTAGACCTTGTTTGTCTAGGTAGGAGCTGAGGGAGGCAATGTATAGGTTGAAGAGTGTGAGAGAAAGAGGTGATCCTTTGTGATCCTTAAGTAAAATTGTGTTACTTTTACATGTAAAGAAGTACAGTCATACCTCGGTTTGCGAGTAACGCGGTTTGCGAGTGTTTTGCAAGATGAGCAAAAGACTCGAGCAAATTGTGCCTCGCAAACCTAGCATTGACTCGATTTGTGAGCCCCCACTCCGAGAACCGGCATCGCCCGCCCGCCCAAACACAAGCCCTTACTCCGATCTGGCACCAGCACTCAGCACCAACCCACAGAACGTGCCGGTGCCAGTGCCTGAAGATTCTGCCTCTTGCCTGGGCTGGGCCTTGAGCATCTGCACATGCTCAAGGCCTTCTGGTTCTCGCTCTCTCTGGAACAAATTATGCTCGTAAACTAAGGTTCCACTGAACAGAATACCATTTGTTACTTTTACTTAAGTAATTTCACCAATTGTCACTCCTTTTACCTAGTTACATCTGATACTTGCAGTTAAAAGTGAAAAGTAAAAGCAGAAGCAAGATGTAAATGACGATCTCAGTAAACCAAATCAATCAGAAAAACCTGAAACAGGATTATGCTATTGCATACTTCATCATGCAAGCTGAATCATTTCATCTTAAATATAGTTTATAAAAACAGTGAAATTGCCTGTATATGTTGAACTGGTTACTAGACCAGTGTCCCGCAAACTTTCTCAAGCTGCGGCACACTAAAGGTAGTGGCCGTGGCTTGAGGCACCTGCAAGTGCGAGGATATCACCATGATGACATCACATGCATGCATGACATCATGATGTTGATGCCCGTGTGTTTGTGAAGGCCCTCCAGGCAGGCCCTAAGATTCCATTGGGGGGTATCAGAAGGGAAGAGGGTCAGAGAGAAGGATAGGTGCTGGCATCTACTGATTGCTGAGGGGCACATCCTGTAGGCAGTCAGCTGGCACCAGTGCCTCTCCTTCTCCCCAGTGTACCATGGCACACCTGAAATCTTAGGAGGCACACTAGTGTTCCTTGGCACACAGTTTGAGATACACTGTACTAGACTCCAACCAAACAGACCAGTGCTGAGTTGGGTCACTTGATCTTAGAGATGAAGTGGAATCAGATAGCAATTCTTGGTGAACAGACATGTCTCTACCACAACTGACTGCTTGCTGATCATCTAATGGAAAAGTTTACTTTTGGAGTGACTCTCTACTAGTCTTTGGAAAGGAAGTCTGCTTGTCAGGCAACACATTTGACATTCTTGCTTCAGTTCTTGAAGATATTCAAGCAGAGTTTGCCATCAAATAAAAAATTGTTAGAACAGACAATGATTCCAACTTAATGAACACCTTCTCTGTTAGTGACCAGCATGCTGATGATCATGAAGATGTAAGCAGTGAATTGGACCACATAGCTTCTAATATAGATGATAATGACAAAATATTTTTTCGCTATATGAAATTCAAGTGTTTCAGAAAAAGATTCCCTTGATCAATATCTACAGACCCAGTCAAAAGATATCAAGTTTCAAGTTTATTAATATATTTGATGAATCGCTTATTAGAATTACTAAGCGATGTACAAAATCAAAATAGAGTAATATTGCAGTCTAGCCTGATTAAATGGAACTTTTTACTCAGATTGATCAATCCACTTTCTGCCAGTACAGTTGCTGAATGCCTTTTTAGCTATGCTGATTTAATAATGACTCACAAACGCATGAGTTATAGTCATTTTCAAAAGTTAAGTGTACTAAAACCAAAGTGGATTGAATTGTAGAACAATAAAACTGGGATAAAAACATTAACAATAGTTGCATTAACAATAGTTGCATTCATTGTAGCTATGTTACTTTTACTCTGTATTCAAAAAAGTATTACATTAGGTGGGATATGAGTGAGAAAGGAAGAATAAAGTAAAGGTTTGCATGAACATGTTGAAGGCCTGGGTTGGGCTTTAGTTATACCTGGCTATACAGTGCTCCCCCGGTCATTCGCAGTCAATAATTTGCGGTATTTTCTAACCACGAATGACCAGGCAGGAGAGGGCAGCCGGAGAGAGGAGCTGGAGCGCCAGCGAGTGAAGGAAATCATTCACGGTATATGCTCCGACCGACTCTTCCTGCACTAAAGTCGGGCCTCACAAATCAGGAGCTGCTTTGACCCGCAGCTCCTGATTGGTGAGGCCCGACTTTAGTGAAGGAAGAGGTGGTCAGAGCATACCGCGAGTGATTTCTTTCCCTCGCCGGCGCTCCGGCTGCTCTCTCCTGCCTCTCCGGCTGCCCTCTCCTGTTTCCCCCGCTAAAAACCATATTTGTGGTTTTTCAACATTCGCGGAGGTTCCTGGAAAGGAACCCCCGCGAATATCGGGGGAGTACTGTATACCAGTAGGAGTAAGTTGCATCTACTTAAATATGCTCACTTTAAAGGATGTCAGTGAAGCTTTTTATTCAGGTCAGGTTTAAACATGTTTTCTGAGGGAAAATGCTTGAGTAGATTCAGGATGACCTCAGCATTCAGCAACTCTATTACAAATTACCGCATTTCCCCACATATAGGCCGCCCCCTTGTATAGGCCACAGGAAATGCCGATTTGAATTTTTGAAACTCTTAGATAGGCCGCCCCATGTTACTAGCCGAGGATTATCTAAGAGCTTTAAAAACCTAAATTGGCCTATACAATGGGGCAGCCTATACCAGTACATAAAGGCAATGTCATGTCTCCGGGCAGAAATGGGAGCGGGACACAAGGGCGGCTTCAGCAGTGAGTCATCCTTTGGTGGAAGAGAAACGCGATGGGGACAGCGGAAACCACCAGTGCAGGAGCGCAAGCAGCCTGCGCGCTCTTGGAGCCCAGCCCAGCCCACCCAGGGCATCATCTCCTCTCCTCCCCCACCCCCACCCCTAGCCCAGTGCAGGAGCACAAGCGGCCTCCACGCTCTTGGAGCCCAGCCCGCCCGGGGCATCATCTCCTCCCACTCAAATACCTCCTCCACACTGGCTGCCTCCGCCAAACACGCTGTGCAGGGGAGCAATGTTTGTGATCTCAAGCCTTGCCCCGCGCCCTTCCTGATTGGCTGCCGTCAGCTCTCATGATGGCAGCCAATCAGGAATGGTGTGGGGTGAGGCCTGAAATCACAAACATCGCTCCTGCCCTGCACAGTGTGTTTGGTGGCAGCCAGTGTGTTTGGAGGAGGCAGGTGCGGCTGTCCAGAAGGTAATTTCTGACGAAGGAGCTATTTAAGGGAGGGGGGATGCTGTATTGCTCCACGTATAGGCAGCCCCATTTAAGCAAGCCGCACCACTAGGCCAGTTTGCAAAATCTATGTATAGGTTGCAACCTATATATGGGGAAATACAGTATATGAACACTTGACCTCTCATTTAACCCACCTTCACAGTTTACAAGGATCAATTGGAAAGTTTCTGGCCTAATCAAGAAAACATTTTTTGGGGGGAAATGAAATTTATTTTTCAACACAGTCTCCACTTAACTCAATAAATTTGCTCCAACATTTTTCAGACCTTTCATGCCTTCAGTAAAATATGAAACATCTAATCTGGAAAAATAGCTTTTTATAGCATCCATGACTGCAGAATCTGAAGAAAAATTCTTCCCAGACATTTTCTCAGGTTCAGAAAAAGAAAGAAGTTACACAGAGCCAAATCCAGAGAGTATGGTGGATGGGGAATTAATTCAAACTGCAATTCATGCAATTTCACAAACATGATTTCTGATGTGTGAGCCGATGTGTCCTGGTGGAAGAGAACTTTCATCTTGATTTTGGTGCTTATACATTATAATAAGCCAGCATAGTATTTGCCATGAATGGTTTTTACCTTTTCCCAGACAATCAATAAAAATTATCTTCTGGAAATCTCAAAAGGACGGTCACCATCACCTTCCCAGTTGACAGAGTCATTTTCACTTCCTACAGAGTCTGTTCATCTTTTGTAGTCCACAGTTTGAATTGCTGTATTGGGTCACGGGTATAATGATGAACCCAAGTCGCATTCTCGGTCACAAAATGCCACAAAAAGTTGTTCTCATTGCACTTAAAATGTTCAACCCACATTTTTGAAATGTCCAATTCAGCTCAATTTTGGTTTATGGTTAGCAAATGTGGCACTCATCATACACTCAACTTCTCCATGCAGATAGGATGGTGTGTACACATTCTGATGAAATGTAGCAGCCTCTGTAGTAGTTGTCTAATATGATTATATCTAGAGTGGACAAGGGTTGAGCAACGGTAATTCAAACTAATTAGCAGTAGTTGGAAGAAGCTCAACTTCTTTTGTCTGTGCTCTTAACTCTGTTTCCAGGGCCTTCTTATGCATTTGTTGTTTTTCTCTCTTTCTTTACTTTCTGCTCTACATTCATCTTTGGCATTAACTTTTAATATTCAGCTCTATATTTTTTCTGCTTTCTTCTCAAATTTATCTATTTTCCTAGTCTTCTCTTCCCATCTATTCATGTGCACCATCTCCTCCCTTTCTCTGCCCTTCCCTTCCCCTCCTCTCCCATCCATGTGTACCACCTCCTCCCTCTTTCTTCTCCTCATTTTTTCCATCTCTCTTTCCTTCTCCACCCCTGCCATCCCTGTGCACCATCTCCTCCTCTTTATCCTCTTTCTCTCCATCCCAGCACAGCATTTCCATCCTCTCTTTCTCTCCCATCCGGTGGTCTGACATCTTTCTCCTCTCCTTTCCACAGTCTGGCATCTCCTTCCCTCCGCCACCTTTTTTGGTCTGGCATCTTTCTGTCTTTCCCTTCCCCCTTTCCCTTACCTTAGTCTGAAATCTCTCTCTCTCCCCTTCACCTGGTCTGGATTCTCTCTTTCATTCATCCCCCTCCAGTAGTCTGACATCTTTCTCCTTCCCTTCCCCCTTCCTGTGATCTGGTATCTCTCCTTCCCTTCTCTCTTCCTCCTCCCTACTGTGGTCTGGCATCTCTGTCGTCCCCTTCCCTCTCCCAGTGGTCTGGTATCTATTTCTTTTTTCTCCCCATCCCCACAGTCAAGCATCTCGCTAGTAACCCCCTCCAATGAGATCCCCCCTTCCAAGGGATGTGGTCCAGTGGCAGTTGCTCTTTCACTCTTTGGGCCACCGGAGGCATTAGTGAGGTATCCACATTGCTTTCGGTGGCCTAGAAGCTTTCCTTCTGCTACTGCTGCCCAACTATGTGGGGACAGGAAGCAGTAGCAGAAAGAAAGCTTCCGGGCTGCTGGGGGAACCTGCCCTTTTAAATGGACAGCTTATTGCCTGCCACTGCCCTTTAGATTTCTCCCAACAGAATGGTAAGAATGTCATGGCCATTTTAACACAATGGTGGCAAAGTTTGAACACTAATGCAGACGTGTTGACCACCATAAGGTAGGAGGTGTTTAATTTGAATTAAACTAGTCAGGAATGTTAAATAGGTACATGGGAATGGCTAGAAATTTCATATTGTTTTAATTGGTTTTCAAACTTCCTTCGCTCTCGCTCCTACACTGTCAACTCTAATGGCACCATGTCCACTCCTTGGTCTCCTTCTTGCGGTGTCCCTCAGGGATCACCCCTTTCCCCTATCCTTTTAAATATCTATATGCCCTCATTGAAGCTCTTCCAGCTTTCCCCCCTTGAAACAATCTACACATACGCCTATCCTTGATTTCGATTTCAAATATGTTTATTAAGTTTCAAATACCAAATAGAGAAACAAATATTGGAGTGAACCATGGGGTTCAACAGAACCATCAGGAAATCCAGAGGGTTAATATACAAAATACCTCATATAGAACCTTAGGGAGATAACCAGATGGTCCGATAGGGACCAAATATAATCCTGAAGAGGAAGATAAAAAGAGGAGAGAAAAGAAAGATGAGAAGAAAAAGAGCAAAGCCAGGGAGATATTAAAGAAGTGAAGCAAGTATACAAAGAATTCAGGACGGACATCCCGACCCCATATGGGGTAGTAGAGAAAGGAAGAGGATAAAGACGGTACCATCAGAACCATAGGGAAAGACAACGGTTAAGGAGAGAAATGTTGAATAGGTTCCCAAATTCGGGAAATAAGCAGAGCTCTGTTTGAAAATTCTGCCGCTTTCGTCTCATACAAATGGATCATAAGAACAGTGTTTCACCAGAAGACAACATTAAGTAAATCTGCAGACTTTCAATTGTGAAATATCATTTGAATCGTTATAGCGATCAGTATATTAAGAAGAGATTGTTGACTGGCAGAAAGAGAGTCTGACACCGCTAAAGCTCTGAAAAGTAAGATATCAAATGAGAACTCAGAGGAAATAGGTATAATACGCTGGATAAGGCACCATATTTGTGCCCCAAACTCCTTAAGAATGGGACAAGCAAAGATCATATGATGAAGATCCCCCTACTCCGACGCACAATGCCAATATAAATTGGAATCTCTGAGACCTGCCATAAGCATCTTATTGGGCATCCAGAAGGCTTTATATGACCTATCCTTTACTGACCAGTCAACTCTGTTTCCCTTAGATTGATACTCCAAAAGAAAATTGGCCAGCGCTCTAATTCTCCTGGAGAAAATGTTTGGAATAAAAAGATTTTAGATGAAAAAACTTTTTATAAATAATGGACATCAGTATGAGCCTTTCTGATAGCACACGAGAGATTATTGGCTCAGGCAGTAACTCATTGATGACTAGCACCAGACATAAGTCTGAATAAGAACTGCCTCATACATCATATTGTCTAGTTTTATGTATAGTCAAAGAATATATACTTTAAATTGCTTACAAACATTTGCTCCAGCAGAAAACTTATAACTTTCCCTAAAGTTTTTCAAGATTCACTTTTAGCACTTTACAATTTTTAGCACTTCATTTTATCACGTCTTGGGAGATAATTTATTCACCCTTTGTTTCAGTATTTTTTCACTTTTTTGTGTTTTTTCTCCTGGAGCAAATGTTTGTAAGCAATTTAAAGTATTTATTCTTTGATTATACATAAAACTGGACAATATGATGTATGAGGCAGTTCTTATTCAGACTTATGTCTGGTGCTAGTCATCAATGAGTTACTGCCTGAGCCAATAATCTCACATGTGCTATCAGAAAGGCTCATACTGATGTCCATTATTTATAAAAAGTTTTTTCATCTAAAATCTTTTTATTCCAAACATTTTCTCCAGGAGAATTAGAGCGTTGGCCACTTTTCTTTTGGAGTATAGTTTGGACTTTATTGGCAACAAGGTCCATAGGGTTCTAGTTGTTGTCCCTTAGATTGAGACAGTTGAGAGCAATAAGATCCGCTCTGAGTCAGACAAGCTAATTTTCTCAAAAAGTCAGTTTAAAAGAGTAACCTCATTACTGCATGAACTACACTGCTACATGTGAAAAAAAAAGAAAAAAGAATCCAATATAAGCTTGCATGTATGGTCCACAAAGCCATATATGGAGAAAACTCTACTGGACTAGTCTCAGGAATCAATGTCACAAGCTCTTTCTACAACTCAAGGCTAACACAATGCTTCAAGCTAGCCTTCCCACCACCTCTATGGATATACCAGAAAAAGCTATATGAATCCACCTTTGAATACCTCAGCCCTAAAATCTGGAATGATTTACCACAGCCCTTGCATCAATCTGACTCATATTACCATTTCAGAAAACTGCTTAAGACACATCTCTTCTCCTTGAACTGATTGTCTTGGAAATGCCTAAGATATATCTGCTCTTAACTAACCCTCTATTTGCTACTGATTGCCATTACTCTTGCACTTATGTTGTAAACCACATTGAATCATTGTCGAAACTTAACAATATATAAGAAACAGTATGGTTATGGTATGGTTTGCTATGACCAAAGACCGCTGTATCACAAACAAATTCAATTCACTAAAAAAAAGTAGAGAAAAAAAGAGACCTGAGATAGTCAGTCTGTTCCAAATTTCAGTACATTAAAGTCCTGTAGGAAAGCTTAGCAAAGTCATTGGTCTCTCAAAAAAACTCCACATACAATGTGTCAAAATTACACTATATAATAACTCCATACAGCCAGGTATCTTTATAGTTGTCAACAGTTAGAGACGGTCAATCGCTAGCGTGCAGAAAACCTCCGATTGCAAATTCCTCTTCATAAGGGCAATAGCCCACACAGACACGAGGAAAAGAGAAAAGCACAAAAATATAGCCCTGCCCGACAGTGGCCCTGTTTCGCTCCAGGCTTTCTCATGGGCTCTAGATTTCCATTTCCAGCACAGCAACACGAAGTCCTTACAAAACTCACTGGCACCATGGAGAAAGGAACAGGAAACAAAGATTAAATTGCCTCATGATCACTTGAAGCTCCTCCTATTGGAACCTTTTAACAAATCGGAAAATTTTTCAGCTTTGTTTGTAGCTAATAGGCATTCATATGAACATATTAATATACCTAATAAACACTCACTATGGCAATTGACAAGTCAGAATCAAGCATTTTTGTCAAAATTAAATATGCCCATGGTCTATAAATCTAAACAAACTACAGCTATTTTGTACATTGCGGCTGTCTACCTCAAAGGAAGACCTCATAATTTGATTATGCTCCAGTAGGCTAACCATTTTGTATATCCTTGTCAGAGGTTGTATTGATCAGCCATTTACCTCAGAAGAGGTTAATAGGGCAATTAAGACCCTAAAAAAGCAAAAAGCAACAGCAGCAGATTATTTTCTTGAAGCATTGGATAAACACATAAGAAAATAAATACTCCTCGTTTTGCAAAATGTTTTCAAAAAAGTTACAGCCTGGCTCATTCAATGTGTCAACATTTTCAGTTATACCTGAAGAAAGGAAGGATGATGGATTGTGTGCCAATTATAGACCTGTTTTCCTGCAAAACACTGATAATAAGGTCTTTGCTAAACTTCTGTGTTTTAGAATTGAGCATCTTATAACCCAATTGTTATGTCCTGATCAAACAAGTTCTATTAAAATGAGGTAAAGAATGTATTTCAAGATGGCATTCTAAACAGTTCAGCATATCTGAGTTTTATTGATTTTCTTTGTGCTTTTCTTTGCATGCTAATGTAGGCCAAAGGCTGGGTAAGGTCCAGGTTCCCCTCTGGTGAATTTACCTCTAGGCCAAATTTTAATAACTCACTATGCCCTGATTATAAGTTTTTCCCAACAAACAGGGAGTGTTCTCACTGGTGGTGCGGTGATGAGATGCTTGTCACCTCACAAGGCTTTCACTACAGTAATCATGGATGCCTGAATTCTTTCTCATGCCCTGTCAAAAGTTTTCCAACTGAAGGAACAGTTTTGGGCCCTATATGGGAGCAGATCTATGTGGAGAGTCTCCTTGGGCTACTGAAAAGAATGTTGTTCCCAGTGATCAAGACAAGTATCCTGCAGCTTCTTGGTTTGCAGGATATAGTGACACTCTCTAAAGTTGAAAGGGGATAGATTCCGTACAAATGTAAGGAAGTTCTTCTTCACCAAGAGAGTGGTACAAAACTGGAACGCTCTTCCGGAATCTGTTATAGGGGAAAACACCCTCCAGGGATTCAAGACAAAGTTGGACAAGTTCCTGCTAAACTGAAACGTATGCAGGTGAGGCTGGTCTCATTTAGAGCACTGGTCTTTGACCTGGGGGCCACCGCGTGAGCAGACTGCTGGGCACAATGGACTACTGGTCTTACCCAGCAGCGGCAATCATATGTTCTTATGTACTGAGATGATTGGCATATGAATGGTGCCTAGCTGACTCCCAGTAAGTGTCAGCAATTGTAGATGATGCAACTCTGAGTCAAGGAGGACTGTTAGACTGGAGTAAATTACCCTTGAATCCATCTGGCAAGCTATTGCTCTTCTAAAAGGTACTGAAGTACTAAAGACAAGAAGTTGGGTGCTCTAGAATTCAGTGAGAGTTATAGAACAATGAGATGACCTCACTAGAGGAGAGTGTGAATCAGCATATAGAGGAGGTGGAAAGTTTGAAAATAGCACATTTCCATTCAGGCTATACAGATCAAGGTGATAAAAGACTGATTTATAGCTTTGTCACAAGATGATGATTTGAAGAACAGAATGAGGTACTTCAGCATTCAGGTACTTAACTTTCCTTGTATTCCTGAAAATGGCCCCTGGAAATTCTTTAAGAAATAAGGGATGGATTGATTAAAGATCTTAGCTGAGATAGTTTCCCTGGGAAACAATATCTTTTGTCTCCCAAATAAAAGAAGATCTGAGGAGGGAGAAAGAACCGATATTGAGGAGGGTCCCATACAAGTTTCCTTAGATAGCTTGGATGTAATAGCTATTCAGGAAATGCCATGAGAAAAAAAAATAAGAGAGAGCAAGCATCCTTATTAGCTTTGTTTTTGAAAACGTTAAAGATTTAGTGACGCATTTGTTTTTCTGTAATAGGAATGTTCTGTTTATGGGTCAGCATATTTGATGTTTTCCAGATGCAGAGGAAAAGAGAACTCTGCAGCTCCATCAAGAAATTAGTAGCGATTGAGGTAAATTCTTTTTGAGATTTCCTATCAAATGGTTAGTATAAATTTTGAATGTACATTACGCCTTGGTCATTTGAAATGTTTCCTTTGGAAAGGTTTTCTTGTCATCTAAGGCAAAAGCTTTGGATGGTAAAATGGGCACTACCTCAGTTTAAGATTAGATCTTTGGATAAACTAGGTCTGTTTCTTTTCTTTTTTTTTTTGCCATCTGTTGTACTTCTCAATTCCCTCTATAATAGATATATATCTATAGGTTCCAACGTACAGAATGCAGCCAAGACTTCTCACTGGTACCAGAAGATGTGACTACATTACCTTGAATTTCCACAGGTTACCAATAGCCTTCAAAATATACAGTACATTAGAGATTTCTATTCAGCTATTACCTTGGGTTCAAGGTAGATTACAAAAGATTTATAATAGGTGTGTTATAAAAGAAGATGATTGGTCATGTCTAGTGAAGGAGCGAACAGATCAGGTAGTATCAGATAGTCTGGAAGAAGAAAGGTATTTGTGATGTTAAGACTATTTCAGGGATTTCTTGAAGAGTATTGTTCTTATTTCTTTTCTGAACATCTTGTAGTCTGTGGAGATATGGTTATCTAGTTTTGCTGCTTGAGTAGCTAAGAGGCCGTCGTAAAGTTTTTTTCGTTTAAATTCTTTGATTGGAAGGTATTGAATAGAGTGTGAGTTTTTCTATGTCTGGTTGAGGTAGTTTGGATGAGTAGGTTTTTAGGTAGGGCTTTCTCCATTTATAGTTTTAAACAGTATGCAGTAGAATTTGAATAGTATTCTTTCCTGGATTGGGAGCCAGTATGAGTTGATGAATGCTTCAGTAATGTGGTTGTGTTTCCTTAATGAGTAGACGAGTCTTAGGGCTGTATTTTGAATTGTTTATAATTGTTTGGTCATTGTTGCAGGGCAGGGAAGGTGGAGGATGTTGCAATAATCTAGTATACCTAGGATTAGGGATTGTATTATGAGCTGGAATTGTGTTCTTTCGAAGAATTTTCAAACTTGTCTTAGGTTTCTCAGAATAGCGAAAGATTTCTGTATCGTTTTATTTATTTGTGGTTACATGGTGTAGCATCTGTCTATTGTCATTCCTAGTAGCTTTAGGGTAGTTTGAATGGAGTAATTGATCAAGTTGATTTCTATGTTGGTTTTAGTTGGGGTTTTGTTGTTTTCGAGGAGGATAAATTTTGTTTTTTCTGGGTTGAGTTTCAGTTTGTGATCTTCCATCCAAGTCGCTACTGTTTCCAGTGTTCAGTGTAGTGTGTGTTGTGGTGATCTTTGGTTGATCAAAAGGTATGAGAATGGTGATGTCGTCTGCATAACTATAGGAGGTTATGCCTAGTTTGTCCAGGTATGTCCCGAGGGTTGAAGAGAGTAGGGGATAGTGGGGATCCTTGTGGTACTCCGCAGGGTTGGACCAAGGTTCAGATTTTTCTTTATCCGATTTTATTCCATATGTTGTGGATTTTAGGAAACCTTCAAACCATGAGAGTACTTTACCTATTGTGTCCAGAATTTGCAGTAGTATGTTATGGTCTACCAGGTCGAATGCTGTGGTCAGATCCAGTTGTATGAGCAGCATTTTTTTTCCTATGCTGAGGTGTTGTCTAACAGTGTCAATAAGGGAGAATAGTAGTGTCTCTGTGCTAAAGTTGGTTCTGAAGCCAGATTGTGTGGGGTGGAGTATGTTATGGTTATCTAGATAGGTGGTGAGGAGTTTGGCTACTAGTCCTTCTGTTAGTTTGACATATAGAGGTATTGAGGCGATGGGTCTGTAGTTGGAAGATTGGTCTGTGGGTCCTTTAGGGTCTTTTTGGATCGGAGTGATGATGATTTCGCTGAGGTTAGTTGGGAAAAGGCCATCTGTGAGCATGTTTTGTGCCCATTGTAGGAGTAGCATGCGGAATTTTGTGCTGGATGTTGTTAGGAAATATGGTGGGCAGTGGTTGAAGTATATACTTCAATATACTTCCATACCACTCCTCCCAACTACCATGATCACTTGGTATTTTATCTAATCAGTGCTTAGAAATAGTAAGATGTTCTGCTTGTCATTATTTTTGGCATGTTAGAGTGGAATTCAATCCCCTCTCACTTAATAGGAAAATGAAACTGTGCCTTCTTTAAGACAGCCTTACATATGTATTTGTTTACTTTAGTTTATAGGGAAGCATAGGAGATTAGAATGGAGGGGGGGGGGTGAGACTGGAATTATACTTACTGCATTGTTTCCTTTCGCTATCCTTTTTTAAATATTGTAAAAAAAAAAAAAATGTACCTTTTCCAACCAGAATTTAGTTCTAAACCACTTTCGTATGCCCTAATGGATGTTGAAAGGCAGTTTATCAAAAGTCCAAATAAATTATTGTTTTAAATCCAATAAAGTTAAAAAAGAAAGATCTAGCTAGATACTTGGGACCTGGGTTGGCTACTGTTGGAAACAGGATGCTGGACTTGATGGACCTTCAGTCTGTCCCAGTATGGCAAGCGTTTATAGGTCTGGCAATATCTGTGGATAACTCAGTGCTGTTTTCTCATTACACTCTAAGAGGTTCTTTAGTAAAGTTGAGTTGTTTTACTTATTCTTACATTTTAATTTGGTGCCAACATCTGTGGGGGTAATTCTACAGTATATATTTGCACTTATATATAGATGCCTAGAGGACACCCAATAAGATCATATTCTATAAAGTAAAATAAGTTCCTACTATCAATGATAGAATACTAACATACAGTAACCAAGTATGTACACAAGTATACAGTTTGGCATAAGCCAGTTATAGATCTGGTATAAAGGTTCATGATTATCTAGCAAAGATAAGTGCATAAATTAAAGCCTTCCATAAGTTAGGTGTGAATGTGTGAGTCCCACCAATGCTCCACCTACATTCTACCTCGGTGTACACCTACTTGTAAAATACATGCCATGTATAATATGTCTGTTTTCACAGAATAGCGCTTAGGCAGTTTTTCTAACCATTTACATGCATAATCGATGCATAAATGTTAGCACCTACTTTATAGACTTAACCCTCGATATTACAAGTAAACAGAAATCCACTCCATTTAGGATGGGGAATGCAACAAGAAAGTCCTCTATTTTCATTGCTTATTGCACTAGCTATAGAACTACTGGCTATTTCTGTAAAAGAGCTGGAGAAACCCAGATAATAAGGCTGGTGGGAGAGGATCACTAAACATCTCTTTATGTAGATGACACTTTAATGTATAGAACTTATTCAGAGATCAGTGATAGGCACCTTATCACAACAAGGGATATCCCTGCCGCGATATGTTTAGCAGCGGCAACAACCCCCCTTTTTGAAGACTACCAACAGGAGGGATGCCCATTCCCTCATTCTGGAACCCCCCCAACCCCCCTGCAAAAATTGCCAACAGGAGGGATGTCCAGTCCCTCCTGCTGGTCCCTCCCCCCTCACAAACATCATCGGCAGCAGGGGTGCACAATCCCTTCTGCCAGAACCTCCTTCCCTCCCCGCAAAGATCGCCAACAGGAGAGATGTCCAGTCCCTCCTACCTGACACCCCCCCACTCCCCCACACACAAACATCGTCGGCAGAAGGGATGCCTAATACTTCCTGCCAGAACCCTCCACCCTGAAAAGTAGACCACCCAGACCCCACAAGCCCATCCAGATCCCCCCACCAGACCCCCACATGCTCACCTGAGGTCTTGCCCCAAATGTCCAAACTGTGCCTTGGATGTGTTCTTAAATGTTTGATTAAGGACTCTGAATATCTCTGTCTGTTCTGGTGTTTGTTGTGCACTGTATTCTGAAAATGTTGTATCAGCTGCTTTCTTGGTTTGTACTTTTGTCGTTCAATAAACTGATTTGGGAAAAAAATGTTTGATTAAGGCAGAAAAATGTCCAAGTCATAAGCCCAAACTAATCCCACCCTCACCACGCCTCCAACATGCCACTTTGAGATTTAGATAAACTGCAAACAAATAGCATAAAAATCCATCTAGAAAATAGGTTTTGAAAATAGTGACTTTGAAGGGTTTGGGGAGAAAAACTTCCATCTATCCCTTTATGACACTTTTTGAACATTTTTCTCTTTTGAAAATGAGCCCCAGAGTCTAACAAACAGGAAACAGTACCAATGTGAATAGTCATCATTCCTCCTATAAGAACATAAGAATTGCCATACTAGGACAGACCAATGGTCCATCAAGCCTAGCTTCCTGTTTCCAACAGTAGCCAACCCAGATCCCAAGTGGTAAAACAGATTTTATGTGCTTATCCTAGGAATAAGCAGATGATTTCCCCAAGTTATCTCAATAATGGCCAATGGGCTTCTCTTATAGGAAATTAGCTAAATCTTTTTTAAAACCCTTCTAAGCTAATTACTTTCATCATATTCTCTGTCAAGTAATTCCAGAATTTAATTATATGTTGTATGAAGAAATATTTTCTATAGTCTGTCTCAAATCTACTACTTAGTAGCTTCATCACATGCCCCCTAGTACTAGTATTTTTGTAAGAATAAACATACGATTCCAATCTACCCTTTCCACTCCACTCAGTATTTTATAGACCTCTATCATATAACCCCTGAGCCATTTCTTCTCCATGCTGAAGAGCCCTAGCTGCTTTAGCCTTTTCTCATAGGGAAGTTGTCCCAAACCTTTTATCATTTTCATCACCTTTTTCTGTACCGCTTCTGATTCCACTACATCTTTTTTGAGATATCTGGCTATTGGCACTGAATATGCAGGTCACTCACTAGTGGTCACTGGAAGTTGTCTGGGCATCGTTGATATTCAGATAATGAACTGGACATACCTAGGACTGCTTTTTTATGCAGTCCTACTTGCCTGATCCGGGTCTAAGTAATGAATATTGGCAATGTTGAGATAGCTTCTTGGTCTGCTCTAACTGTGTTCCTAGACTGCCTTGTCATATAATTCAAAAGATTCCTCAACTGGACACTCTCCTTTCAAGCAGGGATCTGGAAAAACACCTTAAGTGACCTAATCCTGAACGCACCAACATACCATTCATTCAGAAAATCACTAAAAACTCACTTATTCGAAAAATTTATCTGATACTTCTATTCCGCTCATCTCTTACCTCTTCTAATACACTCCTTCTTCCTACACTACCACCCCGATCACTCAACTGTCTTCCACACCTTCCCAAATCTAAGTGATGTAACCTCGCTGTCCTTACAGCATCTCTTGTTGTTCTTGTTGTATACCGTCTTGAACTGGTGGATGCATCACTGAAACCATCTGCACAGTGCGCAGCAGCCTCAAAAAAAGCCAACAGGATGCTGGGCATCATAAAGAGGGGCATAACAACCAGGACGCGGGAAGTCATCATGCCATTGTATCGAGCGATGGTGCGTCCACATCTGGAATACTGCGTTCAATATTGGTCGCCGTACCTCAAGAAGGACATGGCAGTACTTGAGAGAGTCCAAAGGAGAGCAACGAAACTGGTAAGAGGACTGGAACACTGCCCATACGCTGAGAGGTTGGATAGGCTGGGACTCTTCTCTCTGGAAAAAAGGAGGCTCAGGGGAGATATGATAGAGACCTTCAAGATCATGAGGGGCATAGAGAGGGTGGATAGGGACAGATTCTTCAGGCTGAAGGGGACAACAGGTACGAGGGGGCATTCGGAGAAACTGAAGGGAGATAGGTTCAAAACAAATGCAAGGAAGTTTTTTTTCACACAAAGGGTCGTGGACACTTGGAATGCGCTACCGGAGGAAGTGATCAGGCAGAGTACGGTACAGGGATTCAAACAGGGATTGGACGGATTTCTGAGGGATAAAGGGATCGTGGGATACTGAGAGAGGTGCTGGGATGTAACACAAGTATAGAAAGCTAACCAGGAAATAAGTATAGAAACCAAATCAGGTCGTGCATGTGCAAGACCGGAGGGTTAGGACTCCGATGGGAAGATAGGACTTCAATGAGAAACCAAGGTGGCAAGGGAGCCCCTTCTGGTGATTCAGACAGGTCGTGACCTGTTTGGGCCGCCGCGGGAGCGGACTGCTGGGCAGGATGGACCTATGGTCTGACCCGGCGGAGGCACTGCTTATGTTCTTATGTTCTTATGTATGATGGGATATAAATAAAGCTAATATTATTATTATAATATCCAGTGGCACAATCTAATTAAGTGCCACTGAATATTATGTCCCAATCCATTCAGTGTTATTTAATTAGGTAGGTTTCTCTCCTGCCTGGTTAAATAGCACTGAATATCTACCCACAAATTTAGAAACATAGGGGTTGATATTCAAAGTGAATTAAATGGCCAGGAGAGGTTCCTGGATGTTCAAATAACATGGGTGGGGGATATCCCTCTAACTGCCTATGCAAAACCAGTTTAAGGGTGGAGATATGGCAGAGTGGTAACAGCTTATTAGCATGATTTCCAGTCAGCTAACCAGCTCAGTAACCACATAAGGTTAGGACAACAAAACAACAGCAAAACAGCTGTGCAACTTTATGCAGCGAGTTAACCAGGCACAGGTCTGAATATTAGCTGGTACCCAGTTAACGTGTGGGTCGGCAGTCATACCTGGATATTCAGTGCCAAAATCTGCACATGCCCTGGCAATGAATATTTGAGGTTAGTTCAGCTGCACAGCCAGACGTAGCTTGCCAGCAGCTTACCACCACGGGTTGAATTTCATGCTTATAATTTATAGTTATATTGTAATTACAGTCACTTATACATTGCTAATACCATACTGTACATTCTAAATAGATCACATTAAGAGTAAGCTAGATCATATAGTTAGGAAGATAACAGCATTCCAGATATATTAAGACAAAACAAATTTCTTAGATAGGTTTTAACTAACATAAGAACATAAGAATTGCCGCTGCTGGGTCAGATCAGAGGACCATCGTGCCTAGCAATCCACTCCCATGGCGGCCCCTAGGTCAAAGACCAGTACCCTAACTGAGACCAGCCCTACCTGCATAAGTTCCGGTTCAGCAGGAACTTGTCTAACTTTGTCTTGAATCCTTGAAGGGTGTTTTCCCCTTTAACAGCCTCTGGAAGAGCGTTCCAGATTTCCATCACTCTCTGGGTAAAGAATAACTTCCTTATGTTTGTATGGAATCTATCCCCTTTTAACTTTAAAGAGTGCCCTCTCATTCTCCCTACCTTGGAGAGGGTGAACAACCTGTCTTTATCTACTAAGCCTATTCCCTTCAGTATCTTGAATGTTTCGATCATGTCCCCTCTCATTCTCCTCTTTTCAAGGGAGAAGAGGCACAGTTTCTCTAATCTCTCGCTGTATGGCAACTCCTCCAGCCCCTTAACCATTTTAGTCACTCATCTCTGGATTCTTTTGAGTAGTACCGTTTCCTTCTTCATGTATTCCAGGTGAGGGCATACCATGGCCCAGTACAGCGGCATGATAACCTTCTCTGATCTGTTTGTGATCCCTTTCTTAATCATTCCTAGCATTCTGCTCGCCCTTTTCGCTGCTGCCGTACATTGCATGGACGGCTTCATCGACTTGTCGACCAATACTCCCAAGTCCCTTTTCTGGTGGGTCTCTCCAAGTACCGCCCCAGACATCCTGTATTCGTGTATAAGATTTTTGTTACCGACATGCATCACCTTACACTTATCCACATTGAACTTCATTTGCCATGTTGCGGCCCATTTCATGTTGCAGATCTTTGCAATCCTCCTGCATCTTCACTACTCTGAATAACTTCGTATCATCTGAAAATTTAATCACCTCGCTCATCGTGCCAATTTCCAGATCGTTTATAAATATGTTGAAGAGCACAGCCCAAGCACCGAACCCTGTGGCACTCCACTCATGGCACTTTTCCAGTTCGAGTATTGTCCATTTACCCCCACTCTCTATTTCCTATCTGCCAGCCAGTTTTTAATCCATGTGAGTATTTTACACTCAATTCCATGGTTTGCAATTTTTTGAAGTACTCGTTCATGCAGAACCTTGTTGAACGCCTTCTGAAAATCCAGATATACAATGTCGACCGGGTCACTTTTGTTTATCTGCCTGTTTACTCCCTCGAAGAAGTGCAGCAAGTTCATCAAGCAAGATCTTCTTTTGGTGAAGCCGTGCTGGCTGGTCCTCATCAGATCGTATTCTTCAAAATGCGGTCTTTTATCAGCGCCTCTACCATCTTTCCTGGTACTGAGGTCAGACTCATCGGTCTGTAGTTTCCCGGATCACCCCTCGAACCTTTCTTGAAGATCGGCATAACATTCGCCACCTTCCAGTCTTCCGGAATCCTTCCCGATTTGATCGACAGATTGGCTATTAGTTGAAGCAGTTCAGCTATAGCCCCTTTCAGTTCCTTGATTACCCTCGGATGGATGCCATCCAGTCCTGCGGATTTATCATTTTTAAGCCTATCAATCTGCCTGCATACCTCTTCTAGACTGACCATCAACCCTGTCAGTTTCCCGTCTTCATTTCCCGCGTATAGCCTGTTGGCTTCCGGTATGTTGTGTATATCCTCTTCGGTAAACACAGATGCAAAAAATGTGTTCAGTTTGTCGGCGATGGCTTTGTCCTCCTTTAGCACTCCCTTTATTCCATGGTCATCCAACGGCTCCACTGCTTCTTGTAAAAGTTAATGATGGAGAAAGATCTTATCACCGTAGAGAATAAATGCCAAAAGAATGGAGCTATATAATAAAAAGAAGGTTTCCTAAAACTTGGATAAGATATTAGATTCCAGTGGCAGATAAGATGCAATCTCTTGGTGGTTGGCCTGCTAATCAACTCTATTAAGTATAATGGACTTAAACCATATAAAATCTTAAACAGCTAACATGCCAACTTAAACAAAACACAGGTTTCTATAGAAGAGACTGAATCATTGTAAGAATAAATTTCAAAGGTCTTTACCAAAGCTAAATTTTTAAAGGAAATCAGATAGTTTCTCCTTGAAATTTAGCCAGGTTCATGGTTGCATATCCGCTGACTATCAAACTACCCAGGCTTTTGATTATTATCCCTAACTCTTAAAGGTAAAGGAGAAAGAATCTGCTTACAGGACATGAATTATGCCAATTCCTTCTATTTTTAGAATACATGAAAAAAAAAAAAAAGTGTGCTTCTGAATAAACGAACAGTCAGATGCTGTGTGAAGGTGCCTTTACCCCAACATTTGGAGTAATACTACCAGAGGGTATTTTTGGCAGCAAAATCTGTGCCCCTGGAGTGCAATACAAGCCAGAGTTAGGAACTTTATAGTGCCTCTGGTCTGGTCTGTGGTTAGACTGTTGATGGACTGTCTGAGCTCAGGTTGACCACCCATCTAGTTTTGGATCTGAGCAACCTCTTTGTGGGTATGCTCTTTGTCCCAGTGCTTGTAAAACTAATCCTAATGACTCACAGCACCACCCATGGTTCTGAGCACTAAAGTTAAAAGATAGTCCCATTTTTTTATGTATACAAAAGTTAGTAAAAGGAAGGGAACACAGTTGCTTGCTGTTTTAAGCAGGTCGGGTGGGTTGCCATTTAAACAAGAACATGTGTAAACATCTTCACAGATCACACCAGAATATGGAAAGCCTAAGTGAATTCCTCACTCTCCAGTAGTTGAAAATTTTTAGAATTAGAAATAGATTGGTCCAGAAATAGATTGGTCCAGATAATGTAGTCTGTGGATCTTGATTTCCTAACCTCAGGATCGGTGGCTTGTGGTTTACTTTTGAACATCATCCTTGTCATTGATCATTCGGACTTAGCTTCACTCTCTGGGTAATTCTAATGCAGGAGGCCCATGTGGCAACTATTCTATAAAGGAACGCAGGCACCTAGAATGCTTTGTCACTAACTAGCATGTTTCCTTTACAGAATACTAGCTAAACTGGTACAATATCCTCCACACAGACATCCCAGCTGAGTAGTGGAACACCCTGGGGGCCATGCAGTGATCTTCTCATAAAAGGTCCTAGGTATACATCTCACCATAACCCCTTTACAATGTATGGAGAGCCCTCAAAACTCACCTACAACCTACTGTACCCAACTGTATACTTTCCTGATAGTATACAGTCGGGTATATCTACATGTGTCACCTATATCTTAGTACAGTAGGTTTTTTGTGGGCTCACATTTTCCACCACAAGTGTACTAGTTAGGATATCATATAGGGCTGGGTCCCCTTCTCTGCAGTCAACTACACTGACCACCAGGCTACTCCAGAGACTTGTTTGCAGCTTTAATATAACTGACTATAACATCTGAAGTTGTCATACAGGCTAGTAGGTAACCACTGGGGGAGTGTGGGAAGATAATGTTTGCATCTCTCCGGTGGTCATATGGTCAGTTTAAACAACTTTTTGACACTTATTCCTAACTGAAACAGGTCTAGTCTCAAAAATCCAAGTTTTGCTCTGGATGATTTCTGCAATGTTCTATTATTGCAGAAAAATGTCCAAATCATAAGCCCACCCTAATCCCACCCGAAACATGCACTTCAGACAAACAGCATAGAAAATCATCTAAAAAATGTGTTTTGAAAATGGCAATTTAGATGTTTTAGCAAATAAAACATCAAATACACTTCTCCCTCCGTACTCGCGGGTTCCACAATCGCAGTTTCAATTATTCATGGTTTTGTTACCTCTGGCTCCTCCCACCTGAATTAGGTCATCCATGGTTGCAGAGAAAAATTGTGCCGCGTTTTTCCAAGCACCGATTCGCTGGGTGCACAGAGAAAATCACATATTACCAGCCTCTTTTCAAGAATCAGTCAAAAGAGACCAAGTCACATGCATTTGCGCTCTCCCCAGTCAGCATGCCTCCTACCCCCCTCCACGGTATGGTATCTTTCCCTCCACGCTCCTACTGCGACCAAGGTCTGGCATCTCTCGCTCATTCTCAAACCCCACTGGTTCTACCTTAAACTTGCCTCTGAGGTTGCCAGCAGCGGCGGTAGTTTACATGGGGTTGTCTGCGGCGGCCCTGGAGCTTTCCCTCCACCACGTCCTGCTCCTCCAGAAACAGGAAGTTGAGTCAAGATGGGAGGTGGAACGTGGCACAGGAAAAGTGGTTGCATCAGAGGGGGAGCGGGAATGAAGTAAGGTTGGAATAAGGTTGAGTTACCGGAACGCGAGATTGTTATTCGCGGTTTCACCAAATGCGGGAGGGTTTTTAAAAGAAAACCGTGAATGAAAAAGTTATTCATGGTTTTCCAGTATTTGCGGTCATATTGATCCCCTAACCCCATGAATACGGAGGGAGAAGTGTACCACTTTATGCCATTTTTGGGATGTTTTCTCTTTTGAAAATGAGCCCCCTCAATGTTATTATATATATGGACGTGCAAGTGTGTTTTTATGTGGATCAGTGTTTTCTTCCCTGTTTCAGTGTTTTCCACCTTAGAATGCTTTTCCGTGCCAAACATTTGGTGCAGAAGTAGCAACTAACGTTCGGCACCATATATAGAATTCCCCTGCTAATCAGCAAGTATATGTTAAAGCCTACTGCTCAGAATTACCCAAATTTTTCAAAATGTTGGGAATTAGCTCCCTTTTAATAAGCAAATGTGACTAAAAAAATTCACATCTCCAAAGCTTATAATGGTTCATCATCCCAGATCCCAAATTACTAGAACATTTAACAATGATCTTTAATTATTAAGCCAGAAAATGTAATCCTGTCATCTCACAAATATTATCATAATTAAAAAATAGATCAACATCTAAAGGACTGTGTTTGTGATGTTTAGGGGATTTTTTCCTATCATTAGGGTATCTACCCAGTCATTTTCATCTGAATCAAATAATACTGTAGACCAAAAAACAGCTTTTCTTCCTGGGTGAACACAGACTATACAAAAATCCATACATGTATAGATATTACTATGACATCTACAGAATAACTTGTGTCGTAAAGGTAAGAACTAGCAAACTACCAGCAAACCATCTCCCCCTTTTACTAAGCTCCGTTAGAGGTTTCTACTGTAGCCTAGATCACTAAATGCTCCGCCGCTGCTCCAACACTCATAGAATTCCTATGAGTGTTTAGCGCCCCGGGCCGCAGTAGAAACCTCTACCGTGACTTAGTAAGAAGGCCTAAATCTACTACATATAAGAAACCAGTGTGCAAACACAAAACCTCTAAATGTAGCTCTTTTGCATAGTTTAATAGCTTATAGTTTAATTACTTATATTCCACTTAAATCTAAATAGCACACAAATCTATATATATAAAATCGGATGTATGTATGTATGTGCCGCGATCACGCAAAAACGGCTTGACCGGTTTGAACGAAACTTGGTATGCAGATCCCTCACTACCTGGGGTGATATGTTCTGGGGGTCTCGCGGCCCACCTGCACACGTGGGAAGGGTGGGTTCACCCAATAATGTATATGTTCTTGCTCCTGGAGGTGAAACTAAAAATGTTGTTTATAATCAAGTTTTGTGTTTGTTGTATTGTATTCATTTTGTCAAATATTTCGCATTATAATTTGATTATTGTACTTTTTATAAAGCTGTAAAAATATAATTTCGTTCACCACTATAAAGTATCTTTATTTGAATCCATTTACTGTGTTATTGCTATAATTAAATACCCGTGCAACGCCGGGTCATCAGCTAGTACATAATAAAATCACAACTCACAATAAGGGCCTAATTCTCAAAACCGTGCCATAAATTAGGCATCTATAGAGGCGCCAACCAGTGCCTACATCAAAAGTAGGCATGGTTTGCGCTGGAAATGGACGTACACATGATTCTCATCATAAGAAGGCACCATAAATATAGGCCTGTAAAACCCAGGCCTTTATTTCCGGTGCCTACTTATGACGTGACCACGATTCTGCAAACGGCATGATAGTAATTGATACACAAATGGTGCCACTTTTGAAGGCATCCACCGATAACGGCTTCATTTGCATAATCCATCCCTAAGGGCCTGATTCTCAAAATCACGCTGTAAGTTAGGCAGGAGTAGGCACCCTACCGCCATCTAACTTAATTGGTTTAATTGGTGATAAATGGTACGGTAATAGACTGTGTTGTTTAAAACCAATTAAAAAGTCATTCTAAAAAAATGTAGGTGCCTGCAAGTGCCTACAAAGAATACCATTCATTTACAGAAGCACCTACTGGCATCCAGTGGTGTAGCGAGGATGAGAGGCGCCTGGAGCGATGGTGCCCCTGCCCCACCTTCTTCTCTGCCCTCCAGCTCCACAAGCTCCTTCCCCACTTCCTCCTGCCACACACATGCTGCATCCCTTCCCTTTTAACTCTGTAACATTCCTGGTGCGAGCAACAACCTCCAAGCTGCTGTCACGTCAGCTTCGGCTCTTCTTCTGACATCACTTCCTAGGTGCGGATACAGGAAGTGATGTCACAGGAAAAGCCGACAGTGGTGTGACAGCAGGTTGGAGGTTGCTGCTCGCACCAGGAATATTACAGAGGTATGGGAGAAGGGAAGCGGCATGCACATGCAGCACTGGGGGGGGGGGTTAGGAGTGGGAGGGGGGCAGAGAGGAGGATGGGTGCCTTTGCCTTCACCAAGACAATACCTGGAGTGGACCCCCCCCATGTATTTTGCTACTGCTGGCATCTATGTCAAAACTAGGTGTGGAAGTGGACATAGGTATCATTAAGTGCCTCTGTAAAACCCTGGCCTACATTCCAAATATCTACTTTTGACGTGGCCACGTGTCTGCAAACAACACCATAGCATGATTGGCACATGAACATAAAAAATCCATGCTGAGAAAAACTAAGATTTATCAGGCCATTCCTACAGTAGCCACTCAAGGTCCCAAGTACCCAGCAGATCCAAATTATAAGGCTATCACTCTTAGCTAATTTCCAAGGATAAGCTATGGTTGTCTCAAGTCTACCTGACTTCTGGATTTTTCCTCCAGGTACTTTTCCAGACTTCTTTTGAACCTCTTTATTAGGGTTACCAAATTTTCCTATGGGAAAACCCGGATGCATGACCCCGCCCCATTCTGCCTCCAGCCTTGTCCTGTTCTGTCTCCAGCCCTGCCCCCAAAAAGCACGTTTCTTTTTTTCTTGATCTCCAGGCCACGTTTGGAGGGCTTCCAGCATGTGTGGATGCATGTGATGTCATCCGTGTATGTTTGTTAGAAGCCCTCCAGATGCGGCTGAAGCTCAGGACTTTCGAAAACCCGGACAAACTGCCAGGTTTTGGAAAGTCCATCCGGAAACCCGGACGTCTGGTAACCCTACTCTTTATGCAGATCCCTTAAGCACAATTTCAAGCAATGGATTCCACAGTTTACTTATGTTCTGCTAAAAAAGAAAAAAAAAAAAAAAACTTTCCATGATTTATTTTAAATCTACCAGTAGTTAGCTTCATGGAGTTTCCTTTGCTTTAATGTTGTTTGAAAGATTGCACAGCTGTTTCTTTGTTAACCGTTCCATCCCATTTGGGATGTTATAAACTTCTATCATATTTCCTCTCAATCATTTCTTTTCTAAACTGAAGAGCTTTTCAACATGAGAGGTGTGCAATCATTATTCTTGCCCTTTTAAGAACCTTTTCTATTTCTGTTATATCCTTTTTGAGATGGGGGTAACCAGAATTAAACACTATACTCAAGGTTCAGTTGCACCATAAACATATACAGAGGCAGTGATCTCCCAGTTGTCTTTTCCATCCTACCTTCTTTTTATTTGCCCACTAAGCATACAGTAGAAGGCAACTGCACATGTAATACTTGGTATCATAAGTCTGACCAATTTAACCCATTTCAAATCTGACCCGGCATCACTCTTCCTCAGTTAGAAAATCGAGTTTGCAAATTTGATTCTTAAAATTGAAGACATGCTGAGTATACCACTTTTAATGGTGTGTAGTTCCTCAAGAGTACAAACAAAAAATTGACCCTTAATCCCACAGGAAATGCAAATCTAGTGAAAACGGAAACTCTGTGGAAATGGTGATGTTTAAGATTCCATACAAACGTAAGAAACTTCTTCTTCACCCAGAGAGTGGTAGAAAACTGGAACGCTCTTCCGGAGGCTGTTATAGGGGAAAACACCCTTCAGGGATTCAAGACAAAGTTAGACAAGTTCCTGCTGAACCAGAACGTATGCATGTAAGGCTAGTCTCAGTTAGGGCACTGATCTAAGGGCCGCCACGTGAGCGAACTGCTGGGTACAATGGATCAGTGGTCTGACCCAGCAGCGGCAATTCTTATGTTCTTATAAACCACATAAAATATATCTAGGACCTAAACCATTGAGAGCTGTGCACCCAACACGGTCCGTGTTATGACAATGTTGTTTTCCTCAGGGGTCCCTCAAAGTCCTGATATGAGAACTCATGAATTAAAAACTGAAAACAATACTGAGTCGTAACTCTACACCTTTGTGGAATCCTCATCCGTGCAGAGTTACGACTCAGTATTGTTTTCAGTTTTTAATTCACGTGTTCTCATATCAAGACTTTGAGGGACCCCTGAGGAAGACAGCTTTGTCGAAACACGGACCGTATTGGGTCCATAGCTCCCAATGGTTTAGGTCCTAGATATATGTTATGTGGCTTGTCAAATTGTATATTCTTAAATAAAGCCTGCATCATTGAACATCACCATCTCTACAGAGTTTCCATTTTCGCTAGTTCCTCAAGGGACCATATTTAGTTGTGTTACACAAAAATTGCATAGAATTCAAAACTGTAATCTAGATTATTGACAAATTGTGATTTATCACTTTTCTGGAGTGTTTGCACTAGTTGCCGGTATGTTGAGATGTGAAATTTAAGGCTATTATGTTACTTTTCTGAGCACTGTGAAATTTATTAGCCGTGGAACACACTCAACAAGCAGGAGCAATCTGAAAGTTCAAATTCAAAATCCCAACACATTTTATAACTTTACTATTATATCTGAAATAACTTTTATATCAATGCTCAAAGCAACCCTCAGTGGTGACTCCCTCCACATTTGTTCTCAGGCAAGATGAATGAAACTCCAGAACTGAAAAGGAAGGAGACAAAGCACTGCAAGAATGAGACAGTGGATGATATAATAAACAAATAGGTTTGTTCAGAAAAGTTTGGGGTCAGCATTATGAAATCCTGTTTTTAAGATGCAAACTGAGAAATTCTTTCCTTGCCTAAATATAGATGCTAGATTTCATGCCTCTGATGGATGGCTTTAGTGCTGGCAAAATAAAAAAAGGAAATAAAAAAAATAAAAAAGTGCATCATGGTGTTAGTGAAATGACAATTACAAGTGAGTCAAATCAGATGGTGCTGATGGAGCTGAAAAGTTTCTTACAGAACTGCAAGGTGTTGCTGAACAGGAAGGTTCCTGTGTTAAGTAGCAGTACGATAGTGATGAGTCAGCCCTACAGAAAAGACTTGATGATGAAAAACAACAAAATATGACTGCCTTCTTAAAAATTGAAGCTGCCAAAAATCTAGCACTATGGCACATACGGGTAGATTTTATAAACAGCGCTTCCATTAGGCACTGCTAGGTGCCCTAATTGCAGCCACTTGAGGCTCCTTTTACAAAGGTGCGTTAGGGCCTTAACATGCGCTTAGCGTGCGCCAAAATGCCCCGCACACTAGCTGCTACTGCCTCCTTTTAAGCAGGCAGTAATTTTTCGGCTAGCGCACACTAATCTTGTGCATGCGCTAAAAACGCTAGCGCACCTTAGTAAACGGAGCCCTTAATGAAGCCTAAGTTCGGGATCCGTGCCTAATTTTTATTTTCTAATTTTCTTAATCGGCATGGTAATTGACCACACCAGCTTTTGGCCAATGAAAAAAATACATTAATTAAACAATTAAGAGTTCAGCATCAAACTCTTAGGATGCCTAGTGATGCCTAAGTGGAGGCGCCCTCTCACCCCTAAGGATGACTAACGATGCCTATGTTATAAAGTACCTAAATAAATATAACCAGATGATCCTAATATCAATATCTTATATATATATATATATATATATATATATATATATATATATATATATATATATATATATATATATATATAAGATATTGATATATATAGCAAATTTCAGGATGTGTGGAGGCCATTGATAGATTATTGCAAAGATTAAAAATATTCTTCCTTGATTATAATATATGACATATGAGGGATTATTAAAGATTATTAAAGAAATAGATTATTAAAGAAATAGATCAATATGAGGGGGGTACAATATTTTAGAATGATACAATCAAATGTAAGAATTCAAGTGTTTTTAAATGTTCAATTGTTAAACATCATTTACTGTACTTGATTTTAAGATATGAAATGAATAAAGATTTTTTTTAAAAAAAATATCTTATATTCAGTATCCTTGTAGATCACCTTCATTATCTATATTTGTATCTCTTCAGGGATCTCATTGGTGCCACCCTTAACAATTCAAATTTTCATAATCGGTAGGGTTTTATGCACCAAATCATCACCGATCCCAACAACTTTTATATTTTTGAATGGCATAAATATTATTTCATCTGTCAATCTTCAAAGCACTTATCACTTAAAGAATTTTCAAACTTTAACTCCAACTTTAACTTAGTCCCTGGCCAGATATAGGTAATATCGAGTCCACGGCCAGATATAAGCTAAGTACTGTGAAATTTGAAGTTAATGTTGAAATTAAAGTTTGAAAATTCTTTAAGTGATAAGTACTTTGAAGATTGATAGATGAAATAATATTTATGCCATTCAAAAATATAAAAGTTGTTGGGATCGGTGACGATTTGGTGCATAAAACCCTACCGATTATGAAAATTTGAATTGTTAAGGGTGGCACCAATGAGATCCCTGATATAGATATATATATATAGATATTGAAGGTGATCTACAAGGTTACTGAATATAAGATATGTTATAAAGTAGGCATGGTTATGGGCGGAGAATAGACATGGTTGACTTAGGTGTCATCAGGCATCTGACATAAGCACTGCCAAATTAGGCGAATGAAAAGCTGGCCAAATGTATAGGTGCCTATGTCTAAGATACCTAACAACTGCTAAGTCCATTCAGGTGCTACTAGGCATGATTCTATAAATAGTGCTGTTTTTTTGATTGACAACCACGCCATGTGGCGTCTACAATGTAGGCGTTGCTGGGCACTGTTTATAGAACCTGGCCCAAACTGTGTACTCATGCCAGTTTATTTTGTGATGATTCTTACAACAGGGAAATAAAAAGTATTCAAATTAAGCAGGATTATTGAATGTAGTTCATCATTGTCTGTATGGCTTTTTTTTTTTAATATACCAGGATCTACCCTTGCATACCCAAACGTCAATGTTATAATGAGAGTGGGGCACTGTGCTTTCTGATGTGAATATTAGTATCTGAACAAAATCGAAAAGTTCTTGACTGTGTGAAGATAGATATTTGTGTAAAGGTGCAAATCATTCAAGTATATCAAAACCAAGTCACAAATGACTCTAATCTGCTGTAGCTTAGCTCCAATCATGCAAGATAAACCAATTCCAGTTATTCTGTCCACCAGATTGAGCAGGGGGGGAGGGGGGAAGGCACTTGGATTTACTATGAATCAGTTCACCCAAATATACACACAGACAGAATGAGAGCAGAGAGAGTTTCAATATCATCACTATTACAAGCACCGTAATGAATCATAATCCCCAAATTTCTTCCATTGTACAAGCACATTTTGTAAACTTAGTAAGACACAATCTATATGTTTCTTTCTCTACCCTTGAGCATTGAACATCTCAGTTCACTCCCTGCTTCTTAGTCAGATTGACTACACTATGTAACATGATTTTTGTTCCTGGGCAGTAAGTGTAAGGGAGATTCCCTTGCCACGATCAGCTGATAGGAAAGGATCAGGCGCAATTCTCTAACTGGCGCCTGTGACATGGGTGCCAGTAAGAGAATTGGGCCGGTTAGGCAGGTTGGGTGTCTGTCTTTTATGGCAGAAGCGATTCTGTGTAGGACGCCGGTGTGCAATTCTCAGCCACTTCTTAGGCTGCAGAGATCGGTGTCCTATACAGAATTTCCTTCTAACTCTCCATTGCCTGAGACACAAACTTAGGGACCCTTTTACTAAACTGCATTAGGAAGTAGGCTTAGCGTGTTTTAACACAAGACTTTCTTGTGAGCTAAACCCATCGCTAATGGAGCAGTATTTAAGGTATTTTTCTTTATTCTTTTCAGGTCATGTGCTAATGTTTGCTGGAGCACTTACTGCCTCACAGATCAACTTTGTGTTATCCAGTTAGGCCTGGATTCTACAAATGGCACACTACGTTCAGTGGCAGTAGGCACCATATCGTCACTTATCTTAATTGGCCTAATTGATTTTAATTGGTGCGGTAATTGCATCATTTAAAATCTATTTTCTCATTCAAAAATGGAAGCCCCTCCAGCAATAGTGCTGTTCTTCCAACTATGGATATCTAAGGTCACAGAAGGCTTGGTTAATGCTGGAAGTGATCTTAGGTCCCCTTAGGCGCCTCCATAGTCACGATTCACATCAAAGATAGGCGCTGGAAATGTAGGTCTTTAAAACTATGGTCTACATTTCCAGTACCTATCTTTGCTATTCTCAAAACGGCACCATTGCATGAATGACACAAGATCAGTGCCACTTTTCTTAGGTGACCACCACGAATGGTGCAGTTTCAAGAATCTGGCCCTTAGTGCACAGTAATGCAAATGCAACAGCTAGATATTGCTTCAATGCCCGTTTCCTCTCCATGACCCTACCACCCCAAAAATAAATAAATAAATGAAGATTAGTGCTTGCTGGCAGACAAAGTACCATAAAATACTTTAAGTTTTCAAGTTTTCAAGTTTCAAGTTTCAAGTTTATTAGGATTTTATATACCGCCTATCAAGGTTATCTAAGCGGTTTTTACAATCAGATACTCAAGCATTTTTCCCTCTCTGTCCCGGTGGGCTCACAATCTACCTAACGTACCTGGAGCTAACGTATTTTGTCGTAAGCCTTTTATCTCACATTGTGTGCAATAGCACTTAAAGTGGTTTAGTTAAAGAGCTCTTTAGATTGTAATCCTTCTGGGACAGAAAATTGCCAACTGTCCTTTAATGTATTGTGACAGCCCTATTACTTAGGAAGACCCATGGGAAAAAGAGGAAATGGGAACTAGAAACCCAGAAACAGCTTCAGCCTCCCCAGGAAGTGATATAACAAAAAACCCTAAACCACAGAATCAATTCTTGGGAGTAAATGCAGTGAAGAGAAACAACCTGAACAAAGGACTGGACCATAGCTCCTCCAATCAGAGCAGGGGACCAGTGTTTCTGTCCAATCCAGTGACAGTGTAGGACCTGAAGGAGGAGTCTACTGGACTACAAGAGACTGGAAGCTGAAACAGAGCAGAGTCTTCCTGTGAGAGGAACAGTGGAAAAAACCTTGGCCAGAAGCTGAAGTCAGCACAGCAAGTAAGGAAGTACTGAATACTACTATTTTTCCTAGTGATTTTTTCTTGTTGAATTACTTGAACCCTGCCAGCAGTTAAATTAGCTAATAAACTATGAGGGAGGAAGCAGAAGGGCAGGCTTTTGTGATAAACCTTGCCCAGTTTGCATGTGAAGGATTATTGCAGACTTTTTAAGTGAATGGATTAAAAGGGGACTGCCTTTGATAAGGATCTTTTATTTTTTTTGTGAATAAGGATTTGCTAACCTTTTGAGTTGGACCCAGGAAACGATAGATTCCTGATCTCCAGGTCCTCTCAGGAAGACCTGGGCAGCCAAGTCCAAGGGGGGGCATAACTATTTTTGTTTTCATTGGGAGGAAAGAGACTCTGCACCCGCAGAAGCCAAGGCCACCTGGGGAAGTCTTTATGGTTGCTTAGCTCATGCTTTTGGGTGATCGGTGTAGAGCCAGAAGTTTTCATGGTCATTTGGCCCAGGCCCATGTCCATAGGTGGCAGGGTATAACATGAATTCACCTTGAACTACAACCAAAAAAAAAGAAATCAGTTCAGATAGTTAACTTGGGGGCAATAAAAATTACTAACATTGTTATCCCAGATAGTGTAGGGTTGTTAGAAGGCAGTTTGTGGCTTCATCTCCCAACCCATAAAATACTTACATTTATTTTCAGACCATTCTCCTGCATCCATTCACATATCTTAGCAAACTATCTCTGTTTTCCTATATATATCCAAAACTGAATTATATTCCAGAAAAAATTAGTAAAGATGTCATCATCAAATAGTAATGCAAGATACAGAAGGATCTCATGATTCCACCCAACCACCTCATATGAAAGTTGAAGATAGGTGATAGAGGGGGAGCCTTGTGGCGCCCCTTGTTTCATCTGTCATTTCTCAGATAGCTCATTTTGCCAAATTACTTGAATTGTCCTATGCTTTAAGAATCCAGAAAATCAGCTGAATAATGGACCAACTATTTCTGCCTCATTGAACCAACATAATAAAGATATTATGATCCAACAATAGCAGCTAACAAGTCAAGCTGCATTACAAAGCTTGTTTCCCATTATCCACCAAAGATCTTAATTGGGTAGAGGCTGGCTTTTAAATGATTTCTGAGGTGCTTCATCCCCTCTTTGAACAGAAAAGCACTCTCTCCTAATGCAAAATTTGCTTTTCTGAGAAATGTTTATAGTTTATGGCTTACTATGCAATATGTTGTTTTCCAAAATTGAACAAAGTGGTTTACAATAAAATTAAACTCAAAATAGGAAAGCAATGCCATTTGAAAAGGCAGAGAGAGAGAGAGAAAGAGAGATGGTAGTTAAAATAACACAAGTAAATGAACTAGTCAGAGAATAACAGATGTCAGACTAGAGGTTAGATTAATCCCAGATGATAGGACAAGCTGATCTCCACTCCTTTGTCAAAAACTTTGCAAAATAAATGTGTCTTTAGTGTGACTTTCAATTTCTCAAAAGATTTTTCAAGACAAAGTTTAGAAGAAAGGGCATTCCAGAGTGAGGGTCTGTTTCGACCTGAATCCAGTTTTGCATAATGGACAGATGGAATGTGGAACCATTGGTTCTCTAGAGATTAAAGAACACTGGGCAGGCAGTAAAGAATTATTGGAGAAGATAAGAGAAGTTACTTGTGTGAAGAACTTTGAGAATAATGTTAGAATCTTGAAAACCATTGTACTGTATATGTACTTGGCAGTGAGTATTCACACACTAAAAATAGGATAGTATCCTGACATGAGAAAAAGAACTCTAGTCTTCAAAACCTAATAAAAACATGTATTAGGTTTGTCCAATAAAAAGGTATAATTTTTTGTTTTATTTCTATATATTAACCTTTAAAGAAGACTAATGCTAAAAAGAGAGAGTGACCTTGAGAATACTTTCTGTTAAAAGTCAATGTAGGTAGCCAGTGGCATACCAAGGGGGGGCGGTCTGCCCCGGGTGGCAGCCATGAGGGGGGTGTTCCCGGCCTGGGATTTATGGTTCTGGATAGTCCCCTTGGCCCAGCATGTTCCCAGCCTTCTCTCTCTTTACCTTCCGTGAAGCTGAAAAAACTGCTGGCCTTGACAGTGATTCAGCTATGTCGCCCGTGGCTCCCCTTCCTGCTTTCCACATCTGACAATAACGCAACTTCATGTTTCTGCCTGGGTGGATTGCAGAGGCAGACAAGGAAAGCAGGAAGAGGAGTCGCGGGCGACGTAGCTGAATCACTGCCGAGGCCGGCAGTTTTTTCAGCTTCACGGAAGGTAAAGGGAGAGAAGGCTGGGAACATGCTGGGTCACGGGGACTATCCAGAGCATTAGCACCGGGCCGTGAGAAGGCAAGTTCCCGGACCATAACTCTTAGGCCGGGAATACCCCCTCATAGCTGGCACCTGGGGGCAACATTACTAAAAATATTTTTTTACTTTGGGGGGTGTCAAAAATGATGGCAGGGGGTGTCAAAAAACAATGGGCTCCAGGTGTCACATACCCTAGGTACGCCTCTGTAGGTAGCATGTAAGCTATGTGTAGTGAATCCTAGTCCCAACCAAGAGTGCAAGCTCCCTGACCCCTATTGAGGTCTAATGGGCCATCCATTTGAAGCTTATACAGTTCATGTGTATCTTGGCCATGTCTTCTCTGAATCCACTGACCATGTCTGGCAGTAAATGCTTTCTAGCCACTATCAGGCAGCTGAAATCTTGTGACTCCAATGGCCAAGACACATCAAGGTTGTCAAGTACAAAGTGTGCCTACCTGGCAATATGGTGGCCACCCAGGATAGTGGTTTCATACAAGCCATTAATAGTATATTCCTGCTATCCAGATAAATTCTGGGGCCATTCTGGCTCTCCTCATGCTTCACCCCCACATAAACTGGATACTGCTTCTGAAAATCTTGGTTCACAACACCTATCTGAGTAGCACAATGGTCTCCAAATTTTTTTCATGTATAGGGCCACAATATAAATACGAGAAAGCTCTAAAGACCACCAAAGATTTCAAACTTACATATTCTACTAATTTTGTAAGCTGCCTTGACCTGCTTGTTCAGACTGGGTATTAGACATTAACAATTAATACCAATGTTGATTTAACAACACTTCAAGGATATATTTTAACAACTCACTTCATTTTGAATTGTCAACAGTAGCAAAGTTCACAAATGAGACACCTGAGTAGCACACTTAAGAGATTGCTTGCTGTTACTATATCAAGTGGGCAAGATTGAAAGTAGCACATTTGCAAGATTTGAAGTGCATTTCAGCCAGCTGTTTGAAGTGGAGGACTTTGGGGGCTGAATGCGCTCCTGGGGGTTGCATGTTAGAGATCACTGCTCTATGGCCTTGAACAAGTCACTTCAACTTCTGTTGCTTCAGATACAGTCCTTGTCTCATTTACCAACATGTGTTAACTTGGTGATATGAGTTAATCCATGCTCCATTATTGTCAATGGGACCCATTTACTAGCAGCTACCGTAGTTAGTAACGTGCATTGCTTCTGTTAACATAAGAACATAAGAACGTAATAATTGCCGCTGCTGGGTCAGACCAGTGGTCCATCGCGCTCAGCAGTCCGCCCTACCTGCGTTATTTTACCTCAGACCTTTTTTTAAATAATATGTACATCAAAGCAAACTTTTTGAAATACATTTAAAGCCCAATTTACAATCTATATCAGAAAGAAATAATTCTTATACTAAGAAAAGAATATAAGGTTTCTTAATTAAACTACACATGGAAGGAATCAATTCAGAAACACCAGAGGTTGCTAGATAAATAAATAAATAAAAAGAAGATGAAAATGAAAGAAAAAGCTATGAAAGTCTCCTCCTAACTACAATAGTCCAATTCAGTATACAGAGACAACTCAAAACAATTCATGCTACAGATGAAGATGTAGGAGAGGGTCCAAGTGCACAAAACAAGCCAAACACACACAAACACAACACAACAAGGGCCCTCAGAATAAGGACAATCAGGGAGTTTTCTTGTAGGACCTGACATGGGCCGTGTTTCAGCGAGATGCGCCTATGTCAGGGGTCATATGATGGTCATGATGTGTCAATAGTAGAATAAGAACTCCTTGAATAAAGAACCAAACTTGTGATGAAAATAAAATCCTACAAAAGTGCTTTGAAGTCCAATGACAGTATTATCGAAAAGACAGTCTTCCAAATGGCACCAAAAATATATCCCTCTCACTTCTAAGAAATATTGTAACTCTGAGGGTTCATCAAATACATAAGAATGTTGATCCAAATAAACTATGCATTTACAAGGAAACCTTAACTGAAACCTAGCCCCTAAAAAACAACAACATGCTGTTTCAATATGGATCTAGAAGCAAACACTTTGAGGGGCATAATCGAAAGGGACGTCTAAGTCCGTTTGCGTCTAAGTCGCAAGTCATCCAAACTAAAAAACAGCCTAGGACGTCCAAAATTTTTTTTGTTTCGAAAATTGTCAAATTATACTTCCTGCCAATCTGATCGTCCAAGCCGCTAAATCGTCCATCTTTATACCACATTTCTGTCCAACTTTTCGTCCAAATCAAAAACGCCTAAAACAAAGCCCTGTTGGACGTGGGAGGGATCTGCAAAGTGATGGACTGAACACCCAGACATGCCACCTAAATAGTGGGGTACCTTACAGGGCACTGCTGTGAACTTCACAAAAAGGGTGCCATGTCTTCTCCTCACTACAGCTCCCTTATAGGTCATGGTGAGTCCCCCAAACCACCTCCAGAATTCCCTAGATCCACTTATCTACCACCCCAATACCCCTTATGGCTGCAAAAAAGGGTTTTGGGGTGTACAGGGGAGTGCACATGTTTCAGTATCAATGCAGTGATTACAGGGGCTTATGGGCATGGGTCCTCCTCTCCATAGGTCCCTAACCCACCCTCAAGACGGCTTAAGCCGTCTCTGTGCTGGATGACTAGGCTTTCCTATGCCAGGTGGCCAGGTGATGATGGTCTGGAGGCTGAATTTTAAAGGTGTGATTAATATTTTTAGGGGGGGGTCAGTGATCACTGGGGTAGTGTATGGAGGTCTTTTTTATGTGTTTGCAGTGCTCATCTGGTGACTTTAGGTGAGTTTTTGTGACTTAGACCATGTTTTACATGGTCTAAGTCACAACGTCCAAGTTCCGTCGATCCTGGGCTGTATAACTTTCGGTTATACCTGCTGTACGATTAAGTATAAGCTGGCCCACATCCCGCCCCACTCCTGCCCTCGACACTCCTCCCAAAATGCCCCATTTAGCTTTGGTCATTCTGCGGCACTATGAAGGCTTAGGTCGTTTAGAAATACGTCCAAAACCCTTTTTAATTATCGGCACTTGGACGTTTTTGGGAAATGTTCATCCAAGTGCCGACTTAGGCCGGTTTTTGGATGTTTTTCTCTTTCAATTATGAGCCCCTTTAAGTTTTACTATATTTTACTTGTCTTTTATTAACAATGTAACTTCATATTTTATCTTATTGGACTGTATTTTCTATCTTTATTTTAATTTTAACTTTTATTTTAAATGTAAAACGAATAGATACATTTGTCAAAAATTACAAAGACTAGGGGACACTTCATGAAGTTATAGGGAAGTGCTCTTAAAAACAATAGGAGGACATTTTTTTTCACTCAGAGATGTGGTAAAAGCAGATAGCATAGCTGGTTTTAAGAAATGTTTGGTCAAGTTCCTGGAGGAAAAGTCCATAGTTATTATTGAGAAAGACATGGGAGAAGCCACTCCTTGCCCTGTACTGGTAGCATGAAATATGCTACACCTTGGGTTTTGGCCAGGTACTAGTGACCTGGATTGGCCACCGTGAGAACGGGCTACTGGGCTTGATGGACCATTGGTCTGACCCAGTAAGGCTATTCTTATGTTCTTATGTATATCAAACACTAAATAAACTTGGAAACTTCAGGTGTAAGTAAATAATGCATAATAACATATTTAAAATGGATATAGGTTAGTACACTCATTTCATTTTCTTTTATAATAATTTTGTTAATGGGTACTGTTTCTATATAGTACACTCTTAGGGGGAAATTCTATAAGATGTGCCTAAATAAATAGGCACCTGCCTTACCCCCCACCCCACCCCACCCCATTTACAAAGCTGCGTTAGCGGCTGCCACATAGCAAAAGCCCCAAAGCCCTTTCAATCCTTATGGGCTTCACAGCGGCAGCAGCTAGTGCGGCTTTGTAAAAGGGGAAGTTAAGTTCCAAAAATGTTATTGAAAAGTTTTTCATAACAAAATATCCAGACAGAATATATACTTTGAAATTTAATTTTTTTTTTAAATCAATTATGATACTAATTAACTTCCCCTTATGTTAATAATACTATAAAGGGAAGTTAATTAGTAAATTGACTTCAATTATGAGTTTTAACAGGCTCACAATTGATAAAAAAATTAAATTAATTGTGTGATTGGTGTGTATCTTCTTAGGCGTAAATCTATAAAAGATAGGCACCTATCATATGGTGCCTAGTGATGACTAACTCCAAAGTAGACATGTTTAGGGAGAAGAGTGACTTAGACGCTGCTTGGTGCAATTGTCTAAAGCAGTGTTTTTCAACCTTTTTTGGGCAAAGGCACACTTGTTTCATGAAAAAAATCACGAGGCACACCACCATTAGAAAATGTTAAAAAATTTAACTCTGTACCTATATTGACTATATATAAAGTAATTCTCTTGAATAGGAATCAAATAAACACAAAGAAAGTATTTTATAATTACTTTATTATGAAATATTAAGTAAACAGAATAGTGAAAAATTATAAAATACTTTATTCATTGCGAAACCTGGGCCTGTTTGGCTGAACACAAAGCTGATATTCTGGCTGGAATCGAAGAAAGACACACACGTAGCTCTTCGTCAACAGCTCTCAGTCTCTCTCTGTATTTGGTTTTTATAGCATACAAAAATAGACAAATATACCCTCCATCCTTTTTATTAAACCACAATAGCAGTTTTTAGCGCAGGGAGCTGCGCTGAATGCCCAGCGCTGCTCTTGACGCTCATAGGCTCCCTGCGCTAAAAACCACTATTACGGTTTAGTAAAAGGTGACCATATTGTAAAATATAGACAGCAGATATAAATTCAGAACTGTGCATAGTAAGTGAAGGGAAGTTTTCATCTCTGGGAATTTACCCAGTTAACTATTAAGTTATTTGGGCAAATTCCTTTGAAAACTGTGGTAATACTGCCTCCACTTTGCTAAATTTAAAATAAAATCATTTTTCCTACCTTGTCTGGTGATTTCTGGTTGCACTTTCTTCTTCTGACTGTGCATCCAATCTTTCTTCCCTTCTATCAGCCTGTATGCTTTCTCTCCTCCACACCTCATTCCCTCCCCCAACTTTTTCTTCCTCTCTCCCTGACCTTTCTTTCTTTTTTTCTGTTTCTCTTCTTTCCTTCTGTTTCCCTGCCTGCCCCTTTCTTTCTTTCTCCCTGCTGTTCCCCAAGCCACTGCCACTGCTGCTGCCATCGGGGAACAGGACCCACCAATGGATAACAGGCCCCAAAGCCGACGCCGAAGCATGCTCTCCCTGACGTCAATTCTGCAATCGGAGAGGAAGTTCCGCCCAGCCAGGCAGCGATTGGCTGGCCCGAACTTCCTCTCCGACTGCAGAATTGACGTCGGGGAGAAGAAGACTTATCGGCTCGATAGATTAGATCGCCAAGACAAAGTGAGTCCTGAGTGATCGACTCACTTTGCCTTGGCGAGCTACTGGCGCCCCTGCCTCGGGCCCCCTGTCAGCTCCGGGCCCCTGAATGCAGGACTGGTAGTACTGCCCTGATGGCGGCCCTGCGGCACACCAGGCAACATCTCGCGGCACACTAGTGTGCCGTGGAACAGCAGTTGAAAAACACTGGTCTAAAGGACTTAGGCACCTATAATGTAGGCCTTTAAAACTCTGGCCTACATTACAGGCGTCTAAGTTTCAAGTTAGGTACAATTTTGTAATTGGTGCATAAGTGTGACTGACAAGAGATAGGTACCTATATTATAGGTACCTATCTTTATAGACATCATTTACAGAATTTACCCTGTACTGAATGGTGTATATTATTCAGTGATGCTGTGGGCTATTTTAAATAGGTCCCGCTAATACCAAATGAAACGAATGATACAAACAATAAAGGATTATTGGAAAATAAAGCAATAAAAATTAAAATGTTCTCCTTGCAGCTACTCTGGAGAATTGAAGAAAGCTTCTGTGCCTGAATCTACCCTAGGCCGGGTTGCCAATGAAAAGATGTTATATTTGTGCTTTTGAGGTTGTAGCTATCAGCATTAAAAAAATAATAATAATAAATTCTAGAGGTCCTTTATTTTAAAGTAAAACATGAACAGATTGTTTGCAAACCATCTAATATAGAATATCCATTTTAAAAGGTGGAACAGAAAATATCTCATTTACACTGGGTTTTACTAAACAGCGCTAGAGGATTTTAGTGTTGGCCGGCAAGGTAAATACTCTAACGCTCATAGGAATTCTATGAGTGTAGGAGCATTTACCTCGCTGGTCTGCGCTAAAAACCTCTGGAGCCATTTAGTAAAAAGGAGCCCTTTGTAACCAATTTAGCCTCTATTTTTTTGGCATTTTCAAAATTTAAACCCTCAGTTTCTGTCCCCCATCATCTCTTCCCAAATCCTTTCCACAAACACCAATCCAAACCACTTACTCTACAAGCAAAAGATAACTAGTTCAGGAAGATTGTTGGTTAAGAGTGACCATCACTTTTATAAATTTTTAGATGCAGAGTTCTCATTGTTACAGAAGGTCTTTCCCAAATTTCTTCTTTTTTTTTTTTTTATTGTATTTCCTTGAAGAGGAGGACTTGTCTGCCTAGACCAAAACAAGAAAACACAAGAGAACAACAAAAATTACACTACATCCCACGTCCATATACGTACACCAAAAGGAGGGTGAGGGGCATTTTATATTTCTTGCTATGATGGTAAATTGTATACCTAATTCTGGCACTTTTAACATTCCCACAGTCTCAAACACTTGATATATTCTTCTGTCTCAATAATATCAGCAGTATCAGTTCTCCAGACTGACTAACTGTTCATGAAGACACTCACTGACTCCTGTGTGGTCTGCCCACATGCCCCCCTATCAAATAGTAGTTAGTCTTTACTTACAATGACAGCTGTCTGCGATTACAGAACCTTCCAATGACATGGTTCATTTCATCCAAAGAGTACTTAAGGGACAAGATAAGGAAGCATGTGTTCTATCCTGCTGTCTAATCCGTTAGATCAAATGACACCTTTTCTTTGCTGCAATTTAACTGGTGATTTCTTAACAGACCAAGAGGAATAATCTGATTCAGGTAACTCATTCAGAATGAGAGATTTAAGAAAGGTCTTCTCTTGCAGTTATATGGGCGCAAAGTTACATTTCAGAAGCACCAGTTCCCTGGCTCACAAAATAAAATTGATTAAGCAAGTAAATCTTTCAGAATGGGGATTACAACTGTCAGACACAAAAAAGAACAATACGGAAATATTATTTGCCATCATTGTGATGTTCCTTTTATAATTTAGAGTTATGATAAAACCTTCCAGCTAAACAGGGATGTTTTTTGTGCTTTATACTGGTATTATTTTAATTGTAGATTAAAATGGAAATAAATTTCATAATAGGAACATGGATACAGAACAGCTACCATGGTCATTATAATTTGGCAACCTGAGGCCTAGAGAGATAGATGGGCATGATTTACTAGGCCTTATTTTTAAATTAAGAATTCAGAGGCCCTTTTACGGGAAGGGGTAAAACACGGACCTCACGGACCTTATGGACCTCGCGGATCTAAAACCGCACGTCTTTAAAAATCCGAGGTCTGTGCATTGACAAGTCCGCCTTCGCTTTCCCTGCAGCTCAGCTCAGACCCCCGGCTCCCTAGCGGACCTCACAGATCTGAACTGCATGTCACATCCTTAAAAATCTGAGGTCCGCGCCACTTTTGAGGTCCGTGCCACTTTTAGTCTCTGGCTCTGACAGAACTCTATGACAATTTAACTCTGACGGATCCTAATGCTTTCCCCTCCCTATGCTAGGATCCGTCATAGAGCTCTGTCAGAGCCAGAGACTAAAAGTGGCACGGACCTCAAAAGTGGCACGGACCTCAAAAGTGGCGCGGACCTCAGATTTTTAAGGATGTGACATGCAGTTCAGATCCGTGAGGTCCGCGAGGGAGGTAGTATTCTGTCATGCCCCTTTTGAGTTATGTCACTAATAGAGTTAGGCACCATGCCTTATAGAATAGCCAGTATGTGCACGTGCTTCTGGCTATTATTATTTGCATGTGCATCTGGCTATTATTATCAATGGAACCCATTTTCTAACAGCTAGTTAGTAACGCACATTACTTCTGTTAACGTGTTATTTTACCACAGACCTTTTTTAAATAATACATTAATGCAAACTTTTTGAAATACATTTAAAGCCCAATTCACAATCTATATCAGAAAGAAATAATTCAGCGCTTAATGCTGATTTATTTTCCAGGGCCTATTTATGAGCCCCATTTATAGAATTCCCAAGTATGCATTTGGAGTTAGCACTCTTTAGTAAAAGCCAGATGCACGTGCAAATAATTACAGCCAGATGCACGTGCACATCCTGGCTATTCTATGCTATTATAGCCAGATGCAAGTGCAAATTTTAATGGGTGCCAATTAGCATCAATAACTGGTTGTTACCCAATAATTGATATGTATCGGCTCATCGGTCAATTATTTTGCACATACATCTTCGGAGCATGTCCAAATTTTGGTCACAGATCTAGGTGCCATGTATAGAATCGGGGCATTAACACACAAGAAAATACAGCAAAATGTGCTGAAGCATTTTACAGTAATATCTCCATTTCAGGGGGCCAAATGTCTATTATTTAGTTTAAAAAAAAATGTTAGGGAGGGATTATGTCATGGAAGGAGAATGCTACAGTTCCAACATTCACCATTTGTAACATCTAATATACACGTTCATAAAGGAGAACTATATTCATCTGACAAGCATGCAAGCGATGTTAGGTATGTAAGTCACGTTAATTAAGTCTTAACACAACTTAAATAGCCCTAATGCTGCTGTTCCCAAAATAGCATGGTGATATCTAAGTTACCCTGTGTTAGGGAGTAATGAGATACAAAATATGCAAATGCATGTTTTATATCTCATTACTATACAAATGTCCTAATGCGACTTGTGCTGGTACACTACAAGTAACATTAGGAGCCACAAACCATAGTAAAATAACCACAACTTTGTGCAGGGGTTATTTTACCATCAGGGACATCAGGTCACAGTGCTGAGTTTCCTCCCAGATGCAATCTCCCTGATGTACACTCCCAGGCCCGCCCACTCCCCTACTGGCTATCTGATATATCATTAGGAGGATGCGAATCATCCAAAGTACGGCTGTGCATTTAATTTTCAATCTAAAAACTCAGAACATGTAACACCATAGTATCAAAAGTTGCATTAGCTTCCGGTAGAGGCAAGAATAATTTATTTTTTTTAAACTTGAGAGTTATTTATTTAAAGTTCTTTAAGCTATGTATGGGTAATTGTAAAAACGGTGAAACTAAAAGTAGATGGTATAATTTTTAAATTTGCCCTTATCTATATATATAAAATCGGAGGTATGTATGTGTGTATGTATGTGTGTGTATGTGTGTATGTGCCGCGATCACGCAAAAACGGCTTGACTGATTTGAACGAAACTTGGTATGCAGATCCCTCACTACCTGGGATGATATGTTCTGGGGGTCTCGCGGCCCACCTGCACACGTGGGCAGAGCTACAAACATAAAATCAGATTTCACCCATTCATGTCAATGGAAAAAATGTAAACAGCTGCCATTCTCACAGTAAATCAAAAACGGCTTGACCGATTTGAACGAAACTTGGTATGCAGATCCCTCACTACCTGGGGTGATATGTTCTGGGGGTCTCTTCACCCAAGAATTTATATGTTCTTGCTCCTGGAGGTGAAACTAAAAATGTTGTTTATAATCAAGTTTTGTGTTAGTTGTATTATATTCATTTTGTCAAATATTTCACATTATAATTTGAATATTGTACTTTTTATAAAGCTGTAAACAAATAATTTCATTCACCACTATAAAGTATCTTTATTTGAATCCATTTACAGTGTTATTGCTATAATTTAATACCCGTGCAACGCCGGGGCATCAGCTAGTTTGTTATAAAATATTAAATGGTCTTATACCTAGTTACCTTTTAGATCATTTTGAATTAGTAGAAAACAGAAGTTCTTCACAAAACACCTTATTTTTTCCCCCTCAATAAAAGGTTACGTATACAAAAGATTTCTTAATAGAGCCCTATCCTTTCATGCAGGATTTTGGAACAAAAGTTTTAGTGGTTTGATCTTAAATTCTTCTTCTTACCATGCCTTTAGAAGATCATTAAAAACTTATCTGTTTCATAAATATGTATAATCTAGATAAGTTAATAATTCTTAATGTTATATTTTATATATAATGTACTGTGTTTTGTGGTGTAAATTCACTGTGTGTTTACAGTTCTTACCTCTTATTGTAAACTGCGCTGAGCTGTGAGGTATTGCAGTATATAAATAAATTTATTGTTATTATTATTATTATTATTGGTGGTCCGGGGAATCCGGAAGGGTTCACTGGGGTCCGAAGCTCTTCAACCAGTAGCAATGCCCAATCATTCCTGGCCATTCCATTGCTGACCATAAAATGGTGCTCCTATCTGCACTAAGAACATAAGAACATAAGAAGTTGCCACCACTGGGTCAGACCATTGGTCCATCGCGTCCAGCGGTCCGCTCTCGCGGCGGCCCATCAGGTCTATGACCTGTAATGTGGTTCCTGTCCGTTTCTGTAACCTACCTCTTCTTTTTTATCTGTAACCCTCAATCCCCTTTTCTTTTAGGAACTTGTCTAAACCTTCCTTGAAACCCTGCAATGTGCTCTGGGCTATCACAACCTCCGGAAGCGCGTTCCATGTGTCCACCACCCTCTGGGTAAAAAAGAACCTCCTAGCATTTGTTCTAAACCTGTCCCCTCTCAATTTTTCCGAGTGACCCCTTGTGTTAGTGGTTCCCCACAGTCTGAAAAATCTGTCCCTGTCCACTTTCTCTATGCCCCTCAGGATTTTGAAGGTTTCTATCATGTCTCCTCTAAGTCTCCGCTTTTCCAGGGAGAAGAGCCCCACATGACTATTGCTAGGGGTCATAATTCCATATAAAGAAATGTTCCAAATATGGAACTATGATCCCTAGCTGTAGCCTTATAGAGAAATATGACCCCTAGTGATAATCAAGTGAGTATGCCAGGGGCGCCATTTTGAGGTCGGCACTGGAGTAGCCAGAAAAGACTGAACATTGCTTCTAGCTGAAAAGCTCCAGACTCTAGAGAACCCCCCGAATACCCCCTGGACTACTAGTGATATATCAGGTAGCTACTAGATAGGGTGGGTGGGTCTGGGGAAGATGTATATTGGAGATATTGGTCTGGGGAGAGGACTCAGCACTGTAGCCCATAACGTTGTGCAGCTAGATGCTCCTGGGCCACAGGAATAATGCTGCATTATTCCTGTAAGATGGGATTCAGCAACCTGCTGTATCGGGGTACTGCAGGTTTCTGAATTCCATGGGGCATCAAGCTGTGGTAAAGGGCAAACTGTTACCATATCTTGATGAATTCTCTCTAAGTGCTCCTTTATCAAGCCTGCCTTATCCATTTAACACACAATAATTACTATGCACTAGTTGGATAACATGGGAATGACCACTCTCTGCCCATGATACACAACCTCTGAAAAATATTTTTTTTAAAATCAGTAACACATCGTTAGCAAAACACTTTAACGTGTTTTTGCAGTAGTCTGTTAGCATGCACTAACCATGTTTTAAGGGCTTAACATTCTTTATTGAAAACGCTCCTTAGTTTTTTAATTTTGAAAATGCCAAAAGCATGGAGGGGCATATTCGAAAGGGACGTCTAAGTCCATTTACGTCCATCTCGCAAGTCGTCCAAAGTTAAAAAGAGCCTAAGACACATTTTCGAAAGATACATCCAACTTTTACTTTTGAAAATCGTTTAATTATACGTCCTGCCGATCTGATCGTCCAAGCCACTAAATCATCCATCTTTATACCACATTTCCGTCCAACTTTCCGTCCAAGTCGAAAATGCCTAGAACAAGCCCTGTTGGACGTGGGAGGGGTCTGCAATGTGATGGACTGAACACCCAGACATGCCACCTAAATAGTGGGGTACTTTACAAGGTACTGCTGTGAACTTCACAAAAAGGGTGCCATGGCTTCTCCTCACTACAGATCCCTTATAGGTGACAGTGAGCCCCCCAAACCACCTCCAGAATCCCCTAGACCCACTTATCTACCACCCCAATAGCCCATATGGCTGCAGGAGCCACTTATATGCCAGTAAAAAAGGGTTTGGGGGATGTATAGGGCAGTGCACATGTTTCAGTATCAATGCAGTGATTACAGGAGCTTGTGGGCATAGGTCCTCCTCTCTATGGGTCCCTAACCCACTCCCAAGACGACTTAAGCTGCCTCTGGGCTGGACGACTAGGCTTTCCTTTGGCAGGCGGCCAAGTGATGATGGTCTGGAGCAGTGTTCCCGCTAAGCTGCGCTGGCGTGCGCTGGCGCACAAAATATTACATCGCAGCGCACAAGTTTCACGTCACAGCGCACACTCGAGCGGAGGTGAGAGGAAGCGGCGGCGGTCTGCCCTGATCGCCTAAGATGCAGCAGCGGCGGCATCCCCGTAATTTACGGGGATCATGAAAGGAGCCGCCGCTGCTGCATCTTAGGCGATCAGGGCAGACCGCCGCCGCTTCCTCTCACCTCCGCTCGAGTGTGCGCTGTGACGTGAAACTTGTGCGCTGCGATGTAATATTTTGTGCGCCAGCGCACGCCAGCGCAGCTTAGCGGGAACACTGGTCTGGAGGCTAAAATTTAAAGTTGTGAATAAAATTTTTATGGGGGTGGGGGGGTTGGTGATCACTGGGGTAGTGTGTAGGGGTCTATGTTATGTGTTTGCAGTGCTTATCTGGTGGGTTTTTGTGACTTAGAGCATGTTTTACATGGTCTAAGTCACAACGTCCAAGTTCCGTCTAGGCTCTGTTGTTAAACTTTCAGTTATATATGCTGTACGACTAAGTCTAAGCCGGCCCAACTCCCGCCCTCGACACGCCTCCCAAAATGCCCCGTTTAGCTTTGGACATTGAGCGGCACTATGAAGGCCTAGGTCGTTTTTAAATACGTCCAAAACCCGGTTTTATTATCGGCACTTGGATGTTTTTGAGCAATGTTCATCCAAGTGCCGACTTAGGCTGGTTTTTGGACGTTTTTCTCTTTCGATTAAGAGCCCTATAGCTTTTTGGAAAACAAAATATATTTACTGTAGTGTACTTGCCTTTAATAGATTGATGATTTATTCTTTGTAATAGAACTTCATCAGGATATTATATTTTTTATCTTGTTCTAATAATGATAAACATGTACTTTGGATCATCATTGTAGTTTTATTTTCTATATATTTTATCATTATATTTACTTAGTAAAAGACTTTGGGGCAGGGGGTGCAGCCAGATCAAATTCCTAGGTGCTGTGATTAACACGGTACTCAGTATGGCCTCTGACAAAACCCCCTTGGAGAGGGTACCTCTGGAAGGGGAAAGAATGAAAGGAAAAAAATCTCTTGTCCTATTATCCCTTCCCCCTCATGGTATGAGATATATGCAGAACAGTTGCCCCTCACTGATTGATGGATAGCAACGTGTGGCATCCAGGTTGTATCAACATGCTGCATGGTTATAAAAGGCAAAGTCTGAGGCAGTCTCCGTCTTGTAGTCCCTTGTGGTTTCAGTGCTATTTGATGTGATTGAGTTTATTCATTTTATGTACCACTAGTTTTTTAGCCCGTTACATTAACAGGTGCTAGCAGCCCTTCTTCCTTACTTTTTTCTCCCCCCTGTTCAGCAACACCCCTCCCCTTTCTCTCATCTCACTGGCTAGCAGTAGGCCTTTTCCCTTATTTTTACCTCCACCTTGTCTAGCAGCACCTTTCCCCTGCTCCCCCTGTCCAGCAGTAGCGCTTCTCCCTAACTTTTACCTCCCCTGTTCAACAGCACCCCTTACCTGCTCCCCCTGTCCAACAGTAGCCATTATCCCTTCCTTTTACCTTATGTGGAGCTATCTCCAATGCTCACACTCTCTCCCTGTCCTCCTGCTCCAGGGTGTTCGATTCCCCCGATTTCTCTCGATTTCCGGTCCTTCGCTTCCAGTTTGTCTCCATGGGCAGCCTTTGGGTTTTTGGTGTAACCCACTGAAACCGCTGTGTGCACAGCGCGGCGATAACAGCTGCACGCGCCGCAAATAGAATACGGCCACAGAAGCACCAGGGCCGCCATCAGGGCAGTACTACCAGTCCTGCATTCAGGGGCCCGGAGCTGACAGGGGGCCGGAGTGCCCCAGGGTCGCAAGCATAATCTCCTCTCCTTCTCCTTACCTGCCCTGCCGCAGCACACAGCCGAACAGAAGTCTTCCCGATGTCAGCGCTGACGTCGGAGGGAGGGCTTAAGCAAAGCCCTCCCTTCCTCCGACGTTAGCGCTGACATCGGGAAGACTTCAGGTCGGCTGCTTGCAGCAGGGCAGGTAGGGAAAAGGCAGTCGTGTTCCGAAGGGGGGGGGGAGGTCCGCACAGCCGGTCAGGTCCCCTTAGTCTTGTGGCGCTTCCCCCAACCGATCGACAACAGGCCCGGCCGACAAACCTCCCTGCCCTGTAGCAGTGAATCTAAATTATCTTCTTACAGCAGCTTCAATACTCCAGCGTATTAAGAAGGTAATTTAGATTTGCGGCTACAGGGCAGGGAGGTTTGTCCGACCGGGCCTGTTCTGTTGTCGGTCGGGTGGGGAAGCGCCACAAAGGTAAGGGGCAGGGAGGGAGAAAGGGAGGAAAGGTGGAGTGGAGAAGAAAAGATGCTTAAGGGAAATGGGTAAAACTGAGGGGGGAGAAGGCCGCTGAAAGCACTGGGGAAGACAAAGGGGTCGAGAAGGACACTGAAAGGACATGGGGAAGACAAAGGGGTGGAGAAGGATGCTGAAAGGACATGGGGAAGACAGGAGGGGGAGAAGGACGCTGAAAGCACATGGGGAAGACAAAGGGGTGGAGAAGGACGCTGAAAGGACATGGGAAGATGGGGGGAGAAGGACGCTGAAAGGGCATGGGGAAGACAGGGGGGAGAAGGATGCTGAAAGGACATGGGGAAGACAAAGGGGTGGAGAAGGATGCTGAAAGGACATGGGAAGATGGGGGGAGAAGGACGCTGAAAGGGCATGGGGAAGACAAGGGAGGAGAAGGACGCTGAAAGCACATAGGGAAGACAGAGGGGGGAGAAGGACCCTGAAAGGATATGGGGAAGACAAAGGGGTGGAGAAGGACGCTGAAAGCACATGGGGAAGATAGAGGGAGGAGAAGGATGCTGAAAGGACATGGGGAAGATGGAGGGGAGAAGGACGCTGAAAGGAAATGGGGAAGAGAGAGTGGGGAGAAGACACTGGCAGGAAAGAAGACAGAGATGCCAGACTATGGGGGGAGCGGAGGGAAGAAGATGGGTGCCAGACCAATTTGGGAGGGGGGAGAAAGGGAGAGGCACAGTAACAGAGTAAATGGAAGACGCAGAAAGAAGAGAGACAGTGGATGGAAGGAATTAAATGAGAACATGAGGAAAGCAGAAACCAGGCAACAAAGGTAGGAAAAAATTTCTTTTTTTTTTTTTTTTTTGCTTCAGGTTAAAGTAGTATATTAGTTGTGTTGATAAAAATTTATAAACATTAGAGGCTCTGGTAGAAACCCGTTTACAAAGTATGTATTCTTCCCAATTAATATTTCCAAATTAATAAAGTCTTTTTGCTTATTTTTAAATGGGTTTCTACCAGAGCCTTTAATTCAGTAGCATAATTAAATGAAATAACTATTTCTGTAGTTTATAGGGACGGGCGGGGACGGAGGGGATTCCTCGCAGGGACGGGCGGGGACAGAGGGATTCCTCGTGGGGATGGGCGGGGACGGGTGGGAGCCTCACGGGGACGGGTGGGGACGGGTGGGACTTTGGCGGGGACGGGTGGGATTTTTGTCCCCGCACAATTTAAACATGCACCTTTCTTCCTCCATCCCATGCACCTTTCTTCCTCCATCCCATAACACACACAGCCTGGTGGTGATGATTATCAGATTGATTCATGAATATATAATGATGTTATGAGTGTGCACCTCTTAATAGTTTAATAGTTTATTAGGATTTTATATACCGCCTATCGAGGTTATCTAAGCGGTTTTTACAATCAGGTACTCAAGCATTTTCCCTATCTGTCCCGGTGGGCTCACAATCTATCTAATGTACCTCTTCCTTCCCATCCTCCTTAGCATGTCACATACAGCATGTTACATTACACAAAGTCTGTGTAATGTAACATGCTGTATGTGACATGTTGAGGAGGATGGGAAGGAAGAGGTGCACACTCATAACATCATTATATATTCATCCATAGCTGCATGTTAATGATGTGCTTATATGCACTTATTTATCATCATAACATATACATCATCATTAACATGCAGCTGTGGATGTGTAAGGACAGGCTGAGGAGGATGGATGGGAAGGAAGGAAGGTGCACATATCAACATATCGTACATTTTTAACATGCATGATGCAGCTATAGGCAAGCTGAGGAGGATGGGATCATACAGATGTGTATGTTCAGATATGCGCTCAGATGTGTATGTTTAGATATGCGCTCAGATGTATAGTTTTTTCTGATATATTTATTAAGCTTACAGTATTTATAAAAACACATTTAATACTTGTTACAAAAAATATTGTGCAATTGTGATCTACTTCTGGCCTATAAAGGTCAAAAGAAATCCTTAACTGAGATTTTACATTCAAAAGTGAATTATAGCTACTAGCACTATTATTTATTAGTTATTTATTATGCAGATGTTTGTTAGTTTGTTATTAGTTCAGTATTAGACATATGTTAGTTTAGAATAGATAGGTATAGAATAGTTTAGTTTAGATTAGGTTAGGGCCCTGCTGAAAGAGTCTACCTTGACGTGGTTGCAGGCTTACAAATCTTTTGGTCAAAGAGTGCGGCGACAGAGAAAAGTATGTGTGTATTCGGCCCATGGAAGAAGGGGGGGTCGGGGGGAAGGGGTACGTGGGGGCCCAATAGGATTGCTCAGTAAGGGGCCCAGAAATTTCTGATGGCGGCCCTGAGAAGCACACATCACGGTGGCAGGGATCATGGCCTCCTAAGTGCACATGTGGACTTAGGGTTTTATTATAGAGGATTCTATCAAGTTTCAAAGCAGTAAGAAGTTGAAAATACAGAGCACATGGACAATCCCATTGTAGATTGATTGTAGAAATTGGTTGGGATAAGTCCAGTTCCAGTATTTTAGAAAAGGATCTGCCAACATGGAACATTTTCTCAAATGCATACAGAAATTAATTTGTTTGTACTTGCTAGATGTGACAGCAGTGCCCATTTTAAACTGTCAACAGGGATAGCCTTATGAAGGAGTAACAGAGGTGAACCACTTTATGACAAGTCAATGATGTCCTTTTATGCCATGCTCATGTTCTGCCCTTACTTCACTCATGTGTACAGTATACTCGCTTTGCAGGTGATGCTAAGACTCTTATGAGCTACTTTACAGAATAACACATACGGCCAGATTCTATAAATGGCACCTAACTTTGAGTTCAATCATCTAATGACATGCGGTAGGTGACAATTTAGGCAGCATTTATAGATTCAGGCCCTAAGGGGGAAATTCTGTATAGGACACCGGTTTCTGCAGCCGCCTAAGAAGTGGCTGAAAGTTGCATACCAGTATCCTATATAGAATCACATCTGCCCTAAGAGACAGATGCCCAACCCTGCCTAACCGGCCCGATTCTCTAACCAGCACTCATGTCACAGATGCTGGTTAGAGAATTGTGCCTGATCCCTTCCTATTGTCTGTTCGCAGCAAGGGAATCCCCTTGCCATGATCAGGTGAGCGACTCCAGCAGGAAATCCCCCCCTGAACTCGACTGGCAGAAGGGATGCCCAATCCCTCCTGCTGCGACCCCCGAACCACCCTCGAAGTCCCACGGCAGGAGGGATGCCTACTCCCTCCTGCCGGAATCACGGAAACAACCCCCACCCATGATAGACAGGAAGGATGCCTACTCCCTCCTGCCAGCAGGCCCCCCGAACCCATAACAACCCCCTCCAGCTGCCAGGCCCGCCTCTTCACAATGGCGAGCTTTCCCATTCCCAGTGCAACCAGGGATGTACCGGGGAGGCGCCTTAGGCACCTGGGCCAACCAGAGTGCATACTGGGATACACTGGGAGTAGCCTAAGACTCCGATTGGCCAGATACCAAAAGCCACTCTCATGGGAATGGCCTTTGATATCTGTCCAATTGGTTAGGTGTCTAGATCTGCTAGGTGCACGATCTATGTGCCTAATAGCAAGCACTTTTTATAGAATCAGGGCCTTACTGCCTCTTATTTCGGAAGTACTAAGGGCTAGATGCACAAAAGATAGCGACTCGATCACTGTTGGCTGATTCTCTGACCGATTCTCCAACAGCGATACGATGCACTATCAACTGACTGCAGCCAATTGGGGAGTGGCACTGGACCAGGCAGGAACATGGACAGCAAGCGCTTGCCTTTTGCGCTGCTCTGCCTGAACTGAAGAAGAACCGTCCGGCGAGGGAGACGGGCAGGAGCACGAAAAGGGAACTTTGAAAAAGGTACCAGAGGGATGCCTATGGGGGGAGGGATATTCGCTCCATAAGAAGCACCCTTATTTCCACCCCCTTTTTGGGGGTGTAAAAAGTGCGTCTTATGGAGCGAAAAATACGGTAGTTTCCTTTAGGTAGCAGAACAGCATCTGCACAGGTTTAAAACAGGGAAAAAGTACATAAACTGACAGTTATGTTTTTGTTTTGTTTGTTTTAAGTGGATAGTTATTTAGTGAGAATGTAGAACAAAGCAAAATGTGGATGGATGCAGAGAATTTTGTTTTAAAATTTTGGAAACTCATAATTTAGCCTTACGGTCATTTCCTTCCAATTGCAATGCATAGCCCTTAATGGAAAATAAAACTGAACAGAGAGAATAAGAGAGAGAAAAAAAAATGCAAGAGCTTTAGCTGTTGGAAAGTTCAATGTGCTACCCAGATCCAGAATTAGAAGTGATAATGAAGTTTCCACTACCAAAAGCAGACTTTGCTAGCTGATGTATGTAGTGAGAGAGGCAGAATGAATTCAAACCCACAGACATCCTCAAAGCTGCTCCTCCATTTACAAGTCTGTTGGCAACATACAAATGCAGTTAAAGGTGAAATGATTTTATTTTATTTTAACTTAAGACCAGCCAGATCTTAAATCAAAGGCTCAACAGCTGTTGAGAGTTCCCTAATGCTTTCAATTTCCTTTCTAATCTATATTTTCATAGCAAGAAAGGCCAACAGGATAATACCTTTTTTGTTGGGCTCCATACATTTAGCAGCCTTTCTCTACATAACTAATGGGGCTTGTGTTATTTAATATGTATTTAATTGCCTTATTTTGCTTTAGAACTCATTGTCAGAGGATGCGGTAACAGCAGTTAGCATAGCTGGGTTTAAAAAAGATATGAAAAGTTTCTGGAGAAAAAGTCCATAGTCTGTAATTGAGACAGACGTGGGGGAAGCCACTGCTTGCTCTATCTTAGTAGCATCAAATGTTGGTACTATTTGGATTTCTTCCAGGTACTTGTGACCTGGCTTAGTCACTGTTGGAAACAGAAAATTGGGCTAGATGGACCATTAGACTGACCCAGTATGGCTATTTATATATTCTTATGTTTCTCAATCTGCAGTAATATCCATGATTTGTAAATCACCTGTACGGCATCCCCGATGAGTGGCATATCAAGAAATAATTAAATTCAAAACTGGAACTAAGCATTAATATGCATAAACACATATTGGCTTGCATGAATACATTAACATACATTAGTAATTAGGGCCCCTATGACTGCAAATACAGATTCGTGTAATGTGGCTGTTCCAATCATGCAACAGCCACAAAACATAAATCCATATATATTTTCATAGGGATTTTTTCACAAAGCTGATTATGGTGATTATGGGTTGTGGCACAAGTTACCTATGCTCAGAACTGGGGGTGGAGAGTGGGCATGTTCTACATTAATTAGTTAGCATGTAGTCATTGCCATGTGCTAACCCATTAGTGCAGGTTTAGTGTGTGAGTCCCTACTCCCTATATCAGGGGTCTCCAAAGTCCCTCCTCGAGGGCCGAAAACAGTCGGGTTTTCGGGATTTCCCCAATGAATATGCATAAGATCTATGTGCATGTATTGCTTTCAATGCATATTCATTGGGGAAATCCCGAAAACCTGACTGGATTCATAAGAACATAAGCTGTGCCTCTGCTGGGTCAGACCAGAGGTCCATCATGCCCAGCAGTCCGCTCACGCAGCAGCCCATAAGGTCCAGAACCTGTATAGTAACCCTCTATCTATTAGAAAAGGTACAGAGAAGGGCAACAAAAATGATAAAAGGGATGGGACAACCAGGGCAGGATTAACCAATAGGCCCAGTAGGCAAGTGCCTAGGGCCTGAAATGGTCAGGGGGGGCCCGATGAAGGAGGGCATCAACATTGTTTTTTCCAAACGGCGATGGGCCCCTCCAGCATCGATCGTCAACACGCCCCCCCCCCCCCGATCGGCAACACGGGCCCCACCCTAATCGGCAAGGCACCCCCCCCCCATCGATGGAAAGTAAGACAAGCAATCAACGCGGGTAAGAAAGGCAATGGAAACTGTAATTGTGCAAGCGGTGCTGCTTGCCCAAAGCTTCCCTCTGATGCAGCTTCCTGTTTCCACCTGGGCGCATGGTGGGGTGGGGCGGGGCAGGGGGGCCCAGTGTACTTGTGTGCCTAGGGGCCCTCAATGAATTAATCCTGCCCTGGGGACAACTTCCCTATAAGGAAAAGCTAAAGAATCTAGGGCTCTTCTGTTTGGAGAACAGATGACTCAGGGAAGATATGATAGAGGTCTATAAAATACCGAGTGGAGAGAATCACTTGTTTACTCTTTCCAAAGTAAACTTTGGAAGAGTAAACTTATCAGGGTTTAAGAAAGATTTGGATAATTTCCTAAAATTCCATAAGTCATTACGTATAAAGATGGGAAAATCCACTGTTTTTTTCTAGGATAAGTAGCATAAAATCTGTTATATTCTTTTTTGGATCTCTTTTTTTTAAAATTATAATTCTTTATTAATTTTCAAGCTTTGACAGTGTATTACAATTAATATAACTTCAACAGATTGCATAAAATACACCATATTACACACATTATGAAAGAAAACATCCATTTCCCCCCCCCAACTCCTCCCAATTATTAATATATTAAATCATATTATTTATTACAATATTATATTTAAATATTTTTAAACTCTTCCAAATACTTTTCCCTCCCCTCCCCACACCCTGGATGTGTAAGGAAATCTAAGAAATAAAAGATATATCTCTATTATTGTATGTTAACAAATGCAGTCAATGGGCTCCATACTTTATTCGACGCAAACCCCCCTCCCTCCAACGACCGCCCCCCCCCAAGAACCTCCGACCGACCCGCGACCCCCCTGGCCGACCCCCCCACCCCCCTTCCCCGTACCTTTGGAAGTTGGCCGGACAGACGGGAGCCAAACCCGCCTGTCCGGCAGGCAGCCAACGAAGGAATGAGGCCGGATTGGCCCATCCGTCCTAAAGCTCCGCCTACTGGTGGGGCCTAAGGCGCGTGGGCCAATCAGAATAGGCCCTGGAGCCTTAGGTCCCACCTGGGGGCGCGGCCTGAGACACATGGTCGGGTTTGGCCCATGTGCCTCAGGCCGCGCCCCCAGGTGGGACCTAAGGCTCCAGGGCCTATTCTGATTGGCCCACGCGCCTTAGGCCCCACCAGTAGGCGGAGCTTTAGGACGGATGGGCCAATCCGGCCTCATTCCTTCGTTGGCTGCCTGCCGGACAGGCGGGTTTGGCTCCCGTCTGTCCGGCCAACTTCCAAAGGTACGGGGAAGGGGGGTGGGGGGGTCGGCCAGGGGGGTCGCGGGTCGGTCGGAGGTTCTTGGGGGGGGGCGGTCGTTGGAGGGAGGGGGGTTTGCGTCGAGGGCAGGAGGGCCTGGGATCCCTCCTGCCCGTAATGTAGTGCGGGGTGGGGTTAGGGGGTCGCCGTGGCCAGGAGGGTTTGGGCTCCCTTCTGGCCCAACTACACAAAGTACGGGGAAGGCGGGGGGGGGGTGTCGTGGGGGTCGGCCAGGGGGGTCGCGGGGTCGGCTGGGGGACGGGCGGAGGTTCTTGGGGGGGGGGCGGTCGTTGGGGGGAGGGGGTTTGCGTCGAGGGCAGGAGGGCCTGGGATCCCTCCTGCCCGTAATGTAGTGCGGGGTGGGGTTAGGGGGTCGCCGTGGCCAGGAGGATTTGGGCTCCCTCCTGGCCCAATATTGTCGGGGAGTCGGCGGTCCTTCGGGGTGGGGGTGCGAGTGGTCCTGCCGAGGGGGGAGAAGAATCGGACGTCGAGGGGGGGAATGTATTGCTAAGACCCAAGCATTCTGCATTCATTCTTTCGTATTTATATGTATTACACACACTTGCCCACCAGAATGTGTAGTTTAAGTCTGTCATAACATTTCAAGTTCCTTGTGATCATTTGGATGGCTATTCCTGTCATGATCAATACTCTCACATTTAAGATCTTGCCTGGCACTTGTGACCTGGATTGGCCACTTTTAGGTGCAAAGGCTGTGTTCTAACATGATTATCTAGTTATAGAATTCTACTTCATATGCTTAATTTAAATTAATGCACGGAGCTTGTGGTTCAATTTCAATGTAGACACAGCTGTAATAGAAAAGGAGCATTCCCTATGGTACAGAAGCTTCAATCCAAGATAAACCAATACACAGCATGCGGGACGCTACTTTAGTTCTATTATCTGTATACTCAGACTAAGGGGTCCTTTAACTAAGGTGCGTTAAATGCTAACGCATCCATTATATTCTATCGGTGCGTTAGCATTTAGCATGTGCTAATATATAGCATGCGCTAAATCAATTAGCGTACCTTATTAAAAGAGGGGGTAAGCTAGGATCATTACAATTCTACTCGTGACTGGAGTAATGGAGCAAGTACCGTATTTTTATTTTTTTCAATAGACCATTATGAAAATCAAGCATGAGAGGCTGTATATTCCTCAAGAGAGTTACCTCTAACTGAACTCAAAAGGTAGCTGCAGAAAAAAATAAGACAGAGGAAATGTCATCCCTGCATATTTTCTTGCGCGGTTGTGCTTCCCTATCGTGTTGCAGTTTTGTTCTTTTAAGATATACAGTAAAACTTTAGATTGCAAGCAACTTGGTTTGCAAGTGTTTTGCAAGAGCAAAACATTGTATTAAATTTTAACTTGATATACAAGCAATGTCTTGCAGTATACACACATCACAACTGAGCCGATGGTTCTTCTCTCTCTGACGTTACAGGACTGTAGTGACTGTTCTAAATGAGCGAGGTCTTGCAATATAAGTATGTATAGTATTTTGTATTAAAGTTTTGGGGCTGTGGAACTAATTATTGCTTTAATATGCGAGTGTTTTGGATTACAAGCATGATTTCGGAACAAATTATTTTCGTAAACCAAGGGTTTACTGTATTTGATTTATTTGTTTTCAATCCCGTTTACCCCAACGAGCCCCAAACGGGTCACAGGTTTATTGTATACTGCCTTGTCCTTTATAGATTTGGTGGTACATCATGTAAATAAACTGTAATACTGGAACCCCTGATGCTAATACTGGGCTCCTTTTATCAAGCTGCACTAGAGGTTTTTAGTGCGAGCCGGTGATAAATGCTCCGATGCTCCTAGAATTCTTAGGAGCGTCGGAGCTCTGACCTTCTGCACTGAGGACATGCACTCGTAAAAATGACCTTTTTCGAAACAAAAAGATTGACGTTTTGCTGTTTCAAAAATGGTCATATTCACTACTAGATTTGTGAAAGACTTCTGCAAAACATCAAAACTCGTTGGGTGTCATATCAAAAATGCCCCTCTAAGTCTATTTAATAGCACACCTTAGTAAAAAGTGCCTTATATTTATAAAATGTGTACAGTATATACTATTTTCATGAATATTCATTCTATTTGAAGAAACTATTACAACCTCTTATTGTGTAAACCGAGTCGAGCCTCTGATGTCTTTTATTATTGCAAATTCTAAACTCTCTAGAAAATCTCATTCATTGTTTTCATTCCCCTCTGTAAAGGGATGTAAATACAAGAAATTTCAGGAATGATTACTATCTTTTCAGGCAGCCTCATGGACTAGGGATTTAACTCACATATTTACATTCCCAATTTCATATCAGCAATTTCAACGTGCCTTAAAGACGAATCTTTTTAGGGAATCTTTTGGAAGTTAGAAATTGAATGTTTACTCATTTGTATTATTAATCTTTGTGAACCGCATAGAACTTAATGGTATTTGCGGTATACAAGTGAGTTTTATGTATGGAGGATGATCCGGTATATAAACCGAAAGATTGGATTAGGTATGAAATCTGATTCTCAAGCGACTGCACTAACCATTAGTTTACTCCTCCCTGAGGAGTTGACGTGGGAGTTGAACCTGAGCCCCTTGGTGTAGAGTCTATTGTACTAACCACTAGGCTACTCCTCTATCTAATAAAGCGCCATAGATTACTTGGTTTTCATTAAATTGCATTACATTAAAGTCCATTGAATATTTATATACTCCAAATACCTTGAAACATGGTTCATTGTGGTTAATGTATAAAAGAATTGGAACAATCATCCAGAATTACAGTGTTAAAGTACTAATAGTATAAACAGTGTCACTTTAGCTAATCAGTTAACTTTTCATCACATATTTATAAAATGCATGAGTTCTCAAAGTCTTCCTAAGCATTCAGTAGTTATGCATAGAAATAATTTCAGGTGATAAGCCTTTCCAAAGTATTGCAGCCTGATAGGCAAAAGTCAAAGTAAACAGTCTTACACATTTCTTCCCTCTAGAATTGGGAAACTGAAATGAGGATTTAAATCTTAAATTATAAGCAGGTTTTATTGATAATAATAAAAAATAATAAACTAACCCCCTCTCCAACTAAACCGCGCTAGCGGTTTGAGCACGGGGAACCGCGCTGAATGGCCCGCGCTGCTCCCGACATTCATAGAGTTCTTATGAGCGCTGGGAGCAGCACGGGTCATTCAGTGCAGCTCCCAGCGCTAAAACCGCTAGCGCGGTTTAGTAGAAGAAGCCCTAACTGGGATAAAGTATATAACCAGGGGCTTTCCCATAAAGAATTTTAAATAACAATAAAATTTAAAAAGAATCCTCACCTCAATTGGTAACCAATGCAATTTGATCAAATACAGTGATTCTAGTCCCCTTTTTATCAGGTGGAAAAATGAAGCCTCCTTTTACCAAGTGGCATTAGGGGTTTTTATCGCAGGTCACTGCGGTAAAAGCTACAATGCTCATAGGAATTCTATGAGTGTTGGAACTTTTACAGTAGCAGCCTGTGATAAAAAATCCTAACACAGCTTGATAAAAGGGGGCCTAAAGATATTGCTATATTTTGTAAAGTTTGCATTTTGCACAGAGCTGACCTGGAACAATTTAAATTGATGATGTAATTTATCTGGGAGCATACTCCAAACCACTAGGGTTACCAGATTGTACTTTAGTAAAATCCTGACCCTAGACCCGCCTCCCAAGCCCACCCAGTTCTACCCATCCCTGCCCCCGGTTACGCCCCAGGCCCGCCCTAGCCCAGCTCTGCCCACCCCCCGCCTGCTCTCATCGGGCAGGATGCCCTTCTGCCCGACGCGATTTTGAGGAAGCTTTTCAAAACCCGGACAAAGTGTCAGGTTTTGAAAAGCCGTCCAGACCCCCGGACATGTCCTTGAAAAGAAGGACATGTCCAGGGAAATCCAGACATATGATAACCTTACAAACCACTATCCTAAATGATTTAGGTCTTTAAACTGATTTTCACATTACTTTACAATGGGGATAACTAACAAACTTCGATGCACATAATGCAAGCTTTTAGCAAGTTTAACTGAAAACAGGTGGGCAATTCCACTATTAGACTGCAGCATTGCTGGGCCTGTTGATTTTTATGTCTGAATGAAATGAATGATTCAGTATCTGAAAATTACTCTAATGGGTAATCTATTATCCAAAAACGAATTCCTGTGACACCCTATTAGTCACTGTGGTATTAATTATGGCTGTATGAACAATTGATTTTGTTACTCTCTCAAATCTTGTTGGAGGAGAGTTAAAATGTTGGAGCCAAGCCTAGTGTACTGCAGTAGGGCCAGGGGTCACCCAGCTTGGGCTGTTGTCAATCTGTTTTCCAGTTGATATTTCAAGCAATTCCATAAGCCATCCTGCTTCTCTGTTGTGCTCTTTAGATTCTCCAGAGCTTCTCCAGAACATCATTTAGGGCATCTTATACGAAGCCATTTAGTGCGGGCCGCTGCGGTAATGGCCCCGAAGCCCATAGAGATTTAAAGTGCTTCGGGGCTGTTGCCACACGGCAACCGCTAGAGCGACTTTGTAGAAGAGGGGGTTAGTGATGTTTTAAGTATGGTAATATTCATCCTTAGTTCCTTGTGAAAGGAGATAGATTCAGAGAGCGTGGGGAATGTTTGGAACGGCCTCCCAGTGGAGGTAGTAGAGATCAAAAGTGCAACTGAATTCAATAAAGCTTAGGACAAATACGTTGGATCGCTAAGGGAGAGGAGAGGATAGTAGATGGCATGGTTAGGCAAACTAGATAGGCCATATGGTCTTTAACTAACTCATCTGCATTACCACATGCTAACTGGTTACTGCATGAATAACAGAAGCCCTTAACACCTACACAATCGAACTTCTGCAATAATTTAAAAAAAAAAAAATGGCTGGATGCTAATAACAATATTAATGTACAGGACAAAAAGTTATTTACGATGTCAAATGTGACTAGCACAAGAGGTCATGGACTGAAGCTGAGGGGGGACAAGCCCAGGACAAATGCCAGAAAGTTCTGCTTCACACAGCGAATGGTGGACATCTGGAACGCTCTCCCGGTGGAGATTGCTGTGGAAACCACCATTCTAGGATTTAAGGGCAAGTTAGATGCACATCTCCTCGAAAGGCGCATAGAGGGATACGTGAGACTAAGTTTTTGCCAGGTTATACCTGGCTGGGCCTCCGCATGAACGGATCACCGGACTTGATGGACCCAGGGTCTGTTCCAGAGATGGCAGTTCTTATGTTCTTAACGAATAAATAGAAAATCGAGGTTTTAACGGCCATAGTAAAAATGGAAAGACCTACATAAGGGCACACTAAGACTCTTTATTTTGATATCTCTTCTTCCCAGTGGTGTATTGAGGGTGAGAGGCACCCAGGGCGGTGGTGCCCCCCTTCCCTCTTTTCTGCCCCACTCCCTACACACTTATTCCCCACCCACACCCACTGCCACGTACATTCACCATTTCCCTTACCCCATACTTCTGTAACCTTCCTGGTACAAGTAGCAACTCCCAACCTGCTGTTGTGCCTGTGTGGGCTCTCCCTCTGATGTCATTTCCTAGGCACAAGTCCAGGAAGTGACAACAGAAGAAGAGCCTATGCAGGCGCACAGCAGGTTGGGGGGTTGCTGCTTGCACCAGGAAGGTTACAGAGGTACGGGGAAGGGAAACAGCCCGCGTGCAGCATTGGGGGGACGGGGACGGTGCGGGGAGAGGAGGACAGGTATGGCATCCCTACAAAGACAGCGCCCGGGGCTGACCTCCCCCCTGCCCCTCCCCCTTAATATGCCACTGCTTCTTCCTATTATATTTCTGCAAAATTTGTTCTTCTACTGTTACTTTCCATTCCTTATTACAAGATATTAATTTAAAGCTTTATGTTAGTGCAGAATGACTCAGCTTGTGATTTTGAATTTGACTCATTATTTTACACATTCTCAGCTATTCCTCTTCACAATATATATGAGTGTTGGAGCAGCATCAGAGCATTTAGTGCCCCGGGCTGTGGTAGAAACCTCTACCATGGCTTAATAAAAGAGTGCTTAAGTTAGGCACCCTTTATAGAATCAGCCCCTTTGTGCCCAAACAAGAGATTGACATCCTGCTGCTGCTTGCAGCTACATTATCACATAGCCTTGTGAGCAGTGGCAAGACACAAGACCCTTTTTGTTCTCAAAATACGCTTATTTCTAATGATTGTTCCACAGTGTTTGATAGAAACTAAGGAAGAGGGAGAGCTGGAATCAGTTGACAAAACTTATTCATTTGATTTACCTAAATTTCTTGAAGGCTCTGAAGATGTTGTGTCTATTCATTTAACTCTTTGTTTCCTTGTTTTTTTTTTATCTTTTTCTAAAAGTGTTTGGGTTTTTTTTGTGGACAGAAGACTTCAATCTTCCCCAATGATTCTGGAATTTCTTGGATGTAGCACAAATCATTTTTTTTTCCTCCAAGACCAACAGCCTGTTTTACAAAGCTGTGCTAGCGGCTGCTGCGTGGCAACAACCCCGAAGCCCTTTAAATCTCTATGGGCTTCGGGGCCATTACCGCGCAGCAGCCGCTAGAGTGGCTTTGTAAAACAGGCCCCAAGAGTTTTGACTATAGGAGTGACCTTTATTAAAGGTTTCCTTGTAAGTGTTTGGTCTGAGAACTTATATCTTTTTGGAACCTTCTCTGCTGGAAAAATTTCTTAAATGGAAGAGAACTACTTGAGAGGTAGGGTAGGATGTTTGAAGATATATATCGATTGAATACATATCAATGATGATTTTTCCTCCTTTCTTCTTTTTGACCTATTGTGATGTTTGTGTCCTTCCTTAAAAGAGGCTGAAGAGTTTTTCTTTTTATGAATACATTTGCATCATGTTTTAAAAAAAATTGATAGAAAGATAGGTGTAGAGGGGCATAATTAAAATAATACGTCTAAGTCTAATTTGGACGTAGGGCGCTAGTCAGAAGGTTATAAATGTCCATTCTCAAAAAATACATCTAAAGTATACTTTTTTTGAGAATCGTCCATCTATATGTCCAGGCGTTTGATTGTCCAGACCGCCACTACATCTATCTTTATACCTCATTCTCGACCAAAAATTTGTCCAAGTCAGAAACGTCCAAAGCAAGACCTTTTGGACATGGCAGGGGCCAGCAATGTGATGGACTGGCCACCCAGATATGGCAATAGAACAGTGGGGCACCTTACAGGGCACTGCTGTGAACTTCACAAAAAAGGTGCCATATAAACATTTCACTAAAACTCCCATATAAGTAATGTTGAGCTCCCCAAAACCCACTAGCCCCACCCCCAGACTACTTAAGCCACCTCTGTGCAACTCTACTAGTCTTTCCTAGGCCAAGTGCTGATGTTCCGGAGGAAGGTATGTACATTTTTATTCTGTGCTTTGTGGGGGTGCGACAGAGTCACTGCATGTGGGGGGAGTGTGTGGGGGTCTTTACTTTGTCCCTGCAGTGGCTCTCTGGTCACTTTGTATAACTTTTGGGCACTTATACCTGTCTTTCCATCATCTAACTCACAATGTATAAGTTCCGTCTAAGCGGTTTCGTCAAACCTTCAATTATCGCTACAGGACGACTAAGTCTAGGTCGGCCCACATCCCGCCCTAACTACTCCTCCCAAAATGCCCCTTTTAGCTCTGGCGCATAGCAGGATTCTGAGGCCTAAAAAGTCTGTGGATATGTCTATAAAGCCATTTCAATTATCAGCATTTGGACGACCTGTCTTATAGATCGTCAGAGTGCTGACTTAGTTGAGTTTTTAGATGTATTTCTGTTTCGATTATGAGCCCCATAATGTATACATTAAGGGCTTCTTTAACAAGGTGCGCTAGCGTTTTTAGCGCATGCACCGCCTGCTTAAAAGGAGGCGGTAGCGGCTACCATGTGCGGCATTTTGGCGTGCACTAAAACCGCTAGTGCACCTTTGTAAAAAGACCCCTAAATTACAATACAGTATCTTGGTTTTCATACATTTGTCTTGATTGTAGGCTCTGAGGATCAGAGACTCTCATATGCATCTGAAAAATTCTGCAAATGCCTGCTAGTGCTTTAAAAAAGATAATTAGTGGCTGTAGTAGATGCAATCTTTATGACGTTTATAGCCTTATTCATCTTCCACTCGATATTCAGTGCTATATAACTGGCCAGGAATGGCTCCTGGCTGATTAAATAACATTTAGCCAGCTAATAGGGGCATAATAAAGCATTAAAATGTTCAAAAAAGTGCCTAAGTTGGCATTTGGATGTCCTAATCACCAGGATGTTCAAGCGCCGAATTTTGAAACCGTTTTTCTGGATGTATAGCAGGATTTAGGCACTGTGTATCCAGAATTTAAAGGGGCATGCTATGGGCAGGCTTAAGGGTGGCTTAAACTTGGATATTTTCCAGTGATAATCAAAGCATTTTCAGGACATCCTAGACGGAGCTTAGACATTTTCCCCTAGACCTGTTTTAGAAGTGTTTAAGTGTCACAAAGGTCCCTAAACTGACCAGAAGAGGTAAGTAATCCAGATGAGGACCACTGGAGGTAAGTAATCACAATCTCTCAACACTCCCCCAGTACTCACTAACCCCCTCCTACCCCCAAAAGTTCTGACAGAAACAGTGCATACCTTCCTTTAGAATAGCAGCATCTTCCATGGGAAAACTTAGTAGAGTATCACACAGGTGTCTTAAGTAGTCTAGTAGATGGGATAGTGAACCATACAGAAGAGGACCAAGGTCCAAAAGTCCCTTTAACTACTATATTTATGATAAAAAATGTGAGGCCACTCAAAACACACCAAAACCCTACTCTACTACCATATAGGTGCTACCTTCAGCCATAAGGGCTATTGGGGTGGTAGACAGGTAGGTATTGTAGGTATTAAAGGAGTTTGGGAGGGGGGGGTCATCCTAAATTATAAGGGGGTTATTGTAAGATGTACTTGTGATATTCTTTTTGTAAAGTTCACAGCAGTTGGAATGTCTATGTGGTCAATCCATTAGAATGCTGACCCCTCCCATGTCTAAGTTGTGTCCATTTGGACGTTTCTAACTTGGATGTTTTTGGGGTCAAAAATGGGGTATAAAGTTAAGCTTCCTGATGGCCTAGATGTCCAGGCGGCCCAGACTTCCAAATAGATGATTTTTAAAATATATATATATTTGGGGGGGGGGGGATGTCCAGTGGTTTGACTATCGAAAATGGACATTTTTGTGTTTCAGACTTTGAATGTTTTACAGAAAATCCCCAAATTAAACTTAGACATCCTTTTTCAAAATGGTCTACCATGTGTTAATACGGCTGCTGGTTATGAGCACTTAGCAGCTAGCCTTGCCACCGACTATGTCATGCGACATAGCTGGTTAGAACCAATATTCATTAGCTAACTGGCTAAGTAAAATGGCCTGATAGACCTGCAGAAATAGCAGGTCTGTCTTTGGCTGCTATAACTTAGCTGACCAGCTATGGGCCCCTTTTACAAAGCTGCGGTAGTGATGCTGTAAATGTATTGAAGCCCATAGAAATTGAATGAGTTTTAGTGCATTTGCTGTTGCTGCATCACTACCGCAGCTTTGTAAAAGGGGCCCTATGTCTTTAGTGGCCCTCTCAAAAACCCCTGGGAATTCAATGGATATGGCCCGGCATTGCATTTCTGGGTTTATCACTGACGTAGGAGATAGACTGTCTCCAATGATCTGAATATCGGGTCCTATATGCTTAGTGCTTTAAGCGTGAAGTTCAGCTTATGTAGTCTTGCCTTGCTGGACCCAGCATGAGCATCCATCTCCTCACAGTGTAGGAACTCAGCTTCTCCTCTTGCCTTTCCTCTTCCTTTTCTCTTGACTTAATGGCCTGTCCTACCTTAATTCCATCCTCTTATGTTCTACCCTTATCTCTCATTAGGATCTCATTTGTTACCCTCCTCGATTATTCTGACACCTTTCTCCATCTCTGCATCAGCCTTCCTTCCAGTACTTACTACATGTTAAATGTATGCTTTTCAGTGCAATAGAAATGATAAATAATAATAGTAGTCGTAGTAGTAGTTCTTTTCAGGTCTCCTCTTTCTCTATATGTACTAGCCTTTTTGGGATCCTTTTCCTTATTCCATTTTCTTTCTCTACATCAACCTGTCTTCTTATGTTCCCTAGTAGATCAGGTTACATTAAAAGAATGTCTCTTATTTTCCCAACATTTGCTATGACAGATTTCATTGTCCAGAATGCATCTGCTAAAATGTTTGTCAAATTCAGATGAACATCTTCCACTATAAGATTAGATTATTGTTTGCATGCCAGACCTCTCCATATAAAACCGACATGAAAATATGTACAGAAAAAAGTTTATAACAGACAACTTGGCTATAATTGAATTTTTATTTTAAAAAAATGATATACCCAAGTAGAGCTTCTCTTTTACTTCTATTTCTAATTACTTTAAGATGTTATTACATACAAACTTTTTTTTTTAAGTTAGGGATTTAGCATTAGCAAAGCATCAGTTACTTTGGCAATTTTTCACGTCAATATTCCTCTATTTTCCAATTTTTCTTTTTTTTTTTTTTTACAGTCTGTATGTGTAAACCTTCTTGATTTAAGTATAGGGTTTATGCATAAAGGTATCAGTTCACTTTCTCCTCTTTATCTGCAGGGCTCCATTTAATTGTAATCAGTCCATTTAGATTTCTTTTATTAACTTTTATGGTTTGATCTCCTGCTGCAATGGATCCATGAAAAAAATGCACCTTGGCTTTAATCTGCAGCAGGGATATATCAGCATTTGCTGACTATCCCTTCTTTTGGTTATAGCATCCCAGCTTTGGAACAATTTACCAATTTACTTATGTGGTGAATCCTCATTAGAAAAATTTTAAAGTTCATTAAAATGTCACTTGTATAAAGACGCATTTGAGACATAGATAGGACAACTCATCTATTATTAATCCTTATGCTCAAATACCTATCTTAATCAGACCTTATGAATAGGTCACAATCTTCCCTACCCTCTCCTTTAGGCTTAGCCAAATTTATAAAATTATTCTTCATTACCCTCCGGATGATTTTTTATCCCTAAATGTACCTTTAACTTCTTTAAAAGATTGTAGTTCACCCCTCTTTCCTTGTGTATCGATAATTATTTGTATGTATACATTGTACGTTTATTTGTATAAAATTGTTTTATTTTTGTCTCCCAATTTTAAATTGCCATACGCATTGAAGTACTTGACATTGCGTGTACAACAAACTTTTAATAAACTTGAAACTTGATCCTTGTTCTAGTGCTTAAGTTAAAAGCAAACATGGTTTGAGCTTAGATGATGTGTGGCCAATAGGAGCATTTCCTTTCCATTTCTGTCATATGTGAATTATCGTGGTTACCTCTCAGATTTGGTATAGATATTATATAATGGAATGACCACATGAAAACGCTCAGCAAAACAAGGAGAGATCAACTTGTTCTCTCCATCTCATAGATTCACAATTCAACAGTTTTGCTTCTGAATTTTAGGTCGCGCTCTTTGCCAGTTCCTATTTTACAACAGTTTTTCCTTGGTGCTTTATTTATAATTATGACTATTATTAGGGTTTCTGCTATCAACATCATATTTAAAACAGTCTCTGGGCCTTGGTGCTTACAAACTAGTGATTGCAGACAAAATATACAACAAAACAGGAGGCTCAGATCTAATGCGTCCAGGTCAAGTGCTTACAAATGGGTTACCATCTAAGCAATTATGTATCTCACAGTTCCAGGTAGCCTTGGACCACTTAAAAATACAAAATCACTGTTTGCCTTCATTCAAAAAAGCCTTTGCAAATAGTTATGAGCGTAATGTAGCAGTATTTACTTGATAAAGGGAAAAATGGATTTCTCTACTCAGCTGAGATTGCACATCTTGTCCAAATGATCAGCATGGGTTTTTGTTTCTTTTAAATACGTCAAGCCTATGCCAGAACTCTCTAATATAAGATGAAGAGAGAGAGAGAGATGCTTTAATAGAGCTATTGCCTACAAATCACTATAGAAAATGTTCATTTCAGCATGCAGCAGGGCTCTGATTTCCATAAGAGAAAGATACAAGTTTATTCCAGAATATGTGATTACATAAAAGTACATTTTCAGAACAAACTCCATTCAGGTGTAGCTCTCTTCAGCACAATACATTAAATTCAGAATGAACTGTTTCCTAAAAGAAAAGTACATGTAATGATTCAGATTATTTTGTCTAGCACAGCTGCAGCTTATACTGCAAAACAAGAGCTGTGGCTGATGACAAGGGAGTATAGAACTTGACACCTCAGCTGGCGTTCTTCCAAGAACATGAGAATATTTAAGCCAGTCCGTGGCATGTGATACGTTTCGTAATTGTAGATAATGTATAATTAGGGCTTTCTAAGTCTAGTTCAGTGAATGCAATAGGTTAAATGGAAACATCTAACTCTGGTTGGATGGATTTTGATAATTTTGGAACGGGAGACTGCAGAGTAACATTTTATAGGCAGTAAAGAATGGGCCCTTCCCTTTTGAAACAATCAGCCTGGAATTCTAAGCTGCTGCTGCGCTGTATGAATGTCAACCAATATTCAATCTCTGTAAAGATTTTCATGTCTGGCATGCAAACGATCATCTAATCTTACGATTTTGTAAACCCAGGGATACTTTTAAGAAACTTTTGAAGACACATTTATTTGCCAATGTATTTATGTGAATAAAAATACAGTAAGTATTTCTGTGATACTTTTAAAAACTTATGAAGATTTAGGGCTCCTTTTACTAAGCCATTGAGCTGGCATTAGTTTTTGGCGCGTAGCGAGGGGTTAGCGCGTGTGACAATGTAGCGCACGCTAAAAACGCTAGTGCACCTTAGTAAAAGGAGACCTTAGTTATAGGACAATGCATTTATGAGTATGTTCGTAATGGAAGATGTAGGAGAGTCTATGGGGCTCATAATCAAAAGAGAAAAACGTCCAAAAACTAGCCTAAGTCAGCACTTGGACGATCATAAATGAAAGACGTCCAAGTGCCGATAATCGAAACAGGTTTTGGACCTGTTTACAAATGACCTATTACTTAGCTACTTAGCTTTGAGGTTAGCTCTCAAATGTTCATCAATGCCACCTCTCCCGACATACATGTTTCAGACAAGGTTTTTCTTCAGGGTCGAGGGGAACAATCGAGTATGTGCAGTCTTTCTTCAAACAATATGTAAATAGGCACCATATAGCTTTATTAGATTAGAGATTTAAAAGAGTACAGAGAATAGTTAGTGATTCAGAGAAAAGTGACTAAGGATTACACTAACAATTGGTTAGATTTATCAAGCCACTATTTAGGTGCCATGTCTGGGTGTTTAGTTCATCATTTTGCAGACCCCTCCTACATCCAACAAGGCTTGTTCTGGGCAATTTTGACTTGGATGAAATGTTGGACGAAAATGTGGTATAAAGATGGACGATTTAGTAACTTGGCTGATCAGATTGGCAGGACGTATACTTAGACAATTTTCAAAACGGAAAAAAATTTGGACATATTTTTCGAAAATGTGTCCTAGGCTGTTTTTTACTTTGGACGACTTGCGACTTAGACGAAAACGGACTTAGACGTTGCTTTCGATTATGGCCCTCCATGAATATATGTTGTATTGTTACTATTTATTTTTTATGTTCTTTTGTAAACTGCCTAGACTTTAGGCAGAATATAAATTTTTAAAATAAATCTATATATATAAAATCGGAGGTATGTATGTGTGTATGTATGTATGTGTGTATGTGCCGCGATCACGCAAAAACGGCTTGACCGATTTGAACGAAACTTGGTATGCAGACCCCTCACTACCTGGGGTGATATGTTCTGGGGGTCTCGCGGCCCACCTGCACACGTGGGCGGAGCTACAAACAGAAAATCAGATTTCACCCATTCATGTCAATGGAAAAAATGTAAAAAGCTGCCATTCTCACAGTAATTCCAACTATAAAACACTTTCTATGACACTATAACCACTAAGGACATCGTTTCTATTCTACCACGGACACCATACATATAGAGTTTGTATGTTCTAACTGTATTTGTAACTGTTTCCTTCATGCACCCCAGTTCATAATGTTATTACATTACATGAGTACTCACATATGCTGAACTAGGAACTGGGAAAAAACTGCATGGAGTTTCTTTTCAACCTGAGTTTACACATAATGAGTTGTTTAAATCAATATACAAATCTATTGATACAGTAGTAGATGCTGATGAGGTCATCAATTTCCCAACAGAATTCCTAAACTCACTTGATCCAGCTGGATTACCACCACATCGTCTTTTACTTAAAGTGGGATCTCCAGTTATTTTACTTCGCAACCTTGACCCACCAAAACTTTGCAATGGCACAAGGCTTTGTGTAAAGAGGTTACTGGCCAATGTAATTGAAGCAACTATCTTAACCGGAAAGGGACAAGGTGAAACCGTATTTATCCCGCAGATACCACTTATTCCAACAGATCTTCCTTTTCAGTTTAAGAGATTGCAAATTCCAGTGAGACTTGCATTCTCTATCACAATCAACAAATCACAGGGACAGACTATTACATACTGTGGAGTGGATTTAAGATCCCCCTGTTTTTCCCATGGACATCTCTATGTTGCTTGCTCAAGGGTGGGTTCACCCAAGAATTTATATGTTCTTGCTCCTGGAGGTGAAACTAAAAATGTTGTTTATAATCAAGTTTTGTGTTAGTTGTATTGTATTCATTTTGTCAAATATTTCACATTATAATTTGAATATTGTACTTTTTATAAAGCTGTAAAAAAATAATTTTATTCACCACTATAAAGTATCTTTATTTGAATCCATTTACAGTGTTATTGCTATAATTAAATACCCGTGCAATGCCGGGGCTAGTAATAAATAAAGAGCCAAGTTGTCTGTAATAAACTTTCTTCTGTACATATTTTCATGTCAGTTTTATATGGAGAGGCCTGGCATGCAAACGATAATCTAATCTTGTAGTGGAAGATGTTCTTCTAAATTTGACAGACCTCTCTCTCTTTCTAGCAGATGCATTCTGGACAATGAAATCTGTCATAGCAAATGCTGGGGAAATTAGAGACGTTCTTTTAATGTAACCTGATTATCAGCATTGTAGCAATCATTTCATCCTCACACCTTGGGTGGTAATTTTAGAAACACCCAGGGCTCTGTTTTCAAAAGCTTGTGTTGCATGATGTTCTTTAGAAACAGGTGCAATGTAAATATGCACAGAAAATGCTATTAGTTTCAACTATTACAGAAATTGTTCACCATCATAGATGGAATTTTCTAAAGAGTTCTATTAATATTTAATATGTGCAACTATGGTAAGCATTGATTCATATATGATGTACTAGTCACCTGGAGTACTGCATCCAGCACTGGTCGCCGTACATGAAGAAGGACACGGTACTACTCGAAAGTGTCCAGAGAAGAGCGACTAAAATGGTTAAGGGGCTGGAGGAGTTGCCGTACAGTAAGAGATTAGAGAAACTGGGCCTCTTTTCCCTTGAAAAGAGGAGACATGATTGAAACATTCAAAATACTGAAGGGAATAGACTTACCGTATTTTCGCGGATATAACGCGCACCATTGTAAAACGCGCACAGGGGTATAGCGCGCAGAAATCACGATGATATGTACAAAAACTTTTCTATACCGCGCTCAGGCATATAACGCGCATGCTGCCCGACTCTCCTCTGGCCACCCCGACTCTCCTTTCGCCCTCCCCGACTCTCATCTGGTTGCCCCGACTCACCCTGACTTTCGGTGCACTGCCCCGACTCTCCTCTGGTTGCCCCGACTCACCCTGACTTTCGGTGCACTGCCCCGACTCTCCTCTGGTTGCCCCGATCTGCCTGTCCCCCTTGAAGATCTGCCTGTCCCCCTTGAAGTCCTGTCCCCCCTTGAAGGTCTGCCTGTCCCCCCTTGAAGGTCTGCCTGTCCCCCCTTGAAGTCCTGTCCCCCTTGAAGGTCTGCCTGTCCCCCTTGAAGATCTGCCTGTCCCCCCTTGAAGTCCTGTCCCCATCCTGAAAGCCTGATGCCCCCCCTCGACGTCCGATTCTTCTCCCCCCTCGGCAGGACCACTCGCACCCCCACCCCGAAGGACCGCCGACTCCCCGACAATATTGGGCCAGGAGGGAGCCCAAATCCTCCTGGCCACGGCGACCCCCTAACCCCACCCCGCACTACATTACGGGCAGGAGGGATCCCAGGCCCTCCCGCCCTCGACGCAACCCCCCCCCCCCCCCAGCCGACCCGCGACCCCCCTGGCCGACCCCCACGACCCCCCCACCCCCCTTCCCCGTACCTTTGGAAGTTGGCCGGACAGACGGGAGCCAAACCCACCTGTCCGGCAGGCAGCCAACGAAGGAATGAGGCCGGATTGGCCCATCCGTCCTAAAGCTCCGCCTACTGGTGGGGCCTAAGGCGCGTGGGCCAATCAGAATAGGCCCTGGAGCCTTAGGTCCCACCTGGGGGCGCGGCCTGAGACACATGGTCGGGTTTGGCCCATGTGCCTCAGGCCGCGCCCCCAGGTGGGACCTAAGGCTCCAGGGCCTATTCTGATTGGCCCACGCGCCTTAGGCCCCACCAGTAGGCGGAGCTTTAGGACGGATGGGCCAATCCGGCCTCATTCCTTCGTTGGCTGCCTGCCGGACAGGCGGGTTTGGCTCCCGTCTGTCCGGCCAACTTCCAAAGGTACGGGGAAGGGGGGTGGGGGTCGGCCAGGGGGGTCGCGGGTCGGCTGGGGGGGCGGTCGGAGGTTCTTGGGGGGGGGCGGTCGTTGGAGGGAGGGGGGTTTGCGTCGAGGGCAGGAGGGCCTGGGATCCCTCCTGCCCGTAATGTAGTGCGGGGTGGGGTTAGGGGGTCGCCGTGGCCAGGAGAGTTTGGGCTCCCTCCTGGCCCGATATTGTTGGGGAGTCGGCGGTCCTTCGGGGTGAGGGTGCGAGTGGTCCTGCCGGGGGGGGGATGTATCGGACGTCGGGGAGTCGGCCGGGCAAGAGGGCTTGGGCTCCCTCTTGCTCCGATCGTGGATGCGGGTGCGGGTGGGAGCGCGTGCGAGCGGTCGTTCGGGGTGGGGGTGCGAGCGGTCCTGCTGGGGGGGTGAATCGGGCGTCGGGCGGGGTGGGAACTATGTTTAAAAACTTTTGTATACCGCGCTCAGGCATATAACGCGCGAGGGGTATGCGCGGTACGTAAAATCACGTATAACGCGCGCGTTATATCCGCGAAAATACGGTAGTAGATAAAGACAGACTGTTCACACTCTCCAAGGTAGGAAGAATGAGAGGGCACTCTCTAAAATTGAAAGGGGATAGATTCCGTACAAACGTAAGGAAGTTCTTCTTCACCCAGAGAGGGGTGGAGAGCTGGAACGCTCTTCCGGAGTCTGTTCTAGGGGAAAACACCCTCCAGGGTTTCAAGACTAAGCTGGACAAGTTTCTGCTAAACTGGGACGTATGCAGTTTAACCCATTTGTATCCTAAGAAATTTGTTAGTTTTCACTTCTTCCATTCTGTAAGCTTGTTATCCAATGTCTTTGTATGGTGCTGATTTCCAGCTCCTCTTGTTGTTAACTGCCTTGAACTATCATGGCTTGTATTCGATGACTTTTATACTGTGGTCACTTCTCTGATTGTCCAGCACTTCTTGTTGTAAACTGCCTAGAAACTTTAATGGCTTTGGCGGTATATAAGAATAAAATTATTATTATTATTATTATTAGAGCACTGGTCTTTGACCTGGGGGCCACCGCGTGAGCAGACTGCCGGGCAGGATGGGCCACTGGTCTGACCCAGCAGAGGCAATTCTTATGTTCTTATGGTATTACAAAGGGCTCTTTTTTGAATCTTTTGGGTTTTTTCTCCCCTGCTAATGCCACTGAAAATCTCTCTTACTACAGTGGTACTAAATAGGTAGTGGTACTAAACAGGTAAAGGACTAGTCTATAACCTGAGCACCCTACTACTACTACTACTACAACTGGTTGTGCTAAATAACTACATGATCAGGCTACATAAACCCTCAGCTCTTTCCTCTATCTTCAGAGGAAGCCAAGGGAAAAAACCTACCAGACACAAAAGTGTAGCTCGAATATTCAAGGCCTTGGGAGATTCTTGACACCCTTGGTTGTTTCCCTACTAACTGATAGGGAAACAACCAAGAAAGAACTCCCTGAATTATAAGTGAGTGGCCCCATTGTATTGGGATTATGACATCATCTGTTAATTCATTATTAAACATACATAGCTGGTACATCTTCCAATTAAATTACAATTCTATAGTGCTACTAGACTTATGCAGCACTGTAAACATTATATGCAGGTACTTCTCTATCCCAAGTGAGCTCACAATCTGATACAGCAAGGGTTAAAGAAAGGGAAGGGACTGAAAAGCTCAGGGTTCTGGTGGGAGCAAAGGTAAAGCTAAAGACACAGCAGGACAAATTAAGCCCAGCTGTGCATACAGGCAGGCAATCAGGAAACCAGGGAGGAGAACGCTTCAGAGAAAGCAGAGAACGCTCTGCAGGAAGATCAGTTCCAGTGCCTCTGCCTCGTAAGCACTTCATTCCAGATTGCACTAAAGCTGTTAGAAGCTCAGTTCTAAGGAACTAAAAGGGAGGAAAATGCAGTCAGGCACTATACCCAGCCCTCTTCCCTCTCTCCCCTGTCAGGCACTATACCCAGCCCCCTTCCCTCCCAACCCCTGTCAGGCTCTTCACCCAACCCCATTCCTCCCTTCCTCCCTCCACTGTCAGACTCTGCACCAAGCCCCCCTCCCTCCCAGGTTCTGCACCTTGTTCCCCCTCCCTGCTATGTCACTCCTACCTACTCTGCTGATCCCTCGTGGTCCAGAGGTACAGCGGGCAGGAGCCCTGGTCAGTGGTAGCTGCCACAAGATCTGATTTCTTCTGCCGCTGAGCGGCTTCTTGACTGGCTTCCACAAATTCTCGTGATTTGTGAGAATTCACAGGAGCCAGTAAAGAAGCTGCTCAGTGCCGAGCAAGAGCGCAAAAGCGCGCTTCTACTTGTTGCCGCTCAGTGACAGAAGAAACCAGATCTCGCAGCAGCCACCACTGACCGGGTGAGCAACAGGGCAGGAGCGTGGAAAGCTTGCTCCTGCCCACTGAACCTCTGGACCACCAGGGATTGGCAGAGAAGGTAAGATGGCAGGGGTGCAGAGCCTGGCGGCGCTGGGAGAGGGGCACTGGCCCAAATATAAACCGGGACCCCCATTTTTGGGCTAATGTTTTGGCCCAAAATTCCCAATTTATATTCGGGTATATACGGTATGTGGTTAAGCCTTTACAACTCATGCAGAATGCTGCTGCATGTATTATCACTCAAGTTTCAAGACTTGAGCATATTATCCCAGTCTTGAGGGAACTACATTGGTTAACTATCAGCGTACACATTGAACTTAAGGTTCTTGTGTAATTTTTAGGCTGTTGAATGATGATTGCCCAATGGCTTTACAATCATTATTACATTTTCATAAGCCAACACACAATTTACGCTCCATGGAAAGGATGGGTTTGGATGTGTCTCCTTTGAGTGTGGTGAGGTTATCTGGGCATCGTAAAACCATGTTAACAGTACAGGGACCAATCTGTTGGAATATGTTGCCTTTAGAAATAAGGCAAGCTTTGAGTGTTTTACAGTTTAGGAAGATGTTAAAAACTGTAGTTTGAACAGACATTTGCAGTATGAGTTGGTGTATTTAGACATCTATCTGTTTGGAGTCTGTTGGAACATCTAATATTCAGGGCTCCTAATGAAGTATACTGTTTTGAAGTCCTGCTTTTTACTTGTATTTTTTGGTAATTTTGGTGAATTTTAAAAGCAAGAAAAAATGTTGTTTGTTAGTTTTGTAGTAAATTGTATTTTGAATGTTTATTGTCTCGTTATATTGATTTGCTTTGATTGTATGTCTTTTGGCCCTGATTCTGCAAAGCGTGCCTAAAGTTAGGCGTGGTTTGGATGTCCAAGATAGATGTCCTTTGTAGAATCATGCTTAGCGACACTCAGCACTGTTTAGACATCTTTTTTTTTTTTTACATCCTTTAGAGCAGTGGTCCCTAATCCTGTCCTGGAGGACCACCAGGCCAATCGGGTTTTCAGGCTAGCCCTAATGAATATGCATAAGAGAGATTTTCATAAAATGGAAGTGACAGGCATGCAAATCTGCTCCATGCATATTCATTAGGGCAATTCTGAAAAGCCGATTGGCCTGGTGGTCCACCAGGACAGGGTTGGGGACCACTGCTTTAGAGAATTGGGTTTTAGGCGAGAGTTATACGTCCAATGTCCTTAATATTATAATATTTTATTATTATGATGTTATTAGAATGATGATTTTATGGTGTTTTTCATTATAATTGTGATATTGGAAGTTGGATCTGTTTAATGCTTTTATTTATTTCTCTTCTATCCAAGAGAATGACTGGGATTTGAACCAGCAACATTAGGGTAGAAGGCTGTAGGTTTAACCAGTGTGCTACACAGTGAGCTAGCAATTTGCATAACAATTGTAAAACTAGGTCCTATAGGCATTGTTAAGGAGGTCTACTTTTGAGCATAGTTTGAGCTTCAGATAGACGGAGGTTAGATGGATGGGACTTAAGCACAGTTTGGACGTCCTTAATGTGATCTGCTAAATAGCTCTCTGGGTTTTTATTTTTGCTTTATTAAGCTCAAAATACATTTAATAAGGCAGCACATATACTGGGCACCTCAAAACAGATATATACAGCCCTGATATTGCTCCCGCTGATTAGCGTGTGGACCAGGGGCCCCAAAGTCCCTCCTTGAGGGCCGAATCCAGTCGGGTTTTCAGGATTTCCCCAATGAATATGCATTGAAAGCAGTGCATGCACATAGATCTCATGCATATTCATTGGGGAAATCCTGAAAACCCGACTGGATTCGACCCTCAAGGAGGGACTTTGGGGACCCCTGGTGTGGACCCTTGAAGGATGCTTTGAGAGGACAAAGATTTGGAAGTGATGATGAGGTCAAAGAAGCGGTGCATTCCTGACTGAAGGCACAACCAATACATTTTTTCTGATGGAATAGAGACGTTGGTGTAACTGTGTGAGATGTGTGTTAAAAAGCGGAGCGATTATCTAGGAAAATGATATTTAATTTGTATTTCTAATTGAATTATATATCTCAGGCAGACTAAGTGTTCACCCTAATTAAATCTTGATGACAGTCAATATCTGCTTAATCTTATCAACAAAGAGAACTGTGCAAGCCAAGCCAGGCTCTTACCTATCTGGTAAATGGGTTTGAGTAACAAGGAGAATAAGGAAGAACTGTTTGTAATTTGTGTGCTTGATTATAGGAAAGGAGAAAGATTTTGTTATATAGTTGGCCAAGTGGTTTGAGAATTTTGAAGTTGTACCCCATCAATTGAAGGACAGTAAAGGTTCTGGCTTTTAGCAAAAAAAAAAAAAAAAAGAACCAGTATGGACTCTATCATTGTGTGGAATATAAAGTCTGGTACAGAGCTTTAACCCTCAGACCCTTAAGTAAATTCCAGTCCTGCCGTGGTCTCAACCATTAAATAATAGTGTGTACCCCTGTTGACCACATTTCCCGGGCATAGTCTAAGCAGCTGCCTAGACCACATCAACCAACAGGTTATATTTAGCACTAATTTCTAAATTGTGTACAATTATGTATATAATGGCTTTGAATAATTCATTTAAAATGCAATACAGAAACAATCCATAATTTAACTTGAGTCAAAACTGAAAAGCTGTGAGTCAAAGGTTAATAAAATAAATAGCTGTATTATAATACCTTGCCTTTGACTTTGTTTCCTCACATCCCTGACCTGACACCTCGCCCCCTTCTTAATCCCCATGCATGACCCTTCTACTACCTCTGCATTATCTCCAACCCATTTGTTCTCTCTCCTTCACCCAATATACTCATATCTGACTGCAGTGGTGCTGGAAGCAAAGGAGGATTGCTCTTGTCACAACACAATACTCTGAATATCCTGAAGTTGTACTGAGACCCTACTGAGGGGAAAACTTGAGAAAAGATAGATTCAGAGTTAAATAAGTAATTCCAGTGTCTTTATTTTAAATTACACTGCTTATTTAGCAAAGGCAGTTTAGAGAATAGCACTCAAAGTCTCTGTTAGAGCCTCATATAAAATCTGTTTGAGTGTAGTTTAGTTTAGCATTTTAAATTGCTATGTTAGCTTTTGAAGGAATCTTCTTTAAAAGTCCTCCCTTCCCATCCAGCTTAAACCCACTTCAGGCCTGATCTGTGATCTATAGGCTTTTAAGCCAATTAGGAGGATAGATGGTTCAATTAGGGCATCTTCAAAAGCCAGCATCAATACAGTATTTTAGATTTTTGACAGAAACCTAAAATTACAATAAATAAATAAAGAGCAGCAAAGCATAGCATATAACTAGTAATCACAAAGGTCTTTAGTTTATATACTCCTACCATTAACCAGTCATGACACTCATTTCTGTAAAATGTTCTTATGTAACCCGTTCTGAGCTTCGGGGAGGACGGGCTAGAAATTGAAATAAATAAATACTCCATTAACAACTCATGATACTAATATGCAAGCAGGAGTCCATCAGTAAGATGGGGGCTATCAAATCTTTTGAATTGTCACAATGACACATGTTTGTTTATCTCCCAATAAGTGAGCGATTAAAGCTTTATCAAAAAGCAAGTCACCTGGTATCGACGGTATTCCAATTGAATTAATAAGAGGCTCAGAAGGTGCTATCATGGCCCTCACTCGACTGTGTCAACAGATTTGGAAGGAAAATATATGGCCATCCAATTGGAGAAGATCATTGTTCACACCTATACCAAAAAAGGTGATGCCAAGGGCTGTAACAACTACAGAACAATTACATTAATTCCACATGCCAGGAAAATATTGCTGACAATAATACAATGAAGGCTCCAATCCTATGCTAAGAAATAACTACCCGAAGTTCAGGCTGGTTTTAGAAAAGGTCGAGGAGCAAGAGATATTATTGCCAATATTAGATGGATATTGGAGAAGAGCAAAGAATACAAAAAAAACCTATACCTATCCTTCATCGACTACAGCAAAGCTTTTGACTGTGTGGATCACAATAAACTATGGGGAACTCTAGTGCAAATGGGAATACCCAAACACATAGCTAAGCTGACAGAGAGCCTATATGAAAATCAGGAAGATGCAATGGGAACTGAATAGGCAACATGGATTGGTTTTCAAGAAAACGTGGTGTCAGGCAAGGATGCATCTTGTCATCTTATCTGTTGAACCAATACAGTGAAAACACCTTCAGAAAAGCAAATTTGGAAGAAGAGAGTGTCAGTTTCAAAGTTAGTGGTCAAAATATAAACAACCCTCACTGTCTGTATATGGCCATTTGGTGGAGGATGGGCTGGGGTGGCCATTTGGTCTGTGTCTGTATATGGCCATTTGGTGGAGGATGGGCTGGGGAGGGCTTCAATGGCCGGGAGGGTATAGATGGGCTGGAGTAGGTTTTAACGGAGATTTTGGCAGTAGGAACCCAAGCACAGTACCGGGTAGAGCTTTGGATTCTTGCCCAGAAATAGCTAAGAAGAAAAAATTAAAAAAATTTAAATTGAATCAGGTTGGGCAGACTGGATGGACCATTCGGGTCTTTATCTGCCGTATCTACTATGTTACTATGTAGATGATACAACACTCATCAGTAGCAGCAAAGAAGACATGCTGTTTCTACTGGGAAATTCAAAGCTTAAAGTCATAACATGGGATTAGAACTGAACATAAACAAGATGAAGATCATGAACACGGAAAATTATGAAAATTTTGAGCTTGAAGATGAAGGAATAGATGTTGTAAAGGATTTCAATTCTTGGGCTCTTTTGTAAACAAATAAGCAACTAGCAGGTAGGAAATATTCCACAGAATAGCACTTGGTCACTTTCAATAAAGACTCTTGACAAAGTATTCAAAGGCAAGGATGTAACATTCCAAACAAAGATCAGACTTGTCCACACACTTTTTTGTTCAGTGGTCAGTTATGAATGCAAAAGCTGGACACAATGGAAACAACACAGAAAGAAGATTGACTCATTTGAGCTTTGGTACTGGAGAAGGATTTTAGGCATGCCGCAGACTGCCAGAAGAACTAATAAATTGATTCTGGAAGAGATCAAACCGGTTATGTTACTTGAAGCCCAAATGATGAAGTTGCGACTGTCTTATTTTGGTCACACCATCAGAAGAGAGAGAGATCACTGGAGAAGGACATCATGTTTGGGAAGATCAAAGCAACCAAGCGACGAGGGCGACCTGCAATCAGATGGCTGGACATGTTGAAAACAACCATGGGGATGAGACTGGAGGACCTTTCTGGACTAGCACAAAATTGATTTCTTTTTAGATCCACAATTCATCAAGTCGCTAGGACTCGAGCACGAGGCAATGGCACTTAACAACAACAAGTGAGCAATCATATGTGTGTACTCAGGTAACAGGCTAGAGCAGCAGACTTGGTGGCACCAAAGAAACAAAGAAGAACAAATATAGACTAAATTTACAGAGACACAGTAGAGAAGTTCCACCTCTAGCCTGGAAGCTTCTGTGCTGCCATTGAAGAGAAAGATCACCTGAAAGGAGAACATTACTTAGTAGAGGCACAAAGTGATCCTTTGGCCAGGACCTGCTCTCCTGGAATGCAATAGCATCTTATATTGAGCTGTGTCTCCAGGGGCTTCTGTCCAGGATAAAAATGTTAGCATATAGACATAAGATGGGTAGTGGACATGAGGATCACTTTTCTGCCTGGTGAGAAGGTAGCAGATCTCATTCATTACCTAGAAGAGAGGGAGAGGCCTGCTGTCATGGTACATGTGAGTGCAGTGGCATAGGAAATTGTGGTAGGGAGATTTTAGAAGCCAAATTGAGGCCTTAGGTAAAAAGTTAAAACCCAGATCCTTCAGAATAGTATTTTCAGATATGCCCACTGTTCCATGTGTAGGCAGAGTTCCAAAGTATCAATGTATAGGAATTTAGATTTGTTAGAAATTGGGCAACATTCCGTTGTATCTACTATCAAAATATTGTGTTCATCTAGATAGGCATCTATCTATGATTAATCGTTGATGCATTGAGGAAAAATGTTTCTTCATGCTTTGAAAACTTAGGGCCTCATCTATCAAACTGCGCTAACAGTTTTTAGCGCAGAGAATCGCAATGAATGGCCCGCGCTGCTCCTGACGCTCTAGGTACTCTATGAGCATTGGGAGAAATGCAGACCATTCAGCGCGGCTCACTGCACTACAAACTGCTAGCGCAGTTTGATTGAAGAGGCTCTCGGGTTGATCAGATCTTATTTTGATGACAAATCATTTCAATTATTAGTTCAGTCCTTTGTTTTGAGTACTCTGGACTATTGCAATATTGTTCATCTGGCTGGTAACCAAAAAAATTTAGCTGGACTTCAATAAATACAGATCATGGCAGTTCATCTGATTTTTAAATTTAAAAATTAGATCATTTAACTTCTTATTATACAAAGTTGCACTGGCTTACTATGGAGGCTAGAGTACAGTTTAAGTTTGGCTGCTTGTGTTACAAAATTATATCTGATATGGCTCCAGCCTATTTAGTAGATCAATTTATTTTTTTCCCATCATAGACGCTCTACTCGAATAGCAATATTTTTTGATTTTCCATTGCCTAAAGATTGCCGCTATAAGAGATATCATAATCGTTTGTTGTCATTTCAAGATGCCATTTGGGATGTTGATTTTCGTCATTATTTTTCACATCTAAATCATATCAAAATTTCAGGAAATTGTTAAAAACCTTTTTATTTAGAAAATTTCTGAAAGATTGAATCTGTGTTTGCAGTAATTTGTTTCTTTTATTAAACTGCATAGATCTGAATAGTAATGCGGGATACAAATGTTATGTTATGTTATGTTATTAAAAAGAGCCTCTTCTAAAATTATAGGCTCTGCCTTAACCAAAATGCAACGGTAATCAGATTAATAAGGTCTTTACTAGGGTCAGCAAATCATTCACATTTGTTCAGAAAAAGAGACCTTAGAATAACATCTTCAAATTTTAGAAATTCATAGACCTCAGTGGTGTAACGGTGTGAAAATCAAGTTTCAATACATCGGTCCAAAAAGTTTTTCAAAAGTGCTTAAAGTGCAATTTTTATAAATAGTTTTAATAAATAGAAGTACTCATCTTAGATGTGCAAGAAAACACGATTCGGGGGGTATACTCCGACACAGAGCTATGTTTCGCCGGGTGACTGAATCTAGGATTCCCCCTATAATTAAATAAATGTAAATCAGTATCTCATATACATCTATACATAAGAAAGTCCCGATATTCACTTTATAAAACTAACCTTTAAGTCGGCCGGAGTGATGTTTCCCACGTTTCCAAATTTGTGCAGATAAATATCTCTACGTGGCCAATCAGGAGGGAAAAACCCTCTAGTGACATAGATAGATCAAAGCTCATATTACACCAGCGTCATCCACTCTAACTCAGTATTCAAGCCCCTAGGTTTCACTGTATCGAGTAAAGATCCATTTTTGTTCCTTAAAATTAAGCTTCTCGACTAATTTCCACCCTCCCACCTTAATTTCACTTGATCAATAATTTGTCATTTAAGATCCACTATTCTATGTTTTTTATCCTGCCAATGCTGAACTAAAGGTGCTTCTATACTCCCTGTATTAATCTTGGACTTGTGCTCAGTCAGGTGAACTGATATCTTTCTACTTGTACGCCCCACATAAAGAAGATCACAGGGGCATTTTATGATATATATAGCATGAAGTCGAGGACTTAGCATAGTAAATTTTACTTGTTTTGGGGTCTATCCAGAAAGGGCCTGTCATAGTTTGTGCACACCATTGACACTGTCCACACTCAGTATGAGTGTGGACAGTGTCATCGTCATTTTTAATCTCAAATTTATGCAGTTTTATTATTTTGCCTATCGTTCTTCCCCTTTTGAAGGACACAATAGGAGGAGATTGAACCAGTGGGTGCAATTGTAGTACTGCCCAGAATATTAAAAAAGGGGCCACTCGGATCCAAAAAAGGCAATACACAGATAAGATCTTCCTCTTCTTGTTCAGTCTGTTTAATTTGTTCAGGGACAGACCCTAAAGTCCAAGAGAGAAGAAGAGACCTCTAAGGTTAAAAAAAAAAAAATGAAGCAGATTCTAAAGGGCTCTACTGCATTAGTATGTACTATTATCAGTATACAAAACACAATTGGCAATAAACTTTTTATCGCCTGGTGAGAGTATGCAAACCTTGATGGAATTTAGCTAAGTACTTCTTAATGGTTACAGTTTCTTAATGACTTTTTACCATTAGCACATTGCAATTTAATGGTTCCTATATAGACTTCTGATGAACTTCAGATGAATTTTTGATGAATGTTTGATGAATTTTGATACCGGGAGATTAGAACGTTTTTGATTCTTTTTTTCACTTGGTTTGATTTTTTGCCTATGGATTTTTCACTAATAAATTTAAAAATTATCAGACATTATGATGTATGGGGCAGGTCTTATTTAGACCTTGTGTCTGGTGCTTGTCATCTATGAGATCTTGCCTAGGGTTAAATCTTGCTCTTATTACTGAGCTTTACCCATACTGATGTTCTACTATTATTGTCGTAGATACCTTTTTTAGTATCTAAGTTTTCCATTCTGGCATTCTCTCACCAGGCGATAAAAAGTTTGTTGCCAATTGTGTTTTGTATACCCATATTCGTATTATTGGCAAATCTTTTGGGTTCTTTTTTGTAGCCTAATATTATTAGCATATGCCATTGTACTACATGTCCCATTTTATGACTAATTTTATAAAGTGGATGTTAACAGTCTAGAACTGTGGGTGTATAACAGTGACTGAGATAATTGTAACTGGGTTAAGTAAGCTTTGAAAATGGGGGAGGGAGGAGGTGCTACTGAAATAAAATAGCTAGATAGATAGAAATACTGAAGGGATAGGCCCAGTAGGCATGTGCCTAGGGCCTGAAATAGTCAGGGGGGCCCGTTGAAGGATGACTTACCAATATGCCAATTTTATTTTTTCAGACAGCAACGGGCCCCCCTCCACGACAATGGGCCCCTACCCGACAATGATGACAACACCGGCCAACGCCACCCCACCCCACCAGCATTGACAGATGCCAAAATGGCCTCCCGCCGGCATCAACGGCAACACGACCAATGCAGCTCCAAAAAGATCCCACAATGAGTGCGTCTGCCAGTCCATCCCCCCTCCTACATCACTTACTTCTTACGGCACACGCAACCATCATGGGATCTTCATGGAGCTGAGCCAGCCGCATTGCCATTGATGCTGGGGAGGCTGCATTGCCAACCGTCAATTCCGAGGGGAGGACCGGTGTTGTCATTGTCGCCGATGCCGAATGGGGGGTCTGTTGCCGTGGGGGGGCCCTTGCCGTTGCTGGGGGGGCATTTCCATTGCCGTGTGGAAAGGGTGGTGGAGGGAGAAATAGGGGGCAGATGCTGATGGAATTGGTATGCAGGGAAAGGGGGAAGACATAAAGGGGAAGGATACTGGATAGATTTAGGTTGGGGGAAAAGAAAGGGGTCAGATGCTGATGGAATTGGTGTGCAGGGAAAGGGGGAAGGATACTGGATAGAATTGGGTTGGAGGGAAAAAAAGGGGACAGATGTTGATGGAATTGGTGTGCAGGGAAAGGGGGAAAACATAAGAGGGAAGGATACTGGATTGATTTAGGTTGGAGGGAAAGAAAGGGGGCAGATGCTTATGGAAGTGGGGGGAAGGAAGAGAAGAGAGTGAAATGCTAGACCATGAGGGTGTGGGAGAGGGAAGGGAAGAAGAGGAGAGAGATGCCAGACCATTGGGGGAGGGAATGGAAGAAGATGGATGCCAGCCCAATGAGGATAAAGGGAAAGATGGAAGGGGGAGGCATAGTTTCTGGAAATGGCATAGGAGGACAAAAGATGAAAAGAAGAGAATGATAAGAAGATGAGGAGAGCAGAAACCAGAGAAGACAAAGGTAGAAAAAAAAATTTCTATTTATTTATTTTTTTGCTTTAGGGGACATGCATCGCTGTTTCTGTGGTGTTGCATTGTATGCAGAGTCCAGCTTCTTGGTGGTTCAATTTAATCTTTGTCTACATATTTCTATTTTATCCCCCCTTTTACAAAACTGTAGAGCATTTATTTAGTGCTGGCCGTAGTGGTAACAGCTCTGATGCTCAGAATTCTATGAGCATCTGAGCTGTTACCACCATGGCTAAAAATCATATTACAGTTTTGTAAAAGGGGGGCGAGGTTAGTTTGTGATTACATATTCCATACTAGGCGAAGATGTTTTCTGTGTTCAATTTATATGAAAGACATGGGTTTTTTGTTAGCGTTGACTAGCCTTGTTTGGCAAAATGCATCGGGCATGGTTCTTGGGAGCACTTTGAATAAGCCTGATTTGAATCTCCTTATTTTCTGCCAATCTTCTTTTGTTTCATGTTGGATTCTTTGGTGGATTGCTTGACTTGTTGTTTCGTTGCAAGTTAACATACATGGAGTGGAGCATACTAGAGAAGTTACAGATTTGGTTGTTTATACATACATATGGGTTACAGTTGGTTGATGTAGAGTGAGGCAGTTGAGAGGCGTTGTAAACTTGGTTATTAATATAGACTTATATTTCAGATAGTATTACTGCTTTACAATATATTTGAACACTTTTATATATGCCTGGAAAGGGTTCAGAGTTAAAGGCCTGGGTAAGTAGGTGGAAAGGGAAGGAAGGGGGATTTGTTCAGAGATGTTGCATAGAAGAAAAACTGTGCACTGATATGCTAATCTTTGTTTGAATTAAAAAAAAAGAAATACAAGTGGAAATAAAGAAATGAATAAGAAAACAGATAAATGGGGGCAGGGCATGGGCGGCGCAGGGCCAGGGGGCCCAGTGTACTTGTGTGCCTAGGGGCCCTCAAATAATTAATCTTGTCCTGTGAAGGGGTATTATGTATTGTCAGGGTAGGCTTTGTCACATCCCACGAGCTCCTGTCCTGATCACTGCAGCGTTCCAAGTGACCTTGACTGTTCCCAGTGTGTACCCTTTAACCAGGGAATCCTTCAGGCCTTCTTAGGCAATCGCCTAAGGTAAAACAGTAGGTTCAATGTTCTCAGGTAAATCAGGCAAAGGGAAAAAGAAAGCCACACACTTCCAAGAATGTCAGAAAAATAAAGTTGTATTTTATTTTTATACCTCTGGTTACTTTGTCCAGGTATTGATAGCCAATAGCAGTAGTTTCAATACAAGTTATAGAAAACATAGAGCTCACGGCCAACCTGGCTTTACACACACCAGCCTGGCTCTAATTCCAAAATAATAAATCAAACAAACATTTTTGACTGGACTCTAGTCTTTATATCACAGTCCTCTTCACCAGCCTTCTATGGTTTAGGGTAACCACAGCAAACTTCCTTCATCAGGAAAGTACAGAAGAGAGAAGCACACAACACTCCTGCAGTAAAGGAAACATCAAGCTTTTACAAAAAAAAAAAAAAGTCAGAAAGAAAACAGCTAACGTTGCAGCTCAGTTTGTGTCCATTGCCTCAAAACCCTCGCTAGGCAGAGTAGATACACCAATGTCCATTGGCTCACAGCTTTGTAGCTGTCTCTCAGCTTTAGTCTCCAGTCCCTCCGATATAGCCACCATGTACCAATCGTGGTTTAATTCTTCAGGCTTTAGTTGAGGAGGAGTGTGCTGCCTCTCAAGCTCACCCTGAAGCCTCCTCAGCTCCTCCCCTTCGTGACAGCTGCCCTGCTTTTACAGTCTTCAACTCGCCCCTCCCTGCTCTGAAGAGGGGGAAGGGAGAAAACTCTTCCTGCAGCTGTGTCTGCTTCTGTGACCACTTCCTGTTCTGACCCGGACCTTCTGGGAATTGAAGTTTCTTAACTCCCGGGTTCCTTTGAGCCCTAACTGCAGGCTTTGGAGAGTAGCCTGACACCGGCCTGACCTCCCCTTGGAAGTCACTGTCTGGCTCCTCAAGGTTAGTCCCAGGGAAGTCAGCGCTTACATACGGTAATCCTCCGGGCCAACCTGGTCGGCTCTCCTACATAGGGGTTTATTGATCTTCTTCACTAGCCCTGTGTCAAAGCTAGGAAGAGAACTAGCTTTGCGACAGCTTACATTCAAGCATGTAATCATAATCTAGCAATAGGAAATGGCTGACTGAAGTCTGTGAGGGCAAGAGTTATGACTGGCTGTGGGAAAATGTTGATTGGTGGTGAGATGAGGAGAACTTGGCAGGTTTTGGTAATTTTTAGGAGGATGAACGATTGGGAGGGAGTCGGTGGTATAAGGGGATGTTTGAGTAATTCCCACCCTGCCCACTCATATGGGGTGATGTTGTTATAATGGTGATGTCGGGGTTGGCTGATTATGATTGGGAATGAGGGGTTAGGCACAGTTTTTGAGGCAGAGAGAACTTTCTCAGTGTGGCCATAGATAATGAAAGCAATAGCAGTATATGCACATATATAGCCAATTGTACTAGTATTCTATAAAGGAAAGTAGGTGCCTAGTTCTCTTTATAAAATAGTACAAAATAGATTCCATCTGAGCATCCGAATATAGAGCAACTGTTATAGAATGTATGCAAAGGAACTTATATACTAATAATGCATGATACTGGTATTAGCATGTGGTAATGCAATGCTTCTTAAACCTGTCCTTGGGACCCCCAGCCAGTCGAGTTTTCAAGATATCCCTAATGAATATGCATGAGGCAGGTTTGTATGCCTGTCACCTCTATTATATGCAAATCTACCTCATATATATTCATTAAGGATATTTTGAAAACCCAACTTTCTGGGGGTCCCCAGGACAGGTTTAAGTACCACTGCAATTGTACATTTTATTCACACACTACTAGAAAACATGGTACTCTATGCCCCCTCCCTTCCAAAAAAAGAGAACTCACGCCAGGTTTTTCAAAGAGGAAGTCAGGGTTATTAGAAGCCCTAGACATTTGGAACAGGTCAGGATTATATTAAAAAAAAAATTTTAATGTTCAAATTCAAATAATTTGCTCTTCTCTATTTTAATAAAAAGAGAAAAGCAAGAAGGAAGACGGATAATGGTACTACTTCCAATGGCATACATTTCCTGCTGTTTGTGTCCTGGTGGGATAAAAGCCTTTCCTTCTCCTAGGGCATATCTCTACGAAGATAATCTAAGGCTACTGGGGTTTAAACTACAGGGAAAGGCCTTCCCTGTTGATTTTAAATATATACACAGGGCTCTTTAACTATTGTAAGGCGTATACAAGCAAAGGGAAATTGTTTTATGTTGCTTTAGGAGACTCTACTGGCCATATGTATGTATGTATGTTCATTTTATTTGATATACCGCTGTTCCTTACAATTATTGTCAGAGCAAGGCGATTAACACTGGGTGCTTAAAACTTCCCTATATGTCCAAAAAGGCTCACAATCTAAAATGGTTATTGTACTACTGCCTTGGTGGGTCTTTTATGAACCTTATGTCAGTAAGCAGACGTACTCTATCTTGCATCCATGTACAGCAGAATGGAGCCCTAAAAAAACAACTGACTTGTCTTTCAGACAACAGCAAAGCATTATAGATAGTTGGGGAAGAAAAGATGTTGCTTGCTCATGTGTTTTATTCCCTAAGGCCCAGATTCTATAATGGGCACCCAAAAAAGATAAGTGCCTAAAGTTAGGCACCTATAGCATGGCAATCACACTTAGGGCTCCTTTTACTAAGCTGCGATAGCGGTTTTAGTGCGCACTTAGCATGCGTAGAATTGCCACACGCGCTAGACGCTAATGCCAGCATTGAGCTGGCGTTAGTTCTAGCCACGTAGCGCAGGTTTAGCGCACGCAGCAATTCTGCACACGTTAAAAAACGCTATCGCAGCTTAGTAAAAGGAGACCTTAGACGCCCATTACAGAATCATGGTTAGCGGCGTATAACTAAAAAATTAGGCACCTGTAATATAGGCCAGGGTTTTTAAAGCCTAAATTATAGGCACCTAAGTCCTTCAGAGAATCGCACCTAGCGGTACCTAAGTCTTTCTCTACCCCTAAATACGCCTACATTAGTGTTAGGCACAACTAGGCAGAATAGTAAGGGCATAGAAGGATTGCGAAGACCTACAATGAGACATAAACACACTTGAGGAATGGGCTGCAAAATGGCAAATGAGGTTCAATGTGGATAAGTGCAAGGCGATGCATGTCGGTAATAAAAATCTTATACGCGAATACAGACTTGGGAGAACTTGTAGACAAGTCAATGAAGTCGTCCACGTAATGCGTGGCGGCGGCAAAAAGGGCAAACAGAATGCTAGGAATTATTAAAAAGAGGATCATAAACAGATCAGAGAAGGTTATCATGCCGCCCCCCACCTGGAATACTGCGTCCAACACTGGTTGCCGTACATGAAAAAGGACATAGTACTACTCGAATAGGTCCAGAGAAGAATGACGAAAATGGTTAAGGGACTGGAGGAGTTGCCGTACAGTGAGAGGCTAGAGAAATTGGGCCTCTTCTCCCTTGAAAAGAGGAGACTGAGAGGGGACATGATCGAAACATTCAAGATAATGAAGGGAATAGATTTAGTAGAGAAAGAGAGATTGTTCACCCTCTCCAAGGTGGAGAGAACGAGTGAGCACTCTCTAAAGTTGAAAGGGGATAGATTTTGTACAAACGTAAGGAAGTTCTTCTTCACCCAGAGAGTGGTAGAAATCTGGAACGCTCTTCCAGAGGCTGTTATAGGGGAAAGCACCCTCCAGGGATTCAAGACAAAGTTAGACAAGTTCCTGCTGAACCAGGACGTACGCAGGTAAGGCTAGCCTAAAATAGGGCACTAGTCTTTGACCTAAGGGCCGCCACATGAGCGGACTGCTGGGCACGATGGACCACTGGTCTGACCCAGCAGCGGCAATTCTTATGTTTTTATGGGATAGGTACCTATCTTTTGTAGAATCGCTCCTAAGAGGATAGGTGCCCATCTCCCAATTAATTTTTTTTTTTTTTTTTCAATTACGAGCTTGTTAAAGCTCATAATTGAAGCCAATTTACTGATTAAGGCCCTCTTTTATTAAGCCATGGTAGAGGTTTTTACCACGGCCCAGGACACTAAGGAGTAAATTCTCTATTATTACGTTTAACTTAGGCGTGCTTTGGACGTCCGGCAAACGTAAATAACAATTAACTATATTTAGGCGTGAGATAGACGTCCCGCAAAATAGACGTGCGCAAAATAGACGTCCCTCGTCGCACAGAATAGACATCCTTCAAAATAGACGTGCGCAAAATAGACGCAGGTATCTGAACCGTCTCTAATGGACCCGTGATAAACGTGAGTACGGGTTTGTTTTTTGTTATTTGTTTTTTTTAAAATTATACTTTATATATACTCTTTATTATCACACATTCAGCATTGATAAGTATAGGATGATGAAAGACATAACTAAAACACTGTATCAGAATTGTAAGAAATATGTTATGTTTCAAAGGAAAACTAGAAAATGAAACGTACCGAGTGGGTGTTGAACTTACATTATCAGTAATGGAAGGTGGGAACCAGTAGATGTGTGCTACACAGAAAGCTATACAGGAATGTCATACTCACCTCCTATTAGAAGTGGAAAGGATAGGACTTTGAACACCATATAGACTTTTTATAAACTTCATTTAACTTCCACAAAGACTGGCAGGAAAGGCACCCTAACTCATCCAATAAGCTTTCTCTCGATTTGCCAGAGACATTATTTCAGAGAGGATAGTTTAGAAGTGATATCTTGCTCCAAAGAACACTCTCCTGGTCTTAAAACATTCCTACTATCAGCTCATTCTTCACAACAAGAAACACAATCAAAACACAGATTCAACCTGAATGTGGCTTCCAGTTCACAGGAAGAGGAAATAGCAAGCAGCACAATGCTGATCTCATTGTGACATCATCAAGGTGCACCTGGAAGGTAGATATGCCACAAGTAAAAGACAAGCCGGGACTTGAACTCACAACCTACAGATGATCGAGATAGTGCTTTTACTCACTGACCTACACCTGTGTCTCTAATTCCTCTGTCATAGCATACCTTAGTAATGTGCTAAAGTATACTCTACTTAGCTATCATATCACAGTCAGTTGAGGCTCAATGGTGTAAAGCACTGTTGTCACGGATGCAACACCCATATTCTTAAGTATGGTTCAATAAATGTAATACAGAGTCAAAATTATGCTGTTTATTTTATCAAACCCAAGCTCAACTTTTTAATGTATTGTGTATAGTCTCGCTAATGTGTTTGTGATGAAAATTAGATGTGATACGTGTATATATATAAACCCTAGCCACGCATGCGCACATACCTGCGTGCTTCTGTGATCTCTGCTCTGTGATCAGTAGGTCTGTGGCCAGCAGGAGTGCAGATGCAGCAGCCAGGTGACTCCCCCCCTCCCTCCCTCCCTCACCACCAAAATCACCACCGCCAAAGCTTCCTCCTTCTGGCCAGCCGGGAGGAGGGCTCCGAGTCGCTGAAGACTGTCCCAGATCGCTCATAAATTAACCTTTTCATCTGAGGTGTGAGGCTGCGGTGACCTTGCTCCCCGGCTCACTAAGGTTTCATCTTAAGAAATTCAAATGCATTGTAGAAAATGCAAGTGACTATTCTGTGTCATCCTAGACACCCCTGCAACACCCCAACAACACACTCCTGCAGCATAAACCCCTCATGTTATAATCAAGTAAAAGACAAGCTGCGAGTTGAACTCATAACCTATGGATAACTGGTACAGCTTGTTTACTAACTGAGCTACCGAGCTACTTAACTGTAGCCCTAACCCTAACCATAAAGTAGCATCTGACATTATAGAAGCCGTTAGAATTTTGAAATAGTTTTGGACGTTCCTTGGGTGTTCTTAGATCAAATATACCTGTAGATACTTGCAATGATTACCCCTTGTCAAAGCTTGTACCTAAAGCCATTTCTGGAGACTCCCATTCCCAAGTCCCCAACATAGCTCAGTGCTTAAAAGCACTGCATGTATGTTCCAAAGGTCAGGGGTTCAAGTCCTGACTAAGGTTACCAAAGACAGAATATTTTTTTTTTCCACCCACCCACCCAAACATGCATAGCTAAGCATGTGAACCTCTTCATTTATTTAATTTATAACGTCACTGTGTTTGGGGGGGAGGTGAAGTTTCATTAGGTTTACATGGTAAGCTTCTAAGCTTGTACCTAAAGCCATTTCTGGAGACTCCCATTCCCAAGTCCCCAACATAGCTCAGTGCTTAAAAGCACTGCATGTATGTTCCAAAGGTCAGGGGTTCAAGTCCTGACTAAGGTTACCAAAGACAGAATATTTTTTTTTCCACCCACCCACCCACCCACCCAAACATGCATAGCTAAGCATGTGAACCTCTTCATTTATTTAATTTATAACGTCATTGTGTTTGGGGGAGGTGAAGTTTCATTAGGTTTACATGGTAAGCTTCTAAGCGTTCTGCTGTACTTTTTTGTGTAACAGCTATATCGGCGTGGTTTAGGATATAATCTATAGTGTTGATGTAACGCGGAGCGGCTGCTGCAAGCACGCCCAAGCGGCACAAACACGTCATCGCGTTTTTATGCGTTGTGACGTCATAGAATCGCCCGTTCTTCATACGCAGTTATTTCTCCTAAAATGGCTGCCAGGAGACAGCCAAACTTCACCACTGAAGACTCCAGGCTACTGGCCAGGCTCTTTTTAGTGCATGAGCACCATTATTTCAGAGTGGCAGGCCATCGCAGGTCATACCTGCAGTTCAGGGACTCCTGGAGCCGCCTGACCCGGCGCTATAATCGTAGAGCCTCCTGTCCCAGGGAAGTAAGTATTCCAAGTCAGGCCCTCACAAATAATCATGTAAAATGTAATGATGGAAACCTGTCTCAATCAAATTGTTCATGTTTTTGTGGGTAAATTTTGATTCCTTTTAAAAACTACAATTGTGCATAATAAATCTTTTACATTGAATACTGAAATTAAAGCACATCCCAAAGGAGCAGTAGTAGGATTTCAAATGACAAATTCAGCTCCTAGAAGGCATCTATTCCATTCACAACATGCACACAACTAATTTTTGGGTCACAAGCTTCACATTTGTAATCGAAACATCTTGACATCAACTTTGCCAAAGTGCTGCTATGTCATTTCAAATACCTTAAACACTCCTGTATCAATCTGCTGGTCTAGGGAGATAGTGGCATGACGTTTAAAGTGACAGCGTCAGTACCCTGACGTCAGGGGTTTCAAGCCACGCTGCTCCTTCTGACCAAACTATTTTATTGCCCCTGCTGCATGATTGTAAGCTCACCAGGACATGCTGTAATGTGGGGCAGTGCTGATAGGCTACAGCCTCAGCACCCTGGGGTTGTGAGTTCAATCCCACCTCCTCCTTGTGATGCTGTCCATGTCACCTCACACACCCCCTCCCCCCCCCCACTGTCCCAGGTACAGTAGAGAGATAGCGATGCCTCCAGCACAGAAAGGGGAAATGCTGGTGTACGTGAATAAATTCATGTAAAACATGTGGCAGAAGGGGGTGGAGGCAGACACCAAAGCGGATAGGGGCTCTTGGAGGGCAGTGTACTCCATTTTTTGTGCTTATAGAGGTCAATACTTAAGTAAACATGTTATGCCATAGTGCTAGATGGCACTCATCATATCCCTCCCTCTCTGTTCTTTCTTTCTCTCTATTATCCAGGTTGAGGATCTCAGGAAAAGGGGGCGACTGCTGAGGCGCCAGGAGCGGGCCTTCCTTGAGGGGGTGAGGGAGGAATTGCGTGCACAAGCCGGTGAGTAATGAGTCCAGTGTGTGTTTCTTTGTGATCAGCTTACCAGAATAAATAGATGAAAATGCTTGAGTAGCTGTAAACCATTCTTAATCATAAAATCTGCAGTAAAGCTGCTATTGTGATATCATGTCACAATGGCTTTATGGTGTTCTACTTGCCTCACTTACTTACGCTACATTTTGATGTTTACAGTGGAGTAGGTGCTTTGCATCCTGTTATTAGCATTTGAAGAAAATAACGTAGTAAATAATGTCATGTTCAAAAGTGTTGTGGACATATCTGACTGTATCCTATTTCTCTCTTGTCAAGCAGCAGCGCAGGCACCCCCTCAGGAGGCCCCGCAGGTGATGGAGGGAGCCCCACCCTGGTCCTCGGCAGAGGAGGAAGAGGAGATGGAGGAGGAAGAGGAGGAAGAGGAGATGGAGGAGGAAGAGGAGGAGATAGAGGAGGAGATAGAGGAGGAGGAGGAGGCCTGGCAGCCCTCAGGACCGCCCACACCACCACTGCCCCCTGGACCTCCACCACTGCCCCCACCACTGCCCCCTGGACCTCCACCACTGCCTCCACCACTGCCCCCTGGACCCCCACCGCCTGCCCCACCACTACCTCCAGGACCACCACCACCATCCCCTGTTGGACCTTCCCCTTCCCCCACCCATAGCCCTTCCCCTCACTCTCCTGCCCTTCCTGTTCCCATCCCACCCCCTTTCCTTGCTGTTCCCCCCCAGGAGCAGCCCGACCAGCCTCAGGAGGGGGTGGCCAGGGAGATGGCGGCCTACTCTGCCATCTTGGAGGAGGTGCAGGTATTGAGAGGGTGTGTGGAGAGGATGGAACATGCCCTCTTGCGGCTGATAGCCGAAAGAGGGCATGGTGCCAGCAGCCATACACCCTCTCAATGACTGCACCTCTTCCGCCCCCCTCGCCTGAGGTAGCTCAAGCTGCTCTTGGGGGGCACCCACCCTCTTTCCCTGTGTTATGTGTATGTAAATAGTTATTTAAAAAAAAAGTTTTCCAAGTTTTAAAAAGTTGATATTTTAATAAAAAAGTTGGTTATGGTTTAAACTTTCCTGTGTGGTTTTAACCTTGTAGCATCAGAAGTTTAGTGGACAGAGTCCAAGGTAGATAGGGGTTCAGGAGGGACTGCTGAATGGGCCCTTTTCAATATAACAACAAGGTGACATATAGAAAGTTTGACAATCTTTATTGGGGTCTGTCATTCATTCTATTACCTGCTAGCCACTTTGATGTCAAATCATTGCAGAATCTAGGAAAAAAGTAAGTGAATGCAAGGGTATATGCAACTGTAGGTAGATGACAACATCTCAGCTATGATGTGCAAAGTAAGCCAGTCCCTGTTCCAAAGTAAATGGCTACATAAGGAAGAGAATATAAGTCACTCTGGTAGATTTGTTGTTAAGGAATAGGGTTATTTCTAGTAAGAGTTGGCTCCACACCAGGAGAATCCAAATGAGACATGTGGGTTTTTCTTCATTTCACGGAAGGTGATGGAAGTAAAGGCCAGATACCTCAATCTATCCTCCTGGTTCTTGAGCTGCACTATTTTGGTAAAGCAGGTGTGGAAACCACAAAGATGCTCACAGCTGCACTGCTCTCAGTACTATAAAAACTCCATCTGACAATACTGCACTTGCCTGTCTAAGACACCTGAAAACAGAAAAGAGGAGAAGCTGGTTTACACAACGTTCACAAACAGGGGGGTTCAACCCCCAAGGTCCTCCCTTCCCTGAAGCAATGTGTTAACCTCATATATGTTGAGCTGCTTAGATGTCACCGTGGTATAGGTGTTAAGGCAATAACCTTAACTTGCTGATGGTGTGGGTTAGTATCACCTGTAATCCTCCACTGCTACTGTTTAGAACTCATGTGAGGGAATAGACTAACTGAAAACAAAAAGTTTGTGTGCATATAACAGCAGGAATGCGTGCCATGGTGTTCTATGAGGCCAACATTATCAATTTACTATTGTTCCTGAAAGTCATTAAGGATACCTGTGTGAAGAGTGACTCAAGAGTAAGCAAATAAAGGTTACCATATATCATTCTCACCTACAACTGTTTGGCTAGGTGCAAACTGGTGTGCTGAGCTGCTGCTCTGGTCTGAAATGAAGAATACAGAGAAACTGTTAACAAAGACCTATGTCTCCTAAATTAAACACTGAAGTTGTGGCAGAACACACACCTAGAAGTAACAGAGCTGCTAACATACCTTTAGAATCCTTATTAAATATGGCAGCCATTAGGCACTCATTAGGAGTTTTCCACCTGAACCATGTTGATTGGATATCCATTGAATGGCAGTGTTCCCCCCCCCCCCAACATACCCGACCTATTCTTATCAATGAGTTAGTACACAGAACCATTCCTCACCTGATTTTAATTTGCCTGTAATTAGATTCTACAAAGAATTAACTTTAACTCTGAGTAAACCCTCTCAGATGTATGAACACATCCATTTTACTTACATATCCATTTGTGTACCAGCAAAATATATACCAGCATGGTCTTTATCAGTCTTCTCAGTCATTTTTATCAGCCCTGTGGAATGGAGAGTAGGAGATATCAGAAATAAAATAACTAGTATAAACAATAGCACACAATGAAAGGCCATAAAGAGAAGTCACTTTTGGTTGGTTAGTTTCTTTAGTTCTATGATAGTTCAAAGTAGCTTACAAAATATCATTCTCACCTGGACTTACTATCTGAGCTGCTTCTAGAAAAGATAAAACCACATATTAGAATGGCCAGTATTAATGGCTCTGTGGAATAGAGGGAAATGGGAGGCAGAGATAGGGAAAGAAATGTAAAAGACTAAGACAGAGTAAAGTCTGAAACATCTGCATAAGCGATAGGATAGTATAGAAAGGAAACGCTGCTCACCTGGACCTTCTTATACTCATGCACGCCTATGTAGCGTGAGACGTCATCATGGTGGGAAAACTTTCTCTATGCCCATTGGGCGCCGTTCGGGTGCGGTTCCTTAGCCCGCTTCCTAACCACGCCCATCACACCTCATTGGGTGTTGTACAGGGGGTGTTTTTGAACGTGTTCTATAAGTAGCCTGAAAAGATGGCTACACCTTGCAACATGGCTTCAAAGCGAAAATCGAATTTCTTGCATGGAGAGTTGCAGATCCTTGTGGCCCAAGTTGGGGCCAACTATGATTCCCTCTTTGGGAGGGAAGCTGATAGGATTGGGATAGAAGGCCAGCATGCTATCTGGAGAAGAATCTGCAGTGACATAGATGCTGTACACCATCAGGGCCGTGATATAGAGGCTCTGAAAAAACGGTGGCGTGCCCTGCGGAGAGAGGTCCGGCGGAAGCAGGAACGAATTAATGCGCAGGGTCCTTGCGGCAACCTCCAGCTGACTGTCCTGGAGAGTGAGGTGATGGACATAGTGGGTCCTGGAATAGGTCCTGTTGTGGGAGCCATTGATACTTCCCTGGGGCACCAAGGTAACATCACTTTACATAGAAGCCATTGACTTGTTGGTGTTTTTACTCATATTTTATATCTTTCTAAACTACAACAGTACTATACAACCAATGCAATTCATAGTAATATAATAAAAGCCATTGCCTGTTTTGATACTCTTGGAAGCCTAACATGTGGAATACGTTGCTAATGTTCCATATGTTAGCCTGCATAATACCTTGTAAATGACCGGATGTACAGTATTGTGACCTGTGATGCAATTCAAATGATGTTCTCAGATGTTACCGCTTTCAACTAATACCAATGTGTATTTTCTTGTCTTTTTGCAGAGGCGTCCCATCCTCCTTCTGCTGCTGCTAGGGATGAAGGGGATGAGGAGGAGGAGGAGGAGGAAGCAGTGGCTGGAACATCATACGCCACCCCTCCTCCTCAGAACACTGCTACACAAGCTGCACCGGCGCCCCCCCTTCATCCCCACGATGACAACAGGGCAGTAGAGGAGGGGGAAGAGTTGGAGGGGGAAGAAGAGGTGGATGAGGTTGGAGCCCTGGGGGAGGAAGATTTCCATCAGGGTGATGAGCTGGAGGCCCCCCCTGATGAGCTCCACCGTCAATTGGTGGAGGTGGGTGACCACCTCCACCAAAGACAAACTTTGCTCATCAGGGAGGTGGCTGAGATAAAAGAAGCCACACATGTAATGAACCAGCACCTGGCCTCCCTGGTGGCCGAGCAGTCTGCAACACGTGCTGTGCAGACTGCAATCCTGGAAGAACAGGCAGGGACTCGCCGGGCGCTGGAGAACATGTGTGGCATTCTTTCACAACTTCTCCCCCAGCTCATCACCCAGACTGCCTCCCATGGGGATCCTGGACCTCAATCCACCTCCCAGACCTCCTCCAGCCAGGCTCCCACCAGGCAAGGTTCCCCCCCGGCCACCCGTGGCCGGAGTCGAGGCCGTGGCCGGGGAAAGGGAAAAGGAAAGGACCGCCATTAGGACCCACTATGTCCTCTGAACACTCCCAGGCCAGTCATGCCGCATGGACCCTGGGGCTCCGCTGGACCTCCTCTGCATGTACACGCCACAGCCTCTATATCACGGTTCAGTCACTGCAGATCTTTCATCCAGATAGCATCCTGGCCTGAGTGCCAATCTTCATCAGCTTCAACTCCCATCGAGGGCATCATAGTTGGATAATAACTATTACACCCTTCCAAGGATCTGTAGCTCTCCAGGAGCCATGTTGCCGACTTCATCTTAAGGTGCAACCCGTTGCCATCTGTTGGCAGCCTGGACATTTGCCTGACTTCATCTTAAGGTGCAACCCGTTGCCATCTGTTGGCAGCCTGGACATTTGCCTGACTTCATCTTAAGGTGCAACCCGTTGCCATCTGTTGGCAGCCTGGACATTTGCCTGACTTCATCCTTGTCACAGGAAATGAAAAACTTTTTTCTTTGAACCAGGAAGCATTTAATTATTAATTGCACACAGCACAGCGGGTTCTCTGAAGAAGCCTCCTTGGCAAAACGCGTCTGAACCCTGCCGGACCATCGCTGTATGGACTTTTAAGTTAAGTTTGCTTGCACGTTTTGAAACTATATTTTTTGGAATCATTGAATACTCACCTATGTTATGGACATGCTAAACAGAATGAAGCACTTTCAATGACCAATCTCTTTAGGGGTTTGTTCCCCATCCTGAGTTTTTTGTATTCCATCTGTGGATTCTGAGCACCATCTGAGTTAAATAAGGTATTAAATACTTCTTCAGGCTTGTTCCCTTTTGTTTTTTGTGGTTGCATCCTATATTATGCATATTTCCATCTATTATGTACAACAGCAAGTCAATGGATTTATGTTTTACAATAAAATCCATCAAATAAATGAAACATATATAGCTGACAGTGTGTTTGTGTTTCAGCTTATATTGTATTCGTTAGGTGCTTCCCAGAGCTACATTGCTGTATCATGTGGTTTACAGAGGTATGTCCCAACAGTGTCATGAACGACCACTAGGCCAGTTAAGGGTTTGAGGATACCCCTAATGGATATGCATCGTGGTAGATTTGATGGCTGACACCTCCATTAGATGCAGGTCTCTCATGCATGCTCATTAGCGCTATCCCTTACAATCCTCTTATCCCACCTTTCACAACCTAGCTCCCTATGCATCAACATCTGTCCCTCTCTTTTGTTATTTTCCTTGATGCATACCAGGGGAGGGGAGGAGAGGGCTGGAACCTACATGCCATCTCTCCATTCCACCTCAAAACCTAGTGTTACTCCCTAATCTCCTTCCATCCCCAGTGGCAACCTTTCACCCTTTCTGTTAGCAAATACCCTTGCATCCCTAATCTCTCCTTGCCTCCATGACATCCTCCACCTCTTGCTTTTATCTTTTCTCATTCAAGACTACTATCCAGCATATCTCTGCTCCCCCCTCCTCCAAGTCTGGCCATATCTAGACACCTCTCCTGCATTCAACTTAAGAATCTCATTAATATGTATCCCATCTGGTGCAGTAGCTGCCTTGGTTGATGACATATTTCCCATATTTAAACAAAGGTTCCCATCCATTCCACATGGAGTTAATTGAATGTTGTAGGCCCCCTCTGCTCTTTCTTTTTGGTGTACTCTGCTACTATGGAAAATGGAGGTGGGGCAGACAATGACATTATGAAAGCAGGGAGAGTGGTGGGTGTGGGCATCTGTGTGTAACCTGACCTGGCCCCTTCTTTTCCCTAACAATTTATTCCCCTCCACACTTAACACAAAATTTAAGTCCCCAACAATCCCTCACACCAACACCCAGAAAAATCCATAAACTAAGGAAATACAGATAATGGGGGTGGGGAGGAGTGTCAAAGGCAGAAGGGAGTATAAGGGAGAACAGGCAAGTCATAGCACAAAGTTTCATCATTGAGGAAACAGAACACCACAAACACCAACTCACATGAGGGGGTCTTACATAGGCAAAATGGCTGTGCCAAAGCTTTCTATATACTAAGCACGCCTAATTAGCGGCGGACGTCATAGAAACCGTTAGGATTCAAATCTAATTGGATGTGCATTGGATGTGGTTTTGCAATATACAGCTGTAGTGACGTTGTAGTCATCTCCTTCACATCTCTAAGCTCTATGTTCTAAACAAAGTTACCTCTATAGCTCTATGCCTTAAGGCATTGCTTTTTTCATCGTCCATACATCAGGGGGTTCAAGTCTTGAGTAAGGTTAGCAAATAGGTTATATTCATGTGCAGCCCATTGTCTAATAGTTAATGCAACCTGTTCTCTCTCATGCTGAACACCCTCCCCCCACCAAAAACATCCCCCCCTAACTGGATCATTCTTCAACACCTGTCCAAGCCCTCTGAAGTTTGATTTAACTCATAGAAAACAAATATGAAATATGTATTAAAGAATTGCAGCACAAATAACGCCTAAACGGAACAGATTATTTACAGTCCTATATGCATTAGTACAGTGCTCAGAATGAAGATTAGCGTGTAAGAAAAACAGAGCTCCACCTCACATGCATTCAAGCACACTTGGGAATATGGGTTTGGGGCTCAGTGAAAGCAGCGCTTTTAGCCATTGAGCTAACACTCTTTTGTCTCAGCCTACTATGACATTATAGCTAAACTCCTTTTCCCTTAGCACTTCACTAAGATATGATATGACAAGGGAACGAGAGGAATTGGAGGTGTGGGTCAGTGAGGAAAGGCACTCTCTACCAATCGTGCGGCCTTTGAGGGTTCAAATCCCAGCCTGTATTTTACTTGTGGCGTATCAGCTTTCCAGGTGCACTTTGATGATAGTTTCCACTTCTTATAGGAGTTGAATATAACATTTCTCCATTTAAACATGGCATACGTTGTTAGTTTTGATCGTGGTAAAGTATACATTTCTGAAATGGTGAAGAAACAATAAGCGGTATAAGCAAATCCAAACTGCTATAAGCGCAAGAAAGCATTTGTAGCTCAACACGCTAATGCTCCTTTTCTGAGCTTTGCCATCTAAAACTCCCCGGTTTGACTCCCACCTTTGCTCATTTTAATAAGGTCCTCGTTTTTTCCTATTAGATCTTATAACATTTCCCTTTGCAGGCAAACCTATTTTCAACTTACCATGGCTCGGACATCCTAAGCAGTGATGAGAGGAAACCTTTCCTCTGAAAGCAAGATGACATTTGTGGATCGCCTGGTTAATGTGCTCTCATCACTGCTTAGGATGTCCGAGCCATGGTAAGTTGAAAATAGGTTTGCCTGCAAAGGGAAATGTTATAAGATCTAATAGGAAAAAACGAGGACCTTATTAAAATGAGCAAAGGTGGGAGTCAAACCGGGGAGTTTTAGATGGCAAAGCTCAGAAAAGGAGCATTAGCGTGTTGAGCTACAAATGCTTTCTTGTGCTTATAGCAGTTTGGATTTGCTTATACCGCTTATTGTTTCTTCACCATTTCAGAAATGTATACTTTACCACGATCAAAACTAACAACGTATGCCATGTTTAAATGGAGAAATGTTATATTCAACTCCTATAAGAAGTGGAAACTATCATCAAAGTGCACCTGGAAAGCTGATACGCCACAAGTAAAATACAGGCTGGGATTTGAACCCTCAAAGGCCGCACGATTGGTAGAGAGTGCCTTTCCTCACTGACCCACACCTCCAATTCCTCTCGTTCCCTTGTCATATCATATCTTAGTGAAGTGCTAAGGGAAAAGGAGTTTAGCTATAATGTCATAGTAGGCTGAGACAAAAGAGTGTTAGCTCAATGGCTAAAAGCGCTGCTTTCACTGAGCCCCAAACCCATATTCCCAAGTGTGCTTGAATGCATGTGAGGTGGAGCTCTGTTTTTCTTACACGCTAATCTTCATTCTGAGCACTGTACTAATGCATATAGGACTGTAAATAATCTGTTCCGTTTAGGCGTTATTTGTGCTGCAATTCTTTAATACATATTTCATATTTGTTTTCTACTTGAAAACGTTCCAAATCTTTAGGCATTCCTTTGCTTAAACTTATTTGAGTTCATCCTGATATGATACCTAATGAAGCACAGACAGCTCAGTCAAACAGCTGTAGCTCTATCAGTTAGGAGCCCAGCCTATGCTGCTAACATCCAGAGGTTGTGGGTTCAACACCCACCATGTCTTTTAATTGTGGCATATTACTTTGGAAGATGCAGATTGATGAGGTCACAATGAGGTCAGTTTTGTGCAACTGAACACCTCCATTTTGCAATGAGGGAAGCTGGAATGTTAAGGTGTGTATCTGTTTATTCTCTTTTTAAGTGCTGATAATGTGTGCTGGTTTTTCTTTGCTTTCAAAAGAGAGCCGATTGCAGTGCTGTTTGTTGAGACAAAAAAGGGGGTTGTAAAAGCCATGGGAATATTATATTATGGTTTGGGCTGAAATGTGGTTTGTTATCCATGCAATATAATGTGTTCCATTGTTATGGTGTCATTATATTTATTAGGACAGAGAAAAGATGAAACATACCTATTGAAATTTACTATTGGAATTATTGATAAAAAATACAGTAGACGTCTGCCTCGCGTGTAACAAAGAGCCGCAATTACGATAGTTGAAACGGCATTGAAATCCAAGTTAGACCAGGGTTTCTTACGTCTATATAATTCACGAGAGTTAGACGCACGCGTTCGCCCAGGTAGCGCCTATCCAGCGTCCCCACTTGGCACGCCCATAGACCGCCCACGGAACGCCCACGTCCAGAGCTGCAGACGGGACTATGCTTTCGATAGACGTTAGTTCCTTATGTACTACCTAGGGACGTCTATGTGTCGTCTATTACCCAATTAACATTAATTAAGACCCTTAACTCCATGATTATTCACTTATATCCGACGTCCAAAGCACGCCTAAGTTAAACGCAGTAATAGAGAATTTAGGCCTAAATGCTCTGACACTCATAGGAATTCTATGAGCATTTAGCGCTCCGGGCCACTATAGAAATGGGATGGGGCGGTGAGAGGGACAGCGGGGATGGGGTAGTGAAGGGGACGGTGGTCCGGTGACAGGGCAGTGACGGGGACAGATTTTTTTTCCACGTGTCATTCTCTAATTCATACTGCAAATGTTTATTTGAATTCCTTGTTTAAAGTCCCACCACACTTTCTGAAAACTGAATTTACTCAGGCACCAAAAAAAGCTAGCAGCAAAGGCCGCTAAAATCTAACGTGTAAATAAATAACTTAAAATAACATTTGTGCAAACATTGATTTGTGCCAGCATAAAAAAAGGGGAATGCTGTTAAAGAAAAAGTAAATTGAATGGCATCTTCATCTGTGGGACGTATGGCTTCTTAGTCCAAGTTCCATAGAGGAGATTTTGTTGTGCGGTATTTCAGCACGTATCCAAGTGGGCAGCCTAGGACCAGTTGAGGAAGCAAGCTCCACCCTTACCCAGGAACTGTGCCTCAGCCAAACCACAGCTCCTTTCCAGTTCAAAGATTTTTATTGATTTTAATAAAATACAAATATAAATGTTAACAAGGCAAGATACAGGCAAGTTGTACAAAGCAACGGATCATAAAATATTATCTATGCAGTACAAGCTGACTCCTGCTTATCTAAAAAGAGAGTGTAAGCACCACCTGCAGCCATAACCATACAATATCCAAAGCACAGAGGAACACCGGAGATATACCTTCGGATAAATAGGAATAGCAAGCCATGATATAATGCATACGTTCTGTTGTAGATATCTATATCCTAGCACAGTAACTGAATGCCATCAGTCTGTATTGCAATAAGAGTTGACCGGACTCCAGATTTTGATAAATGAGCTCACAGACTTGTGCCTTTTCACAGCTCCTTTAAGAATTAGCTTTAACATGCTTGAAATGATGCAGAAGCACTGTCACAGTTCACTATCCAGTCAGAGGATAACTTTTTTTACAGGTCACCTAAGTTTGGAGGTCAGGTACATGTCCGTGTGTAGCCAATTTTGCAAGGAAACTTAGGGCTCCTTTTACAAAGTGCAACGCACCAGATTAGAGGAGGCAGTAGCAGCTAGTGCGTGCAGCATTTTAGCGCACGCAATTCTGCGTGTTAAGGCCCTAATGCACCTTTGTAAAAGGAGCCCTTACACACCTTTATAAACAGCTGCAGAAATGACTCCTAAGATGAAGCTGCAGACACTGGTGTCTGCTCAGGAGCACATCTCAATCTTGTATGACGTACATGTAAACTTTTACGTTTTTAAAATAATGATGAATGTTATTTAAATTTTAGAGATCAGTACTGTTTTGTTTTTTTAACTTTGCACTCTGCAGCCTCTGAAGGATTGAACAACTCTGATAGCTGAAACATAGACATGGTGGCAGATAAACATGATGGCCCATCCAGTCTGCCCATCCTCAGTAACCATTATCTCTTCCTCTCTTTAAGAGAATCCACGTGACTATCTCAGACTTTCTTGAAATCGGTCACAGTTTCTGTCTCCACTGCCTTTATTTACTGGGAGATCATGTGATAGTGTTTAAAAGGCAGGAAGTTGTAAAAAGATGCTGCAGCCCTGTTCTATTGAACCACAGGAAAAAAAGCCTTTTGGTGTGTTTTAATCAATGTTGAATAAAAAAATATTTTATAAAGTATGCATAAAAATCACAATGCAGCCAAAACCCACCCCTGAACATGCTTAAAAGAAGTCTCATTAAAGTACCTGTATTCTTGTCATTGCATGTATTTTAATACATGGGATAGCTTTATAAAACACAATTTACATGTACTGTATATACTGTCATTATATGCTTATAAATCCGTTTATAAAATTACAGTGGTACCTTGGTTTACGAGCATAATTCGTTCCAGAAGCATGCTCGTAAACCAAAATACTTGTATATCAAAGCGAGTTTCCCCATAGGAACTAAGGGAAATTTGCTTGATATGTAACCAACCACCCCACCCCCACACCCCGAGGCCAGCGGCGCTGCTGTACTCCCCCCCCCGAGAACCGGCATTGCTCCCCCCAAAGGCCCCCCCATGTGATCCCCCCCCCCCCCCCATCCAGCACCCTCCCCCCCCACGATCCGGCACCTCCTCACCGCGATTCGGTACCCCCGCGTAGCGATCTAAAATACCCCAGACCCACCCGAACACGCTTCTTACTTCCATCTGGCCACCGGCACCGGCTTGTCCTGTGCGTTGGTGCCGGTGCCCGAGGATCTGCCTCCTTTGCTGGGCCTTGAGAATCTGCGCATGCTCAAGGTCTGCGAGTTCACGCTCTCTCCGAGATTCTCGGAGATCTCTGAGAATCTCGGAGAGAGCTTGAACTCGCAGGCCTTGAGCATGTGCAGATGCTCAAGGCCCAGCAAAGAAGAGGAGGCAAATCTTCGGGCACCGGCATCAATGCACAGGACATGCCGGTGCCGGTGCCGGTGGCCAGATGGAAGTAAAAAGCATGTTTGGGTGGATCTGGGGGATTTCAGATCGCGGCGGTGGGAGGGGTGCGACGCATGCAGGGGGTGCCGGATTGCGGGGGTGGCAGGAGGGTGCCGTATCGCGGGGGGGAGGGTGCTGGATCACGGGGGGGAGGGTGCCGGATCGCGGGGGGCGCCTCTCGTAAATCGAGGCAAGCTCGGTTTCGAGGCACTGATTTTGCAAATGTTTTGCTTGTCTTGCAAAACACTCGCAAACCGGTGCACTCATAAACCGAGGTACTACTGTACCTTCTTGTGGGGCACTTTTGTAAAGCATTTGCTAACAGCTGTACAGTGATTACATAGTTTCCCTTTAGAATAATGGCATATACTCACATATGTGAACACATAAACGTGGGAATACCAAAATTACTCCTACGCATTACTTTGTAAATGCATGTATATATTACATACAGTGTAATTTATAAGTTAGCATACACGTGGGTGGAGTCTGAGCATTGTTTTTCTCTATGGCCAGTTGCCTTGTTGTACCCTTTCTTCTAATAAAAATATATTTAAAAAAAAAAAAAGAATATTATAAGTTACGTACTTTTGGAACTCAGGTGTACACATGCCAACTCTATGCCTAAGTGATAGATGCATATTTTTATCCTGCATTCCTTTATAGATGACCAGTTATAGAATTGCACCCTATTCTATAAAACAAAGTAAGTGCCTGCTTTCTTTTATGCAGTATAATGCAAATATAACCCAGTACAGAGGTGCCTAACATTTAAACATTCACACTTATACCACAATATTGTATAGGCGCAAATAAGTTATGGTATTCTATATGTTAGGTATAAGTGGGAGCCCCACCTATGTCCTGCCATAATCCTCACCTTGTTCACCCCCTTTCAAATCAATGTTATCCCTCAGATTCTATATATGGTACCTAGATTTGGGCAACCAAACACACATGAAAATTAATTGGCTAATTAATCAATTAATATCAATAATTGTTTATTATGAGCTTCTATACACTACTAATGACTGGGGAGTAAATTAAGAGCAGTTTGCGTGAGCTTCTGTAAAAGTGTTACAATATAGAGTTACAAAGAGCTTCTACGATATGTTACAATACATGGGCTGTATAAAATGCTTGGGCACTATACAGAGTTACAGGGGCTTCTGTAGCAGTGTTACAATACAGAGTTATTAATACCAGCATAATTATGCCATAATCAATCATCCTACTTATGTTACCAGCACATGCATATGTTTATACCAAATCAGTCGTCCTACATATATATAATTAGGTATTAATAGCCTATTATTGATAATTGGCACCCATTAAAATATGCATGTGCATTATTCTATAAGGCATGGCACCTAACTCTAATAGCACATAACTCAAAATGGGGTGTGGCTATGGGCATATCAGTCCACCACTTTGAATTTTGGCAGGAAAGTCAGTTGGTCTCTTTTTCCATAGAATGGAGAGTTCTCTGGTGAGTTTAAAGATGTTCTCCCCTGTTCCCAATCAGGTCAGTGAACCAACTATTTATAAAGACAAACTGCAGGCCTCACAGCATACCCTGAAGAAAGCCATAGCATGATGACTGAAACGTCGGTTTCTACCTGACAAAATGCAGTGAGACCTGGAAACCTGCCAACAAGCACAATGCTAGCTGTGGATACCCTGAGTGAACATGTAACCCAGCTTCACGGGGAGAATATCTTTAAATTCACCAGAGACTTTTCCAACTGACTTTCCCTCCAAAATTCAAATTGGTGGGCTGCCCAATCAGGTCAGTGAACTCACTATTTACAAAGACAAACTGCAGACCTCACAGCATACCTTGAAGAAAGCCGCAGCATGATGGCTGAAATATTGGTTTCTACCTGACAGGACGTGGCGAGACCTGGAAACCTGCAACAATTATTTTTATTCAGTCTTATTTTTGTTTTCTGTTAATAATATTTTTAGTAAAGCAACATTGTTTTTCATGTGCCTAATGACTAAGCAAAACCAGCAGAATATTTTGGCCAAATATAGTATCCAACTCACTGCTAAAAATCTTACTTTTATACTGAGAGCTGAAGTCATTGAAAAATAAGTTTACATTCCAGCGGCCTGCTGCTTTGTAGCCAAGTGAATGTTTGGCTTAATACCCATTTGCATCTCTTTCATAAGTCTGTCTTAAGCAACTAGTCAGGAAATGTTATTTATGTTATGATGTAATTTGGATTTGGCTCACACTTTTTCAGTAGTAGCTCAAGGGGAACTGCATGCAGGTACAATAGGTACAGTGGCATAGAAAGGGGGGAGGAACTGGGGGCGGTCCGCCCTCATTGCCGTCTTGCTAGGGGCACCAGCACCCCTCCGCCCCCTACCCCGTTCCTCCCACTGCTGCGCGCATGCCCCTTACCTTCCCCATACCAATTTTAACTTCTCCAGTGCGAGCAACATTGCTGCCCGTATTGACATTGGCGATCTCTCTCTGATGTCACTTCCAGGTCCCGAGCTTAGAAACTGATGTCAAAGGGAAAGCCGACACTGACGCAGGCATGCTGCTCATGTAGGAGAAGTTAAAAAGGCACGGGGAATGAGAAGGGTCGTACGCTGCTAGGGGGGTGGGAAAGAGGAGGGGGAGGGGCGCCACCGCCACAGGTGCCTCTCATCCTCGCTACACCATTGAATAGGTATTTCCCTGTCCTATAAGAGCTCACAATGTAATGTTGTACCTGAGGCAAAGGAGGGTTAAGGAACTTGCCCAAGATCACAAGAAGTGGAAATGGGATTTGAACCAGTCTTTCCCAGTTCTTATCCTGCTGTATTAATCAATAGGCTTTATGTGGTAAGGCGTTTTCTTCATCTAATATAGTTACAGTATGTTAAAAATTCTAAAGCAATGTTGTGGAGGATCAGAATTACCATATTTTTCGCTCTATTAGATGCACCTGACCATAAGACACACCCTAAATTTAGAGGAGGAAAACAAGAAGAAAAAACATTCTGAACCAAATTCTCCCTGCCAGGCTCTGCACCCAACCCCACACTCCTTGCCAAGCTCTGTACCCTGTCCCCCCTCTGGTGGTCTAGTGGTAGGCTGGGACAGGGCAGGCCAGGAAAAGACACAGGGCAGGCAGGCCTAGTGGCTGGCAGGCAGGTAGGGACAGGGCAGGCAGGGACAGGGCAAGCAGGCAGGTAGGGATGGAACAGGGTGGGTGGGTAGTTCGGTAGGCAGACAGTCAGGCAGGCAGACATCACCCCCTCCCAGGAAGGCAGGCAGGCTGGAAAACAGGCAGGCCTCCCCCCAGGCAGGCAGCAGGCAGGCCCTGGCCTCTCCCTCATCCCTCTCTATTTTTAATTAGGCAGAGCAAACAGGCAGGCCCCCCACGTGTACCTTTTTTTTTTTTTTTTACTTCTGTTCGTGGCCAAGGCTGGCTGGCTGCCTGGTTCCTGTCGCATCCTCCCAGAACTGCCAGCTGACATGGCTGCCTCCTCTTCTGTTCTCTCGCAGCATAGCGGCGCACCAGGTTGCCTGCCTGGTCCTGCGCTGCTTCCTGCGAGAACTCAATTCTCACGGGAAGTGGCGTGGGACCAGGCAGACAACCTGGTGCGCCGCTATGCTGCAAGAGAATGGGAGCCAGCCGTGTCAGCCGGCAGTTCTGGGAGGATGTGGCAGGAAACAGGTAGCCAGCCAGCCTTGGCCACGAATAGAAGTTTAAAAAAAAAAAGGTACACATGGGGGGCCTGCCAGCCAGCTGAGGGCGCCGCTTCCAGTGAGAGAGGGCAGCCGCATTAAAATAGGTAACCGGGGGGGGGGGGGGGGCACGCGCGCTTTGGGTATTCGCTCCATAAGACGCACCCTAATTTCCACCAACTTTTTTGGGGAAAAAGAGTGTGTCTAATGGAGCGAAAAATATGGTAAATGTTGCATTTAGAATGTACAGACAAATTATGCCTGTCTGCTTAAATGCATTAAAATTTGCAATTTAAACTTTGAGTCCATTGGATCATTGTGCACTTGCCTTATTAGAACAATTGAATAACAGTGTGCTCACAGTTACATGCCATTTGTGCACATAAGTGTGCAAGGTACTGTCACTTTTGCAGGTAAGTATAAACTTTTGCATTTAAATTGCAAGCAAGACATGTAAATGCTATTCTGAAAGGGCATGTGTCAGTGGCATAGTGTGTGTATACAAGAGGCATTCACATTGGCAGAACTGCCACTTATGTGTGCCTAACTCTGGAGGCAGTTTACAGAATCTGACTATGTCCTGATCTTTTCAGTGCCATTTTGTAGGAAACAGATATATAGAATTTACTCCTGAGTGTCTACAAAAGAGGCATGATGCCAAAGTAAGCATGATGCCTGGGCATGATTCCAAAGTAAGCATATACATTTTATAAAGTCAGTACATTTATGTCATCAAGCATGTGTGCATGATTGTACTGCTGTTTTAAACCATGTCTAACATAAGAGTTACTTGTCTTTCGGGACTTGATTCCCTATCTGATCTGCAACAGTTGTGCTGGTTCCCAAAGCTCTTTGTTTCCTTTATTTTTTAATTTATCCCTGCAACCTTTGAAGAATTACTACTACTTATCAATTCTATAGCTCTGTATGAGGTACAAGGCACTGTACATTAAGGACATATTGTATATATGGTGCCTAAAAACAGACTAGGGGGACGCTCAATGAAGTTACAGGGAAATACTTTTAAAACCAATAGGAGGAAATATTTTTTTCACTCGGAGAATAGTTAAGCTCTGAAACGCTTTGCCAAAGGATGGGGTAAGAGCGGTTAATGAAGCTGTTTTTTTGGGGGGAGGGGTTAGTTTGGACAGGTTCCTGGAAGAAAAGTCCATAGTTTGCTATTGAGACAAACATAGGGGAAGCCATTGCTTGCCCTGGATCAGTAGCATGGAGTGCTGCTACTATGTGTGTTTTTGCCAGTTACTTGTGATCTGGATTGGCCACCATGAAGACGGGATACTGGGCTAGATGGACCATTGGTCTGACCCAGTAAGGTTATTCTTAGGTTCTTGGTGCCAATTAGTATCAATTATGAGGTGTTAATTGCCAATTATTGGTGCTGGTTATGCCAATTAATCAATTAAGTTGTGAATGCACATCAGCTAGCTAGGCACAGCGATGTACACACACAACCTTAGGTGCTATGTAAAGAATTTGGAGACACATATATAGACATAGAATTGGTAACCTCTTTAGGTAAGAACAATCACCATAGTGGTTAGTTATTTGCATGACTGTCTAAGACAGAAGAGTCGAATAGAAAGTTGAATTTAAATGTGGCAAAGAAGGAGGTGGCATGGGCAGGAGCTGGAGTTCCTCCAAATAATAAGGATTAATCTCCAAATGGAGCACAAATTTCTGTGTGTAATTTTGTATAGAATCCCGAGATGTGCAAGCAATTATATAAATGTATGCAATGATGCTTTTCTATAACCTGCATGTCTACATTTCATAGCGTGCAACTCCAAATGGGATATGGCCTAAGGCAGTAGTTCCCAACCCTGTCCTAGAGGACCACCAGGTCAGTCGGGTTTTTGGGATAGCCCTAATGAATATGCATGAGAGAGATTTGCATATAATGGAAGTAAAAGGTATGCAAATCTGCTCCATGCATATTCATTAGGGCTAGCCGGAAATCCCAACTGGCCTGGTGGTCCTCCAGGACAGGGTTGGGAACCACTGGCCTAGGGCAAGGGTAGGCAATTCCAGTCCTCGAGAGCCGGAGCCAGGTCAGGTTTTCAAGATATCCACAATAAATATGCATGAGATAGATTTGCATCTCAAGGAGGCAGTGCATGCAAATCCATCTCATACATATTCATTGTGGATATCCTGAAAACCAACCTGGCTCCGGCTCTCAAGGACTGGAATTGCCTACCCCTGGCCTAGAATTAGGCTTGATTAGGTCAAAAATATATTTTAGCTATTTTATTAGTGGGGGAAGGGGGGGACTTGGACCTTTTAACAGATATTAAAGTGCCCCTAAGTGCAAAAGCTTAACGCTCTTTAGTAAACTGTCCCTTTTATTTTGTTATATTGGAAAAGGGGGTCTGAGTGACCAAGTTGTTCTTCTCCAAGCAGCTCTTTTGCAGCAGTACTCTGGCCTCATAAGCCCAGAAGTGAGACGCAGAACAAGAGCTTTGCAGTAGTGACAGAAGAGATAGCTGCTCACATCTAATAATGCTATATAATGATGAGTAGTTAGTAGTTTTAGTAGCCATGGCAGCAGGAAGAGGATACCACGGACCTGTGACCCATGGTAAGACTGAAACAGCAACAGGAGCACCAGCAGCAGCAATAAGCCACAGAGCCAAAAAGAAATATGTCAAGGCTGAAGGCTGCAAGCAGGAGTGGGTGCAAGAGAAGAGCCATGGAGGCAGCTGTTTCAGATTTAGAAATACAGACACACTAAACACAGCAGGTACACAAGAACCATGCTGTATTACTACTAAAGGTTAAAGATGGCAACCTGGAAGTAAGAAAACAGGATCAATTAACAAATTTAACATCTCTCTTTTATTTCTTTAAGGCTATGCCTAACTTTCTAATAAATATCCTACAGATCAAGTTGTGAGGTGGTTTTGACTGCAAGCCACTGTGACAATATACAGGGCTTTATTTGCACATGTAATTGCTGTACCTGTCCTGCATCGGTAGGTTGTTATCCAACATGGCAGATGCACATGGTACTGTGAGTCTGACGGTGACGGGACAAAAGTGTGCAGAACAAACGCACGCTGACATTTCAGAGCAGACAATTGAGCGCAAGACAGTGTGCCACCTTAAAAGCTTATTTTAAAGAGCTCTGACGGGGGGGGAACCCCCCCACACACACACACTTTACTTAATAGAGTTCACGCTGCCGTGTTGGGGGTGTAACCTCCCCACATTATACAGAAAACTTAACTTTTCCCCTAAAAAATAAGTAAAAAGTTAAGTTTCCGCTTTAACGGGGGGGTTACAACCCCCAAAACCACCCCCAACGGCAGCGCAAACACTATTAAGTACACTAGAGGGTTCCCCCCACACACCCCATTGGTCCCCTTTAAAATAAGCTTTTACAGCGGCGCGCTGAAGTCTTGCGCTCAATTGTCTGTTTTCAAATGTCAGCGAGCGTTTGTCCCGTGCGCTTATGAATGTGAACCGAGTCTGACAGGTATGCCTGCCACCTCAGGAATCTTATTACATCTGTTCCCTGCAGCACCTGTACTCTCCGATTGGCTGCTCCTATTTAGGTGGCTGCCGATATCAGTGCCCTATAAAGAATCCAGGCAATAGGGCAGATCCATGAGTAACTCCCAACTTCTGCCTGTTAAGCGCTTGCTAACTGCAATAATTGGTTGCTTTTGCCTAATTAGTTTGCAAAGAATCTGTGGTCCATACCCAAAATTGTGTGCCCAACTTTGGGTGACCTATTCAGAATCCAGTTTCTATAGTTAGAGTATGTATAAATATGGCAAACCTAGATCTATAACAGTTCAACTTTTTTACTCCATTCCTCAAGTGACTATTTGGAAACAGTAACCCCCCAGATTCTATATATTGGGCCCAAAGCTAAACTAAACTAAACTAAACTAAACCTTAGGTTTGTATGCCGCATCATCTCAACATTCGCAGAGCTCGATACGGTTAACAAGAATTAAGGTGGAAAGGAACTCCAATGGAGGGAAAGATGAAGAGGAAATTTAGAGGACTAGAGTAAACAGAGAGGGAGGAAGAGTTACATTTTTGAGAATAACCAGGTTTTCAGATGTTTACGGAAGAGTTGGAGGGAGCTCAGATTCCTAAGTGGGGAGGTAAGGTTGTTCCAGAGCTCAGTGATTCTAAAAGGGAGGGAGGAACCTAGTTTTCCTACAAGACGCCTTTTAGAGAGGGAAAGGAAAGTTTCAGTTTTTGGGTGGATCTGGTGGAATTGGGGTGAGAGGAGTTCCAAGAAAGAGGAATAAAGGGGGGGGGGGGAGGATGCCGTGTAGGATCTTGAAAGTAAGGCAGGCACATTTGAAGTGGACTCTGGAGATTATTGGAAGCCAGTGGAGCTTGGACAAAAGCGGTGAGACGTGGTCGAATTTGCTTTTTGCGAAGATAAGCTTAGCAGCGGCATTCTGAATCCGCTGGAGTCTTTGAAGGTTTTTCTTTGTTAGGCTTAGGTAGATAAAGTTGCAATAGTCCAGACTGGAAAGGATGGTAGATTGGATAAGGACGGCAAAGTGTTTTTGATGGAAACAGGTTCTCACTTTCCTCAGCATGTGAAGGCTGAAGAAACATTTTTTTATTAGGGAGTTGAGATGATCATTGAAGGAAAGTGTAGAGTCAATGATGACTCCCAGAATTTTACTTGAATATTCAAGATGCAAAGTGGGGCAAGAGGACACCCAAATTTGGGCATGCACAATTTAATTAAGTAATAAGCCCTTAACTTGTAATAACTGAGTGCTAAAAACAAATTCATACAGTTAATTAGCTCCAATTGCAGCCCATCTGGCTGTGCACTAATCTACAAGGCTTGGTGTTTAACTTTAATAACGTACATCTGAAAATTATGCATGGCCTGGGGGGGGGATCATGTCATAAGCATTCCAAAAATTCATTTGCAGATTTGGTGTGCCCACTTTTGGAATCAGAAATGACCCCTGGTTTTATGGGTATATGTCCAGCGCCTAAAAGTTTGGCACAGTTTTAGCGCTAAGCATGATTCTATAAAGTGTGTGTGACCCCTTTATAGAATCATGCTTTGCACCAATGTTTTTGAGTGCCATGTACTAAATCCAGTCCTGTATGTTGGTAAACACAGTAGGATATTAGTGTTATTGTTATGTGTGATATGTTCAGTGTTTATAAGATGTAACCTTCAAGGCAGCAGTGTCATCTCAGGTATCGCAGGTAAACTGGGTAGATCCCTCCTCTCCAAAATCACCGGCCTCTGGAACGACCTCACTGTCCCGCTGTGGAACCTGGACTCCCTCCAACTATTCTGAAAACAACTGAAAACCTGGCTCTTCTCTAGCATTTAATAATCTCTTCTCCTGATTACATCCCCTCTTTTTATGCTTTGTAAACTCTTTCTCTTCTCTCTTCCCATATTTTTTAAACTCTGTAAACCGTGTCGAGCTCCACTTCAGTGGAGAAGATGCGGTATATAAACCTAAGGCTTAGTTTAGTTTAGTTTAGTTTATCCTGAATTATATATGCTGTTTGCATAGTGCTTGAGCCAGATCAAAGGCTTCTAAATTTATATCTGGCTTTACCTGTAGCTTGCATTCTTCCTAATCTAATCCTTCGATTTATATACTGCATCATCTCTACAAAAGAGGGTTCAATGTGGTTTACATAAAGACTTTGCACAGTATGTTAATAAATAAATTAAAAATCCCTAATCTGAAATAGCAGAAACAAGACAGTCTTTAATCTTTGTCAAAAGATTTGATAGGTAGTTTATTTACATAGTAACATAGTAAATGAAGGCAGATAAAGACCTGAATGGTCCATCCAGTCTTCCCATAAGTTATATCCATGAAAAAATACATGATTAAATTAACTTATCTCTTCTTTGATATTTCTGGGCCATAGACTGTAAAGTCTGGTATTGTCCTAGGTTCTAAATGCTGAAGTTGCCGTCCAAGCTCACTCCAACCTATCCAACCATCCCGTTGTTTGCAGGATATCTACAGTAAAGTCTGGCCAATAACATGTTCATGTTCCATATTAGTGGAGTTCACATCGATGCACATATACCACCTTTCACACAAAAATCAAAGTGGTTTACAATTAAAAATAATTAGTTGAAAAGAAGAGGTGTTTACATGTTGGGGGAATGGGAAGAAGGGGAGGATACTGAATCAACATTGCGAGAAAAGACTGGTAGTTCAGGTTCCTTCTGCTTTTGTTTTAGCAAGTCTAGAATGCATCTGCAAGCATGAATTGGGATCCGGCACAGGTTGTAGCATCAATTCTGTCATATGAACTGCCGGGTGTTGAGTTTACTCTACTACATCTAGTCCTTTATACCTGCACTCTCAAAGGCATAGACATTCTGCCCTCGCACCATTTGAGTGGTTATTGGCCAGACATAAAAGTGAAAGCTAGGTCCTGACTCCTGTCTTCATAATTGTGCAATGCTCATATAACATGTCTTATGACCTTTTTCAACTATCCTCACAAGATGGACTAGGTTGGAAAGGAGGAAATCATCTATGCGGATAGAAGTAGCTGTCTTGGAATATTGCTACTATTGGGGGGGAAGGGGTTGTCAGGTACTTGTGATCTGGATTGGCCCCTGTGAAAACAGGATAGTGGGCTAGATGGAGCATTGGTCTGACCCAATTTGGCTATTCTTGTGTTATTGTCAGAATGTTCATAGAGAACCTCCCCCCACCAAAAAAAAAATTACCCTATCAACCACCCTATCAACTTGCACCCCCAAATCATATAAGGGGATCAGGAGCAATTCCCACTCACTCTTGCCTCTAATAGCTCCATAGTAAAAATGGTCTCTGTGAGACAACCACTAGAGCAGGGGTCTCAAAGTCCCTCCTTGAGGGCCGCAATCCAGTCGGGTTTTCAGGATTTCCCCAATGAATATGCATGAGATCTATGTGCATGCACTGCTTTCAATGCATATTCATTGGGGAAATCCTGAAAACCCAACTGGATTGCGGCCCTCAAGGAGGGACTTTGAGATCCCTGCACTATAGGGATTGGGAGGGGGGAGGTCTTTATTTGTTAAGAAAGTCGAAGGGGTGTTTACTTGTTGGTGTGATGGGAGGTGGTCTTTAGTTGTTGGGAACTGGAAGAGGTGTTTATTTGGGGAGTGAGAGGAAGAGGAGGATATCGAATCATGTACTGGCCGGTTCTAGAAGTTATGAGGTCCTACGTGCCTGGCTAGCTATGCAGGTGCTGATATTGAATACTATCAGCAACTGCATAACTCCCAGTTCCACCTTCTATATTGCCCCTGGACTGTCCACTGGGGACATGGCTGGTGAATGCTGATATTCAGCTTCACTGTTCAGTTAGGTGCTGCTACAGGTGGCTGAGAGGGCATAAGCGGTTAAATAGGTAGGTTCTTCTGCCCATTAAAAAGCTTTGAATATCAACCCCTGAGGTCATTTTTTTTCTCCTTTTTGTAGGGGGAAATAATATCTAGCAGCAAGACATATGAAGAACAAAGCCATTGTTCCAACAATACTATTGTGATTTAGCACATAACTAAACACAATTTTCCAAGTGACTGATTAGCTCACATCTGCCATGAAGTTAAGGCCAAAAGACCTTTCTTTGATAAAAGCAAAGTCCTCTTAGAATGATGTCAGGGTAAAAACTCTCTTCTCTGTTTTCAACCAATGTTACATCATAAGGACATAAAAATAGCCATACTGGGTGAAACCAATGGTCCATTAGCCCAGTATCCTGTTTCCAAGAATGGCCAATCCAGATCACTGCAGGGATTATGTAAACAAACTTTTTCTTACTAGAAAGCATACTGGTGGCAATGTTCTGCAGTAATTGAAGTCTTTTCAATATTTGGCAGTTCTAAAAACAATGAGTTAATAATAATAATAACTTTATTCTGATTTGTCAAAGCAAAGTTAGCATGAGTTTGAACTCTGAAATTTGTAACCAGATCCTTCAGTATACTACTAAACAATACCAGTCAACCTGGGATAACACAGTGAGTGGTCTCTGTCTTCTGGAAGTCCACACTGCTTCTGACCTCCCGGCATCAAGCTTCAACATATGATTTTACAACTACATTGAAACTGCTGCCAAACAACTGTAATATTTAAAGATTCCGCCATCTGATCGTGATCCATAAAAGTCACTAATTGTAAATCATATGCATCGTTAAAACATTCAGATCCAAAATGTGAAATTAGAGAAATCAAAATGAAATGAGCAAATTTTAAAAAATATTGGACAAAATATGGAGTTCCAGAGAAATTCACATTATAAACTCCACTTCAAAGACACACAATCATTCCAAAATACACTCTGATATTGACCACACAAAAAAAAGAATCTAACCACACCAAGACAATGAACTATAAACCCAGTTCCTGTAGAATAGATGAACAAGCAAAACTTCTATTGAACTTCCATTGAATTAAACTGATGTCATATCCTGTTTCTTATCTGCCTGTAACGAGATCTTCTTGAATAAAGTCAATAAAGTTTCAGTGCTAGTGTTGGCATTATATTACGTTACATTAGGGATTTCTATTCCACCATTATCTTGCAGTTCAAGGCGGATTACAAAAGAATTATCCAAGATGTATTACAACAAGAACTTGCAAAAAAAAAAAAATTGTACTGAATTGAGGGACAGTAATTGGATCAGAAATACATGATTTGTCAATAAACTGCTTTCTCTAAAATTGTTGCCAGAATAGAGAGATTTGAATCAGGGCAATAATTCACTAGCTCATTCAGACTCATAGCTTCTTTCTCTGAAGTGGGTTTTATCACAGTTTTTCTGAAAGCAACTGGGCATATTCCCTTTTCCAAAGATGTATTCAGAAGGACCATAGAGATGTGTACCTAGCACCCATAATGTAAAATTCAGAGCAGTGCCCCCTAGGGTGCCACACTGCTCTGCTGGCATGTCTGAGTGGCCAGTCAATTGAAGAACTGGAAAAACTGGGACCAGTTAAATTATAATGTCTGGTGGGAATCTTTATGCCACACTTTTAAACTGGAACGTATGAATGCACTACAAAAGGGACATTATAGGAAATTTAAGGATGTCTGGGAACCATTGACAAAATTCTGTAAGGAGTGACTATTAATTTTAATTTTAACCCTTTGAGTATACACGTCCAGATGGAGTGGGAGGGGGGTGGGGATATACCATTAATTTAACTTTGGAAAGGTTATTGAAGGAATCTATGTATTTGTGTTTTTCTTGATTAGTCATTTGGGTGGGCGGGAGGGGTAAAAATGATTGATTATGTATTTCTGCAAGATGAATGTGCTTTTCTTGAATTATTATTAAATGTACATCTACTTATTTATTGCACTGTTGATAGTTGGGAAATCAATAAAGAATATATATAAAAAATGCTGGCCCCTCCTAAATGCAAGTGACTTGTTTTGGACATTTTTAATTTGTTGTGGTTTTTATTTTTTATTTTTTGACAATGGCAAAAAAAATTAGATGCCTAACTGGACAAAACATCTATTAGTATTTATATACCACTTATAATTTAAGTGGTTTATATTCAGGTACTTAAGCATTTTCCCATGTCTGTCCTAGTGGGCTCAAAATCTATCTAGGGGAAATGGGGGGATTAAGTGACTTGCCCAGGGTCACAAGGAATAGTGTGGGTTTGAACCCACAACCCCAGGGTGCTGAAGCTGCATCTTCAACTACTGTGCCATCTAGCTGGGCCATGTTTGAAGGGAAAAAAAAAAAAAGATAGATGCCTTGCAGGTTCAAAAATGAATGTTTTCTGCACCCAATTTTTGGATGTTTTTTTCAAAACATCCAAAGTCAGACTTAGACTTCCTATTGAAAATGCCCTTCTATGGTTTAAAAAATGGCAGTCCTAAAAACAGTCAAGTTCTTCCAACAGTTAGGGTTCCTTTTACAAATGTGCATTAGGGTCTTAAAGCGCGGAATAGCATATGCTAAAATGCCGCGCGTGCTAGCCACTACCGCCTCTTCTTGAGCAGGTAGTAGTTTTTGGGGTAGCGCACGCTAATCCGGTACATGCGCTAAAAACGCTAGCGCACCTTTGTAAAAGGAGCCCTAAGTGTTTGTGTAATTATACTCCCAAAGGAATCCCTGGCTTCCTAATCCAAAATAATTCAGGTTTTTTTTTTTAAGTTCAAAGCCAGTTTATTGGCCATCATCCAATTGCTTTTCTCAGCCATTATTAAATGTAATTAATTCTCAGACTGATTATCTATTGGATGTAATACCTATAGATCTTCAGCATAAATTATATATTTCAAAGTAAAAGAAAACAAAATAGTCAAAGGCTGAATCTAAGTATTGGATGGTAAACACAGAGCCTTGCTGAAATGCAAGTTGTAACAACATCCAAGTAGGCTAAAATCCTCCACTAATCACCTTAAATCCCAGTTCTCTATGAATGAGTCAAACAGGTCTGATATATGATTTCCAAATCCAGATGCTTGCAAATGAGAAACCACAATGGAATAGTTAATTATGTTAAAAATATTAGTAACATTTGATCCTCTTTATCCAAATAAAACCACACAGTGTTCAAATCTGAAACTAGCAAAGCCTCTGTTCTGTAGTTCTTCCAAAAACCACATTGACATTTGTCTATTAAAGCAAATGCCTGGAAATAATTTTCCAGTTGCCACACTACACACTTTTCCAGTCTTGGCCAAAATTACAAATTGGAAATAAGACAGTAACCTTCAACGAATTGAAGATTAGTAACTGCTTTCTTAGTTATTGGATATGCCACTGGGTTTAGTTTTTTTTTGGGGGGGGAGTTATTCATCAGACACCTTTTCAGATTTTAAGAAGTGATTAACAATACATGGTAACTCTAGATCAACAGCATCCTTTGCAGTATTTAACATGGAAGCACGGCACGGACTATTGCAACTGCCACTATGGGCTCCTTTTACTAAGGTGCGCTAGTGTTTTTAGCGTACGCTGCATTGCCGCACGCAGTAACCCCGTACTACGCACCAAGAACTAACGCCAGCTCAATCGTGGCGTTAGCGTCTAGCACACGTGCTAAAACCGCTAGCGCAGCTTAATAAAAGGAGCCCTATGTTTTACCAAAGACGCAGCACAAGATAAATCTGATAAAATGACTTTATGAAATTCATCCCACTTTGAAAAACAATGCCCACAAATGGGATTTTCAATCAATGTATCACTATTACCATTAGGTGAAGTTGTTGTAATAGAGGCTATGTGGTTTTTATAGTTGTTGGGGGGGGGTTTTGGGGGGGGGGTTCTGAAAAGAAAAAAAAGAGTCAGAGGTGACACGTGCAGTAACCTGACTTGAATGGAGAAGGGAAAAGGGAAGGCAAAGAGATTGAGCTGCATGACTCATCCTCAAAAAATTTATAAAAAATGAAAAAAAAAAGTTTGAAATTTATTGGATTACTTAAGCAGAATGTAGGCACCTTTATATATTGTGGATTCTATAGCCTTTACATGCCTTAGCTGGAAATCCGCAAACCCTTTGGAATTGGTTTTGTTTATGGACTGTTTGGGAGAGTGACTGGATCACACCGTACATCTGAGCTAGTCCACATCTGTCACAACTGGACTTTATGAGTGGTTCAAGAGTGGCCACATCACATGTGGGAAGGTCTCCAAGTGAGCACACAACACCCACTGATACTCTTGGAATCACTAATCAGCTCTTTTTACTACCATAGTTAACTCTTAATATGTGCACTAATAAGCAAGCACTGCAACCTCTGGGACCACCAATGCAGTAATATGCCAATCTGCACATCAGTACATAGTCCCTCATAGGGTTACCATATGGCTCCAGAAAAAGGAGGATGGATTGAGACACCCAGGTTTTACTTCCATCAACAGCAATGGAAGTAAATCCCGAATGTCTCAATCTGTCCTCCATTTTCTGGAGTCATATGGTAACCCTAGTCACTCATATCCTCTCTGTTTTTTTCCCTTGCAGATGATGGAGGTTATCCTCTCAAGGTCTGGCTAATGACTGCCATATTAAAATAGCCATACTGGATCAGACCAATGGTCCATCCAACAGTGGCCAACCAGTGTGGCCAGTGGTCACAAGTACTTGGCAGAAACCAAAATAGTAGCAACCCCCTAAGGGGTAGCTGAAGAGGGGTATGATGAGGCATACAGGGAGGACAAGGGTCTGTGATAGAGAACATTTAATATTGTGAAATCTCGCTTCAGATACCTGTTTGAAACCCTAAAAGAAAGCTTGTGACATATGATGTCCTCCTGCATGGTCCACAACCTAACCACTGAGTACGAGAAACCTGACCAGAGGGATTAATGCTGTGAAGCACAAATAGCAATATCCCTCAATAATAGACAATCTTCCTTGTGACTTGTGTGTGAATGTGCCACCCCTCCAATTTATTATTTCATCTCCTGCCAAGTACATGCATTGAGGGAAGTAGGCCTTCCATGGAGAGGTTAGTCCACTTTGCTCTTACCCTAGAGGCCTTCCAAGCCATCTCATGTAAGTTAGGGAACACCAGTTATTGGTCCACTGTTTCACTGGAGTCAGGATCAGGGGTTGGGCAAGGTGAACTGAAGAGAGTAGGTGAGCACATGAGCGCAGAGGTGTCTAACAAGGGTGCCCTTGACAAAACAGGGAAACAAGAGGGTTGAAACCTGTTTCACAATCTGGAATTCAGTTCTAATGACACCCAGTCCAGTGTAGCTCGCAGATCCTTGTTTAGACTAAAGAATTTTCCCCTGATCAGGCTGAATGGCATTCAGCATTACACACAGGACTACCTTAAAATCCCTAGTGGTCCAGGAGTATAGTCATGAAAGGTGTGATGCCTTAATCATGGCAGCCATTTTGAGAAGAGTAAGACTTGGCAGGAGTAACAGGGAAATGTTCCTGCCCCAATTATGCCCCTAGACCACTAGGAATTATAAGATAGGTCCATGGGAGCCTATGACTGGAAGGAGAGATCACTCACTGTGGGGGCTGGAAGAGGAGCAAAAAGTACAAATTATTGGCTTTACACATTCAGATTTGCCTGTTATTTGTAAAATTTGACTCTCAAGCTGCAGAATCTCTATCTCATACTACCTCCTAGAAGTTGATGAAACTGAATTTCCAATCTACCTTAGTAGTATATATGAGTAAATTGGTTATTCATGGGAAACTAGACAGCTTGGAACATAATGCTAGATACCTGAATTTAAGGGTGCTTAATTTCTCATAAGTTCTATCAGTGTCACCAAGGGATTTGTTTTGAAAGTATTTCAAGGAAGTTTTAAAATTTCCCGAGTACACAATGGGGCTCATTTTCAAAAGTGACCAAAAAATGGCATAAAGTGGTATTTGGATGTTTTGTTTGCTAAAATGTCCAAATCATCGTTTTTTAAATGCATTTTTAAGACGGTTTTCTATCTCACTTATGTAAAGTATGTCTAAATCTCAAGGGATGTGTTGGGGACATGTTTTGGATGGGATTAAGGTGGACTTATGATTTGGATGTTTTTCTTCAATGATGGAACATTATAGAAAACCTAAAGTGCACAATTTGTATGTTTGAGGTTAGACCTATTTTAATAATAAATAAGTGATAAAAAGGTGGCCAAACTGAGCAGATGACCACTGAAGGCATGGATTTCCCTTACTCCCTCAGTGGTCACTGACCCCATCCCACCCCTCAAAGATATAAATGAAACAATACTTGCCAGCTTGTATGATGGTTTCAGATGTTATGGCCAGTCCTATTAGAGGAGCAAGGGGATCTCTACAATAGCCTAGTGGTCAGTGGACCAGATTAAGTAAATGGCACCCAAATTTGGGTGCTGGAAAAAACAGGTGTGGAACATTATTCTATAACGGGCAGCAAGTAGAATGTTATTTATAGAACAGCACTTAGGGCCTGATTCTACAAAGGTTGCCGAAAGTTAGATGCCATCAGGCACCTAGATTGCACCTACTGACATCTAGCTCAAGTGTTTTAATTGGATTTAAGTGGCACAATAATTGATCACACCATTAAAAACCAATTAAAACACATTTTTAAAAAATTAGGTGCCCTCCGGGACTGGTGCCTTGGTCCATGGAACCTAGTGACGCTGAAGTCCAGAAGTGGGAATGTTTAGGGGTAGTGCCACTGGCCACAACTCTACAAGGACCCTAGGTGCCAGATAATAGGTCTGTAAAACCATGGCCTACATTACCTGCACCTAGGGTCCTTGCTAGCCTCTTTGAGATTGACATGCGGTAGGCACCATTAGCGCCTGCTACATTAGGTGCCACTTACAGAATCTGGCCCTAAGGGGGGATATTCTATAAACAGTTTCGAAACTTAGGTGCCATTAGGAGCCCTACCGATGCATAAGTTAATTGAGAAATGCCATTTAAAATGGTGAAAAATGGTAAAAATAAAGCACCTACTGGTGCCTAAATAAAAGACATTGGAATTGCGTCTACAAAGTTGCTTTATGACTCTTAAGACCACTATGGGCATGGCTAACGCCAAAATTCAGAGGATATTCAGAGGTATTTAACCACATAGTGCTGCTGAACATCCATGAGCAAATGAACAAAAAGAGGCAAATGAGATATGAATCAACCCAACAGTTACTTTATTAATACAAATGATAAAAACTTTAAAGTCTATGGTAGACAACTCTTTCTATGAAAGTCTAAAGTCTTGATTAAGGACCAATCTTTATATGAAAGGTCTTCTAAAGTGTCCTGACTAGGATCCCAGTTTTGGCATCAGAGGATGCCTTCTTCAGGGGATTGTGAGATCACTGACAAAAAATTAACATAATTTATAAGAACAATGATGATAAAAATGAAATAGACAATGTGTAAAGCGACATATAAAATGGACAGAACATTAAAAATAGGTACATAATATAAAATTTTATACATGATATAAAATGGCTATAAAAAAATGATGTAGATACATATAAAATGCAAAAAAATAGCATAATATGAGCCAGTTATCATTTCTATTAATAAAGTAACTGTTGGGTTGATTCACGACATCTCATTTGCCTCTTTTTGTCCGTTTGCATTGCTGTATTTTGAGGCAAATTTCTTCATTCTTCTTCTGTTTTGAACATCCATGTAGGGACATAAATAGGGTATATTTGCAAGGGGGCATACATATGGATAGGACTTACATACATGCATAACTTATAGAATACTGTACTATAATAAAAGTATATTCATTATCAGTCTAGATACAATTGTTTACACCAGATCTTACACCTCATGTTTACACCTACTTCCTTTTATAGAATAGGCTTCATCTGCTTGTAAATATGTGCACTGCCTTCCACCTCCTTGGCACAACTCAATAATTAGACCCTTACATTTTTTAAGTATGCTAATGAGCTATCTCCCTTTTCACAAAACCGCACTAGCGATTTTAGTGCTGGTCGCGGTGGTAACAGCTTCGACGCTCATAGAATTCCTATGAGCATCAGAGTTGTTACCACCATAGCTGGTACGAAAAATCGTGCTACATTTTTGTAAAAGGGGGGATAAGTGTATGCTAATTAATGCACATCCCTAGAAAAGACAGACTCTGCAGAGGAAGAGAAAGACTATGGGGAAAGATCAGATGGACTGAGGAAAGCAAGGGAAGATTGGAGAGACAGGATGAACTAAGTAGACAAAGGAAAACACGATAAGGACAAGAAAAGCAGGCGCAAGGAAGAATTTAGAAAATCTGGAAATTAAAAGTAGAATTTTTAAAAAAAAATAGCAAAGGAACTTGAGATACAGAGGACCAACAAGCAGGATAACAGAAAAAAAAACATCTGAAAAGCTGGCTCTTTTGTCTACATTTCCTCTTCAATTTGGTAGTTTGACTCAGCTCTGGATGATGGTGCAGTAAACTTCTCTCTAATTTCATTTTCACTTCTGCCATCATTTTCTCTCCCGCCACTACCATAGTTCCACTTCATCATACTTATTGCATTAAAGCAAGCCAGCTTTCATCCCATGCAGCTTTTATTACACTTGGCCCAATAGCAATTCCAGCACATCTTTTCATTTTTTGAGTGTTTGTGTTATTATTTATCTTGAATCCGACGGCTTCCTCCTTTTCTTTGAGCTTCCAGTGTAGATGAAAACAGACTCCACATCATATTCCCCCTTTACTTTTACCTTACCCAGCAATTGGAGCAACGATCCTAGATGGAAAATTGGGAACCAATTCAGTCTTAAATCTTAGCCATTCCATTGTACATATTTACGAGAATATGACTGAAAACATGGGATTCCTGAGGATTTGTAGCACTGCTGTTTAGCCAAAGTGTTAATCCCATCACCTCTGGCGTCAGGAAGGATTCTTGATTTCTGTGACTTGTGATCAACTAAATTAAAAGAGACATTTTGTCATCTCCTGAACCACTAGGAAATTATTGCTGTGTAAATTAAAGGAAGTTCCACTTGATGTTTCTTTTAATCTAGATAACTTTCTTCCCTCCCAGTCCTATACTTTCAGAAAGCTGCACTTATGTCACAAAGAGCAAAAGAGAGAATGTATCATTGTCTGAAAGGAGCTGCCCATTAGCACAGAACAGAGAAACACGTAGGCTTGTACTAAAGCCATATTATAAGCCATCAGGATGAGGTTTGCATGACAAGTTCTCAGAAAGGTCAAAAGGTTTTCTTTTCAAAGACTTTATTAGAAGTAAGGCACTGGGAGTTACAATAACCAGAATAATAGAGAGAAAGATATGGCCTCAAAGAAACATTAAGGGCTCCTTTTACTAAGCTGCGATAGCTCAATGCTGGCGTTACTGTCTAGCGAGCGTGGCAATTTAGCGCGCGCTAAGCACTCGCTAAAACTGCTGTCATAGCTTTGTAAAAGGAGCCCTAAGTATTATTTTAAATGTAATCCTTATGGAATATATCCAGGAATTTAAAAAGGCAAGTGATACAACAAAATCTTTTATCTAAAAGGCAGAAAAGGATTTAGAAAGACAACACAAGTAGGATTAATTTTCAAAAGGACCTTCAAGTCAGAATGTTCCTAATAGACATCCATTTCATGTGTATTTTTGAATAGGATACAGCCTTTCCAAAAACACATGAGATAGGCACTGGAAATGTCAAACGTGTGTGTCTTCCAGGAGCAGAAAAATATCTACTGTACTTGAATGTACACCACTTCAATAACCTTCAGGTTTATGGGTGAAGAGGAGAGCATGGTATAATGATTACAGCTACAGCCTCAGAACCTTGAGGTTGTGAGTTCAAACCCTACACTGTTCCTTGTTACTCTGGGCAAGTCACTTAATCATCCACTGCCCCAGAAACATTAGATAGATTGAGATCCCACTGGGACAAATAGGGGAAATGCTTGAAGTACCTGTATGTAAATCATTTTGAGTGTGGTTGTAAAGCTACAAAAGGGTGGTATATAAGTCCCAATCTTTTCCCTCTATACTGTATTTTTTAGTAGGTATTTTTCTGTTTTTGGTGGGCTCACAATTAAAACAAAAGAGTTGATTTACAGTTTACTGCACTAACCACTAAGCTACTCTTCATACCTACTTCATGCTTTGTTAAGAATGCCTATAATACAAGAAGTCATCATAAAGCCTTGATATCCCCTTCTGGTTTTACTTTCAGACTAGGAGAGGAAGGGGGAGGAGGTGTCATGCCTTAATCCCTCAATCAGAGCACCTTTCATTTCCTAGGATGTTCCTGAAACAGGTCTAAATCAGGATATACATCTTTTTGGACATGGACATTTCTTCCCCTTTGGTAATTGCATGTGTGGCGAAGTGGTTAGAGCTACAGCCTCATCAACCTGGGATTGTGGGTTCATACCCCGCACACTGCTCCTTGTAACCCTGGGCAAGTCACTCAGTCCTCCATAGCCCCAGGTACATTAGATAGATTGTGAGCCCACTGGGACAGATAGGGGAAAATGCTTGAGTACCTGATTGTGAAACCACTTAGATAATCTTGATAGGCAGTATATAAAAACCTAATAAACTTGATCGCCGTTGGATATAACAGATTTCAGGCCCTCCCTAGTCCCACCATAAACATGCTCAGAACACATCTCCTTGCTATTTGTACATAATGTAGTGTTGGACATCCCTTTTCTGCCTTTGCAAAATTTGGACTTGGATGTTTCAAGCATATGGACATCCATTTTGGTCTATCAGAAAAAATAGTGCTCAACCAATTGACTCCTTTCATAGAATAGACAAATGCCTTCCACCGCCACCAAACTGGCTTTAGACCACATCATTCAACTGAATTTTCACTTTTAGGCCTTCTAACTTCCATTAGGTATTTTTTAGACCACAGGAAATCAGTCCTTATGGTGTCCTTGGACTTATCAGTGGCTTTTGACACAAGTGATCATTCATTACTCTTGCACAAACTTTGATCGTTGGAAATCTCAAGGACAGCACTAGAGTGGTTCAAGTCATATTTTTCAGAAAGGAAATATCAGATCAGTCTTCATTGGAGCCATTCATTGGAGCCTTCATTGGAGCCTTCATTGGAGCCATTCATTGGAGTCTTCATTGGAGCTCTTCATTGGAGCCATATTCACAGAACTTTGGTATCCCCCAAGGTTCCATTTTATCACCAATGCAATTCAACCTTTTTCTGGCCCAGCTTTTGACCTTGGCACAATCCATCAGCTTTACCATTTTTGCTTATGCTAATGATATTCAGCTACTTCACTCAATTCAAACTCAATATATGAACAATATTCAGGAAATCAACCAAAAACTCAACCTAATCAGTGATTGGCTTACTGAGAACTTGTTGTCTCTTGATATTAGTAAATCCAAGGCTTTATCTTCAACAAGAGATAATGAATCCCTAATAGCCCCTATCTGCATTAAGTCAACCCCTATCCAATTCGTTACATCAATCAAGCTCTTAGGAGAGATTCTCGATGATAAGCTATGTTTTAATAAGCAAGTCAGTTCAGTGGTTCAAAAATGTTTTTTCAAACTCAAAATGATTTGTTCCCCTTCATTTCTTTTGGACTACAAATCTCTTAATATTCTTATCCATTCACTAGTCATCTCCCATTTAGACTATTGTAATTTACTCTATCAGGGAATCACTCAGAAGGAAATCAGAAGGCTTACGGAACACGGTAGTATAAATTATCTTCAAGGCAAAAAATATCACCATGTTACTCCTCTCCTGAAAAACACACACTGGTTGCCTATTACCCACAGAATGATATTCAAATTACTTTTTCTTACCTTTAAGGTAAAAACAGATCACTTGCCAGCTTTTATAGATAAGACTGTTGATTCTTTACGTGACTTCCAGAGCTCTTTGATTGACACAACAAAATCTTCTTGCAATTCGATCTATTCGCCAGATAGACTACAACACGACTCACAAAACAATCTTTTCAGTCATAGCACCCATACTGTGGAACTCCCTCACTTCAAATATGAGACAAGAAATTGATATTGCCAAATTTAAAGTAAGCCTCAAAACCTTTCTTTTTAAAGATGCCTTTGGGGTATAAATTAGGATCCTGATTTCAGTTTATTCGCACACCCTTTTGTTTTTTCCTTCTCCTATCAATTTTTTTTTTAATGCAATGATGTAATCCTGGCTGTTTTCCTCTTGTATCCCACTTATAGAATCTGGGCCTTACTGAACAACTGTGGATGCGTTACATAATGTTGAATGCATACATCATGTTTGCATTTGCTATGTAATATCAAAACAATTTACATAAGATCTCACAGTTTCATAAAGCTTACTGCAAGCATCATTTTCTGAAACCTGTTCAGAGGTAGGAAAAATACTCATAAGTTTGATAATATCATTAAGAGTGTCATTATAAAATAAGACTGCTACATAATACTGATAATCTGCATTCCTCTTCTCCTGCACATTCTTCCTACTCATCCCATGGAGTCCTGGAGGTGGTAGAAGCAGATGTGACCTCCTACTGTCTTCTGCCCCATAGTCTACCAGCATCAAAATACTTCTAGCATTAATTGACCCATTGGCCAGGGGTTAGATCACCCTTAGGGCTGAATGTCAGGGAAGTGTGAGCATTTGGACTTTTAAATTCCACATCAGATCTGGGGAGGGGGTCCATCGAGTTCACTGGACCTTTAAGGATCTGAGGAGGTCTGGGGGATTTCCAGTTCTTGTTTGTGAGCCCTTTAATTTTTTACACCCTCTTGTGAAGGGTAATTTAAAAAAAAAATTCTCACAAATTGCCACAGCCAGAAACGCTTGAATTTTCTGGCTTTGATAATGCATAATAAATTTCTTACAAAGTGTAGTTAAAGATGTAAATGAGCCAAGAGCTCATTTGCATTTCTTTGTTAAATTTCACACAAATGGATATAAACCAGATAATATTTCCATAAGTTAGTAGATAGGACTCTGTGTTTTTAGTTGAAGCAAAGGAGGGTTCAGATCTCAAGCAGCATCAGTGGGATTGAAACCCTGGCACCCTGGTTCTCAGCTCACTGCTCTATTACATGACATTTTAATTAGTCTGACATAATACTTTTTTTAAATATGTTTCAAGATAAGATGAAGAGAGCATTATTGTACTGAATGTTTATTGAAATTAAAATAAAAAACAATCAAGGAAAGGTGCTAGTAGGATTTGAAGTAATGATAGCAAATGAAGATTCAGAGCCTTGCAATAGAGTTAAGCCACAAGCTGGAAACAAATAGAGCTGCTTGCCATAAAAGATCATGAAGGCTGTTATGTCTCAGCATATTACTGACATGTTCAACATATTACTGACATGTATCCTCAAGTCTGCTTATCTGAAAGTCTGTTTATCTGACATCCTGACCTCCTTGATCTCCAAAGGACAGTAAAACCAGATGGTTTCTGCAATAAGTTTGCTTAGCTGACATCCTGACCTCCTTGATCTTCAAAGGACAGTAAAACCAGAAGGTTTCCACAACAAGTATCTGCTATCTTGACCTTTTTTGACCTGGGAGTTGCCCAAACCGCATCAAAAGGATGGGAAGCTGATTTCTTTAACACCTCCTTGATAACATCAAAGTCTGCTTCTCTGGCATCCTGACTTCCTTTTGCCTGCGTGTCTCTCAAATAACATCAGTAAAGCCAGATAGGAAAACCAGTCTCTGCAAACACCTCCTGGGTAACATCAAAAGGACAGGGAAACCAAACAAGTATCTGCCATCTTGACCTCCTTGACCTAGGTGTTGTCAAAACAAATAACAAAGGACCAGTACCAGCTGTCTTACTAAGAGGCAAGCAGCTTTTCACCCAATAGAAAAGACGGGACTTGCCTCTAACCTTAGAACCCAAGACGTCTCCAGGAACAGGATCCAAGATGTCTCAAGGGGCAGTCTCCCGTGTCTACTCGCCTATCTATTGAGGGGTTCCCAATTGTGAAGGTAGAGTGATTGCCTGAGATACGGTGATGCTATTTTATTCTTATATATATATATATATGTATAATAAAGTGTGATTGTTTATGCTTTATATTGTCTGTGTGCTTTTCTGAGTGTCACTGATCATCCCATTTGACAGAAATAAGTGGCAGGACAAATGCGGATGGTGATGTCCCCTTCTAATGAACTTGATTGGTCAGAGCCAAGATAAAAATGATTTACTGGGAGCTAAGAGATTGTTCAAAGCAACCTAAATGATCTCCTGCACTCCTCATGCAGTAGTTAAAGCTCTGCTCTTAATCATGGCTCTACTTTTAGTTTCCAGCTCCAGCTTCAGTTCCACGTTCTGGTTTCTGCTTTAGCTCCAGCTTTGAGGTGCAGTTTTGGTTCTGAGATCCTTTTCCAGCACCAGTTTAAGGTTCCACTTTCTAAGCTCTGGTTAGAGCTTTACCTTCAGTATCAGCTTCCAGTTCCAAGTCCATGTTTAAGTGCCAGGTCCATCACTCTAGATCAGTGGTCTCAAACTCAAACTCTTTGCAGGGCCACATTTTTTATTTGTAGGTACTTGGAGGGCCGCAGAAAAAATAGTTAATGCCTTATTAAATAAATGACAATTTTGCATGAGGTAAAACTCTTTATAGTTTATAAATCTTGCCTTTTGCTAAGTCTTAATAATAATATTGTCATTTATACCTAAAGAGACATATGATCAAGAAACTGTTTTATTTTACTTTTGTGATTATGATAAAAATACCAAGGACTTCAAAAGAGTACCTGGCGGGCTGCATGTGGCCCCCGGGCCATGGGTTTGAGACCACTGCTCTAGATCATCTTTCCTACCAGTGAGTACTGGCTGGGCTAAGGAATCTGACAAGGACTTAGAATCATTGACTATATTTGTATTTGGATTAACTTTATAAAGAGATCAGAACCACCATATGTTCTCAAAATGTAATGCAAATGATGGCTGCCAAGGAAAAGATTTTTTGGGAGCATTAATGGTTACTGTAATTATATGCATTTTCTTTCCATTAGTATCACATTTTTATCTTTTCAAATTATACAATGTTGCTCTGATCTAAATTTATATGCCAGGAAGTCTAAAACAGAGCATGATAGGTAGTGGTTTTTGACTTTAGAAATTGTAAGTAAGTAAATGTTTTAATATATAGATAAAAAAGTACTTCAGAATGATGAATGCAGGTTCTGTACTGGAAAACATACAGGTATTATGATTTCATTTTTGCAGAGTCTACAACCCTTTAATTTTATAAACTGCACTGGCCTCTTCTGATCCCTAATGTTTAAATCTCCATAACATCATAAACACCATAAACTCACCTTGGGGCTCACCCATTCTCCCAAGAATCTAGGAGGACCTTTTCACCCACAGGAGGGGGAGGAGGAATTATCTAAAGCAAGACGTGTCTTGTATTCAATCGGCCAAGCCCTGCCCAGATTTTCCAAAAGCACTCAAGAACAATTTAATTCCCATATCTAACGGATTAATATAATTCTATACAAAAACAGCTGGACAAGAAATCATAGTCCAATTGTGCTGTATGTGCAGCACCCTACCATCTCCCCAACAAGTGAGTGCCATCATCAGTCTGGCCATGTCTCATCACTCCTCTCAGATAAGAAAACTTTGAGCTTGGAATGATCCAGAATACTGCTGAGAAGCTGATCTTTGGAAAAAGTAAATTTGACCATGTGACCCCTTTACTCCTGAGTCTTCATTAGCTCCTGGTTTATCTTAGAATTCAATTCAAATGTGCCTGCATCTCTTTCAAAATTTTATATGGCATTTTTATTCCCCTCATTCCCTTATTATTGAATGCTTACAGATTTTCCTTTGCAAGAGGCATCCAACAATTCAAACTTTCCCTTCCATCTAGAAAAGGAATTAAAGGAGTTAAGATCTTCAGTCAATCTCTGGCTTTTAAACTTTCTCAACTATGGAATGAACTCACCTTAATTATGAAGAGCCCCAGTTCTTTCCAATCTTTCTGTAAACTTCTAAAAACTTTTCTTTTTGCCAAACATTTTGAAAACTAATCTCTTTGAAACTTTTTCTATTACTTTCTTTAGTTTTTATTTAATCATTGTAAACTTTCTTTAGTTTTTATGTAATTGTTGTAAACTGGTTAGGTTGACAACCCGGTATATAAAGTTAAGCTTTAGTTTAGTTTAGATCTCTATCCTGCAGATTCATATACTATGGAGTCAAGTCAATATTAAAGACAAGTCCCTCCTCATGTTGACCTTAACTAGGCAAAAAGAAAGGCAGCTAACCTAATCACTGATCAGATTTATTATGAACATTTTTCGGAGGGGGAGGGGAGTGCTATATCTACTAGCCATTTTTGCTGTACCCAGTGCAGCCCAGTGGACTCATATGTGAGATTTCTGTATCATAAGACTTTGAGAGTCACCTACTGACCACACTTCTCTTTCCATCTGGCATATGAATGCCTGGAGGGATTTTGGTGTGAGAAGCACATCACATTGGAAGGATTTTGATATGAGGAGCACCGTTTGAAGAAAGTACCAATGAACTTAAGATGAGTGTGATTTCCTGGTATACAACTATTTTTGTCACATATTAAGTGGTTTTGAAAGGTTCATCTGTTCCTCTGAATTCTGTGCACAGTCATGTGTGCATTTATAAATAATGAAAACTCTTATCGCCAGAAGTGTTGAGGATCTACAACGGAATATGAAGATACGCAATGATATAGGATTGTTTTTTGAAAGTCAAGATTGAATGAAAGTCAAATTTTAATGAAAGAATTTATTTGTGTCATGTAGATTTTTACAGACCCATGATGATATTTGCTCTATGAGATTTCTTGTAAATCAAGGAGCCAAATAAGTCAGGTCTGGTTTTCTCCACTTTTGTGATTTTCTTTATCATCCTATATAATAAAACGCTAGCCGCGCAACCGCACTCCTATCTGCGTGTTTCATGATCAGTAGGTCTGTGGCCGCAGGAGTGCGCATGCGCGACTCCCCAACCTTACTTCCCAGCACCCACAAACTACTGTTTTGTTTTGTTTTGTTTTTGTCTGTCCCCTTCAGTCCCTCTAAGCTGCACAAGCGCGTCGGCTCGAGCCAATTCAGACTATGGAACCACACTTGGGATGCCAAGGTAATGTCCCTTAAACTCCCTGGCCAAAGTTATTTTAATTTGAAAGCCGCCGCCGCGGCTCCTCTCTCATCTTCCAACGCAAGTGGAGCTCATGAGAGGAGCTGCGGCAGCTTTGAAAACGGCTCCCTTGGTTCTTTGCCGAGTTATTTTTAAGTTTAAAGCTGCCGCCGTGGCTCCTCTCACGATCCCGGCCTGCGTCGGAGAAGGCTACCGACGCAGGCCGGGATCTTGAGAGGAGCCGCATCGGCATCTTTAAACTTAAAAAAAAAAAAAAAAACAGCAAAGAACTAAGGGAACCATTTTATCTGCATGCTGCTACGAAGGAACAGGGGAGGGGGAGGGAAATGCTGATGCACAGGGAGCAGGCAGGCATGGCAGGCAGGCAGGGGGAGAGGGAAAGGGGGCTGCTTTGGGGGGGAAGGGTGTGCTGGGAGCAGACAGCAGTCATGGGGGGAACAGATGGGGGCCACGGAGCAGGTAGGCATGGCACAACAGGAGGAGAGGGAAAGGGGGCTGCTTTGGGGGCAGGGGTATGCTGGGGGCACACAGCAATCATGGGCGGGGACCACAGAGCAGGCAGGCATGACTCAACAAGGGGAGAGGGAAAGGGGGCTGCTTTGGGGGGAGGGGTGTGCTGGGGCAGACAGCAATCATAGGGGGGAAACAGAATGAGGCCACAGAGCAGGCAGGCATGGCACAAGAGGGGGCAGAGACAGAGGGAAACGGGGCTGCTTTGGGGGGAGGGGTGTGCTGGGGGCACACACCAATCATGGGGGGGAAGAGAAGGGGGCCACGGAGAGAGAGGCAGGCATGGCGCAACAGAGAAATACAGGCAGGCAGGGGGCAAGGGAGAGACACAGACAGAAAGAATGACAGACAGACAGACAGCATCCAAGCACAGAGAGAGAAAGGAAAAAAAACCAGATAGTCGTCTACTCTAGCACCCGTTAATGTAACAGGCTTAAATGCTAGTTTCTGTATATTGTATTTTGAATGAAAGCATGATCCCCCAATAGCTTTACAGCTGTATGTTATCAGTCAAGTATGTGTTTGATATGACTGTGTTCCCCATAATCCATATCCACAGTCACACAACCTCCACACAGCAGAAAGAACAAGGTTAAATGATGCCATGCATATTATTCTTGGGCTGAATGTACAATGTTTAAGACACTGAGTGTTGCCACCTCCTCTCACAATTTTGGAAATCCTATAAAGAGTTTCTTCAAGCAAAGCATCAAATATGTGCATAAAAATCAGCAGAGTGGTCTTCAACCTTTTTCATAGAGAGGGCTAAGGTATGAATACAAGAAAGCTCTAAGGGCCACCAAACGATTCAGGCTTACACATACTAATAATTTATCCCCTCCTTTACAAAACCGCACTAGCGTTTTTAGCACCAGCTGCCATCAGGGAAGGATTAATTCTATGAGGGCCCCTAGGCACACAAGTACACTGGGCCCCCCTGACCCCACCCTGATATATCTGTTTCTTATTAACTTTTTTATTTCCACTTGTATTTTTAAAAATTCAAAACAAGCAAAGATTAGCATACCAGTGCACAGTTTTTCTTCTATGCAACCCCCAAACATCTCTCAACAAATCCCCCTTCCTTCCCTTCCCACCTACTTAACCAGGACTTTAACTCCGAACCCTTTCCATATGTATATAAGTGTTCAAATATATTGTAAAGCAGTAATACTATCCGAAATATGTCTACATTAAAAAACAAGTTTACAACGCCTCTCAACTGCCTCATTCTATGTTGACCAACTGTAACCCATATGTATGTATAAACAACCAAATCTGTAACTCCTCTAGTATATACTGCATGTATGTTAGCTTGTAATGAAACAACAAGACAAGCAGTCCATCAAAGAATCCAACATGAAGCAAAAGAAGATTGACAGACAATAAGGAGATTCAAATTAGGTTCATTCAAGGTGGTCCCAAAAACTATGCCCAATGCATTTAGCCAAACAAAGCTAGTCAACGCTAACAGAAAACCATGTCTTTCATACACACAGAACACAGATACACCCTCACCCAGTATGGAATAAGTAATCACAAACTAAAAATAGAAATGCGTAGATAAAGATTAAACTGAACCGCCAAGAAGCCAAACTGCATACAGTGAAACACCACAGAAATAATGTCACATAGCCCCCTAATACTCTGCAAAATATACATATAGCAGATGTAAATTTGAAGAAACTGACAATCACCACTTTACAAATTTACAAATAGAAATCAAACAAAAATTGAAAATAACAATATACCATTTTATTGGACTGATCTCTTTTTCAATTAACTTTCAGAGGCCATAATCTCCTTCTTCAGGTCAATATAGGGGTCCTTTTATCAAGCCGCGCTAGCGGGGTTAGCGCGTCAGACATTTCATCACATGCTAACCCCCGCGGCCAGCTAAAAAACTAATGCCTGCTCAATGCAGGCGTTAGCGACTAGCTTGGCAGGCGGTTTAACGCATGGTATTATGCGTGTTAAACCCCCTGCCGCAGCTTGATAAAAGGACCCCATAGCAGTGGCGTACCAAAGGGGGCGGAGGGGGCGGGGGGGGACGATCTGCCCCGGGTGCAGCCTTAGGGGGGTGCACAGCCGATCAGATCCAGAAAATTCCTGGGCTGCGACGGCACTCAGCGGCATCGGCATCCCCCCTCCGTGACGGCACTCAGCGGCATTGGCGCCCCCCCGCCCCGCGACAGCACTCAAGTTTGGCCTCCTTCTCCCGGCATCAGCAGAACTTCAGATCGGCAACAGGTGCTCAGTCAAAAGCTTCCCCTGACTCAGCTTCCTGTTTCTGCCCAGGCAGTTCAGTCAGGGGAAGCTTTTGACTGAGCACCTGTTGCCGATCTGAAGTTCTGCTGATACCGAGAGAAGGAGGCCGAACTTGAGTGCCATCGCGGGGGGGGGGGGGGGGGAAGGCCTTGCCGATCTTGTTGCCAAAATCGGAAAGGTAAAGGAGAAAGATGGGCCTGTGGTGGATGGAGAGATTGAGAGAAGGGAACAGATGATGGAAGTGGAGAGAAGGGGGAGAGAGAAGAGGGCAGATGATAGAAGTGGGGAAAAGAGAAAGAAGGGGCAGATGATGGAAGTGGTGAGAAGGGGCAGATGATGGAAGTGGGGATAGAGAAGAGGGCAGATGATGGAAGGAGGAGGGAAAGAGAGAACGGGCAGATGATGGAAGTGGAGAGAAGGGAGAGAGAGAAGAGGGCAGATGATGGAAGTGGGGGAAAGAGAGAAGGGGCAGATGATGGAAGTGGAGAGAAGGGAGAGAGAGAAGAGGGCAGAGGATGGAAGGAGGGGATAAATAAAAGGAGGGCACATGATGGGGGAAAAGGATTGAGTTAGGGAAATACTGGAGGGGGTGAGGGAAAGAGGTGGCGAGCTATATGTAGACAGTAAAAAAGGAAATTGATGAGAGGCTAGTAAGAACGTAATCTAGATGGATGCAGAAAATAAATTGAAAAGGAAAATGAGGGAAGAAAGGGATTGCAGAAGAGAGGTGTGGGGGAGGGAAGGAGAGGAGAGAGATGCCAGACCAATTGGGGTAAAGGAGAGATGGAAGGGAGAGGCATACATTTTCTGGAAGGGGCATAGAAGGAGAGAAGATGCAATATAGGGGCAGAGATGGCAGACAGTGGATGGAAGGATTTGTTCCACAACCCAAAAACTTTAATACAAAATACCATACGTACTTGTATTGCAAGACCTCGCTCATTTAGAACAGTCACTACACTCTTGCAGTGTCAGAGAGAGAAGAACCATCAACTCAGTTGTGATGTGTGTACATTGTATATCAAGTTAAAATTTAATAAAATGTTTTGTTTGTCTTGCAAAACACTTGCAAACCAAATTACTTGCAATCCAAGGTTTTACTGTATTGTTTATTGGACAAACTATTCTAAAGCAACAAAAAAATATTTTTTCTATCTTTTGTCGTTTCTGCTTTAATCATCTTCATGGAAATAGTATCTGGCTGTGGTTCTCACTGCCTTCAGCATCTCTGTCTTTGTCCTTGGTTGGGAACAGCAGCAGCGTCGCTGCCCTGTCCTTCATGTGTCCCGAGGGAGGCCATCCTTCCCTTTCTCGCTCTCTCTCACTCCCTCCCCTGAGCTACCTGTTGCTGGCTTCCTCTGACCGATACACCCACCGGAAACGGAAAGTTACGCCGGAGGGTGAGCGGGGCGAGGTTTGTTCCTTGAGGCGGGGTCTCGGCGACCTAACACTGGCCATCGGCTGCGGAGAGATGAGGAGCACGAGGGCGGGAGAGCGCACATGCCCTCTCGGGTTCTATTTGAGGTGGGAGGGGACGGACAAACTCTATTTTTAGGCTCTGAGGGAGGAGGAGGATTTGGCTGTTGGGAAGGAAGGCAGCAAGAACACTCAGGCATGGGGAGAGAGGAGGAGGATCACTTGCAGCAAATCACACACCCTTCAGTTACTTGATCAGTCACATACCATTTAATATCATTCCATTGATGGTTGCTATTTTGCCAATTTTGAATCAACGAAGTTTGCATGGTTCCAATCAAAATTCTTAATTTATGTTCATTCAATTGTATATGCACTGGCCTACTACTCCACCCTATATAGATTAATTTTCAGGGACATTCTATCATATAGATCAGCGGTAGGGAACTCTGGTCCTCGAGAGCCGTATTCCAGTCGAGTTTTCAGGATTTCCCCAATGAATATGCATGAGATCTATTTGCATGCACTGCTTTCAATGCATATTCATTGGGGAAATCCTGAAAACCCGACTGGAATACGGCTCTCGAGGACCGGAGTTCCCTACCCCTGATATAGATCGTATTTTTACTTTTACAAATTAGTAGTTGTCCTAGCTATATTCTTCTTATCTGTCCCAGGCATCCTCTACTCATTTCCTTCCACAGTTCTATCATACCATTGGCATGTACCACATTTCACGTGGGCATATGTTGTCTTTTCTTCTACTTGGCGTAGATACAGTATCTACATTTGGCCACTAATTTGCCAATATTTCAGCTTCTTTGATATGCTATTGTTGGTGCTGTTATAAAATCATCAAACAGAAGTTGTAAAATATGCCAATGCTTCAAAATTAATTGTTTCATTTGCTATGCCATCTAATTATATGATAAAACACATACCAATTTATCCTCATGTAATTTATTCTTTTCTTGCAGCAAAGAAACACACATATCTTGAACTGTAGAGAACAAAGGTGGATCTTAGTAATGGACACAGTAATCACTAAGGGACTGAATCTGGAGATAGAATGGATGATGCTTATCTGGATTTACTGAACAGAAAGAATTTTGGTTGAGTGATTGTGAAAGAACAAGGTACGTGAAGTATGAATGGGAGGTGTGTATAATGTTAACTAATGAGTAGACATATTTTTTAATGGAAAGTACTTTGATGGAATGAGAAAGAATAAAGCACTTGAAAGTTGCAACATGAATGAGAGGTGTGTACAATGCAAACCAATAAGCAGACTAGCGAATGACACGGGGACAAAGTTTTCTCCATCCCTGCAGGAACCCATTTTCCTGTCCTGTCCCGGCAAGTTCTTTTCCTGTCCCTGCCCCATTCCTGCAAGCTCTGTCCTCATCTGCACAAGCCTCAAACACTTTAAAATCATAACTGTTCGAAGCTTGTGCAGTTAAAAAAGAGCTTACAGGAATGGGACAGGACAGTGACAAAACTCACAGGAACTGGATAGAGAAATTGAGTTCCTGAGGGATGGGGAAAAATTTGTCCCCATGTCATTCTCTAGAGTAGACACATACCCGGTGATGTCATTAATAAGATTCATTAAATGAGTGAAAGCCAATGCCGCTGCCATCTTCTCAAAATATGGATAGTTCAGATGGAGGAACACATTGAAAATAGATATGGATTATTGTACATTAATTACTCCTTTTACTAAGCTGCGGTAGCATTTTTAGCACGCGCTAAAGATTAGCGCGCACTAACCCCTGTGCTATGCGGAAAAACTAACGCCAGCTCTATGGAGGCATTAGCGTCTAGCGCGCGTGGCATTGTAGTGCGCGCTAAGCACGCTCTAAAACCACTAGCGCAGCTTAGTAAAAGGAGCCCTATGTTTGGATGCTTGGATTTTTGAACTACTGCCCATGAAATGCTGATTTTGACAGTAGTATAGTAACGTGAATTGTTCTGTTGCAGGGGACAGCCTTGAAACAGCCTAACGGCAATACATGTTGGTGAGAATCCCCAACTGACAGTTACCTCAAAGAAAGATAAGTGTATAATTTCTCTATGAATTTAGAAAAAGAGTGCTTAATGTGTTAAAGAATATATAAAACCAAAAATAAGAGAAACAAGTGGATCAATGATGATCCACCTGCTTCCAGTGCAGGTGGTCGAGGCACGCAACATCCCAGACTTCAAGAACAAATGGGATACCTATGTGGGATCCCTACGAGGTCATGCCAAGGGATAGGGTCACTAGGACTTGAATGAGCGGGTCAGTAGAGTGACAGTATAGTTACAATTATACTTTAGGGGGTCAGTAGACTTAAGAGGGTGGGTAAATGGTGTGGGCAGACTTGATGGGCTATAGCCCTTATCTGCCGTCATCTTTCTATGTTTCTATGTTTCTATGTTTTATTGCAGTTTCTTCAAAACTGAAATAAGGATTTACAGCATATACTTCTTAAGATCCAATTAACTAATTAATTTTGATATTTTGAAGTAGAATGAAAAAAGGGGGCAGGGAGCAAGAAAGAAAGAAAGGAAGGAAGGGGGCAGAGAGAAAGGAAGGGGGGTTAGGGAGAGAGAAAGAAAGAAAGAGAAAGGAAGAGGGCAGGGAGAGAGGAAGAAAAATTTGGACTCATGGAGGAACAGAGAGAGATGTTGGTTGGGGAATGGAATGAAGTCTGAAGGAAGAAAGAAAGAAAGAAAGGCAGAAATAAATAAATATTGGATTTACTGTCAGAAGAAGGAAGTGCAACCAGAAACTCATGAAATCACCAGACAGCAAAGGTAGGAAAAATGATTTTTATTTTAAATTTAGTGATCAAAATGTGTCTGAATTTATATCTGCTGTCTATATTTTGCACTATGGCCCTCTTTTACTAAACCACAATAGCAGTTTTTAGCGGGGCATTCAGCGCAGCTCCCTGTGCTAAAAACCGCTATTGTGGTTTAGTAAAAGGCAAGGGGGTATATTTGTCTATTTTTATATAATTGTTACTGAGGTGACATTGCATTGACCTGCATTGCATTGCTGTGACCTCTTTGGAAAAAAAAACCTGAATATAAATGATAATTAGAGAGGTCACTTGACGCTATGAACCGCTGAGGATGTGATCCGCAGCGGCTCCAGGCCCTAATCCTCTAAACAGAGCTTAAACTCACGAAATCTTCATCCTGGCCGGGTCTCCTGGTAGCGCACAGCATCGGGCACATACGGACAAATATTTGACCCGGTCGCAGGAGACGGCGCAGTCAAAAGCTGCACAGACGGGCAAGCTGAAATCGAATTTGGGCGTGCCCAAAATGGCGGCCGCTTCAGGCATGGCTGTGTCCGAGTTTACAGACACAGCGCTGAACAAAATAAAATTGGCGGTGGCTCAGGTGTTGGGGCCGCAAATGGAGGTACTGGCTACCAAAATGACTCGCCTTGAACAATTACTCACCGACACAGCGGCCCGCACGACAGATTTAGAACAGCGGGTTTCCACGGCAGAGGATAGCATTAATTCCCATGAGATGGATATAGCTGCCTTACAAGAAGTGCATCGGCAAGCTGAAAAGCTTGACGACCTGGAAAATAGGTTGCGCCGCAGTAACTTAAGTTTTCTGGGTGTTCCAGAACTGATCCCAGATGCACGCTTGCCTGCTGAACTGGAGGGCTGGCTGGAAAAAGAATTTCCGTACGCCGTGGTTTCCAGCTCCCTCTGTTTAGAGAGGGCCCATCGATTAGGAGCGAGGCCTGCACAAGATGCCAGACCACGTGTGGTGATAGCCAAGTTTCTGAATTACCGACACAAAGTGGCAATACTACGCCAGTACCGGGCTATGAAAGATTCCTTGACACTACGAGGGTCGATTATTCGTATCAGCCAGGATTACTCGATGGCCCTTACTGACAAGTGAAAGGGATTTTATCCTCTTTGTACACGTTTGGTGGAACTTAAACAGCGCTTTTTGTTTGTCTATCCTGCTCTTTTGAAGATCCAACATGAGGGCGCTTGGCACTCTTTTTCTGAAGCCTCTGAAGCAGCTGATTTCATCAATACTCGCCTTGGATCCCCAGGAGACCCTCCTTGAGTGTCCCTGGATCTGACTATCTTTGATTTCTGGCTGGGATGGATTTCCTACTGTTATGTTTAAGTATTTGTTCACTGTATTGAAGCTCGTAAAAGCACTTGATGTTCCTGTTCATTAGGGGGATTGGGGTTCCGTTTGGTGTCCCTATGGGCCTCTAGCATATTCCGGAGGGGATATGTTCTATGGGATATTTGGGACTGCTTGGGAATTGGATTTGGGGTTGTGGGATGGGATGGGAACAGCCTTGGGGGATACATTTTGCTATGGTTTTGTTATTAATCTGGGTTTGTGTATATGCTTCTATACTGCATTTATCTTTGTTTTTTCTGCGATATGACTGGCATGCGCTTAGGTGAGGCTGGGCACCTGGGCGTGGTTTTTGGACATAATTTTCTGTATGAATAATTTCTTGGGGGCCCCTGGGTGATAGCACACTTCGAATTGTCTCTTGGAATGTTTCCGGTATAACATCACCGGTTAAAAGATCCAAAATCTTACAACAATTGAAACATCACCGAGCAGATTTGGCCTGTTTGCAAGAGACTAAATTGACTGCCGAGGAGCATGAGAAGTTGAAGTGAGGATGGGTAGGTTCTGTTTTTTATGCATCCTCCTCAGGTAAGCGGGCTGGAGTATGTTTACTGATTCGCAAGGGTTTGAAGTGTGCTGTCACCTCTTGCCATCAAGACACTCAGGGTAGGAATTTACTATTACATATCTCATTACAGGGTACAGAATTCAGACTGCTGATTACATATGGGCCTAACATCTACTCTCAAACTTACCTTAATTCTTTAGTTTCTCTAGGACTCCAAGATGCTTCCGTTCCTCTTCTAGTGGTGGGGGACCTTAATCAGGTAATAGATGCTACTGTTGACCGCTCTGGTCCTTCCACTTCTCATTCTACAACTGATACTAAGGGACTACCCTTTCTTTGCAAGTCCCTGGGCCTGGTGGATCCCTGACGCTTACTTCATCCGTTCAAACGGGACTATACTCACCAATCTCGGGCCCATGGGACCTTTTCCCGTTTGGATTATATACTGATCTCAGAATCTTTATTTTCTTGGGTAACTGAGGCAACTATTGGACCATTAGCAATATCCGATCATTGTCCTGTTTGGTTGGAAGTGTCCTGGGGCTCACCTCCTTCGGGAAGCTACCGGTGGCGCTTTCCATCCTATTTGAAGGATGATCCTTCCTTTATAGCGTACTTACGTTCTTGTTGGGAGGATTTCTTGATAACTAATGGACAACATCAATCCACTCCAGATCTTTTTTGGGACACGGCCAAAGTAGTACTTAGAGGGGTGATAATTTCCTATGTAACAGCTCGTCGCAAATGAATTTCCAATGGTATTATTAGACTGGAGAAACAATATTCTCACTTGAAAGCCCGCTATCTCCTTAATCCTTCTCGTTTGCTTCATGAGGAAATGCATTCAGCGCAGGTAGCATTGAATGCTTTGTTGCATGATCGGGCCAAGCGCTCCCTTTTTTATAGAAAATACAGGTTTTATCGTTTTGGGAATAGAACAGGTAAATTGTTAGCCACTTTGACCAAGAACTGGCAGGATGATCGTTATATTTCCCGAGTTAAATCAGGTTCTCATTCTTACCATACTAAGCCGGTGGACATTGCTGAGGCATTTTATCAACATTTTTCTAAATTCTATGCAAGTCCTGGCACTTATACGGGCCCTGATGTCCTCGACTATTTGGAGGATGCGGGCATGCTTAAATTCACAGAACTGCAAAGATCGGTATTGAACGGACCAATTCAGGGCACGGAGATCCAGAAAGCGATAAAACATTTACGATCATGTACAGCTCCGGGCCCTGACGGGTTCTCCACCGAATTTTATAAAGCCATGTCTCTGCAGGTGTGTGAATCTCTCCTGAGCTACTATGTGGTAGCATTGGAGAAAGGAACCTTTCCATCTCATGCCAACACAGCCACCATTACTTTACTCCCTAAACCGGGTAAATCCAAAGATGAGGTTGACTCCTACCGTTCCATTTCCCTCCTTAATGTAGATATAAAAATATTGGCCCATTTGTTGGCAAACCGTTTGACTCCTCTCTTACCACATGTGATCTCTCCTGCACAGGCAGGGTTTGTCCAGGGTCGGCACTCGGTGGTGAATGTCAGGAGGGTCCTGTTAGCGATGTCCAGAGCTCAAGCTGCATCTACACCAGGTATTCTGGCCAGTTTAGACGCTGCAAAGGCATTCGATCAAGTCAACTGGACCTACCTTTTTGGGGTGTTGAACTATGTGGGTGTGGGTGGCTGGTTTTGGTCATCTTTGCGGGTGTTATACTCTGCTCCTACAGCTTCCCTATTAGTGAATGGTATTTTAACATGGATCTTTGCAGTTGGTCAGGGAACTCGTCAGGATTGCCCGTTGTCCCCTTTATTTTTTTCTTCTTTACTTAGAGCCTCTTTTACGAACTATACAGAGGAATGATGTTGTAGTTGGGTTGTTGGAGGGACCTTCCCAATTACGAGTGTTAGCTTTTGCAGACCACATACTGCTCACACTTGCTCAGCCGCATCGTTCTTTGACACGTGCTTTGGAGCTTCTGGATGAGTTTCATTTATATTCTGGACTGACGCTGAATAAACAAAAATCTTTGGTGCTTCCACTTCAACTTACAATTTGTGATTCTTGGCCTGGCCCCTTTCCTCTTGTATGGGCTACATCCTCCATCCGATATCTGGGTGTCCTCATTCCTAGGGACTTGACCACTCTTTATTCAATAAATGTATTGCCTTTGCTCTCTCGAACTGAACAGCGTTTACAGGCATGGCAAGCCTATCCATTGACATTAATGGGTAGGATTGCTTTGTATAACATGATGGTGATCCCACAGTGGCTTTATATTTTGCAAACTTTACCTATTCTTTTGCTACACACACATCTTCGACAGCACCACCATTCAGTATCACGATTCCTATGGGGGGGGGTAAAAGATCTCGGATTACTCTGCATAACCTGTCCTTACCTACCTCCCAAGGGGGTCTGGGTCTCTTGCATCTAGGTAGGTTTAATGAGGCTTGCCAGATCCGGCATCTGAATGATTGGTTCTGTAACACTTCATATTTTACGGCTACGGGGGTGGAATGTTTAGCTTTTACCCTTACCACTTTAGTTACCTACTTCATGTTCACTGCCTGCCTAAACGAGAGGAGAATTATGGTGATTTGTTTTTACTTCCCCTGTGAAAACTCTGGAAATCTCTTTGCCAAAGATTGGCCATTAGATTTGATGTGACCCCATGTCTCCCTATCACTGGTAATGGAGCCTTTCCCCCGGGTATGGATTTGGGTGCCCGAACTTGGTGGACTGGGAGGGGAATGTATTATTTATTTCATGTATTGCAGTCTGACGGATCTCTCCAATCTTTTCAAACGCTATGTGACTCTTCCATTCTAGAGCCCGGTGATTGGTTCTCCTATAAACAGTTACATCATTATGTCAGTTCTTTGTCTAGCTCGGCATTAAGAAGAGACGTTCAGGACAAATTGTCAGAAGCTTTCTGTTTGACTGCTCAAGAGCCCATACCATTACGCTTTCATCACCGTTTTTTACAGGACCTGGCCGGTGAACTGGATTATGCTTCCTTGGCCTTTAAATGGACTCGAGATTTACATATTACTATTTCGATGGATGTGCTAAAACGGAGTTTCTCCTTGGGAATGAAACTATTGGTATCTACTGCAGAAAAGGAACGCTATTACAAGTTTTTGGCCCGGGCATATTTTGCCCCAGTTCGAGCCTTCCGGGCACATGTGAGCACTACTGACTGTTGCCCGAAGTGTGCGGCCCCGAGGGCCTCTTTGGGACATATGTTTTGGCTGTGTCCGGGCATACAGGCTTATTGGAAACGTGTTTGCCTACATGTTCAATCCATCTGGAACTGTACCTGGAAGCCAACGAACACTTTTCTCTTTACATTGAAACTTACTTTAACACCCATCCGTCCAGGCACTGCAGCGTTTGTTCAAAAGGCTATATTCATGGGACTTAAAATTATTCTTCAATGCTGGCTGTCTTCACATACCCCAACTGTTTCCCATTGGCGAACACAGATGATTCAGTTGGCGGGATATGAACGTTTGGCCATTACAGATATGAACTCTAAATCAGGTTCTTTATATTTACGTTGTTGGATGCCTTTTTGTGCTACTTTGACACCAGTTGTACGCAGTAGATTGTTGAATTGATATGATAAATTTCACTGCTGTTCCCATGGGAGGGAGAGGGCGGGTGGGTGGGTGGTTGGGTGGTTGGGAGATTGGTATGTTTAGGTTGGGATGGTGATGACTTGACACTTTGTTTGATGGATTGGTTGATCCCGTGTTATGTTACTTATTTCAAATGAATAAAAAAGATTTAAACATAAATGATAATTAACATTTTCTCTGCGTACTGTGTACTGTGTGCTTTGTATTTTTTTACATTTTATTGTTGGTAGATCATTTTGACTTGGTCATTTTAAAAGTAGCTCGCAAGCCAAAAAAGTGTGTGCACCCCTGAACTAGACCATACTAAGGCAGATGATGTAACCAGCATTCCAACTGACAGAGGTTGAGTTAAACGCAAGCACCATCTCAGACCTACTGAACAGACTATCAAAGAAACGATGCTGCCTAGACGTCTGCCCATCCTATCTGCTAGCGCAAGCACCCGATACCTTCAAGTAATGGATAACCAATCTCATCAACCTAAGCCTAGAGCAAAATCAATATCCAAAATCCTTATCCTCTATTGCCCTAACCCCTATCCCCAAAGCAGCAGGAAAAGATACATCCAAACCTGAACACTTTAGACCAGTGGTGGGAATCCCATGACTAGCAAAATTAATCAAATTATGCATCAACTCCCAATTTACAGATTACTTACACAATGTAGAAGCGCTACTTAGATCCATACATAGCACTGAGACCCTGCTATTGGATCTAACGTCAAAGACCCAAACATACCTTAGCAAAGGCACACAAATAGTCCTCCTACAATTTGACATCTCTGTAACATTCAGTGTGGTAGACCATTCACTCATAATGTTCAGGCTCAGTGAGCTAGGCATTCAAGGCACTGTTATGAAGTGGTTTGCAGGCTTCCTCTCTACCAGAACCTATGAAGTGAGAAAAGTTGATGACATATCTCCATGGAAGGCCTCCTGTAGAGTTCCGTAAGACTCTCCCCTTTCATCTGCCCTGTTCAACATATACCTCAGCACCCTAGGCAAGAAACTCTCAAATCCTTCAGTCCACTTTTACTCATATGAGATCTTCCTACTATGACACCTAAAGACACCTTCACTGACACCACAACGCACATAGAGAAACTAATCAAAGATCCCAGTACATGGGCCACATTGAACTTTCTCAAACTCAACAAACTGAAAACCAAAATTTTATGGTTCGGAAACTTCAACATGCTACCTCACACTGAACTGGTACTGACAATTGGAGAAAAGCTCAACATACAGAGATGCTCAAAAGTACTAGGGGTATTCCTAAACTCAGATCTCACCTGCACGTACCATATCAACACCCTAGCCAAAAAATTATTCTTCCGCCTCCAACAACTTAATCATCACTAAGCCAACCGAAATTCAGAACAATTGCACAAGCAGTCCTCCTCCTCTACCTGGACTACTGCAACTCCTTGTACATTGGTATTGCAGAAAAAGACTACAAAAACCCAGATCCTCCAAAACACAGCAGCCAGACTAATTTTCTGATGAAGCAAATTTGACAGCATCTCCCCTCTCCTGAAAAATCTGCACTGGCTCCCAATATGACAGAGGATACAATACAAGATAGCTTGCATGGTCCACAAGGCTATTTACGGTGTCAATTCTACAGTTCTGAGGTCAGAAATCACAACTGTACGTTCTTTTCTCACCAGACCACAGCAATATTTCAAACTAACACCCCCATCCTGTATCGGTCATTCATAAGAAACTACATGAATCCCCATTCAAGTACCAAGGATCCAAGACTTAGAGCAAATACAACTTACAGCAAATACGATCATACTATATCTTCAGGAAGTAGCTAAAGACTTACCTCTTCTCCTCAAACACATAACTACAGCCCTAACCTGTCTATATTACCTTGACCAGTGTCCATGCCCTCAGTAAGACTCTTGTCAGGAATCCACCACATCCTATTGTCATCCATCTTATTGTAAATGTATTGTCATCCATCTTATTGTAAATCTTAATTTTATTGTAAATCTTAATCTTATTGTAAACCGCACTGAACCCCTGTTGAAATTTGTGATATAAAAGAAACTGTATGGTATGGTATGGTAAGCTGAAGAGCCCTAACCTTTTTTAGTCTTTCCTCATATAACAGGAGTTCCATTCCCTTTATCATCTTGGTCACTCTTCTTTGAACCTTTTCTAGTGCCAGTATATCTTTCTTGAGATAAGGAGACCAGAACTGAACGCAATACAGTACTCCCCCGAAATTCACAGGGGTTCCATTCCAGGAACCCCCAAAAATTTTGAAAAACCACAAATGCAGTTTTGAGTCTGTAAAAAGGCAGGAGAGGGCAGCTGGGGTGCTGGCAGGTGCAGTAAATCATATCTGGTATGCTCCGGGGGGGCGGGAGGGGGGAGAGGGTGGGGCGGGGAGAGGAAGAGGAATCGGCTGTGCAGAAGGCTGATTGGCTGACCAGGGGGTAAGAGGAGGAAGAATCGGCTGTGCAGAAGCCTGATTCATGGACTCATTCCCTGTATTTTCTGACCGGAAGAGGCAGTCAAAAAATACCACAAATAATTGAGTCCACGATTCGCGAACCTTGAAATCGCAGGAGAACACTGTACTTCAGATGAGGTCACACCATGGAGCAATACAAGGGCATTGTAACATTCTTAGTCTTGTTAACCATCCCTTTTTTAAATAATTCCTAGCAACCTGTTTGCTTTTTTGGGCCACCACCACACCTTGTGTGGAAGGTTTAATCGTATTGTTTACGATGACATCCAGATTCTTTTCTTGAGTGCTAACCCCTAAGGTGGACCCTAGCATCCGGTAACTGTGGTTTCATCATATTGGACACCCAGTCTTCCAACTTTCTACGGTCTGCCTGCAATTTTTTCATAGTCCGCATGAGTTTTAACAACTTTGAATGGCTTAGTGTCATCTGCAAATTTAATCATCTCACTCGTCATTCCAATTTCCACATCATCAATAAATAAGCTAAATAGCACCGGTTCCAGTACAGATCACTTTTGCACTCCACTGTTTACTCTCCTCCATTGAAAAAAATGACCATTTAACCCTACCCTCTATTTTCTATCTGATAACCAATTCCTAATCCACAACTGAACTTTGCCACCTATCCCATGACTCTTTAATTTTCTCAGGAGCCTCTCATGAGGAACTTTATCAAAAGCTTTCTGAAATCTAGGTACACTACATCAACCAGCTCACCTTTATCGACATCTTTGTTCATGCCTTCAAAGAAGTCAAGCAAATTGGTGAGGCAAGATCTCCCTCGGCTGAACCCATGCTGACTCTGTCTCTGTAAATCATGTTTGTCTAAGTGTTCCATAATTTTTATTTTTTATAATTGTTTCCACCATTTTGCTCAGCACTGAAGTCATGATTACCAGCCTGTAATTTCATGGATCTCCCCTTGAACCCTTTTTAAAAAATCGGTGAAACATTGGCCACCCTCCAATATTCAGGTACTACAGATGATTTTAGCGATAGTTTACAGATTACTAACAGCAGGTCAGCAATTTCATGTTTGAGTTCTTTTAGTACCCTGGGATGTATGCCATCCAGTCCAGGCAATTTATCACTTTTTAACTTGTCGGTACATCTTTCAGATTCACCGAAATTTCTTTCAGTTCCACCGCATCATCACCCTTGAAAACCATTTCCAATTCAGGTAGATCTCTTACATCTTCTTCCATAAAAACCAAAGCAAAGAATTAATTCAGTCTCTCCGCTATGGCTTTATCCTCCCTGAGCACTCCTTTTGCTCCTTGATCTTCCGATAGTCCTATGGATTCCCTCACAGGTTTTCTGTTTCTGATGTACCTAAAAAAATTGTTATCATTTTTTGCCTCTTTTGTAAGTTTCTCTTCATATTCTTTCTTAGCTTTCTTTATCAGTACTTTGTAATCTAACTTGCCAGCACTTGTGTATCTTCTTATTTTCTTCATTCAGATCCTTTTTCCATTCTTTAAAGGAATTCTTTTTTTTTTTTTTTGCTCTAATAGCCTCTTTCACTTCACCTTTTAACCATGCCGGCTCTCGTTTCCTCTTCTTTCCACCTTTGCTGATACGTGGAATACATCTGGTGTAGGTTTCCACAATGGTATTTTTAAATAACATCCACACCTAGTTTACAGTCCTAGACTTTGTAGCCTTTAGCTTCCTTTTAACCATTTTCCTCATTTTATCATGGTCACACTTTTGAAAATTAAACGCCTCTACAGTAGATTTATTTTACGATGTTAATCCTAGTATCAGCTCAAATTTCATCACGTTATGATAACTGTTTCCCAGCAGACACAACACAGTTAACTCCTATACTATGCCTTGCATTCCACTAAAGACCAAATCGAAAATAGCTCCCCCTCTTGTCGGTTCCCGGACCAGTTGCTCCAGGAAGCAGTCATTTATGACGTCTAGGAATTTTACCTCCCTAGCACTCATTTTACCTCCCTAGCATTCATTGATATCTTTGGGAGGCTGGGAAGGTGTCCATGACCACTGGAGGAGTGAGGTGGGGGAGTCATTCCTTCATCCCTCCATCATCCCTTCATCTGGTCAATTTGGGCACTTTTGTGGCATGTATTCTTTGTTAAAACAGGTCTAGCCCCAAACATCCAAATTGTTACCTAGACATATTCTAAAATGTTCAATATGGCAGAAAACAGTCCAAGAAGCACAAGAACGAGGCCAAGTCATAAGCTCGCCCAAATCCTACTCAACCCACACCTCTAACATGCCCCCTTGAAATTTAGATGAACTGTGAATGAGCAGCATTGAAATCCATCTAGAAAATAGGTTTCAAAAATAGCAAATTGTGAGAAAAACATTCATCTGTCCCTTTATGGTACTGTGTGGATGTTTATCTTTTTTTGAAAATGAGCCCCATATGCACAAGAACATATGTTCCTTTGGGCTTTTATAAAATTACTTTCCCAAAAGGTCATGCACAAAGTTTTATACCTGCTCTGAAGAGACATGAGCAGATGTAAAAGCAAGCACTTGATTTTCCTAATGCCGACCTCTACGGAGATATTTTGCCAAAGCAATTTTATAAATGCCAGTTCCATTATTTAAAGCCTGTTTTACATGCTCAAGTCACTTAGAAAATTAAAGTCCAAAAACAGCTTTACAATTGCATTTAGGTTCCCTTTTATCAAGCCGTGTTAGGATTTTTTTTTTATCGCCAGCCACTGCGATAAAAGCTGCGACACTCGTAGGAATTCTATGAGCATCCGAGCTTTTACTGCAGCAACCAGTGATAAAAAAAAAACCCTAACAAGGCTTGATAAAAGGGGGCCTTAAATCACATTTTTTGCATTTTATGATATGAATTTTTTCCCAAAATTCCTTTAAATTTATAAAGACTTCTTAAAAGGCATTGGTGTATGTTTTGTTTTTTTTAACTACTTTCAAAGCAGAAAGTATGGGGTTGATATTCCAAATCACTTATGCGGTCGACAGCATGTCTAGATTGCCTAAGTGGATATGTCTCAATTTTGTTTCCAAACAAACAAATGAAGAGGCAGGTGCTAACCCACCAGCAATGAAAAACACAGATAACACCAAAGAATGAAGAAATCCAAAGCATAAAATTCCAAGATTTATATATAAAAAAATGTCACTTTAACATGGAAAGATATATATTATTCCTCTGTGATATTTAAATAATCAAAGTATCTTCTAAACTCACAGCTCTGAATGATAATAATAATGATGATAATTTAAGTTGTGAAAACCTCAGACCCTGAACCCGTGACTGGTGATAACACCAAACTGAGGTTCATTGGGGGACCATCATCGTTTTCACTGTCCCCTTTACCATCCAAAGATAAATATAAATATAACGAACAAATGAAAAAAATGAAAAAAAGATGAAAAAAAACTTATCTGAAATGGATGGTATCCAATCGTTAATGATCCTCAGCGGTGAATAAAGTGACTGGTGCGTGTGCTGATTTCACACGCACCAGTCACTTTATTCACCGCTGAGGATCATTAACGATTGGATACCATCCATTTCAGATAAGTTTTTTTTTCATTTTTTTCATTTGTTCGTTATATTTATCTTTGGATGGTAAAGGGGACAGTGAAAACGATGATGGTCCCCCAATGAACCTCAGTTCGGTGTTATCACCAGTCACGGGTTCAGGGTCTGAGGTTTTCACAACTTAAATTATCATCATTATTATTATCATTTAGAGCTGTGAGTTTAGAAGATATAGAAAAAAAATGTCCATAATGGAAGTGTGTCTGCATGTGATTTCCCATTTTCTGGTTTTGCTTATTTGGGATTATTATATGATTACATGTGGGAACCTCATTTTCCCTCCTCTTTTACTAAGGCGCGCTTGCCAATTTAGCGCACACTAAATATTAGCGTACGCTAAATGCTAATGTGTCCATAGAATATAATGGATGCGTTAGCATTTAGCGTGCTCTAATATTTAATGCACACTAAATTGGCTAGCGTGCCTTAGTAAAAGGACCCCTATGTCTGAAGACCCTTTTCTCACTTCAGATATTCTGGATATACTTGTAATCCTTGTCTGATCTTATTTAGGAACCCTTATACATAGCAACAAAATAAAGCTGGAACAGACTGGCACTAAAAAGTAGCCTTAGCAAATCCTTAGCAGGTCATTCCCATGTGCTAAGGCTATTTTTTTTTTTTACTACTTGGATAAAATGGCTGATATCTGTATTAATGGACATGCGCTAATTTTCCCATTAGCGCATAGCCATTAGCATGTGAGTCCCTACTGCCACTTAGGGCAGAATTCACTAAACTTCCAAACCGTGTGCGATCCATTTCCATTTGCATGCCGGCCGAACAATTCAGTAAAAGCCTGCATGCAAATGGAGATGATCGTTAACACGCCCCCCTACCCAAGGCCAGAGCGATCCCCACTCATGCGCACACCCTGACAGTAGTGACAGGAGAAGCAGCCTCCTGTAACTGCTGTCAGGACTCAGCCTAGCCTAGATATCTCTTGCCTGCTCCCGGACTCTCCTGCTCTCTGCCGCCATTCCCTGCAGTGCAAGCCCGTGGTTTTAAAGCGGGTCTGCATTGCGCAGAATGGCAGCAGACAACAGGAGAGTCCAGGAGCAGGCAAGAGAGAACTGCCCAACACCCCCCCAGGCCCCAATCTCTCCTGCCTGCCCTGCTCTGCCGCGCCCCTTCCCCCACCCCCCGTAGAAAAAAGCAGGAGGGATGCCAACTCCCTCCTGCTATCAGCATTAAAAACAAAAACAAAAAAAGAAGAAGCAGTGCAGCGCATCACGACACTCCCTCCCCCCTCCCGGCACAGCCCACCCCCAACATGGAATGGCCCAACCCGACACCAAAGTTGGGAGTAGGAGGGGTGCTCAGTCCCTTCTGTTCCTAGCTCTCCCATCCCCTGGCCCACCCTTGGTCAGCCCAGGTGATCGGGCCTGGCCCACCCACCCAGTACCTTTACAATTGTTGGGAGCAGGAGGGGTGCCTAGTCCCTCCTGCTTCTTGGAGGCTCATTTTCGGGAGCAGGAGGGGTGCCTAGACCCTCCTCCTGCTCATACGCCGCTCAAAATCTTCGGCAGCAGGATGAAAGTCCTCCTGCTCCTGCTCTCCGGCCAACCGCCGCCCCAATAGTGGCCTTAGGCCCCACCCCGGCACATCATCTGATGCACGGGTAGAGGCCTAAGGCACTGATCGGCTGAGGTGCCTCAGGCTGCTCCCTTTGGAGGGGCTGGGGCACCTCAGCCAATCAGGGACTTTCATAGGTAGGAATCTAAGGAAGTCTCTGATTGGCCATTGTTTTGGCTGCTTGAGTTTTCATGACTACAACAAAAATTTGGTATTGCTAAATCTCAAAGTTATAGGTGATTGCAGTTGAAGCAGGCCATTCAGAAGGGGTTCCCTGATTGGAGAAATCTTAAAAATCAGTACAGTTTGCCGTTCCTGTGCTTCCAGGTAGATTTCCTGGGTCACCAGGCCACTCAGTGGTATAAATTAATATCTGGATTTTTGAAAAAGAAACCAAAGACTGGTCTTTGTGACATTTGGAGCATTGAGATAAAGCATCAGATTACTGTGTCTCAATGGCCACGAGTCTGGACTTGGAGGATGAGATGTACGGTGTCTGCATCTATGAGACAATCTTGGGTTTTTTTGTTACACAGAGCAGTTTGGACCCCAGTTTGATTACAGAAATTAGATAGTTCCAAGTCTAGTAAGTGTTGGCACTGTCATCTTGAACCTGGGACATTAGATCATTTATTATTTTATTGTCCCTTTATACTTCAATTTTGGAGATCCATTTGGGATCAGATAAACAAATTAATGGAAAATCCACTGGCACTAACATATGACACTGTGCTATTTGGCACTATGATGAGAGCTAAAAGACAAATATCATCTCACAATAATAAACTTCTATTTATTATGACAGGGGCTGCTATTCAGCTTATTTTAAGGAATTGGAAAAACTGGGATAGACTAAACTATACCTTTTGGTGGGAGTCTATATGTCATATTTTTAAGATGGAATGAAGTATGGCTAAACATAAGGGACATTATAAGAAGTTTTTGAAGATTTGGGAGTCATTGACAAACTTTTGCAAAGAGTGATTAGTGATTATGTCCTTTGGTCATACAATTCAAGGGCGGGTTGGAATGTATTTTTAAATTTCTCAATTTGAGTGTATTTTTTTAATATAATTGGGGGGGGGGGGTGATATATCTATTTGTCATAAATTATAATTGTAAATGTATTTAAGTGCTTTTATAGTTATATAAGAACATAAGCAATACCTCTGCTGGGTCAGACCAGAGGTCCATCATGCCCAGCAGTCCGCTCACACGGCGGCCCATCAGGTCCAGGACCTGTATAGTAACCCTCTATCTACACCCTTCTATTCCCTTTTCCTTCAGAAAATTGTCCAATCCCTTCTTGAACTCCAATACCGTACCCTGATTGTATTATATCCTGAACTTAACATGGCTTTAAAATGAATAAAGAAATTTTTTTTTAAAAAAAGAATTTCTTCAACAGGTCCACATATGCAGATTTCAAAGATTTACATGAAGCAAATCTGGTCTAAAAAGCAAAGATATTACCATTGTTAAAACTTTTGATATCTTGTTGTAGGGAATGTGAAATAATCAAAATTAGGACTAGAATATGTAATGTCTTACAGTGTGCCGGTATGATACAGCAGCATTTCCTTTGACCTTCTATATCAGATCTCTATGCAGAAAATTCACCCAAAGAGAAAATACACAGCTGTTTTTCCCTAGTTAGAGAGGATTAAAAATGGACAGAAAAGGCACAGAAGGGAACCCTGCTAATTCAGCTTTCTAAGTTCTAAGTCTCATGAACAATTACAGATGTAAGGTCAGCAGTAGATACTTGTAGGTTTCTGTGAAATTCACATTCAGAGAGTAGCTAGCATTCTTCTCCTAGGACAGCTGAGCAGTCTTGTAACATTGTCTTATAACTTGTCTCCGATCTAGTGGACAAGCCTGCCCCGATCACATTGCTCTTCTAGACTTGCACAAGGATATCAGCACTCACCAAGGGGATAAAACAGCCATTTGTTAATGACAACTGTCAGATTTTTTAAAATCTTTCTCTTAGCACAAATTCTGTGCCATTTCCTTCATCATTTTTGTCAGTCATATTTCCCTTATATTTTTAATGATAGATCATTGGGAATACATGCTGAGCATCTACTGTTATGGTATACTGCCAAATTATATTCTTTGTTATTTGTTTTAATGTACATATCTTGTTTATATCCCATCAGCAAATGTATAATCTCAATACAGTCCATCAGATGTATTGCTCCCAGATCCTCAGAGGTACCAACTAGGACTCAAAAACTTTCACTGTCCTAGGATTTAGGTACCACCTCCTCACTGCATCTTACTTTTTAAACCTTTTAAATATTTTTAATTTTTTAAATATCTTAAAAGTACTTAGCTTTGTGGTCTTTCAGGGATAGTAAAGCCACCATGTTTCACCTGTTGTCCACCACGTTTCACCTGTTGTTTCTTTCAAGGCTAATCATCCCTAAACCAGAAAAAAGAAATGTCTTACTTTTTATTTTAGACTTTCCCCACACTAAGATTTAAATTTTCGCATAGCAAATAACAATCATATATAATAGTTTGTTAGAAGCTAACCATTCACCTTACCTAAATGATACTTTCAGCCACTCTAACAGATCACTAAATCCATTGGAAAATGGCCACGGTGTTTTTCCTCCTGCATTTTTTTTTTATATATCTTTATTCATTTTAAAAGCAAACATCAAGTGCAACATATTATGAAGCAATGTACAAATAGACAGCACTTAATTCCATCAAATGATATAATGAAATAATAAAAACATATCCCTTCCCACCCAACCCACCCTTTCATATAGCATAAAGACAATCAAGAATAATACAAATGATCAAGACCAACAAATTACAATCAAATAATAAATTAAAGGCATATCCCCCCTCCCCCTCCCCCTCCTGGACGTGTATAATAAAAGGGCTAAAACCAATAATCAATCTTTACAAAATTTTGTCAATGGGTCCCAAACCTCCTTGAATTTCTTGCAATGTCCCAACTGTATTGCTCTCATACGTTCAAATTTATAAGTTTGGCACAAGGATTCCCACTAAAAGCTATAGTTTAACCTGTCCCAATTTTATCATTCCTATTCTGGGGTTTTTTCAAAGAGGTCAAGGCAGATGACTCTATGCACTGTCACCTCAGTAACAACCATACAAAAATAGACAAATACCCCCCCTCCCTTTTTACTAAAGCACAATAGCAGTTTTTAGTGCAGGGAGCTGCGCTGAATGCCCAGGGCTGCTCTCGACGCTCATAGGCTCACTGCGCTAAAAACCGCTATTGTGGTTTAGTAAAAGGGGGGCCATAGTGCAAAATATAGACAGCAGATATAAATTCAGACACATTTTGATCACTAAAATTAAAATAAAATCATTTTTTCTACCTTATTGTCTGGTGATTTCACGAGTCTCTGGTTGCACTTTCTTCTTCTAACTGTGCATCCAATCTTTCTTCCCTTCTTTCAGCCTGTATGCTTCCTGTCCTCCAGACCTCATTCCCTCCCCCAACTTTTTCTTCCTCTCTCCCTGCCTCCCTTTCTTTTTTTCTCTCTTCATGCCCCCTTTCTTTTTCTCTGTTTCCCTTCTTTCCTTCTGTCTCCCTGCCTGCCCCCTTTCTTTCTTTCTCCCTGCCCTCCCCCAAGCCATTGCCGCCGCCATCGGGGAATAGCCCCCCAAGTCACCACCATCGGGTAACATGCCCCAAAGCCGCTGCTGCCCCAAGCTCTCCTTCCCTGCATTTTCCCTGCGTCGGGCCGACCAGCATTCCTCTCCCCGACGTCAATTCTGCCATCGGAGAGGAAGTTCCGTCCAGCTAGGCAGCGATTGGCTGGCCCGAACTTCCTCTCCAATGGCAGAATTGATGTCGGGGAGAGGCAAGCTGATCGGCCTGGTAGAATTTTCCGGACCTGGCCAGCTGTGAACCCCCCCTAAGGCTGCACCCGGGGTGGATCACCCCCCCGCCCCCTCCCTTGGTATGCCACTGCATAAGCCCGCCTGCATCCAATGCTTCCAGAAGATCTTAAACCCACCAATTTGAATCTTGGAGTTCAGCCAAAGGGACTGGCAGGTGGATTTATGAATCGGAATAAGTGTTGAATTATTAATAAATTTTAATGTCTGCCAAGTATCTAATAAAATTCTATTGTCCTTATACAGCCTAGGTAACTTGATACTTAAGATGTGACCCAATCTCAATGAAGACAGGAGTTGCCATTCCAACCACAACCAGTCTGGAAGATTTTCAGATTTTCCATGAGCTCAGGGAGCCTATATATACCCTGACGCATTATATAGGCTTGATTGTACCTATAAAAATTGGGGAAATTTACCGGCCCCCCCCCCACCGCAATTGTTTTTTGTAAAGATACTAAAGCAATTCTTGCAGCTTTCTCTAGTCAAATAAATTTATTGAGAATACTATTTAACTTCTTGTAAAAGGACCCCTGAAAAAACATTAGTAACATACCCATTTGGTAGCAAACCACAGGCAAAATCATCATCTTAACCGTTTGTACTCTCCCCCACCAAGACAGATGTAAAGGGTTTCATTGCTCACACATTTCTGTGACCTTTAGCAACAAAGATTTTTCATTTACTTTCATTGTCTCTTCCCGCGTTTTATGAATCCAATACTTCTTTCTTAGAGCTTTCCATGGGCCCTTTGAGGGAAGTGGATACAGGACCTTTGAGGGAAGTGGATACAGGCAACTACGAATTCTCTTGTCCAAAGTCAAGGTTGCTCAGCTGTATAACTCTGGCAGTTAAGCCTTTGTTTTCAAAAGACTCAGGGCATTATCAATAATGTAAAAATTGTACATCCTAGTGGTTTGGATAAACATTTGTTTTCAGCCCACACAATGTGTTTCTAATCATTTCTAAAGTTTTAAGAAGAAATAAATAGTTAAGCTCAACAAGGATAAGAGGAAAAGGGGAAGCGAAAATGGCACACTTGAATGAACTGTGAGAAAATAAAGTGCACAACATGTGATAATGCCATGACTTTGTGTTACTGCACTGTTCTGGGCTGAAAAGATATGGCTTGATGGGTAATTTGTCATGCTGTGCCATAGAGAACAACAGCCGAGAGACTTCAGACGGAAGAAAATTACACAAATACTAGGTTGGAAAGGTATAATTGAAGATGGCAAAAGACTGAATGAAAGACATTTTAAATTACTGCACTGGGTCTGACCTACTAAATGTACTTGGGTGCAGAATCTTGGCCTCACAGAAAGATGCATTAAATGACTATCGGCTGTGACACTCATGCAATATAATAACAATCCTGTGAAGCTCACAAGGAAAAGAAAGAGAGAGAGAGAGAGAGAAAATGTATCAAGCTTAACTGGACAAATTCAGACCGTAGTTTCTGGAAACATACTCAGAAACCCATTTAATTCATTTCTATTGAGACAATACACATTGGAATAACATTTAACAATACGATTTCATTTCATCTGTATTTCTCTCTAAATAAATTTCATATTCTCCTATGAAAACCTCTTTGCAAAATTCAGCAAGGGAGGTCAGTAAAACAGAACGGAACAAAATAATTTTGTTGTTCTGTACATTGTAATGAGAATGTTTTCTTTCTTGCCTTCTACAAGCTTTTAAATAAGAACAGGTTTCATAAACAAATAATATTTGCCTTTCAGAGTACCTCCATCCCAGTAAATGCCTCATAATTATATTAATGATTTATTTTTTGTGCTAATAGGTTCACTGTAAGCATAATTTTATTAAAGTATATTTTAAAAAATATATATTGATAGTCCAGTAAAAAGGTATCACCTTATTTTCCTTTTTTATTTTTTTTTTGTTTCCTTTTATTTCTATCTAAATTTTATTCAGTTGCTTTGCCAACATGGCTACCATTCTGCTTTATCCCAGGCATGTAAGAGCATATGTTGCATCTATTTATAAAGGAGGCAGGATTAACTTTGTGCTTGCACTTGTGGGTATGAATTGATGCATATGTCCCTAAAGTGCTGAGCCCTTTCCCTATATTTATTTAGGGGTCCTTTTATTAAGGTGCGCTAACTGATTTAGCGTGCGCTAAAGATTGTGCGCTAAATGTTAAGATGCCCATAGGAATATAATGGATGTCTTAGCATTTAGAGTGCACTAATCTTTAGCGTGCGCTAAATTGGTTAGTGCACTTTAATAAAAGGACCCCTTATTTATTTTAAAAAAAATTATATGCACATAAAAGTAAGCACTATGTTCTATAAGGAGGAGTGGAGGAGGAGTCTACTGCTAGTGCAGAAGGCTGAGAGCTAGGGGGATTGAACTCAATTCCCACTTTTGTTCTCTGTATCCATGGGCCTCACAACCTCCTATTGCCCCTAGATTGACAGCCCATTAGGGACAGAGAAAGTACCTTTACAAGGGTCAATTGAAAAGTTTCTGGGGGGGGGGATATGAAATTTATTTTCAGCATAGTCTCCTTTTAACTCAATACATTTGCGCCAATTTTTTCCAGACCTTTTCCTGTTTTCAGTAAAATATGAAACATCTAAACTGGAAAAACAACTATTTACAGCATCTATGACTGCAGAATCCAAAGAAAATTTCTTCCCAGACAGCCATTTTTTTCAGGTTCGGAAACATAGAGAAGTTGCATGAGGCAAAATCAGAAGAGTACAGTGGATGGGGAATTAATTTGAACTACACTTTGTTCAGTTTCACCATTGTGATTGTTGATGTGTGATCTGGTGCCTTTCTCTGGTGGAAGATAACTTTCTTCTTGGACAAATAAGGACATTTCATCTAGATTTCACTGCTTAGATGTTGAAATAAGCCAGCATAGCATTCGCCATTAATGGGTTTTCCCTTTTCCAGATAGTCAATAAAAATTATCCTGTAGCAATCCCACAAGATGGTCATCATAACCTTCTCAGTCAATGGAGCCATTTTCACTTTCTTTGGAGTCAGTTCATCTGTTATTATCTATTTTTTGGATTGTTGTTTTGTCTCAGGAGTACGAGATGAACCCAAGTCCCATCCACAGTCATAAAATATCACAAAAAGTCATTCTCATTGCACTTAAAATGCTCAAGACACGTTTTTTAAATGCCCAATCAAATTTGTTTCTGGTCAACATTTTACAAATGCAGCATCCATCTTCCTCATGCCTGAATATTCATGTAGAATGGTGTGCACACATTCTGATGAAGCAGCCTCTGCTATCTTATTTAGGGTCAATCGGTGATCTTCCATCATGATTCAGTGAACTTCAACTATTTTGTTGGCTGTTCTTGTTTTGGGACATTCAGGCCCGGATTCTGTATAGGATGCCCAAGAAGGGTATCCTATACAGAATCAGGCCTAGGCCCACCCAAAATTCTGTAACTGACATCCATGTTACAGACACCAGTTACTGTAGACATGGCCACAATACTTATAGCTGCGATAAGTATAGTGGCCACAGCTGCCAGTCCCCCCACCCCTGTACGATCACAGCAGGAGGGAGCCCAACTCCTCCTGCCCAATGACCACCCACCCCCCATGTATGAGCATGGCAGGAGGGAGCCCAACCCCTTCTGCCCAATGACTCCCACCCTTTCCCAAAGATCGCCAGCAGAAGAGTGCCCAATCTTTCCTACCGGACACCCCCAACAAATCCCCCATCCCCGAACCCCCCCAATGAAATGCCCCAACCCTACCACCACCCTCCCTGAAGTAGCTTGTCTGTGGTGTTCTTTGCTCACATGTTTAAAGACAATAGACTGTTTTCAGTCCAATTCTTTATATGTGAGTTTGCAAACCATTGGACCCCTGAGGAAGGCGTGTTCTCCGAAACACGGACCGTGTAGGGTCCGGGTGGATTTTTATCACCATATTTTTTAGCATTGTACTTTTTTAATTGAATTTTCATGGTTTTATATGTCAGTGTTTAATAAATTATTTCCAGAACATCTGTATCCACAGTTTTTGTTTTCATCGGTGGATTGTTTTCACTGTGGATCATCGGGTCTCCCCATTTTTCTTTGTTGCTCTAGATTTAACATCATTTGATGATGACTTCAGTATTTCTGATATATTTAGTGGTGCTTGTTCACTAATAGAATTGTTATTTTATGATAAGTAATGTACTTTTTGAATTGGTGGTGCCACAGGCCTAGGATAGCCTAGAACTATAGTCAAAAACTTAGCAACTCTTTTGCAAAGAGGAAATCTGATTGAGGAAAATTTTAAAATTGCAAATTAAGACTGAATTTTTCTAAGTTTTCCAGTATCCTTAGAAATAAAGGCCCCCTTTTATCAAGCCGCATTAGGGTTTTTTTAATGCAGGCCACAGCGGTAAAAGCTTTGATGCTCATAGAATTCCAATGCATGCTGGAGCTTTTACCACAGCAGCTGACAATAAAAACCCTAATGTGGCATGATAAAAGGGGGCCAAAGTCTTTTCCTGAGAAACAGCAGATACGGTAGTTTTCAAGGTATCAACCAATTTTTCCATAAAAACATAAAAATAACCTTACTGGGTCAGACCAATGGTCCATCTAGCCCAGTATCCTCTCTTAACGGTGGCCAATCCAGGTCACAAGTACCTGGCAAAAAATCCCCAAATAGTAGCAACATTCTATGCTACCAATCCAGGGCAAGCAGTGGCTTCCCCCATGTCTGTCTCAATAGCAAACTAAAGACTTATCCTCCAGGAACTTGTCCAAACCTTTTTAAAACCAGCTATATTAATGGTTCTTACCACATCTTCTGGCAATGCCTTCCAGAGCGTAACTGTTCTCTGAGTGAAAAAAAATTTCCTTCTATTGGTTTTAAAAATATCTCTTTTCCAAGTTTCCCCAAACGGCTCTGCACATATGTCTAGTTGCTCTCAAAGGAAGATGCCGAGTTTCCTGGCAATGATATCAACTCAGCTAGGCTCACCACACCAACATCAACTGAAGCACTTGGCCAGATCATGTGATGGCTCATCAGAAGAAATTGGCAGCTGAGAGAAAGGAGAAAAAACTCTCTGCTGCAACCTTCATTTATACATATTCAAAAGAAAACAATGAAAACATCCTGGTCACTAAGGAGCGATCACCACCATCTTAGATCCACTGACACATAAGTATTCAATGAAAGTTCTACATACTACCTTTTCAAAGAATTCTGCACATTTAAATTGACATAATAGTAATTACTTTTATGATGATAGCATTCTACCTGTTGTGCATATCAGTGTCTGCAAGATATACCCCCTCTTCTATGAAACCGCACTAGCAGTTTCTAGTGCGGGGAACCGTGCTGAATGGCCTGCGCTGCTCCCGACATTCATAGAGTTCCCATGAGCGTCGGGAGCACCGCGGGCCATTCAGCGCGGCTCCCCGTACTAGAAACTGCTAGCGCAGTTTCGTAGAAGAGGGGCATACCATATATGGAAACTATTTTTATAATTTAATTTATTTCTTCATTTATTATTTTCAAAGGTTTGATAGACTGCCAATATGTGAATACTGACATAGGTTCTGAGTGTGACAAAAAGAGGGAAAAAAGATGGGTTACTAGGTCAACTTACTCATCACTTCTGCAACACATGAAAAGCCCACCCGTAGTAATAAAAAAAGAAACTAGAACACAGTGTCCTGCATCACAGCACCTTGCTCTGCCTGAGGCTATAATACCTGAGTACGTCTCCTCTATAATGCATAAAAGGCAGGCTGGTGCTGATACAGGAGATTCGAAAAAGCATTATGCATGTCACAGTACTGCCTGAGGCCTGCAGAGCCAGCTTTTAACCTCATGTTTTGAACTATTCCAGGCAACCTGAAAATCCTGCCTATTCACACATGTTCCTTTTGTCATCAGTAATTCCCTCACCCAAATAGAGTGCATTGATGCACCTTCTTGTCCAGTTTGTCTGCCTTGATTAGATTGTAAGTTCTTTTGAGCAGGGACTGTCTTTTCTGTGTTTTGATGTCCAGTGCTGCGTATGTCTAGTAGCACTATAGAAATCTAATCTAATCTAATATTTGTGTGTCCCGCACACCTAAACAGGCTCTAGGCGACTTGAGGAGAGGAAAGGAAGAGGGTAGTGTGAAGGAAGGAGTTGAAGGGGGACAGGAAACATAAAACTTAGGCGAACTAAGTAAAGGTCAGGTGTTTAAGATGATCCTAGAAGAGTTAGTTGTCGAAGAGCGAAGTTTTCAGTTTCTTTCAGAATAGGGTGTGGTTGGTTTCAGTTCTAATAGTCTCTGCGAGATCATTCCAGATTTTGACTCCAAGGATTATTAGTAGTCATGACAAAAATATAAGTGACTCTAATTTAAACGAGATCCAAATAGAGGCTATAGTCCAAATGAGCTATCACCAGTAATCCACACATACAAACAATAGCTCATACAAGTGAAAATATTTTTTGGTGGACAATCAGATGAGATTTTATAGACAGCCAGATGCTTATCTCAGCACCTCTGTTCTTCATTAGCCCAGTTTTTGAAATGTGTGAATAAACAAAATTAAGTACATCATGAGGGTGTAATTGAACTTCATACACCAGTTTTTCATAAATATATAGTGTGGATCATTTAAAAAATGACTTCCTCGTCAAATATTGAAAACATATCTTAATCCAAAGGATGCTTGACAAGTACTTGGCACAGCTGAAAAGCGATACAATGGAAATAGCGCTCTCACAGCAGGGCCCTCCCTGACATCAGACACTACTGCCATATGGTATACGCAGCAACTTGCAAGAGAAAGAATGATTTGCATTTAAAGAATACTTGTAAGATGTGGACCTTGATTTGGGGTATTGTCTAATTTAAATGAAACATAATAGCCTAAAACACAAAAGAGTAACATCACACCCTACTGAGCGCATACATACCAAGAAGAAGAGTGTTCTGTGTTAGAAGCATGCTCCATGTAATGGTTTTTATTATAGTTTTGCAAAAGAGGAGATAATAGACTACAAAGGAACAATTCTATAATAGGCATCTCAAATTAGACATTCAGAGGGCATGCAATAGGAACCCATTCTAAAAAAGAACAGAGGCATCTACTGTTCTTTATAGACTATTAGCATAACTAAGTATTAACATACCTAACTTTTAGGTATGAGCACTTACAGCAACCATAAGGCTGGTGTAAGTATGAACACCTACGTGTAGCAGGTACATGTGTAGCTTATAGTAGTTTGTAAGTTATGTTTATAAGAGAGAACTGTGTCTTTGCCCCACCCAAGCTCCACCCCTGTGTGTGTGTCCCTATGAAAGTTTAGCAGGTATTTGAAGAATAGCACTTAGACAACATGCTGGTATATATACACATATTTAATTTAAATTGAATTTAATAACTCATTTATATTCCACTTACCAAAGAATAATAATTGGCTCAAGGCAGATCACAAGCTTCTATAATAATCATAAGTCATAGTCATACTAAATCATTTCAAATTTCCCAATTGACATCCCAAAAATTACTAAAACATCATTTTAAGAAAACCTCCACTAAATATTAACTTATTTGTTAAAAAGGAAAGTTTTAAATTGCTGCCTGAGCTACATATTGGCCCCCTTTTATCAAGCCACGTTAGGGTTTTTTTTTAATTGCTGGCCACTGCGGTAAAAGCTGTGACACTCACAGGAATTCTATGAATGTTGGAGCTTTTATCACAGCGGCTGGCGATAAAAAATCCCTAATGTGGCTTGATATAAGGGGGCCCATAATTTGTGCACTTAAGTTCAAGAGGAGAGAATTCCATAGCTCTTGCACCAAGATTTCAATCTAAAAGATTTAATAGAAGGTATACACACTCAATATTCATCTTCAGATCTCAAAGTCCATAATGGTACATACCGTGTTACCCAATTCCCCATATACTTCAGAACAGAACCATGTAAGATTTTAAACATTAAAAGAAACAACTTAGAAGGCTATTCTTGCTCTTATATCATTTTAGTAACAAAAATGCCATTCAAAATGGTTTCCAATACAAATAAAAACAACTGCAAGTAAATAAAGACCATCAAGCATAAACCTGGGCATATATTCTAGTGAATATTAGTGCCTAAGTTATGGATTTGCCCAACAATGGCTTATGAGGGAAGAGGTGCTGAAAGGTTCTCAGCCCAACCAACCAACTTCCTAAATTCTGAGCGCTATTTTGCCACTGTAGCTGAAAAGAGTGTTATCTTATTTCATTAAGTGCCAATTTGCAGAAACAAAATTCTATGTTTGGACATTGTTTCAGATCATTTATTGAACTATATCCACATCATTCTCTTCTCGGTTGTGCTGAAAACTTTACAGCACCCCCTCGTACTAAACGTGATCACATTTTGGCCTTATTTGCTTTCTTTATTTACTTCCAATACTTCCTCTTTTCTTTGCAACAGACTGTTGATTTATTTGAGCAACAGTCACGTTGTCATACTAATAAATTACTGAAACAGAGGGACAATTCATATACAGGTTCAACAAATCATGCGTACGAGGGGCCGCTGAAAGTTCTCAGCCCAACCAAGAAAAGAATGATGTGAAGCCATGAAACTTACGTACAAGTTATTCCACACTTTTCGTTTCATTTCATATCATTGAAATTAAAAATGTTTTTTTTAAAATGTGGAATAACTTGTAAGTTTCATGGCTCCACATCATTCTCTTCTTGGTTGGGCTAAGAACTTTTCAATGGCCCCTCGTATAGCTTACTTTCTCCATTTGTTAATTACAATGTAGTTTGATATGCGTCTAGTTCGGGGGGGGGGGGGGAGGTGTATTTGTGTATATATACTCAGTTGCACAGGTTCCTTAAAAAGGTTCATTACAACTCAGGTATAGACTCCAGAGTAATGTTGCAGTTGCTATGACTCCTACAGTTTCCTAGGAACATTAGGTAAGTGTGAAAACCCTAGCAAAAATTATTTTCAGGAAAGCGCACAGGTTGTCTGCCTAATATTTTCATCTTAATATGCCTTTAGCATGTACATACGTTCATGAGCTACCTTTTATTTATGGACTTTCTTATATAATTAAAATTTTCTTCCCAGCAGGTTAGTTAAAGGTTTTATTAGATTAGACATATGTCAAAAAGATTTGATAAATCCTAAGAAATAGTTCTTTGCACTTACAGAGGATTTTGTGCGCTTCGTTTCACATATATAATACTAAATTATCCTTTTATTTTATTTTACAATATCTTGAGCTCTACAAGTGGGCTTATTGCAAGAAAAGTCATTTTCTGTCACAAAATAACAATAACACATCTAGTACAAAGTCTGAAATCTATATTAAACCTCCTTTTCTTTGTACAGGTGAAAAGGTTTTATTTATCCATATCCACATCCAACATATTTCTGCTCCAGGTATGAAAAACAAAACAAAAAAATCACTAAGTAGCAACATTGAATTTGAAGAGAATTGATTGTGAATTGACTGACAGGATGAGAAAAGAGCATCATAGAAAAGCCAAAGTAACAAAACAATTGAGTACAATAAACTCAGTCTGGAATTCGATGCTGAATTGCCACAAAATATAGTAACAGTGCAAAAGCAAATGAATTTAAGAAAACATGACGAGGCAATGATCTGCGAATACTCACACAAGCAAAAAACGCAGAGCAGACCAGTTGTAGGAAGAATACTGTGATTTATTTGAGCAAACAAGACTCGACGTGGCCTCGTTTCACCCTCAAGCTGCATCAAAGGTAAATGCTAATGTCCAATTAAAAACAATAATGAACATGCAAAAATATACATTTTATTGTTTGTATATTTTTGTATGTTCATTATTGTTTTGAATTGGACTTTAGTGTTTACCCTGATGCAGCCTTAAGATGAAATATGGCCATGTTGGGTCTTAAAGAAAATTAATTTTTCATGTTAAAATGGGGAGGCACATTTTCCAAAGCTATTTGCAAGAGCAAATTGACCTGACTGAAAATTGCATTCCTTCAGCTTGATTTAAAGCAGGGGTGTCCAATGTCGGTCCTCGAGGGCCGCAATCCAGTCGGGTTTTCAGGATTTCCCCAATGAATATGCATGAGATCTGTGTGCATGCACTGCTTTCAATGCATATTCATTGGGGAAATCCTGAAAACCCGACTGGATTGCGGCCCTCGAGGACCGACATTGGACACCCCTGATTTAAAGTATATGTGGTATATGTCGCTGTAGCCAAATTTAAAAGTTATTCTTTCACAAAATTTTAGGCTCTTGGTTACCTACTCAAAAGAGCAGATAGAAAGTCTGTAGCTGATTGTAATGTGTATACTTTACATGAATTCCAATGAGTGTTGGGGCTAATACCACCACAGCTAGCGATAAAAAAGCCTAACACAGCTTCATAAAAGGGGATCTTTATTTGAGCTGAAGAAATTAATTTTAGAGATATTTCATAGTTATAATTCATAGTTTATAAGAACATAAGAATAGCCTTACTGGGTCAGACCAATGGTCCATCAAGCCCAGTAGCCCATTTTCACAGTGTCCAATTCAGGTCACTAGTATCTGGCCAAAACCCAAGGTGTAACAAAATTCCATGCTTCCGATACAGGGCAAGATAAGGAAATTGGGTCATTAGGGCATAGACAGGGGGTGGGTAAGCAGAGTGGGCAGACTTGATGGGCTGTAGCCCTTTTCTGCCGTCATCTTCTATGTTTCTATGTTTCCCCCGTGACTTTCTCAATAACAGACTATGGACTTTTCCTCCATGAACTTGTCCAAACCTTTCTTAAAACCAGCTACGCTATCCGCTCTTACCCCATCCTCTGGCAACACGTTCCAGAGCTTTACTATTCTCTGAGTGAAAAAAATTTCCTTCAATTGGTTTTAAAAGTATTTCCCTGTAAGTTCATCGAGTGTTCCCTAGTTTGCGTAATTTTTGACGGAGTGAAAAATCGATCCACTTGTACCCGTTCTACTGCACTCAGGATTTTGTAGACTTGAATCACATCTCCCCTTTATTTCATATACCTCCCATCAATAGTATATCTAAGTGGTTTATAATCAGAGGAAGAAAAATAGGGGAGAAGTAAGGGGAGACACAATAGGTGGTCTAGGTTACAATGCACTCTCATAATATGTAAAAAAAAAAAAAAAGAGGTCAGAATTACCAGTTCTTTAATATGTTTAAGAGGGGAGGTTATCCGATTGGGCTAGCATTAAGATGTTATTTTACTGTTAACTCTAGTTATTAACTAGATCTCATTGCATAAAACGGGACCTGTGCTAAAGTAGCATGTTAGTGGTAAAAACTGTGGCATAATAAGTGGGTGCGGGGAGTGCAGGCCTCCCCTGTCACCAAGATAGTGGGGGCGCTGGCACCTCTCTGCCCCACCCTGCCACACCATGCCACCCTCACACCATCCTTCCCCCCCCCCACCCACTACGTATTACCTTTGTTAACATGAGCAACTTCTGCCTGTTGCTCACACCAGCCCAGTTCCCCACTCAATCACTTCTGGGTCATAGGGCCAGGAAGTGACATCAGAGTGAAACAAATGCTTGCACAAGGAGCATGCTTGTAGAAGCCACTCACGCTGGCGAAGCTTATGAGGTACGGGGGGAGGGAGAGCTCAAGTGTGGAATGGGGGGTGGGAAGGAGAGGGGATGGGTACGGAAGGAGCGGGGGCACTGAGAGGAGGGTGGGGGGTGCAGGTTAGGCACCACCACCCTGGGTGCCTCCTCCCCTTACTACGCAACTGGGTAAAATAACATATCTTAACATTGCTAGCTACATCACTAATACACAAAAAGGAGGTGAGGCGGTTATGGAGTAGAAATGCGACTCAGTGTTGGGAATAAAAGGGGCCTTTAAGTTGATGGAGTTGCAGTCTTGTTGGCCTTTTGAGCATTATTATGGCTACCTGAAGCAGAAGTCAAACAGTAAAAGCCTGGGCTCATTCACCAAAGGGCTCACACAATTGGGGTGGGGGCACAGGGATGACAAAGGGTGAGGAAGGAGGCAAGGGATGGAGGGATGTTTGGGAAGGGGAGGGCAAGCAGGGATGAGTAAGCCAATCGGAGGAAAGAGCTAAGGAACCTAAGGGAGCAGAGAATGGGAATTTTAAAAACAATAGGTGAGAGTCCAATGATGACGTATTTTGAACAGCGGAAGCAGCTGCAACAGCTTACTTACAACTCCAGCCCTTTATCCTCCACCATCAGCAGTTGCCTGTCTTCAAATCCTGTAGAAGTGATGCTCTCTCCTTTTCTGACAGTGGTGACAGGCTTCAGTAGTGCGGAAGCCTCTTGGTCAGCCATGAACATTGGAGGCTGTGACAACTACTTTGGGGCCATTGTCCGGCAGTCCCCCAGGGCTTGAGAACCTTGCCTTTCAATGCCTCTTAATAATCAGAAATCAGCAATATGACTGAAAGTGACTCTGGTGATGGGGTGCTAGTGCTCGTCAACATCTTACAGCAGCCTATAGAATCTTTTAGAGCAAGCAGGACAGCCTCACACTCATTTACAGTGCAAGTGTCACGGGCAGGAGGTTTGGGAGTTTTTTCAAGTAATAGGGCACAGACTGTACCAATTGTGGGGTTTCGGTTACCTCAAAAGAATGCTATAGTTACATTTGCAGGGAGATCATCAGAGGCTTCACATACAAATGGTGGGAGTGAAGATGTATTATGCGGGGTTAACTTCCTGGCAAAAGGGGTTCCTATGAGTGGAAAAGGGATTTATCAACATATCCTCCTTATTACTCAGAGACCAAAATGAGGAACTGAGGAAGAATAGGCCAGAGGAACACAGATGTAAGGATAGAGACCACAAGTCCAAAATTAACAAACTGATTAACAATCGGGTGGCTGCTTTCCATATCTTTATGAGCATCATAATTGAGAAGGAGCTGTAAATGAGTCCAAATTTGATTAGATACTTAGATACAATTACAAGAGCCCTCAAAAAATATGGGGTTGGGTGTGGCTAAACTATGATATGAAATTCAAAAAGAGCATGACAGAGGACCCGTTCATTTCATGGTGGCATAGGGCTGTTGACCCATAGCTCAACAAAATGACATCTTCTAAGCCATTCAGCCCAGACAAGCATTAACCTCATGTTCATATGGCCCCAGGAGCTCAGGGCAATACAGCAAGAAGATATGCAGGAAATATAGCAATACAAAATGCACATGGAACCCGTGTGGGGGTTGCTACACCTGCTCCCTAATTTGGAGCTCACCTGGCCTAAAGGGCAGGCATCCGTTACCCCAACCTCTCTATTGCCAAATGATCTACCAGATCCCGTTTCTAATTAATTTACAAGCAATGCTACCATGGCTGGCATAGTACCCAAAGAGGGAGAGGTTTTCCCAAGACTTTAAGATTCCCTTATTCTGGTCCGGCCAGTCAGGGTTCGTTACTTATTCCCCATAATGCTAACTCCATTAATGTGCACTGTGTAATCGCAAAAGAAAAGATCCAAAAAGAAATAGACATGGGTAGGATAGCAGGACCATTTAACTATATACCAATCCCAAATTTGATTATATTCCCTCTGGGCATTGTTCCAAAAAAGAGCCAAGAAAATTTCAGCTCATACATAACTTTTCATACCCTGAGAGTGTGTCAGTCAATGGAATTTATTGATCCCATCTTATACTCTGTGCAATACACAATTGACCAGACAATACATCTTATAAGACAAGGGGACACAAATTCTCAGCTAGCAAAGGCGGACATAGAATTGACTTTCTGTCTATTGCAAGTCCATCCAGTCTTATTTCACCTACTTGATCTCTGCATGGATGGAAAATTTTATTCTGACAGATGTCTACCTATGGGCTGTTCCATTGCCTGTTGATACTTTGAGCAATTTAGTACTTTCATACATTGGGTCTTAGAGCAGGTAGTGGTAGGCAACTGTGTCATTCACTACCTAGACCAGGGGTGTCAAAGTCCCTCCTCGAGGGCCAGAATCCAGTCGGGTTTTCAGGATTTCCCCAACGAATATGCATGAGATCTATTTGCATGCACTGCTTTCAATGTATGCTAATAGATCTCATGCATATTCATTGGGGAAATCCGGAAAACCCGACTGGATTGCGGGCCTCGAGAAGGAACTTTGACACCCCTAACCTAGACAATTTTTTGTTTATAGGTATGGGTAGAATACAGTGCAATGCAGCATCGCGAGCATTACTGATGATAACCAGACATTTTGTCATACCCCTAGCCCAGGGGTGGGCAACTCCGGGCCTCGAGGGCTGGAATCCAGTCGGGTTTTCAGGATTTCCACAATGAATATGCATGAGATCTATATGCATGCACTGCTTTCAATGCATATTCATTGGGGAAATCTTGAAAACCAGACTGGTTTCCAGCCCTCGAGGACAGGAGTTGCTCACCCCTGCCCTAGCCCATTAAAATCTGATGGCCAGGCAGCCTCCCTTTGTTTCTTGGGAAATTAGTTAGATGCTGCACAACCACTTGGTAACAACAGGGATAAAAAAGGGTCATCTTATTTGAATAACAACCAGCTAAGGCAGACATGGGCAACTCCAGTACTCGAGGGCTGGAATCTAATCGGGTTTTCAGGATTTTTGCTATCAAACAACTCATAAAGGGTTGATCCATGAAGATTGCTAGGAGGGACAATAATCACTCATTTGCACAGCAAAAGATAGGCAGGGAGATGGACCAGACATCTAATTACACATGATATGCTAGAGACTATGATGGAGGCCTTGGGTAGGGTATGTGTAAACCAATTTGAGTCTCTATTGTTCAAGAGTGTGTTTTCATTGATCTTCTATGGGGCTATTATTTAGGTTTCGGTCAGATACTTGTGATCTGGATTGGCCACTGTTGGAAACATGATACTGGGATAGGTGGACCATTGGTCTGACCCAGTATGGCTATTCTTATATTCTTATTCCATGTCAGAAAACTTGTCTGACCCAACTCATCCCTATTGTATCCCTCTGGAATCCTGGCTAGCAACCTGAGGCTAGTGGATGACAAGTTGCACATCTATATCTGCAGATCCAAAACTGATCAGAAGGCCCAAGGTCATGGTCTCACCCTAGGAAGACTAGAGAGTAGTAACATATGCCCATTAAAGAATCTCAGTAACTACCTTTTGCCCCAACCATATCCCTACTAATTCATCTCCTAACCCGCTATCAATCAACTAAAATGTTGAAACTCTGTTTAGGTAGTATAGGACTTGACACAAAACAGTTTGGAGCACATTCATTCAGCATAGGTGCAGCCACAACAGCCAGTGAGCTAGGTTTGTAGGGAAAGCAGATCATGTCCATAGGTAGATGGAACCCAATATGATATTAACTATATGTCAGGTTCAAGTTGCAATTGGTAATATGCTAAATCCTCTCCCTTATACGTATTCTGCACAGATCCAGTATGAATTTTTGGCCACTCATTTATACACTAGGCAAACAGGATGGTATCATCATCCTACCCAGGGTAAGAACCTTAGCCTTGCAGCAGTTGATATGTCTCTGGCCTGGTTGGGATAGCATTTGATGAGATGGTTCCAGCTATTGCTAGCCCTCCTGGAATACCTTCAAGGGTATACTACTTAATGGACAATAATAATTCATCTTGGGAGAAAACAATTTGACATTTACACATAGTGAGGAGCTGATTCATAAAATACAAAGGGACATTCATATTTATTTATTTTAACAATTTCCTTTTCTGCCTACAATCTAGACGGATTACAAGAAAACATACTTAGAATGTTTCACATAATCTTCACAACAAAACAAACTGTATCAAGTAACTCTACTACATCATTCCCTCTTCTAAAATTTAAATATAAAATCTCACAAATACATTTCAATCAAAAAGGAATATTTCACAACGTTGACATCTCATGGTTTTGTCCCATGGCTTATCTGGTCTGTTCCTGTATCATTTCATACCATGAATGGAGGAGGGATAGAAAATAGCGCTGTTGAGAAAAACAGGTGAAAGATTAATAAGTGGATAATGAAATTTATGCAAGCCTTGGGGAGACATGCATCACACAGAACCTGTTAGTGGAAATCTGCTTTGGCCTTTACTGGCCTGATGAGGTTCACCTTTCAGACATAGGGTTAGATATATATTTTAAGTTATATACATGATGCTGTTGACAGGTTACTGATGAGGGTGGCCACAATGTGCTGAGGGGGAAGCCAACAAGTCAGGTGTCATTTTAGTGGGCATGGCAACAGGGGAGGTAGCCATATCACAATGGGAGGGGAGAGGGGACCATTTGATACATTTTTCAGGAGATAAAGATACATAGTGGAATAGCAAATGGTGTGGCCACTGGTCTTGCATTGACCTAAAGGTCTAATTGTACAATGATAACTAGAAGATTGCATAGCCACCAAGACCCCATCCTGACTTAAACAGTCATGGGGTGGAGGTATGTCAAGCTGTGAAAAGACTTGATGAGCTTGCATTGGCCACCTGAGTGAAGAGATACTCAGTGGAAGGTAACCAGCTTGGAAGGCAGTACCTTATGAAGTGCTGTGCATGGCAATTACAAGAGTTTATTTTTAGTTGTGGGCACAAAGATTTGGGAATGGCTCCCTCACACCTTTTCTCTCAAACAGATATTTAGAGATTATCTCTCATTGCTAGTTAATGATAATTGTTAGTAAGCAGGAACACATGGGTTTATTAATATTTTGCTGAGTTAATGTTGAAAATTGCATTGTATCTGTGCTGTGGCCATACTAATGAAGTCTACATTTTGTAAGAATCAAGACTGAGCGTACCCTTCCAGGAGAGGGGAGGTAGCAGCAAAAATAATGAGGGGGGGTAGAAGGGGGAGGCTGGGTAGAGGGAGGAGAATAGTGGACAAAATGAGAGGAAACATTAGTCAACAACTACCCCAATTGTGGGGAGCCTCGATAATTTGTGAAAGCACTTTTGAACGACCGATCTGATCTGATCATGGAAGGTGAGATTATTATCCAAGATCACCCTCAATAATTTAAGCTTTGTTTCCATTTGATTCGATGTGGTATCTATGCAAATTGGGAATGAAAGGTCTTCCTTGTCAGAGGTTGTTTTTGTGACGTTTAGGGCATGCATGTTCTACCATAGTAAAACACTGATTTTAGTTAATTTAGAATTTATTTCTTGGATTTCTTCTTTGACTTTTGGGTTGATTGGATGGATTGATATCATTTGCATAGGCGAATATTGTGAAGCTGATGAATTGAGCAAGTGTTAGAAGAGTTTCTAGATTGAAGAGCAAGAGCAAGGAACCCAATAGTTTTGAGGAACCCAATAGTTTTAAGAGATAGTAGAAGACAGTGCATTGTTAAAGTTTATACAGTAACTTCTTTCTTGGAAATATGAAGAAAACTAATTTAAGGCCGTACCAGAGATTCCAGCTGAGAGAAGTCTATTAAGAAGTAGAGTATGGTCAATTGTATCAAAGGCTGCTGTGAGGTCTAGAGATATTAGTAGGACCAATTTCTATAGCGGTTGTTAGACCAGTTAGCTCAGAACGGTTTAATCAGTGCACACTAACCTCCTCTTCTATGAAACTGCGATAGCAGTTTCTAGCACAAAGAGCCGCGCTGAGTTCCTATGAGCGTCGGGAGCAGCGCAGCCCATTCAGCACAGCTCCCCACGCTAGAAACTGCTATTGCAGTTTCGTAGAAGAGGGAGTAAATCGGTTAGCGCCCCTTGATGAATTCTGCCTTAATTGGTTAGCACACCTTAGTAAAAGGATCCCTTTGATTATAGTGAATTATAATAATTAAAATACATAAAAAATAAAGAAATAACAGAAGGTTTGAATTAAAAGTGAAGACCATGACTGGGGAAAAAACTACACCAGGTAGACAGATCAAATTAGTTGAGGAAGGGGCAACTTTAAGTAAATATGAAAGGACTAATACCTGTTAAGGTGACTTTTAAATCCTTGCCAAAATGCTTTATGCAATTAAAAATGCAAGCATCAGGCATCTGTACAACAAACAATCTATATAAATAAAAACAGGAAGTGGAGTATGCAGATGAGAGCTCTAATGGGAGGGTTAATAACACCAAGCTAGCAGCATCTTACTACAGTAAGATCAGGAAAAGACAAAAGAAAGTATTTCAGGGAGAGAGACATTTAGGGGAGAGTGGGTAAAGCTACAGTGGTTAAAGCGCAGTGGTTAAAGCTACAGCCTCAGCACCCTGAGGTTATGGGTTCAAACCCATGATGCTCCTTGTGACCCTGGGAAAGTCACTTAATCCCCCCCCCATTGCTCCAGGTACATTAGATAAACTGTGAGCCCACAAGGACAGACAGGAAAAAATGCTTGAATACCTGAATAAATTCATGTAAACCGTTCTGAGCTCCCTTGGGAGAATGGTATAGAAAATTGAATGAATGAATAAATAATGTTGTCGGAAGCTGATTTGGTTGGGGTGAAAGGCATTAGTTCCAATAATGAGCAAATAGATCAGAGTTGTCAAAGAGTGTACATATAATGATTGTATAATGCTGCTGGTGGTCAGCAAAATGCTGATTGCCGCCTGCTGAATACTGAGCTCTAAGGGCCAGATTCTGTAAAGGGTGCTTAAAATTAGGCGCCCTTAATAGGCTCAATAATTGTTTTTAGAAATGCATAATTGGGTGATAGGTACCTAGCCAATTCTATAAAAAATAGTCACCTGTCACATGGTGCTTAGCAGTGCCTAAGTGGGCATTTCTGTGGGCGGAGCATGACTTAGGCACCGCTAAGCTTGATGCTCCCAAAACTTAGGTGCCTGAAATGTAGGCCTTTAAAACCTTCACCTACATTTCAGGCAGCTAAGCTTTTACATAGGCACCGCTGGCCGCAACTCTGTACACAGTGCCTAAGTATGATTGGTATGCGGCCAATGCCATTTATTTAGGCGTCAGCTGATTTAGGTGCCATTTATAGAATCAGCCCCTAAATCTTTATAATGATATAAAGGACATGCAGTAATAACTTAGTAATTTTCTATAGGAGTTTTGCAGCTGCAATGTTTGAAGAAAATAAAAAAAAAGAACAATGGAGTGGTCTCCAGTAAGTGTAAAATCAAAAATGCAGTCTTTCTATCATTATAATGGAGTTTGTTTGGGTTTTTTTATTTATTTTTTTTGTATGTTATTTTAGCTTATACACTGCTTTGATATAACTTAAGTTTAAGCAGTATATTAAACAATCATAAACATAAACTGAACTGAGACAGGTCAAAAACCAAGTAAACCAACAAGAAAATTATTGCAAAATTATCTACTGGTACTAGCTTCTGCTCATCTCAGTGTCTCAAAGTATCCATACACTTAAATAGTAATAGTCACTGAAAAGAAATTTCTCTAATAAAAATGTAAGAATGATCACTTAACTAGCCTTAATCGGAGCAGTCTTAATCGGAGCACCCATTACTCCTCACAGCTAACATCAGGGCCCCCCTCAGTTTTCCAAAATGTCCATCCATGGGTTTCATTCCAAAAACTTCCTCAAGGAAAGTGGTGACCTTTAAGCTGAAGCTGTAATGCAGCTTCAAACTCCCAGCAAAACTGTGGGCATCTGATCTTATCTTATGCCTTTGCTCCTGGAATGCGTCATGACTAGAATCTGCCCTATCTGTTTCCTCTTCCTCTAGTCCAGTGTATCTCAAACCGTGTGCCTCCTGATATTTCAGGTGTGCCGCGATACACTGGGGAGGAGGAGAGGCGCAGGCACCAGCCAACTGCCTACAGGACGTGCCTCTCATGGCGAGAGGCACGGCAATCAGTGGGGGCCAGCACCTATTCTTCTATCTGGCCCTCTTCCCTTCTGACACCCCCCACTGGTGTCTCAGGGCCCACCTCAGAGGCCTTCACATACACGCGGACATTGACATGATGATGTCATGCATGCGTGTGTTGTCATCACGGCAATATCCACGCACTTCCAGGTGCCTCGAGCTACGGCCACTACCTTTACTGTGCCGCGGCTCGAGAAGGTTTGCGGGACACTGCTCTAGTCCAAAGATCATCGAGAAGAAGGCCATCTGAAGAACATAATATAATTAATTTAGTGTGCTCTTGCTATGAAAGCTGCTAAATGCCTGGATAAGAAACCTTTGGTTAAATACCTTGTGACATACCCGTTGACCACCCCCTGCATCCTAGTGGGTTTTTTTTTAAATTTTATTTTAACTAGGACAGGATTATTTTTTTATGCAAAAACTGGAAAATGGTTTCCATTCCTCCATTTTTCAATGTCCTGAATATGGGTGAATCAGACTCGTCGTGCGTTCTTGCAATGGCTCTGTGCAAGGCTGGGAGGAACATTGCTGAGATGGGAGAATAAGGCAGTAAAACTTGCAGAGTCTGACTCATTCCTTAATTTGGCTTGCATTCCAGACAGCTTCATTTAGACTCCATTACCAAACAACAACAATACAAGCAAATTGAGTAAAAATAATAGTACTCAACTGTACAAGTCAATGTGCTGAGTTGATAAAAAGTGAGTTCCTTGCTATATTAAATAATATCCTTCCTGTTCTCTGATGTCTTATGTACTCTGGAAGATTAATTGGAAAGGATCAATGTACACTTACCTCTATAGAAAGCTTACAGTTGTATTGTGGACAGGTCCCATCAAATGACTGTGAAGGGATGTCCCTTATAAACACTTTAAATTTCTATTACACACATCATATTTAAAACTTTTTATAAAGAACTGCATGGGCTGTCACATCACTTTTCGGAGCTTAGTATGCTGTGGAGGGGAACGTTATTATTTCAACACACTGGGCTCGTTTTACTAAGCCGCGTTAGGGCTTTAACGTGCGGAATAGCGCGCGCTAAATTGCCCCGCGCGCTAGACCTTAACACCAGCATTGAGCTGGCGTTAGTCCTAGCCGTGTAGCACACGGTAATTTCCTGCGTGCGCTAAAAAAGCTAGCGCACCTTAGTAAAAGGAGCCCACTGTCTAGTAGGCACTATAGTTGCGGAGTGACATCTGGATTCTAAAAGTCTTAAAGAACGGAATCCGGTTATTGCTAAACAGTAACGTCAAAGGCTGCTCTTTAACCTTGTGAACCATACAAAGCACTACGAGGACCTTTTACAAAGCTGCAGTATGTGGGTCTTTCCTGCATGCTAAGCTGATTTCTACTACAGCTGGAAAGTAGCTAATTTTCCTAATTAACAGCCATGCGTTAATGTTCTGGACAAGTCACTTTATCTTCTATCACCCAAGGCACAAAATAAGTACCTATATATTATGTAAACTGCTTTGATTGTAAACACAGAAAGGTGGTATGTTAAATCCCATATATAAGAACATAAGAATTGCCACTGATGGGTCAGACAGTGGTCCATCGCGCCCGGCAGTCCGCTCATGCGGCGGCCCCCAGGTCAAAGACCTGTGCCCTAACTGAGACCAGCCCTACCTGCGTTCATTCTGGTTCAGCAGGAACTTGTCAAACCTTGTCTTGAATCCCTGGAGGGTGTTTTCCCCTATAACAGATCCGGAAGAGCATTCCATTTCTCTACCACTCTCTGGGTGAAAAAGAACTTCCTGTACGTTTGTACAGAATCTATCCCCTTTTAAATTTAGAGAGTGCCCTCTTGTTCCCCCTACCTTGGAGAGGGTGAACAACCTGTCTTTATCTACTAAGTCTATTCCCTTCATTATCTTGAATGTTTCGATCATGTTTCCCTCAGTCTCCTCTTTTCAAGGGAGAATAGGCCCAGCTTCCCTAATCTCTAACTGTACGGAAACTCCTCCTTAATCATTTTAGTCGCTCTTCTCTGGACCCTTTCGAGTAGTACCGTGTCCTTCTTCATGTACGGCGACCAGTGCTGGATGCAGTATTCCAGGTGAGGGTGTACCAATGCCCGGTACAGCGGCATGATAACCTTCTCTGATCTATTCATGATTCCCTTCTTAATCATTCCTAGCATTCTGTTCGCCCTTTTCGCCACCGCCGCACATTGTGCAGATAGCTTCATCGACTTGTCGACCAGTACTCCCATTAATGTGTGGCCAATAACAAAAATTAGTGTGTGAGCCCTTACCACCATCTATTTTGTAGGTGGTAAAGGCTCAAGGGAGATGTGCATCTACCGTATTTTCACGCATATAACGCGCACGTTATACGTGTTTTTACAAACCGTGCATAACCTTGCGCGGTATATGCGTGAGCGCGCTATATAAAAATTATTTTACATAGCTCCCACCCCGCCCGATGCCCGATTCATCATCCGGAAGGACCGCTCGCACCCCCACCGCTCGCACTCCCACCCCGATGGACCGCTCGCACTCCCACCCGAAGAACCGCTTGCACCCCCACAGCCTCCCCCCCCTCCCCCATGGAGAAGCTGTCTACCTTGTTTCCGGATGCCAGTGAGCCCAGCTGCTTCCTCTGCCGGCGGTCCTGCCCCTTCTCTGAGCCCTGCTGCACTGCTTCCTCTTCCGGCAGTCCCGCCCTTTCTCTGATTTCAGAGAAAGGGCGGGACCGCCGGAAGAGGAAGCAGCGTAGCGCAGGGCTCAGAGAAGGGGCGGGACCGCCGGCAGAGGAAGAAGCTGGGCTCACTGGCATCCGGAAACATACAGGACAGCTCAACATCGACACCTCATATCGCCCTGAGGAACAGATATCAGCTGCTACAGGAAGGTCCGGAGAAAGAGCTACAAGTAGTTGTTCAGCAGACGGTTCCAACTCCGGAATCAACAGTACAGCCCACCCCTAAGAAGCGCAGAGTGGTGGTCATCGGAGATTCGCTGCTGAGGGGCACCGAGGGACCAATCTGCAGACCAGACCTACAATCAAGAGAGGTCTGCTGTTTGCCAGGGGCCAGGATCCGGGATGTCACTGCTTGCATTGACAGACTCATCAAGCCCCGAGACCACTTCCCCATGGTTCTAATCCACATCGGAACCAACGACACCGCAAGGAGCAGCCCGGACAGCATACCTGAAGACTTCAGGGCCCTGGGGGAGAAGCTGAGGAGGATGGATGTGCAGGTAGTCTTCTCCTCGATTCTCCCAGTGAGGGGCAAGGGCAGAGCCAGAGAGGATCGAATACAAAGGGCGAACGATTGGCTGCGAGGATGGTGCAAGGAGATGAACTTCGGGTTTCTGCACCATGGAGAAGCATTGCAAGGACTACAGGGACACGACGGGCTACACCTAACCAGAAGAGGGAAGAATGTCCTTGGACACTGCCTAGCCCGCCTACTCCACAGGGCTTTAAACTAGGTAAGTCAAGGGAGGGTACAGGCACAAACAACATACCAGGCGAACTAAAATGCCAATACATTTATGAGGCTGAGGAAAGTACACACCGAAATTCTGGGTCAGGGGTGAGTGCACACACTTTTGAGTCTGGAGTAGGGTCACATCATATTTATGGGTCACATTGTAATTCCGGGTCTAGGGGGAGTACACACTGTAGTTCTGGGTATATGGGGAGTACACATTGTGGTTCTGAGCCTCAGGAAAGCACAAATAACACAAACAATGCTAAAGGTGTTCAAATAGCTCAAACAGGAATATCCCCACTGAGACATAACAAAAATATAACATGGAGGGCTATGTACGTCAACGCACACAGTTTAGGAAACAAGATCCTGGAATTGGAAACAGAAATAAGGAATGCCGACCTGGATGAGGTGGCGATATCCGAAACCTGGCTCACAGACTCCCACGGGTGGGACATGGTCATACCGGGTTACAACTTGCTTCGCCGGGACAGAGAGGGTAGGAAGGGAGGGGGTGTAGCATTATATACTAAAGATGACATTAAGGTCACGAGAATCTCAGATGTCCAGTATACTGGGGAATCCCTTTGGGTTAATTTGGCCAGAGGGAAGGACAAATGCTTGTATCTTGGCGTAATTTACAGACCCCCAAGACAACAGGATGACCTGGATATGGAAATAATCGAAGATATAGAAAATATCACCTTGCGTGGGGACACAGTATTGCTAGGTGACTTCAACATGCCTGATGTGGATTGGGTTACACTTACCTCTGCTTCCGGCGGCAGCAGGAGGCTATTAAACTCTATGAAAGGAGCAAGCCTCAGGCAACTGGTGTTGGAACCGACAAGGGATCAGGCAATACTGGACCTGATACTTACCAATGGAGAAAGTATCACAGAGGTCTCGGTGGGTGACACATTGGCCTCCAGTGACCACAACATGGTATGGTTCAATATCAGGAAAGGTTTCACTAAATCTACTACACTAACCAAAGTCCTCAAATTCAAGGACACAAATTTCAAAGAAATGGGAGACTTCGTTCACCAGGCACTACAAAGCCAAGAAGAAACCGATAACGTGGAAGACATGTGGTCGACTTTGAAAGCAACCATACAAGAAGCAACAAACTGCTATGTAAAATCAGTAAGTAAACGGCGAAGGAACAAGAAGCCACAGTGGTTTACTGCGGAGATCTCAGACCTGATCAAGGAGAAGAAAAAAGCATTCATCTCTTACAAACAATCAGGGAAGCAGGACTCTAGAGCAGACTACCTGGCCAAATCAAAAGCCGTCAAAACAGCAGTCAGGGAGGCTAAATTCCTCATGGAGGAGTCTCTAGCAAAGAACATCCAGAAGGGAGATAAATCCTTCTTCAGGTATATCAGTGATAGAAGAAAAAACTCAGGCGGGATTGTACGTCTTAGGAAACCAGACGGAGACTATGTGGAAAAGGATTCGGAAAAAGCCCAACTATTAAATGAATACTTCTGCTCAGTCTTCACCCGAGAAGCGCCAGGGCTCGGCCCTCAGCTACAGACAAGGGTTGGCTCAGTTGACCCGTTTAGTAACTTTGAGTTTACGCCCAGCAGTGTCTACGGTGAGCTGTCAAAGCTCAAGGTTAACAAAGCAATGGGGCCGGATAACCTGCACCCCAGGGTGCTTAGGGAGCTGAGTGATGTCTTGGCGGAGCCACTGTCCGCGCTCTTCAACCTCTCCCTTAGTACAGGCAGTGTCCCGTTGGACTGGAGGACGGCTAACGTCATTCCACTCCACAAGAAAGGCTCAAAGATGGAGACAGCAAACTACAGACCAGTGAGTCTAACATCGATAGTGAGCAAACTAATGGAAACTCTAATCAAATACCAATTAGATAAGATCCTGGATGAGGAGAATCTACGGGATCCCCGACAACATGGAGATCCTGCCAATCCAACCTGATCAGCTTCTTTGACTGGGTAACGGGGAAGCTGGATATTGGGGAGTCCCTGGACATCGTGTACCTGGACTTTAGCAAAGCATTCGATAGCGTACCACACCGCAGGTTACTGAGCAAGATGAGTTCTATAGGATTAGGTAACACATTGACGAAATGGGTTGGGAGCTGGCTTGGAGGTAGGCTCCAAAGGGTGGTGGTGAATGGCACCCCCTCCGAAATGACGGAGGTGATTAGTGGAGTACCACAGGGCTCAGTCTTGGGCCCAATCCTATTCAACATCTTTATAAGAGACTTGGCAGAAGGGCTTCGAGGTAAAATAACATTATTCGGCGATGACGCCAAACTGAGTAATGTAGTGGACAAATGCACAACAGACGAAGATTCAGTGCCCGACAACATGATGCACGACCTACTCCTACTGGAGCGATGGTCTAGGACATGGCAACTTAACTTCAATGCCAAAAAATGCAAAGTTATGCACCTGGGCAGCCAGAATCCATGCAAGTCTTATACCCTTAATGGCGAGATCCTAGCAAAAACGGTAGCAGAACGAGACTTGGGGGTAATCGTCAGTGAGGACATGAAGTCTGCCAATCAAGTGGAGCAGGCTTCGTCCAAGGCAAGACAAATCATGGGCTGCATACGAAGGGGTTTCGTCAGTCGTAAGGCGGAAGTCATTATGCCATTGTATAGATCCATGGTGAGGCCCCACCTGGAATACTGTGTGCAATTCTGGAGGCCGCATTATCGCAAGGATGTGCTGATACTGGAGTCGGTGCAAAGAATGGCCACCCGGATGGTCTCGGGACTCAAGGATCTACCATACGAAAAACGGCTTGACAAATTACAGCTATACTCGCTCGAGGAGCGCAGAGAGAGGGGGGACATGATCGAGACGTTCAAGTATCTTACGGGCCGCATCGAGGCGGAGGAAGATATCTTCTTTTTCAAGGGTCCCACGACAACAAGAGGTCATCCGTTGAAAATCAGGGGCGGGAAACTACGAGGTGACACCAGGAAATTCTTTTTCACTGAAAGAGTGGTTGATCGCTGGAATAGTCTTCCACTACAGGTGATTGAGGCCAGCAGCGTGCCTGATTTTAAGGCCAAATGGGATCGGCACATGGGATCTATTCACAGGGCAAAGGTAAGGGAAGGGACATTAAGGTGGGCAGACTAGATGGGCCGTGGGCCCTTATCTGCCGTCTATTTCTATGTTTCTATGTATGTTTCTATGTAGAAGCTCTAATAGTAGAAGCTGGATTGGATTTTGTGGCAGTCACGGAGACATGGTTCATGGAAAACCATGATTGGGATGTAGTTATACCTGGCTACAATCTATTCAGGAGGGATAGGATAGGTAAAATAGGGTGGAGGGAAGTATGCATGTTAAGAATAATATTAAAGTGACAGAACTGCAAGATATAGGGGGTAAAGAAGGAGCACTGTGAGTTACTCTGGAAAGAGGGAATAGAAAATTAATTTACATTGGTGTGATATACGGGCCTCCTTCACAGTCGGAAGAAATGGACAAGGATTTAATTAGACGTTCACAATATAACTAGGAAAGGGGAAGTACTAATGATAGGTGATTTTAATATGCTTGATGTTGATTGGACTGTTCTTGTTGCAAGGTCATCTAAAAGCAAAGAGATCATGGATTCGCTATAGGAAGAGTTATTCTGGCAGATAGTAACAGAACCTATGTGGCATAGAACTATTCTGGACTTAGTGCTTACAAACAGGGAAAGTGTTTCTGAGGTTGCAGTGGATGATCATTTGACATCTATCTTCTTCTGTAGAATGGTGAGGTTCAATATGAAAATGAGGAATGAAAGGACTTATTCAAATTTGAAAGTGCTAAACTTCCAAAGAACTAACTTTATCAAGATGAGGGAATACCTCAAGGAGGAGTTAGTTGAATAGGAAAAGCTGAATAAAGTAGAAAAGTAGTGGGTGAAGCTTAAAGGAGCTATTCTTAAGGCAACAAACTTTTATGTTATGAAAGTACATTAAGGTGAAAGGAAAAGAAGGCCACTTTGGTTCTCAAAGGTAGTAGCTGAGAAGGTGAGAGAAAAAAGGTTAGCCTTCATAAAGTACAAGACGTTGCAGAAAAATTAAGACAGATAAAAATATGTGGAAAAGCTATGAGAAGCTGGAAAAGCTGTAAGAAAAGCAAAGATAAAAGTAATAGGAAGAAGTGTCAAAATGGCAAAGTGAAGCTCAAGGATGAAGGGGGCAAATATGCAGAAACCAATACGGACAAGGCTGAACTGCTTTGCAATTATTTCTGTTCTGTGTTCACGGATGAAAGGCCGGGGGAAGGAGTACAGAAAATGAACAGAAATGAGAATAGATGTGTAGTAGATCCGGGAAGATTCTCAGAAGACTGTGTTTGTGAGGATATTCAAAATTAATATGCGTGAGATAAATTTGCATGCATGGCATCTGTTATATGCAAAAATATCTCGTGCTTACTTATTGTGTGTATCCTGAAAACCTGACTGGCTGGGTGTGTCCCAAGAACTGAGTTGAGAGCCCCTGCTCTAAATCAACAAGGATAAAACAGATGGGTTGTTATTTTTCAGTGGGACAACCCACCTAGCCACCTAGGTCCAGGAAGTGACATCAGAGGAAGAGCTGACGCTGGTGCGAGCAGCAGGTTAGGTTGCTGCTCACGAGGGAAGGGAAGGGGAGCGTGCACAGTAGTGGAGGGGTGGGGAAGGAGAGGCGAACGGGTGCTGATGCCCCCCACCATGACAGTGCCCGGGGTAGACCACCCCCTCTAACTATGCCACTGTCAATAGCTGGTTGTTGATGGCAAACTGTTATTGTTTCTTCTGTTTACTTGGAAAGTGAACAGGTTAGTTTTGTTATGCAAAAGCTTTCTTCTACTGGACATGCAGTGAAGATGGCAGGCTCTGCCTCATTCACCGTCTCTGAGTGCATGGAGTGTATGTGCCTTGTGACAGCTTGACAATTCAATTTCCACATCCTGACTCCCTCTTGCTCTCACCTCCTCTAATGCCAGAGATTTATCAACCATCCTGACACTCCTTCAGTTATGAAATGTCAGAAGGATTTTCCTCCATTCTCCCACTCTCTCTGTATCTGGAGGCTGCGTTGCCTTAACTATCTGGTTTCCACACCAACTGCTCAGATGCAGTTGCAACTCTGTCCTCTTTTTTTTTTTTTTTTTACTAAAGGCAGATGTGACTGCTCTTACTCAATTCCCT